>NC_090437.1:682696376-683303947 GCF_031143425.1 Pleurodeles waltl | reverse complement strand
GCTCTGCTAAGCTACCATTATCTATCAGCCTATGCTGCTAGACACCCTATACACTAATAAGGGATAACTGGGCCTGGTGCAAGGTGCAAGTACCCCTAGGTACTCACTACAAGCCAGTCCAGCCTCCCACATTGGTTGTGCAGCGGTGGGATAAGTGCTTTGAGACTACTTACCACTTTTGTCATTGTACTTTTCATAAGAGAAAAATATACAAAACAAGTTCAGTGTATGTACACCTAACCAAAATGTTTTGCATTTCTTTTCTCACCTCTTTTCTAAAGTGCTGAAAAGTACCTCTAAACTTTCTAAAAAGTTCTTAAAAGTTTTAAAAGTTTTTTTTGTCTGTCTTTCTAAAAGTTCTGAAAACTTTTTTCTCTTTTCTATCACTTTAACTCTTTCTAAAAATGTCTGGCACAGGTCAAAATGTTGATCTGTCCAAACTTGCATATGATCACCTTAGCTGGAAAGGAGCAAGGAGTCTCTGCATAGAAAGAGGTTTGAGTGTAGGGAAGAATCCTTCTTTGGAATTATTGCTTAACATGCTTAGAGAACAAGATAAGGCCAAAAGGGCCCCATCTGTTGAAAAAGTAGCTAATGGTTCCCAATCTGATCCAGGGACACCCCTAGGAAAAGATTCAGGAAAGAAACTTCATAGCCTGCCCATTACTAGACAGTCTAGCATAGTTGGTACTGAGGTTGAGTCACACCATACAGATAGTGTTGTCTCACATCAGAGCAAGAGCATTCATTCTCACCATAGTAGAAGTGATGTTTCTGTTAACCAAGCTGTTAGGGTGCCATCTGTAAGGGACAGGTCTCCTTCTGTCCATTCTCATCATACTTCTGTTTCTAGACATATCCCTCCCACCCACCCTGATGACAGATTGTTAGAAAGGGAGCTCAATAAATTGAGAGTGGAACAAACCAGACTGAAGCTCAAGAAGCAACAGCTGGATTTGGATAGACAGTCCTTAGAACTAGAGAAAGAAAGACAGAAGTTGGGTTTAGAAACCCATGGTGGCAGCAGCAGTATTCCCCATAGTCATCCTGCAAAAGAGCATGATTCCAGGAATCTGCACAAGATAGTTCCCCCTTATAAGGAGGGGGATGACATTAACAAGTGGTTTGCTGCACTTGAGAGGGCCTGTGTTGTACAGGATGTCCCTCAAAGGCAGTGGGCTGCTATCCTATGGCTATCATTTAGTGGACAGGGTAGGGATAGGCTCCTTACTGTAAAAGAAAGTGATGCCAATAATTTTGCAGTTCTTAAGAATGCACTCCTGGATGGTTATTGCTTAACCACTGAACAGTACAGGATGAAGTTCAGAGAGAACAAAAAGGAGTCTTCACAAGACTGGGTTGATTTTGTTGACCATTCAGTGAAGGCCTTGGAGGGGTGGTTACATGGCAGTAAAGTGACTGACTATGAAAGCCTATATAACATAATCCTGAGAGAGCATATACTTAATAATTGTGTGTCTGATTTGTTGCACCAGTATCTAGTGGACTCAGATCTGACCTCTACCCAAGAATTGGGAAAGAAGGCAGACAAATGGGTCAGAACAAGGGTGAACAGAAAAGTTCATACAGGTGGTGACAAGGATGGCAAGAAGAAAGGTGGTGAAAAATCTCAAGATAAGCATGGGGATAAGGGTAAAACCAAAGATCCCACTTCAAATCTTAAACACTCTTCAGAGGGTGGGGATAAAACAAATTCTTCCTCTTCTTCTCAACCTGCACACATTAAAAAGCCTTGGTGCTTTGTGTGTAAAAACAGAGGCCATAGGCCAGGGGATAAGTCCTGTCCAGGTAAACCCCCTGAGCCTACCACCACTAATACATCAAGCTCTAGTGCCCCTAGCAGTAGTGGTACTAGTGGTGGGACTGCTGGCAACAGTCAAGTTAAGGGTGTAGTTGGGTTCACTTATGGGTCCATAATAGAAACTGGGGTAGTCAGTCCCAAGACAGTTTCTGTCACACCTAGTGGCATTGGCCTTGCCACACTGGCTGCTTGTCCCCTTACAATGGATAAGTACAGGCAGACAGTTTCGATAAATGGTGTTGAGGCCTTGGCCAACAGGGACACAGGTGCCAGTATCACTTTGGTGACTGAAAACCTAGTGACTCCTGAACAACACATCATTGAACAACAGTATAAAATTATTGATGTCCATAACTCCACTAAGTTTCTTCCCTTAGCTATAATTCAGTTTAGTTGGGGTGGAGTTACTGGCCCTAAGCAGGTGGTGGTATCACCTAGCTTACCTGTAGACTGTCTCTTAGGTAATGGCCTAGAGGCCTCAGGTTGGGCTGATGTAGAGTTGTATGCCCATGCAGCCATGCTGGGCATCCCAGAGGAATTGTTCCCTCTCATTTCTACTGAAATGAAAAAGCAAAGGAGAGAAGGCCTGAAAACTCAGGATCCCTCTCCAACAACAGGTAAAAAGGGTATCACAGTATCCCCTAACAACCCTGCCAATCAGGATATAATTCCTGTGGTAGGAGAAACCTCTCCTGGGGTGGCACCTGTTCCAACGGAAGCATCAGCTGGCCAAGCTGTACTCCCTGAGGTAGAAGTACCTCTCTGTGGGATAACTAACATTGGTGAGAAA
Organism: Pleurodeles waltl; assembly: GCF_031143425.1. Taxonomy (NCBI): domain Eukaryota; kingdom Metazoa; phylum Chordata; class Amphibia; order Caudata; family Salamandridae; genus Pleurodeles; species Pleurodeles waltl. Next base: position 683,301,335 of record NC_090437.1, on the reverse strand, counting down.
AAGAGCACCATTTTAGTTAACATGGAGCATCCCTCCAACCCTCCCAGAGAAACTTTAGTGCAGAAACTCTGCACTGCCTCACAACACTTAGGACAGCACCCCTGCCCTAGTGTGGAGCTAATAGGACAGCATCCCTGCCCTGCTCCAACCCAAGAGAAACAGCATCCCTGTTCTCTCTTCCAGCCATATGGACAAAGTTTTTGCCCAGCTATGGCTTTTCTGAGACAGCATCCCTGTCTGGCATTTCCATCACTACAAATAGGTTCAGTGGACAATTCCCACTGCTCTAAACTAAAACTTACTGATAGAAACTCTGAAAATACATCTTCACATTGTTGCTTAGCTAAAAAACTTCAAACAGGGTGGTTTACATCCCCACAGGGAAGTAACCATATAGTGGATGATAAAGGGAGTAACCAGTCTATTGCAGAGCTACTCTCTACTTATCACCACTTAGACAATAAAGTCTCAACTGGCCAAGGTTAGCCTTATTGTCCTTCGTTTGGGGGGGGGGTTGTGTGAGAAAGTAGCCTCTTTCTAGCCTTGTTACCCCCACTTTTGGCCTGTTTGTGAGTGTATGTCAGGGTGTTTTCACTGTCTCACTGGGATCCTGCTAGCCAGGGCCCAGTGCTCATAGTGAAAACCCTATGTTTTCAGTATGTTTGTTATGTGTCACTGGGACCCTGCTAGTCAGGACCCCAGTGCTCATAAGTTTGTGACCTATAGGTATGTGTTCCCTGTGTGATGCCTAACTGTCTCACTGAGGCTCTGCTAACCAGAACCTCAGTGGTTATGCTCTCTCCTTACAAATTGTCACTAACAGGCTAGTGACCAATTTTACCAATTTACATTGGCATACTGGAACACCCTTATAATTCCCTAGTATATATTACTGAGGTACCCAGGGTATTGGGGTTCCAGGAGAGCCCTATGGGCTGCAGCATTTCTTTTGCCACCCATAGGGAGCTCTGACAATTCTTACACAGGCCTGCCACTGCAGCCTGAGTGAAACAACGTCCACGTTATTTCACAGCCATCTTACACTGCACTTAAGTAACTTATAAGTCACCTATATGTCTAACCTTTACCTGGTAAAGGTTAGGTGCAAAGTTACTTAGTGTGAGGGCACCCTGGCACTAGCCAAGGTGAACCCCCACATTGTTCAGGGCCAATTCCCCGGACTTTGTGAGTGCGGGGACACCATTACACGCGTGCACTACATATAGGTCACTACCTATATGTAGCTTCACAATGGTAACTCCGAATATGGCCATGTAACATGTCTATGATCATGGAATTGCCCCCTCTATGCCATCCTGGCATAGTTGGCACAATCCCATGATCCCAGTGGTCTGTAGCACAGACCCTGGTACTGCCAAACTGCCTTTCCCGGGGTTTCACTGCAGCTGCTGCTGCTGCCAACCCCTCAGACAGGCTTCTGCCCTCCTCGGGTCCAGCCAGGCCTGGCCCAGGATGGCAGAACAAAGGACTTCCTCTGAGAGAGGGTGTTACACCCTCTCCCTTTGGAAAATGGTGTGAAGGCAGGGGAGGAGTAGCCTCCCCCAGCCTCTGGAAATGCTTTCATGGGCACACATGGTGCCCATTTCTGCATAAGCCAGTCTACACCGGTTCAGGGACCCCTTAGCCCTGCTCTGGCGCGAAACTGACAAAGGGAAGGGGAGTGACCACTCCCCTGACCTGTACCTCCCCTGGGAGGTGCCCAGAGCTCCTCCTGTGTGCTCCAGACCTCTGCCATCTTGGAAACAGAGGTGCTGCTGGCACACTGGACTGCTCTGAGTGGCCAGTGCCATCAGGTGACGTCAGAGACTCCTTCTGATAGGCTCCTTCAGGTGTTGCTAGCCTATCCTCTCTCCTAGGTAGCCAAACCCTCTTTTCTGGCTATTTAGGGTCTCTGTCTCTTGGGATTCCTTAGATAACGAATGCAAGAGCTCATCCGAGTTCCTCTGCATCTCTCTCTTCACCTTCGGCAAAGGAATCGATTGCTGACCGCGCTGGAAGCCTGCAAAACTGCAACAAAGTAGCGAAGACGACTACTGCAACTCTGTAACGCTGATCCTGCCGCCTTCTCGACTGTTTGCCTGGTGGTGCATTCTGTGGGGGTAGCCTGCCTCCTCTCTGCACTAGAAGCTCCGAAGAAATCTCCCGTGGGTCGACGGAATCGTCCCCCTGCAACCGCAGGCACCAAAGAACTGCATCACCTGTACCCTGGGTCTCCTCTCAGCACGACGAGCGAGGTCCCTTGAATCCAGCAACTCTGTCCAAGTGACTCCCACAGTCCAGTGACTCTTCAGTCCAAGTTTGGTGGAGGTAAGTCCTTGCCTCCCCAAGCCAGACTGCATTGCTGGGAACCACGACTTTTGCAGCTACTCCGGCCTCCGTGCACTTCCGGCGGAAATCCTTTGTGCGCAGTCCAGCCTGGGTCCACGACACTCTAACCTACATTGCACGACCTCCTAAGTCGTTCTCCGGCGACGTGGGACTCCTTTGTGCGACTTCGGGTGAGCACCATTTCACACATCCTCATAGTGTCTGTTTCTGGCACTTCTGCGGGTGCTGCCTGCTGCTGAGAGGGCTCCTTATCTTGCTCGACGCCCCTCTGTCCCCAGACGCAATTGGCGACATCCTGGTCCCTCCTGGGCCACAGCAGCATCCAAAAACCCTTACAGCATGATTTGCAGCTAGCAAGGCTTGTTGGCGGTCTTTCTTCAGGAAAACACTTCTGCACGACTCTCCACGGCGTGGGGTATCCATCCTCCAAAGGGGAAGTCTCTAGCCCTTGTCGCTCCTGCAGAACCTTCAGCTTCTACTGTCCAGTAGCAGCTTCTTTGCACCCACAGCTGGCATTTCCTGAGCATCTGCCCATCTCCGACTTGCTTGTGACTTTTGGACTTGGTCCCCTTGTTCCACAGGTACCCTCGACTGGAAATCCATCGTTGTTGCATTGTTGGTTTGTGTCTTTCCTGCAGAATTCCCCTATCACGACTTCTATGTCCTTTGGGGGACTTTAGTGCACTTTGCACTCACTTTCAGGGTCTTGGGGTGGGCTATTTTTCTAACCCTTACTATTTTCTAATAGTCCCAGCGACCCTCTACAAGGTCACATAGGTTTGGGGTCCATTCGTGGTTCGCATTCCACTTTTGGAGTATATGGTTTGTGTTGCCCCTATCCCTATGTGTCCCCATTGCATCCTATTGTAACTATACATTGTTTGCACTGTTTTCTAATACTATTACTGCATATTTTGGTATTGTGTACATATATCTTGTGTATATTTGCTATCCTCATACTGAGGGTACTCACTGAGATACTTTTGGCATATTGTCATAAAAATAAAGTACCTTTATTTTTAGTATATCTGTGTATTGTGTTTTCTTATGATATTGTGCATATGACACTAGTGGTACTGTAGGAGCTTCACTCGTCTCCTAGTTCAGCCTAAGCTGCTCTGCTAAGCTACCATTATCTATCAGCCTATGCTGCTAGACACCCTATACACTAATAAGGGATAACTGGGCCTGGTGCAAGGTGCAAGTACCCCTAGGTACTCACTACAAGCCAGTCCAGCCTCCTACAGTGTATTTCTCTGCATGTCAGCTCCCATCAAAAGAAGGCTATATGGAGTGCCATCGCCAAGGACGTGCTGACCATGGGGGTCTACGCAGGTGGAGCACCCACTGTCGGAAATGGTGGGAGGACCTGAGACACTGGGCACAGAAGATGGCGGAGGCCCAGCTGGGGAAGGCCTCCCAACAAGGAAGGGGTGCCCGTCAAACCCTGACCCCCCTGATGGCCTGCATACTGTTGGTGGCCTATCCAGAGCTGTATGGGCACTTGAGGGCATCACAGCAGCCACAAGGGGGTGAGTACAGTGCCCATAATCACTACATATGCATGGTAGGGGGTACCCGAGTGGGGGATGTGTGTCAGTGGGTGCCCCTAGGCCAGGCCTGACATTGCAGAGTAGGTCTAATGGTGGCCAGGGTTCTGAAGTGATAATCCTGCTACCCAGCTTGTAGGCATCCACAACTGGTCAGGGCTGTGTGAGTCCAAGGTGCGCTGCATTTGGCGGTATGTGCCCTTCCCCATGCCTACGTGGCTAGCATCATAACAGGTAGTGCATTGCATGGTACGTAGGGCTGTTCCCTGTGTGTGACGGTGGTGTGTACGCCAACAGTGGTGTTGGTGCAGCCATTGACCAAGTGTATCCTTTGTCTCTTCCCCCGCTTTTTGTTTTGTCATCCTTTCCTTATGTGCATTAGCAGAATCTGGCAGAGGAGCAGAGGCACCGGCGATGGAGGGAGCTGCATCCCACAGGACCCAAAAGGCGTAGTCCACCGACGCTGAGGGCACCAGTGAGACAGAGGGCGAGGGAAGCAACACAGAGGACACTGGAGGGGACAGTTCAGACACAGATACCTCCTCCAATGGAAGCTCCCTGGTGGTGGCGGACACTTCTGTGCCCACCCCAGCTACAGGTACATACGCCACCCCCATACCACTACCGCCCTCCCATCAGCCCCTCATTGAGTTGCCTGTGCCCGTTCACTCAGGAGGGTGGGAATCTCCTTCGCCCCAGGCACCGCAGGCCTGCCCAAGTTAGCCCTGCTGCCCTGAGTGAGGAGGCTGTTGACCTCCTGAGATCCATCTCTGTTGGGCAGTCAACCATTGTGAATGCCATCCAGGGGCTGGCAGCCCAAATGCAGTAGACAAATGCATTTCTGGAATGCATTCACACTGGCGTGGCGGCCCAACAGAGATCAATCCAGGCTCTGGCATCCTCTCTGATGGCAGCCATTGTCCCTGTTTCTACAGTTCCCCCTCCAACTTCCTCTTCCCAATCCCATTCCCCTCCGCTCCAACCTATCCCAAGTACAAGCATGCACACAGGACAACACACAAGAGTGGCACAGGCAAACACAAGCACCACACATCATCCCACAGGCACTCACACAAACACCATCAAGATGAAGACATACCACCATCCACTGCCTCCACTGTGTCCCCACCTCCTCCTCTACCTCCCTCCCAGTTGCATCTACACTCACACCGGTATGCACTACATCCTCACCCAATACCAGCATCACCACCACACCTAGCAAAAGAAACACATCACTTGCAGACACTACTACAACAGCCATGCACACGTATCCTGTGTCCTCTCCCACTGTGTCTGTCCCCCCTCCCAAGGTACACAAACACAAGCACTTAGACACCCAACAGCCATCCACCTCACAACAGCATCTAGCCCATGCACCTGCACCCAAACACAGCAGACAGACACCTGCTACAACCACTCCCTCTTCCTCTACTCCCAAACCTTCTCCCTCTTCCTGCCCCAATGTCCCTAAGAAGCTTTTCCTCTCCACCATTGACCTCTTCCCTACTCCCCCTGTCATTCGTTTCTGGCCAGGGTGGTAAAAACCCAGGCAAGCATCTCTGCATCCCAGTTCACGGGCCCAGGAGTCTCCACGCCCACTCGTGGTGGGAAAGGATCCAGGGCACCAGCCAGCCTCAAAGAAAGTGTGCCTGCCCAAGCTGCTGCCCAGAAGGGCAAGGAGCCTGCCCCAGCTGCTGCCCGAAAGGGCAAGGAGCCTGCCCCAGCTGCTGCCCAGAAGGGCAAGGAGCCTGCTCCAGCTGCTGCCCGGAAGGGCAAGGAGCCTGCCCCAGCTGCTGCCCGGAAGGGCAAGGAGCCTGCCCCAAGTGCTGCAAGGAAGGGCAAGGTGCCTGCACCAGCAGGCAGGAAGGACAAGGGGCCTGGTGCAGGGACTCAGAAGGCGCCCCAACCACCAACCATGGTTGTGCAGCCATCGGAGGCTGCAGGGGATGGGCTGGATCCTCCCCCCCCCACCACCACCACCAGCAGCACAACCACCAGCATAGGGCAGCCGTTTGAGCCTGCAGGGGACGGGCTTGAGCCTCCCCTCACCACCGTCAGCAGCAGCACCACCACCAGCAGTGGGCAGCCGTCCAAGGCTGCAGGGGATGGGCTGGATCCTCCCACCAGCAGCTGCAGCGGCACCACCACTGAGCAACTGTCACCGCAGGTGGACGGTATGTAGTCCTGCCTCCATGGGCTGCTGTGCAGCCTGCCCCTGCAAATCCTGTGGGTATGACTCCCAGCTGAGAGACTGCGATCCCCAGGATCAAGAGCACAGGGCGCGATGCCCCCTCCAGAACCAGTAGGTAAGCCACCCACCAACCCCAGCCTCACCAGGAACAAGAGCACATGGCATGATGCCCCCTCCAGAACCAGTGGGTAAGACATTCACCAACCCCAGCCTCCCCAGGAACAAGAGCACAAGGCACAATGCCCCCTCCAGAATCAATGGGTAAGGCACCCACCAACCCCAGCCTCCCCAGGATCAAGAGCACAGGACACAATGCCCCCTTCAGAACCAGTGGGTTAGACACCCACCTGAGAGACTGTGGCTTTGCACTCCCCAGGACCAAGTACAGGGCATGTTGCCCCCTCCAGAGCATGTGGGCAAGTCACCCACTTGAGAGACTGTGGCCTTGCACTCCCCAGGACCAAGCACAGGGCATGTTGCCCCCTCCAGAGCATGTGGGCAAATTACCCACTTGAGAGACTGTGGCCTGGCACTCCCCAGGACCAGGCACAGGGCATGTTGCCCCTTCCAAAGCCAGTGGGGAAGTCACCCACTTGAGAGAGTGTGGCTTTGCACTCCCCAGGACAGAGCACAGGGCATGTTGCCCCCTCCAGAACCAGTGGTTTTGTTCTATCTGCCGGCTGAGGTGCCCTCGTTCCCCCATCCCCCTGAGATGCCTGGCTATTTTCTAACTGATGCCCCTGCAGTGTTCTCTCCGTGTTGGTGCAGGTGACAAGTAGGGCCTTGGACTTTGGCCTGTGGCCCTGTCGCCCACGCACAATGAGGCCTGGCATTGTGTCCCTTGAACTGTACATATGTATATACAATGAGATTGACTTTTCGTATTTCTACTGTGTTGTTATTATTACAGTCACTTTATCACATCCCTGTTGTCCTTGCATTCTTCCTCAGGGGTACGGGGTAAATATGTTTTATTACTGCAGCTAAATGTGTGTATGGTGCTGGGGGTCGGGGTGTGTGTTGCGTGTGTGTGTGTCACTCTCGTTTTCCTCCCACTCCCTTGTGTGCTAGGCGGCTGTACTCACCATGGTTGTCTTCGCCGGCGTTGGTGTTCCTGGTGGAGCAGGACGTATAATATCATAGGGAACATTTGAAGTTCTGGCTCCATGGCGGCGTGGTTCTTCCCTCTGTCTCCAAAGGTGAGTCCTTTCTCTTCTGTGTTTTCCGCCAGGCTTTTGATGTTGTTAGTACCGCCCCGGAAAAGGCGGCGAATTGATGTTTCTTAATATGTGGAGGGAACATTGACTTCCGCCTAGCTGTGGGCGGCTACCACCATGGTGGCTGTTGTATCTGCCCTGGCAGTCGGTGTGGTAAAGTGGCTGTCTATCTGAGTTCTCACCATCATGGCCATAATTTAGCAGTAGTTACTGCCAGCCTGTTGGAAGCAAAGGAGATGGAAACAGCTTTTTATTACCCTGGACCTTTTCTTCCTTCATTAAGCAAGTAGCCCAACTTGCTTAATTAACTCATTAGAAAAAGCTTTTATTTTAATGTTAGGAAAGAGAAACACACAGTTTGCCAGGAATGCATATAAAAAGGATGACGTCCTGAAGAGTGTATGGAGAAGAGTAGAAGATGAGATTAGAAACAAAGGCCCTCATTACAACCCTGGTGGTTGGTGATAAAGTGGCGGTAATACCGCCAACAGGCTGTAAGTTCATGCTCTTCATTATTGGAACTTTTGAAGAAGCATGTCAAATTTAGAAAAATAGTATTCAAAGGGTTTCTGACTATATACTAATCTAAGCAATATACTGTGTAATATCACATAGAAAAAAGGAATATGATGATATGCTACTTGTTCATCAGCTGAAAAAGGCATAGGTGTGCATACATAGCAATCTTTTGCATCAATAGCTTTCGTATATTCTAATACTAATCTAGAGTAAACATTTGTTGAATAATTTTCCTTCATGTAATCTACAAAACAAGCTTTTAACTTATCTTCATAAATACCTGGTGTAGATGTGGTTTCAGTGAATGCAGTTACAGATTTCTCGGTCTCCGGTGTGAAATGTATTACTAATAATATTTAAATTGCTAATAAAACTATTAATGAAAACGTAATTCCTACTATAGTCTTACATCTATTTCTGGTTAGGGCACTCATATATATCTAAAGTCAGATCTTTTTTTAAAAGCAATTTGTGTAACAGGAAAGTTAATGTCTTTAGCGCAATGTGAAACAATTCTTGATTATCTTTTTCTCTTAGGTTAGTTTCTTGTAACTTTTTTTACAGAAGTCTTCCTGTAGTCTTACTTAACCCTACTCTGTGTTCTTCTAAAATGTTTCCCCTACTCTTCTTCTGCTGCTTTCGGCCTAGGTACACTTCTTATCTTTTTTAGCAGCTTTATCAAATTTGCAACTTTGTACAGTTCATTTAATGATTTGATCACAACTTCATTTCTGCCCGAGTACCTTCAAGTATTGTATTTTATTATATTGTAATAGTATTTATATAGCGCTTACTACCCCTGACGAGGCATTGGAGCGCTTTTTGGCGAGTAGCACACTACCCAAAAGGAATTAGTGGTGGATTAGTATAGGGAAATATGAGTATAGTTTTAGTTTTAATAAGAGTTAATTTGAGCCGCGGATATGTGAGTTTGTTAGTTGGATTGACTGGAGTAATGGAGGGCTGGAGGAGGGAAGAATCCAGAAGTGTTAATTGGGAGTTTATGGTAATAGGATTTAGGCTTGGGATGAGTAAAGGGGTGATGGAGGAGGGAAGAGTCTGTGTAAAGGGTTAGGGAGATTCTAGGCGCAGGGTGAGATAAATGAGGGAGAATTTAGTAGGGTTGTTTGGGAGATCATGGTAGTAAAGTGAGGTTTTAGGTGAGTTAGATGTGGAAGAGGAGGGAAAAGCTGAGGCAAGGTTATTTAGGAGATGAAAGTAGTAGAATGGACTTGGGATGAGTCAGAGAGAGAATGGAGGATAGATTGATAGTGACATGATATATGGTGATGGGTAGACAAAGTGTGATATAAAATGAGAGCAGGGATTCATAATATACCAACTTATCTAGGAGTTATGCAATGACCTATGAACATGTTCAGCATAGAATAACATACACACCCATATATATATTTATATATATATATATATATATATATATATATATATATATATATATATATATATATATAAATATACACACACACACATACACACATAAATACACACACATATGCACTCATATATGTACATACATATACATATTTAAACCATGAGTAAATATACATTAGTTAAACAGGTTTAAAGAGTATGTGTGTAGTTTATTGTGATGAACTAGTAGAGATACATATTTTCTAAAGAACTATATATAACTAGAATATACACATAAACAGATAAAAGATATTTCTCAGCATAGGCATATGCAGTCCATAGCTGTTTGAATATGGTGGTTATGAAGGTAAGAGCCAACTCTTGAGTAGTTTTCTAAAGACAAGATAGTTATCTGTGGCTCCTATAGTTGGGGGTAATGAATTCCACAGTTTGGCTGCTTGAATGGAGAAGGATGTACCACCTATGGTCTTTTTCTTGTATGGTGGTGTTCTAAGGCGAGGTGCCAATCTTGAGCGGAGGTTTCTTGGTTGAATGTATTTGGTTATTTTGTTTCTGATAAAGAGTGGTCCTTTTCCATGTATAGCTTTGTGGGTGATACAAAGCAGCTTGAAGGAGCATCTTCTGGCAAAGGGTAACCAGTGTAGTCCTCTCAAGGCAGGGGAGATGTGGGCTTGTGGCTTTACATGTAATAGTAGCCTGGCTGCGGAGTTCTGAATACGTTGTAATTTTTTCATAAGAGATAGAGAAGATCCATGGTAGAGGCCATTGGCATAATCCAGTTTGGATAGTACAAGCGAGATAGTAGCTTGCACCTTGCGTGGAAATCCAAGGTGGGGGAAGATGCATCGTAGAGTCTTCAAGGTGATGAAGCTTGTTTGTGCTAATTTGTCCACTTGGGCATTCATTGTTAACTTGGAGTCCATGGTGATTCCAAGGTTTTTAACTTCCTTGGATAATTGAGGAGGTGGTCTGAGATCGTCAGGGCAGGCGCAAAGTGGGTCAAAATGTTTCCAGTCACCACATATGAGTATTTCTGTTTTGTAGGCATTAAGTTTGAGATGGCTCCAAGTAATCCACTGATCAACGGCTTTGAGGCAACTGAAGATTAGTGAGTTTTCAATGTTTTGGGGCATTCTAATTTAAGTAGTATTTGTGTGTCATCTGCATCGTTGTAGCATGTGAGATGAAAATCATTGATCAGTTCTGGTAATGATATCATGTAGATGTTGAAAAGCAAAGGTGAGATGATTGATCCTTGGGGGACCCCTGCTTTTGTGAGGTAGGGTTTGGACGAGAAGGGGGCGAATAGATGATATTAGTTCTTTTTTTAAGGTAAGATGTAATCCAGTCCAGAGCAGTCCATTCTATGCTGGCTTCGTGGAGTCTTTGAATTAGGGTGTCATGGTCAACCGTATCAAAGGCAGCTGAGAGGTCCAAGAGAAGTAGTGCAGCAACTCCATTGCGGTCGACTGTGTTTTTAAGATCATCCCAGATTGCTATGAGTGTCAATTCAGTGCCTCTTCCTGGGCAGAATCCAGTTTGGAAGTCTGAAACTATGTTCAGGCTTTAGTCCAGTTGAACAGATCTGACAGTGAGATGTTTAACACCTGGCTCACATAGTATGTCCATTCAGGTGGTGAAAATTTTAGACAAGGTTTTCTAGCTCTTTTAGATCTTCTGAGTATTTGCGTTCTTCTTCTGTATCATTTATACCACTCAATTATGTTTCCTCATTAATTGTCAGTGTAATAGATCCAAATGACACACTTTATTTCAACTTCTTGTACGTCTTAGGCCATTTAGCATTGTGGGTGTCTCTCTTTGTTCAAGTGCATTCGCAGGAACAGCAGGCAATCTCATTGCTCTCCCCATGAGTACCTCATGTGGGGATAAACCTGTCTTTCTATCAGGGGTACTCCGCAGACTCATTAACATCAAAGGTAAAGCATCAGGTCATATAAATGAAGTAGAAGCATAAACTGTTGTCAATTGGGATTTCATGGTTTTGTTGATTTGCTTAACAATCCCAGAAGCTATAGGTCGATAACTGAAGTGTAGCTTCTGTTCAACTTGTAATGCTGCACAAAACATTTTAATGATCTCACTGTTTAAATTAGGTCCTCGATCTGACTTTATGTATCTTGGGGCCAGTTCCCTCTGCAGCAATTAAGCTACATTAGGACAATTATTCCTCCTTGATGGGTGGGCTTCCACCCATCTAGAGAAAATGCTCACTATGACCAAGACATATCTCAGCCCGTTACAAACAAGCATTTTGATAAAATCCATCTGCATTCTGTTGAAGGGACCTCCTGATCACCTACGTGATTCACAGTAACTAGTGTTCGTTTCCCTACATTCATTTGTTGACATGCTTCACAATTCTTCTGCATGGGCTGCAAATCTGGGACTAAACCAATTCTGCCTAAATTACCTAACCATAGCATCTCTGCCTAAATGTGACGGCCCATGGAAATGTTGTGTCATTGGGGACAATATTCTGTCTTTTAACAGTGGACTTCCATCTATTGAAACCCAAATGTCATTTTCATCCTTTGAATGTACATGCATATGCATGACAACAGTTTTCAAATGGAGTAATGTCCATGAATGCATTCCTAATTAAAGAAGTCTGTTGAATGAACTAAACAATATGGATGAATATTATGGATTTAATTACATGGAACTTAGAATCGATAAGTCAAGGTTAGTTCACAAGTCTCAGAAGGAAGCTCTCTGTAGTGCAAGGAGGGGACACTACTCAGTGGCAGTGTTGTTTCAAAAGTTTTGTTTATGTCCAGGGTCAGAGGGCGATACCTTCATGCACACAAGTAATTGTTGAAGAAGTTCAACCACACGCTTGTGTTTTGAATAACAGGGGTGCATTGGTTTTTTTGTATTATATTTTCATCCTTTCCATATCCCACTTTAATCCACCTCTGTCCACATCTTCCTGCATGGCTTTCCATTCCTACCAAGAGTCAGCTATTGTTATCAGCATGGAAAAGACAATGGCCCTCATTCTGACCTTGGCGGGCGGCGGAGGCCGCCCGCCAAAGTCCCGCCGTCAGGTTACCGTTCCGCGGTCGAAAGACCGCAGCGGTAATTCTGACTTTCCCGCTGGGCTGGCGGGCGGTCGCCTTCAGGCCGCCCGCCAGCCCAGCGGGAAAGAGGCTTCCACGATGAAGCCGGCTCGGAATGGAGCCGGCGGAGTGGAAGCTGTGCGACGGGTGCAGTTGCACCCGTCGCGTATTTCACTGTCTGCGCAGCAGACAGTGAAATACATGTAGGGGCCCTCTTACGGGGGCCCCTGCAATGCCCATGCCAGTGGCATGGGCACTGCAGGGGCCCCCAGGGGCCCCGCGACCCCCCCTACCGCCATCCGGATCCCGGCGGTCGGACCGCCGGGATCTGGATGGCAGTAGGGGGGGTCGGAATCCCCTCGGCGGCGCAGCAAGCTGCGCCGCCTTGTAGGATTCAATGGGGCGGCGATACACTGGCGGGAGCCCGCCAGTGGTGCCGGTCCGACCGCGGCTTTACCGCCGCGGTCGGAATCCCCATTGGAGCACCGCCGGCCTGTCGGCGGTGCTCCCGCGGTCCTCCGCCCTGGCGGTCTTTGACCGCCAGGGTCAGAATGACCGCCAATGTCCTCTTGAGATTCATCAGTGAATGCTCCATCAAATATACATGCCACAATTGCACAATAGCATGTCACTCCGTCTGCATCTATATTACCGACAATGACATGACCATTGTCGCTACTCTGTGCTGCACATTTAACAACATCAGTTTCAGTTGGAAGCTGTAAGGCTTCTAGCAATCACCTCACTTGATCCCTATTTCTAACTGGGGATCCTGACAAGGTCATGAAACCTATCTGTGACTATAGCTGCCTGAAATTGTGTACCACACCAAAGCCGTACTATCTAAAAATATAGTCACTTTCATTTGGGCTGTCAAGCCACAAGCTCTAGCAAGAGCAATCAATTCTGTAACTTGTGCTGGGGAGGATCCTTGAAGTCAGAAAGCTTCTACTATTTTTTACATAGTACAGTGTAGGATGCTCTCAGGGAGTCCTCATTTGTCCTGAAGCATGAGCCAACCACAAAAAAGATATAGGGGGTCATTACGACCCTGGCAAACGGCGGTGAAGTGGCGGTAAGACCGCCAACAGGCTGGCGGTCTTCACCGTGTGTATCATGACCATGGCGGTTACCGCCAGCGGTATTTTGACCCGGCTGACCGCCATGGATTTCATGCGGTTGGCGGTAAGCACTATCAGTGCCAGGGAATTCCTTCCCTGGCACTGATAAGGGTCTCCCCCACCCCCACCCCGACTCCCTCCCCTACCCCTCCCACCCCCCCTGCTACCCCCTAAAGGTGGCAGGACCACCCTCCCCACCCCGACCCCCAACATAACATCACTCATACACACACGACACGCACGCAGACACCACCAACACACATACACGCACACACACCGACATACATGCCAACATCCACACACACAGTCAGACACGCACACCCACATTCAGACATACACACACGCACACCCCCATGCACGCACACAACACTCAACACCCCACCACCCCCTTCCCCTTACGGACGATCGACTTACCTGGTCCGACGATCCTCTGGGAGGGGACGGGAGCCATGGGGGCTGCTTCGCCGACACCACACCGCCAACAGAACAAAGCCACGCCGAATCACAGGACGTGATTCGCTGGGCGGTGTTCTGTTGGCGTGGAGGTGGAGCAACCTCCACTTCCCCGCCACCCGCCAGTATGGCTGTTGGCAGCTCTCCATCCGTAAAAGGACGGAGAGCTGCCAACGGTCATAATAGGCCGAGCGGCAAACCGCCACCAATGGCGGTCTTCCGCACGGCGGTCCCTCGGCGGTCTTGAAAAAAGACCGCCGAGGTCAAAATGACCCCCATAATCAGGACTTAATAATAGCACATCTTTTGTGTCAGGTCTTGGCTTGGTGCATAAGTCTGTGACATCGAGACATTCATGTTCAAATGTATCTGATGCCTTATTGTCAGGCAAAGGCATTCGGGTACTTGGATTTAAAATCTGACAGCACGCCAAACTAAGGTTCTCCGAAGAGAATATCTGCCGCTCGTTCTTAGTCAACCTTGTACTGGTCATATGCTGTTTTTTTGTTCTGGTAAACAAAACCTCAACAGAATGCGGTACCATAACTGGCATTCTGGTGTCACCATGCATCTTTGTCAGCACTGAGAGAGCACAGCCCTCCCTCGCACTGCAAAATAATGTCAAATTCTTTTAATAATCAGTCATTCCCAGTGCCCGGGCACAACTGAGACTTTCTCTCAGCTCTAGGAAAACTTTCATGCATTCATTGTCCAATGGAATGGGATCACACACATCTCTGTGTGTTAACCTCAGTAAAGGCTTTCCCACCTAGGAACAATTGGGTATTCACTGTCTACAGTAGCCACCCATTCTCAAAAACATTCTGACTTCTCTTTGCATCTTTAGAGGACCCATTTGTAAAATAGTTTCCACTCTTTCTTGTGGCTCTTCTCTTGTTCCTTTTATAGGGGAGAGCGCGAAGTGCTCCATCCCCTGTAGTAATCTTTCTTTGGGCTTCCAACCACACCCATGTCATGTCAGTCACTTTCATTGGTTTGTGGGCTTGCCCTTTAAAATCCGCTTGCTTTCATTTGTGAAAGGCATGCATAGGTCATGCTTTTTCTGGTGTTTAGCCCATTTACACAGCAACGTTAAACTACTGAAAACATACAAGGCTCAATGTTTTCAGCATCGTTTCCAGACTACTTTATCTGTTTATTTTCCACAGAGCGTTTTCAGTTTCAGCATGATCGTGCTGCATTTTACATAGTGTGATCATGCTCCGTTTTTTTTTCTTTTCATTTGTGTGGCAAGAAAAGTCCGGTTAGGAGTTTACAATGTGAATGGCTCTAACTCGAGCAAATGCGAGACCCATTGCATTGAAAATGCTTGTCAATAATATGCCCCAAATACTGGACCTCTTTTTCACAGTATTGCAGCTAGCTCGGGGGGGTTTTATGTCTATTCTCAGCCAAATTATTCAATAGAGCAATGGTGTCTTGTTTACAAGATTCTCTTATTTCTGATGCCACCAATATGTCAACAATATATTGAATGAGAACTGAATTACAGTGCATGATCAATGTTTCCAATTTTTTCTTAGAATCTGATTAAAGGTTGAAGGACTCTCAGTATACTCTTGTGGGACTCAACACCATGCTAATAATTTCTCTTAAAACACAAAGGAGAATAGATACTGACTATCCTCGTGTAATTGAATAGAGATGAAAGCTTGACAAAGATCTATAACAGTGGACCATTCTTCCGTACATGGAACCTGATAAAGTATGGTGGCTGGAGCCAGTACCACAGGACAACATGGGATTCCAATATCATTCACCTTTCTCAAAACCATGATGATTCTAAATTTGCTATTGGGCTTATGAAATCCCATAATCAGTCAGTTGTATGGACTCCCAATTATTTCTTGAAAGATCCCTTTCTGTATCATGTCCTCAATTATTGGTGTTATCCATGCGATTATTTATGGAGTCATGTGATAAGGTAGTGTTCTCTGGAAAATGATATTAGGCTTCATTGTAATTCACACTGGTTCCATGCCCTTTATTAGTCAGATACCTCTTCCTATGAAATCTCATACTTCTGGGTTTACTGTCTTTTAAATCTAGAGGTACATCTTTGGCTGTCAGCATTGGTTAAAGCCCTACTGCATCTTGTTGAGCCAGTTTAAACTCAACATCCTCATCATGGGTTTAAAACTCAGCCCCATTGAGGGTAAACTATATTGTACAATTGAGTTTACCTAATAAATCCCTTCCCAATAGATTTTACAGAACTTTAATCACAAACAACAAACTAGTGATTTTCTTCAAATGAGTCTATTTTTACAGGAACATTTTTTTAGATCAGATTTGTAATTTGCTTATTTGATACACCTACAACTTGGATCTTCTTTCCCGAGAGGGGTAGATCTGCGACTTATGTTGTTCTAACAGTGGAACAGGTTGCTCCAATGTCAATCAAAAATGACCCTTGGTGGGCATTTCCTTCACCTGTTCAAATGGTCCTCTCTGGTCTACCTCTAACATTGTGCCAAGCATTCAATCTACCACCCCTCTTAGGCACCATCATTGTGACGTATCAGAGACCAAGTTCTTGTCATAAAGCTAGGGAACTGTTTAGTTGCATTTTGTTTTTGTACCTGTATTGTATTTCAATTTACTCAGGGCAACCAATTTTAATTCAATCTTATGTTACCCACATTCTGTTGAGCCATAGAGGCTTGTAGGACTGGCATGATTTGGACTTGATTCAGCATTGGTACTTGCACCTGTTGTGTAGGCACATTTTACATCTGCATTTGGTTTCCTCTTTTTGTCTGATGATTGTTTATTCTATCTTGATTAAGCCTACACTCACACTTCCAATGGCCCACCCTGTTACAAAAATGACAAAGAGTCATTTTCTTCAATGTAGCAACATCAACACCTCCTCAGCGTCTACCCTGTGTGACAAATATACCTCCTTGAACACCTTGCATTCCTGTTTGAAATACAGTTACTTGCATACCTCTTTGAACATCAGCACCTTGTACTACATGACCATTTCCTGTAAAGAACTGATTCTGGAAACCTCTCATTTGTGCTGGCATGAACTTTTCTTGGAACTTCCTATGTTTCATCTCTTGCTCATCATAGCAATAGTCTGCATACTTCAGGACTTCGTCTAAAGACTTAGGGCCTGATTTAGATTTTGTCAGATGGGGTTACTCTGTCATAAATGTGACGGATATGTCATCTGCTGTATTACAATCCCATTATATCCTATGGGAATCGTAATATGACAGATGGGATATCTGTCACATTTGTGACGTAGTAACATGTCTGAAAAACTCTAACTATTTCTCTCAATCTGTCAATAATTCTAAAATTAAATGTACCTCATCTTTGAAAAACAATTCTCTCTCTTTCTCAGTACTCTTGCACCACTGACGAAGCCATACACATGTATGTAACCCTTCCTCAATCATCAGATGATATGCTGGCGTACCCTCAGGAGGTGCCTCTTTAATGTCCTGTGCTGCAATAGTTACATTGCCTCTTATTAAACTTCTAGGAGCTTTAAAAAATTTCATGATTTGAAATAACATTTCAACAAAAGCCAAACAATTACAACACAAAGCATTAATATTTTCATTCTGTTCCATATACATTACATTTCTGAAAGCCTTTTTATCAATCCCAACTCAGCTCAGTAAACCAATCAACCAATTACTGCGCCACTCTTCACTCAGCTCAACCAATCTCAGCACAGCTTTTACACCAACCCACCAATATCAGCACTGCACAATGTGACGTAACAATTCACTCCTTGCTGCGGCTCACCCTCCTTTACAATTTCATCGGACACACAAAGCTTCAATTCCATACCTCTAGGCAACATGGAATAACAATCTTTGTCTGCTTCTTCTAAATAATTCATAGGACAAATCAACAATCAGAATTTTAAGTTTTCCACACCTTCCGATCAATCAAAAAGAGTTTTATTCTCATTATGATGAAATGTCGACCAGTGGGAAATCACCTAGTCAATGTAGTGGCACCTTTGCACATCAGGCTTCACCAACACTGATTAATGTTAGTACATGCTCAAAAGATTTGTTACTGTCCCTATCTCTGGTATGCAGTCAACAACATCCTGCATTCTCCTTCCTGGCGGCCAAGACCTGGAACTCCCTCCCCACCAGCCTCAGGACCACCCAGGACCACTCCGCTTTCCGGAGACTCCTAAAGACTTGGCTGTTCGAGCAGCGATAACCCCCCCCTTTCCCCCCTAGCGCCTTGAGACCCGCACGGGTGAGTAGCGCGCTTTATAAATGTTAATGATTTGATTTTGATTTTGCAACCTTAGCTGACAAAAATACCATAAATCAACTCTTATTCATCTATCCCAGGACCTTGGACTGCGTCTTCGTTCAATAACTCTTTATCTTTTTCTTCAACAAAACCCATAAGCATCAGCAATGCAATTTCAACACATCAACAACAATTCTATAAATCACAATTAAATGTGCAATCACAAATCATTATAATCATAACATATGCGGTGCATAACCATATTGCTATTCACACCCAAAACCGGAAAATGAGCAATCTGCAACAGGCAATCTCTTCAGGAACTGCACTCTGTCAATCTTTGAATTTGGGATTTGGGCAACGGGCATTTATCTTATTTTGAGGCACGTTTTAATTTTTGCAGTTCTTTTTTTATTGCCTAACCATAACTCTCCAACCAACTTTGATGAAGCGTTGTTTTTTACAGTGCACTTTGAGGACTATTGGGAGCCTTCAGGATGTAAAGTTCCTGCTCCTTTACTAAGCCCTAGAGGCAAGGGCTTTAATGCACATAGTAAATACAATTAAGTAATGCACGTTCACAAATAAGATACATTCAATTCAATGTGATTAGAGTCAATAACGAGAGTTTGGGTTCTATTTTCAAGAGTTTATTAAATCATTAGTACGTCCATTTCTTTATTAGTAAATCATGTAATCTTAATGCAAATTACCAAACAGTGCAGATAGCAGTCCCCAATATAATCTAGTTTCAGGGAAAAAATAAAGTTCAGAAGTACCCATAAAGAGTTCTTGTCTCAGATGTGAAAGCATACAGGGCCTCATTATCACTTCGGCGGTTTTTAAAAAAGACCGCCAAAGCCGCGGGAGCCAACATACCGCCAGGCGGGCGGTATGGCTGGGCCCCTATTATGACTTTTCCGCTGGGCCAGCAGACGGAAACAGTGTTTCCGTCCGCTGGCCCAGCGGAAAAGTCACATCAACATTGCAGCTGGCTCATAATAGAGCCAGCAGCAATGTTGATGTGCAGCGGTTGCAGCAGCACCCGTCGTGCATTTCACTGCCCAAAATTTGGGCAGTGGAATGCGCGATGGGGCTGTGCCTGGGGGCCCCTGACCTGCCCATGCAAAGAGCATGGGCAGTGCAGGGTCAGTGCAGGGGCCCGAGGCCCCCTTACTGCCAGCCTTTCCATGGCGGTGTTCACCGCCATGGACAGGCTGGCGGTTGGAGATTATGACTGCCTGGCCATAGCCTGGCGGTCAGTTGGAGGAGTCGGCGGTATGGCTGTGGCGTCATAATTCACTGCCGGTACACCACCAGCCTGTTGGCGGTGTTACTGCCAGTGTACCGCCGGCCGCCAGGGCTGTAATAAGGGCCCATAATTTCTAACAGAGCACCTCACTGCAAACTTTCAGTAGAATCTCTCAGCAATAGGTTCAGGCACAATAAAGTTAGCCTCAGAATGAATCAAAGACACATCAGCAAAGAGAATAGGACAAAATGTGCCAGAGTCAACGTGCTCTCTCAGAAGCCAACCTGAGTGGGTGGAGAGTCTAGCAAGTCCTACCAATCAAGCCTAGTCAAACCCCTATCTTAGTTTGGGAACACACTTTTATAACATTATACACTGTAATAAATTAGAAAAGCTTGAGTAGATAATCTTCAGCTCTGACCAATCAGAGCTTGATGTCTTCATGTGAACAGGACAGCTTCCCTCAAGATGGTAAGTTTTAATAAATAACATTCTAAAACACACAATACATTTAACTATTATTCAAGTAGTAATGAAACAAGCAAGTTTCTACCCACTGGTTAATGTTAATGTTGATAAGGCAAGGAACAGTTAAGTAGGCATGATAGAGATTTCAAATGACTTCTCACATAGCTTTCATAGAAAGCCTACTCTACAAGGCAAAGAACAGTTAGGTAAACATGACAGACATTCCAAATGACTTCTCACAAATTTTTCTAACAGAGCCTACTCATAAAGATTCAGTTTTTAAGATTAATCTAACAGTGTAGTAATTATTTTCATAGGTGAAATGGTCATGAAGCAAAGCTTTCTCTAGTCATTTACTTGTTACCATAGAACATTCACATCAAGAGGAAAGAATGAAAGAAGCAAAGAAACAAGAATGTGTCCTTTTTCGCAGTTTAACCAAGTACATGTTGTTGTGCAAGCCTTAAATGCAAAACCCACATTTAAAATGCAGTGTTTAGCTAAGGCCTTCAAAGCCTTTTCGTACAGGTTAATAATATAATGTTTTTATTCTTAGAAAAGACTCTCTCTCAAGAGTGAGTCACATCACAATCTTTGTGAATCTAGCGCTTGATATTTTGGTATTTATTTGGTTCATTTGTTGAATGGGCATGGGATTTCCTAGACTTGTGGGGCCATTACAAGTTTGGTTGTCTTTTGGGAAGACCGCTGTGGTGGTGGCCGCCAAAAGACCACCATGTTGGTGGTAATCTGACCACCATATTAGGAGTTACACTGTGAAGTTCACCAAAAAAAGCCAAATTTCATAAACCACCAGTACACTGGAGGATGGAAAACAGGCAGTCCCACCACCAGCACCGCCAGGCTGTCAAAAATCGCACCATCGTACAATGATCCACAAATCACAACAGAGGTTCTTCCATGGCGGAAAACCATTGGTGGTGCAAACCATGGCGGTCTCAACTAACATCACATTGAACACAACACCACATTGGATAGTTTGAATATCCCACACCTGACACACATCCACACACTCGACGCACCTACACACTCCACTACATAACACACCCCTACATAACCCACAATCCTTTGTAACCAGGACACCACACACAGCCACATAGGAGAAATAGGGGGTCATTCTGACCCCGGCGGTCCGAGACCGCCGGGGCCAGGGTCGGCGGGAGCACGGCCGACAGACCGGCGGTGCCCCGCAGGGCATTCTGACCGCGGCGGTTCGGCCGCGGTCAGATGCGGGAAACCGGCGGTCTCCCGCCAGTTTCCCGCTGCCCTGCAGAATCCTCCATGGCGGCGGAGCGCGCTCCGCCGCCATGGGGATTCTGATACCCCCTACCGCCATCCTGTTCCTGGCGGGTCTCCCGCCAGGAACAGGATGGCGGTAGGGGGTGCCGCGGGGCCCCCGTAAGAGGGCCCCACAAAGTATTTCAGTGTCTGCTATGCAGACACTGAAATACGCGACGGGTGCCACTGCACCCGTCGCACCTTCCCACTACGCCGGCTCAATTCTGAGCCGGCGTCCTCGTGGGAAGGTTGATTTGCCCTGGGCTGGCGGGCGGCCTTTTGGCGGGCGCCCGCCAGCCCAGGGCAAATCCCAAAATACCCTCAGCGGTCTTTCGACCGCGGAGCGGTATTTTGGTGGGGGAACTTCGGCGGGCGGCCTCCGCCGCCCGCCGAGGTTAGAATCACCCCCATAATGTCAGAGATTTACTACAACTGTTGCCGCCTACACATATTTCAACACACATACATCACACACCTGTACAACATACACAACATACACATTTAACTTTCATACACAACACACAACAGTCACCCAGTCACATCACAGCACCTACATTTCATCACTTACTTTTGGTACAATTTTCCACTTTTTTAACCTCACCGTCTTTACCACCACTACCATGTCCCCACAAAAACACCCACGTTTCACTGATGATGAGTTGAGGGTCATGGTGGATGAAATTGTCAGGGTAGAGCCACACTTGTTCGGAGCACAGGTCCAGCAAACATCAATAGCTAGGAAAATGGAGTTGTGGCAATGAATAGTTGACACCTATCCACCTGCAAGGGAGACATCAGGGAGAGGTGGACCGACCACAGGGGGAAGGTACGGTCCATGGCATACAGACACCAGCTGACAGTCCTCAAGACTGGCATTGGACCCGCAACTCCTCTCCCTACTTTCACATCTTAGGAGGAGAAGGTCTTGAAAATCCTGCATCCAGAGGGCCTGACAGGAATACCTGGGGGAGTGGAGTAGGGTAAGTCCCCACAACATTCATGTCACCCAATTGTTTTGTCCTGCATGCTTCCTCACCACCTTATCCCACCTCAACAAACAAACCACCCCTCTGTCAAAATGTCCCAATATCCCTCTCTGGCATTCCACATGTCCACTAAACTCACCTGGCTCCATAGTCCGTGGGAACGGCATGTGAAGTACTGGGAACTGATAGCACTACAACTCCCAGAAGGCAATATTCCACCAAAATGAAAACTTGAACAGTGCACCAAATGTGAGATGTCATGCATGTGCAAATAACTACCAATGTAACCCATCATAAATGTTCCACTGTGAAACAGTATATGGCTACGACAGCAATACAATGGCCCACTCCCACTATCAGTAGAGCCACACTTGTTCGGAGCACAGGTCCAGCAAACATCAATAGCCAGGAAAATGGAGTTGTGGCAAAGAATAGTTGACACCTATCCACCTGCAAGGGAGAACATCAGGGAGAGGTGGACCGACCACAGGGGGAAGGTACGGTCCATGGCATACAGGCACCAGCTGACAGTCCTCAAGACTGGCATTGGAACCGCAACTCCTCTCCCTACTTTCACATCTTAGGAGGAGAAGGTCTTGAAAATCCTGCATCCAGAGGGCCTGACAGGAATACCTGGGGGAGTGGAGTTGGGTAAGTCCACACAACATTCATGTCACCCAATTGTTTTGTCCTACATGCTTCCTCACCACCTTATCCCACCTCACCAAACAAACCACCCCTCTGTCAAAATGTCCCAATATCCCTCTCTGGCATTCCACATGTCCACTAAACTCACCTGGCTCCATAGTCTGTGGGAACGGCATGTGAAGTACTGGAAACTGATAGCACTACAACTCCCAGAAGGCAATATTCCACCAAAATGAAAACTTGAACAGTGCACCAAATGTGAGGTGTCATGCAAAAGCAAATAACTACCAATGTAACCCATCTTAAATGTTCCACTGTGAAACAGTATATGGCTATGACAGCAATGCAATGGCCCACTCCCACTATCATTAGAGGCAAAACATAGCTACAGCTGAGTGTCCCATCAAACTGCCCTTAGTAAAACAATGTCAAGAAAGGAATTGACTCACCTGGGGGGATGTAGATGCCAAAGTGGATGCACATGCAGTACATCCACATAGAGATCAATGTCAATTGCTTACTCTCATACTATGTCCCTACTCTGACACTATTGTGGATTGTGCAGCTTTTTGTGCCATGTATCATGACATACACTTCATTAGGCAACAAAGGTTAAGATCCATGTCAATAGTCAGACAATGTAAGAGGGTATCAGCAGTCTAATAACTACCAATATAGCTCAACATCATGTTAAGGCACTGTGTGCATCTCACACAACTTCACTAATACTCAAACTGTACCATCACTTGTTGCATCCCGTACAGCAATACAGTGTTCCACTTCTCCCACAGGTAACCTTTCCATTATCGCCATGGAGAGGATACTAAAGACTGCCACTACCCCTCCGAAGACCTCAGTGAGGACAACACCCCTGGATGTTTGGACACTGATGACAAAGCTGGCCCATCAAGGACACCTGGTCAGTCAACAATTGTCAGCCTCACCCTGCCCACTTCCACTCCTCCCAGCCCTGTTGCATCCACATCACAGGCAACCATTTGCCCCAAACCTGTGTGCCAAGGACTGTTTATAACATTGTGCACCCCCGGTACAGGTACCTGAGTCTCCTCTTGTCACCCCCTCTCGCAATGATGGTCCCGCCACCACTGGAAGTAGGCAGCCTGTGCCAGGGGCAGAGGCACGTGGGGATAGGGTGCATGGGAGGGATGGTGTGGGCCAGACGATGGGCGCTCAACGGGACCATACTGACCAAAAAACCCTCTCCCAGGTCTTGGGAGCCTAAAAAAAATCCCAAGGCATGATGGGCCAGGTAGTCACCATGATAAGGGAAATCCAACAGCTGCAGAGGGACAAACACCAAGAAGTCATGCAGCATTGGCAGGCACAAACTGCCTTCCTGGCCTTTAATTGATGGGGTTCTGAGGGACATCAACACTACTCTGGTAGGTCTGCCCAACAACATCAGGCCTCTTCCACTAGTAATGACTCATCTGGCCCTTCTACATCTGTGGATGATTGTGGAATGGATCCCCTACCAGGAGTAGGACATGCCTCAGATACCTCACCCTCTGTGGGGGGGACACCCCCCGCAAACATGGATGTCCACCCAGACATTCAGGAGGAGCAGATGCAAAGACCAAACCCACTGCCAGGAAGTGAATCTCTCCTGATTGTTCTCCTTGTGTGCCTCAGATGCACCCTGTTGACTGTTCTGAAACCTAAATCCATTTTCCTATGGTACAAGTACACTGGACTTGCATTTCCAAATGGTGTAGCAGTTACCCTGATGATTTCAGCCACCATGACTGAACCATTCACTATTTACTTTCTGTTATTTCTGTTTCAATTCACACATGTTGTTTTGCACTCCAGAATAAATGCAATGTAAACACAGGTTTTGTGTAAATATCATTTATCAACCATTTACTATTGTCATGTATGACACCTCTATTATCAATATGTCCCTATGTATTGTACATCCTTTGTATGGGCATCACACGTGTACTGTATCACCAGGAGACTCATTACATCAGGATTGTAACAATGATGTAAGTCAAAACAGCTGTATTGGACATCTCCACAATTTATTTTCTAGATTTGCTAACAACAGATAGAGTAGTATTGCTAGTGACATCAGATTAGATGTCATACACTACTAATTCACAGGATACAGAAGTCAAGGACATGCCACTCTTCCTACAAGCCTGGAGCCACACGGATTGGTCCTTTGTATCACCAGGTAAAGCCTTATCACATGACCAAACCTTAGCTCACTAATAATCATTTCCCATGATACAGACAGAGATCAGTACTGATGTTCCCAGTTCTTGAACCTTTCACTTACCACGGTCCTGTACCTGTAGGCTTGCCACTCACCTATGTCAATCCACAGAGACATGGACATTGGTCTGCAAAGTAAGAACACACTGACAACTATGTTCAAGTTAGGTCACATACAACAGAAACCATTATGATGGTAGAGGCTATGGTTCAACATTTTCACATGTGTCAGGCACATATGGTCACACACATGACACCATTTGACCACCTCCAGTACCAAACAGGTCTCCTTGGTGGGAAAATACACTTCCACCCTAGCCTCCTGACAGTCTTGCCATATTAGTACCACTCCACAAATTCATGCCAATCTGTACCTGGTTTCATCCATGTTCAATTCTCATGTCTGACTGCAATTCCCATCTGCCTCTGACACTGTCTGCGACTTGCCAGTGATGAAGAGCCAAACAGAAACTCAGCAATTATGTGATTGAAACAGATAAGGGATAGGACATATTTGTAAATGAACATCAATTCTGACAAGTCATTTGGACAAGTGTGACTTTGCTTGTGCAGTAACCTCTCAGGACCCAGTATTACACAATGTACTGTACACAATATTAACTTTTAATCTGCATGCATACCTGACTCTTTGGCATTGGAGCCAACTAAGACATCAAAGATGATGGTAAATAGGAGGTGACATGCCAGCCATTAATTGTAGGTTAAAGCATGGACTCTCAATATTAAGACAAAATTACATACCCTTAGTCAGTTGAAGTACTGATTGGTTAGGTCTGCCCTGAAGTCTCTAGCTTCATCTTCATCTGGCTCATCATCACTTGGCAAATCTGCATTTTACCCACAGGTTCTGGTGGCTCTCCCTCATCTGGTATGAATTGAATCTGACATCTCAGGACAAGGTTGTAGAGCATGCTGGGTGAGTATAGGAGTGCCCTACCAGATATGTCCAGGCAGCAAACTCTTGCCTTCAGGAGCCCAAAAGTCTGCTCTACGACACGCCTTCCCCTGGCGTGGTTGGTACCTCACTGGTGTCAACAACCAAGGACGGTTTGGGTAGCCAGAGTCCCCTGTAAGGAATAGTTACAACAAAAACATATATCTTGGACATGCACATTGTGATAGCAACAGATAAACTCTGCAAACACACATGTCAAATGTGACTTACCAACTAGCCAGGCCCTCTCTGAGTAGAGTCGTGTCATCAGCAGTGGGATATAACTGTTCCGCATGATGAAGGAATCATGGACTGATCCTTGATACTTTGCACAGACTTGTGAAATGTACTGGTCCGCCAAACACACCACTTGGACGTTGATTGAGTGGTCGTTTTTCCTGTTTCTGCATACTTGTTCATTGGCACTGGGGGGAACCAAGGCTACAGGGGTGCCATCTATGGCTCCAACCACATGTGGAGTGTGTCTCAAAGCATAAAACTCTGCCTTCACATAGGCCAATACCGCAAGTTGGGGAAACCTGATGTAGCTGTCCAGGTGTTTCAACAATGCACACAGTACATCCTTCAAACCCTGGCTGGGCATGGACTGAGACAGTTAGGACCACTGTATTTTGAAAGGAGCCAGTGGCCAGGAAGTGTAGCACTAACATGACTTGAATGATGGGAGGTAGGCATCAGATCTGGCTCCACCTGATCACAGAGGTCCCTGATTGTATGCCTATTCAGGCTATATATCTGTATTATGTGTCTTTCCTACATGGTGTCCAGGTCTATTAGTGGGCAGAACACTGGAGGTTGTCTTCCTCTCCTCATGGCAGGGTAACTATGTGGGAAAAATGTAGATTGTAGGTATGTATGACAATGTACACATAACGAATATGTCACACATCCCCATATGATCTCAGATACAATATATAACATTAGAAGTATAGTATCTTTCTATGCATCCTATGACAGTCCCCTGGGTTCACATTCCATGAACCCTCTGATGTACTATACATGCATATTTATCTGTGACTGTCAGTGTTTGATAGTCCAACCTAGTTTACATGTGAAACATATATATTGCACTTATACGCCACTGTCGCCGCACATAGCCCTCCACAACACCAGACCAGAATACCTCAACCAAAGACTCCACTTCTACACGCCCACCTGGCACCTCGACTCCATCGACCTCACCCTCGCCTCAATCCCACGTGTCCGGAAGGCCACAGCCAGAGGAAGGTCCTTCTCCCACCACGCCGCCAAGACCTGGAACTCCCCCCATCCACCTCAGAAGATCTCTCACGCTTTCTCAATTCAGAAAGGACCTCAAAACTTGGCTCTTCACCTGATCCCCTCTGACCTTCACTTACTGCATCCACCACAGCGCCTTGAGACCCTTACGGGTGAATAGCCACGCTTTACAAGTACTTGATTGATTGATTGACATAGGATGTTGAGAATAGGTTATCATTTACATTACCACCAATTCCTCTGTCACCCAGCTTTTACTACTCACATGCACAATTAGACTACCAAATATGAAGGCAGCACTTATTAATAGTTTGCACAATGTAGAGATTAGTCAATGATGCAGATACCATACCTTTTACATATATATAATTGTCTCAAAATGACAGCTGCCTGACCTGCTGTACTGGGCATGAGGAAGTGACCTAACTCCGTTTGCGGATCTCATCATGGCAGTATGCGGTCACAACCACGGTGCACATTGCCATTGGAACACATTGCTGCCTTTGGTGGACCTGGGCCAATGGCGATGTCTGCCGGAGGTGATAGGCACATGACTGCCATTTTCTGCTGTAGTGGTCACTTGACTCCTGACACTGCTGAAATCGAGACCTCCACTACCTAAGCTGCAGTGTACTGCTTCTGGGAGCTCTCATGCCATGTCCTGCAGGTGATAGGGCCCCAGGCTTCACTCCAGAACAGCTGGACAAGCCCGTGGATGAGGTCCTACCCCTGTATGAACAGCTATTTGGTGCACTGGAGGAGCAAGTGAGTCCAATTGTATACCAATGTGTGAAAGGTGGAGGTAGTGAGAGATTGGGCAATAATGTCTGGGTCTATGTCAATGTGTACATGTGCAGAGGCAGACATACAGTACTGATACATGGTAGCACTGTGTAATCTCACTTCCTTTATACGCAACATAGATTGCAGCATGTACCACAATAATGGTGTGAGAAATGTTCATAGAGACATACGATTACGATAGTCATATGGCCTGGTCATATGTGTCTAGTCAATATCAGGTACTGCTTATGCATGTTGTATGGGAGAGTACACTCCACACATGGGCTGGCTACAGATCGTAAAATGTGAATGGGTTTGGACCGAGCAGAAGGGTATGTTTGACAACTCACTGTGACTGAAGTATTCACACCACTTGTGTTTGGATGGTGCATGTGGACATAACTTTCTCCTTTTGTCTGTGTCGTCCATGCAGGTCAGCACCCATAAAAAGAAGGGACTCTGGTGTGCCATCGCTAAGCAAGTGCAGACCCTGGGGGTCCACAGCCAGCAGAGCACCCACTGTAGGAAGCGGTTTGAGGACCTGAGATGCTGGGCCTGGAAGACCGCAGAGGCCCAGCTGGGGATGTCCTCCCAACGAGGGAGGGGTGCCTCTGGGCCTTGACCCCCCCAATGGCCCGCATTTTGGTGGTGGCCTACCCTGAGTTGGATGGGGGTTTGAGGGCAGCACAGCAGCCACATGTGGGTAAGTAATGACTACACACATGTATATTCAGTATATAATGTGCGAGTATTTAAGCAGTGACAATGTGGTACATGCTAAAGGCAAATGGTCTCTTAGGTACACCTAGGTGTACAGGTTATGACATTGACTTACAGGTTTGGAGCTTCTAGTTTGTATAGGGACATTAAACTCACCAGTGTGAACCATATTGTATTGAAGCATGTGGTGATGCACATGTGACACTGTCATATGTGCACCACTATACTGCTCTATCCATAACCTGCTGGGTCATCCTTACCACCTACTGATCCATACCCCAGGTATCCTGTTGGTAAGTTATTTAGATCTTTCATCTCTGTTCATTCCTATTCCACTGGATCTAGCTCTATCTGCAACATAGGGTCTGATAGGTGAGAAACAGGCCAATTAATCAAGGGTTGTGACCTAGAGGTAAAGTTCATGTGAGGGTGTGATCTCAATCTGAAATTTCAAATGCCATACTTGCTACACTTACTCTGGGGTGTGAGGAGCTGTCCCCATTGTTAAGTGAGGACTGTCCATTGGAACACTGTGATGTATAAGCAGGGTGGACATCCCACATGATGAATAGCATGGTGGTATTTCTACATGCCTAGTGCAAGACATGTCATAGAAATGTGAGTTCAGACTTTTTGGCCCATGTACATGGTAACGTGAAGGTAAGCAGTTAGCCTGCTATTCCCTTAGCCAATGTATTGTGGGCATGCTGCATAGGGCAAGACATCTTCTAAATGGTACAATATACACTGTTTTAGCCAGCATCATGTTACATTGGTAATTCCTGCCATTTCAAGATTTCTGATCCAAATTTGGCACACTTACTGTAGCTATTGTGAATCTGTGCAGATGGATGTTAGTATAGCTAAGCTCAATTTGCACTGACTTCATTGTGTTGCTGGTTTTGTTGTTGACATTCACATGTTGGTGAAATGGTTGATGTTATCAGTCAATTTGCTGTACTCTAGGTGTCTGTCTCAATCATGGCCACTTACAAGGTTGTTTCTGTCACTGCAGCCTTACTCCAAAGATGTAAGGTTGCTCATGTCTAAAGTGCTGATAGTCATGTTGTGATTTTGATAATGTTGGTTGAACTGTATGTGGCCTTCATGCACATGACAGGTGTCCATTGCATTGAATGTGTTGGCATGGTTGCTGGGGTTGTCTGTGTGTAAATTCTGTGTGCTGGGTAGGCCCCTATTGCTGTTCATAACTTTGTGTACTATGTGATAATTGCTAAGATGAGTAGGTCCACAAAGTATGTATCAACCTTTGTAAAAACACTATTGATACATATGTTGTTGAAATGCATATAAAATCTATTATGCACCAACTTTGAATATACCAAATGGGGTAGGTGCATCAGTGTTTTTTGCCTTTGTGAATTTAATAGACACAGTGACAAGTAATGAATGTGATTGCTACGCAACATGCTGTGTTTTAATTGGAATGTGATGAGAAAGGACATGACATATGTTAATGGACTGAGCAAGTGTAGATTTGGAGTATGTATGGATGTGATATTAAAGTCAACAGTAATTCCAATTGATGGATTGTAGTTTCACAACGATGCTCTTTATAGGGACACACGTTCAATGTTGGTAATTCATCTTGTGCTGGTATAGTTTTTGTTCTAGCTGTACTGATAGAATGGTGATGTAGTGTTCAGATAGTTGGCTTATGTTGTGTGTGACATTCTTGTCATACAGGGTAGTGCAAATTATGTTCTTATGGCATGATGTTGGCTCAAAATGGTTCCTACCTGGGGTTGTTTAACACGTAGATATGATGTTACTGTTGTGTATGGTTTAATGTATGTGTATGTTCAGCATGTGATGACCCTGCTTCTCTCTCTGTTTCTCAGCATCAGCATTAGCAGGTGAAGGAGACGAGGCACAGCCGTATGGGAAAGCTGCTGGTAGCAGGCCCCGAAGTCATGATACCACTGACACCGAGGGACTCAGTGGTCCAAAGGGTGAGGGAAGTGCCACAGGGGAGACAGGATCCTGTTCTTCATCTTCAGAATCCTCCTCCAGTGGACACTCCCTGGAGATGGTGGACCCATCTGGGACCACCCCAGCACCATCTAAGTCCACCACCCCCTCACTACCACCGCCCTTCCTGTACCTCCCCACACTATTGGCCATACCCACTCACCCAAGGGGGTGGGCATTTCCTTTGCTGCAGGCACCTTTGCCCCTGCCCCTGTCAGCCCGGCTGCCCTCAATGAAGAGGCTATTGACATCCTGAGGTCGATCTCTGTGGGTCAGTCAAACATTGTGAATGCCATCCAGGGAGGACATTCACAGTGCACTGGCTGGCCTACAGGGATCCTTTCAGGCTCTGAGCTCCACACTGATGTCGGCCAGTCACCCTTTGTCTCCAGTCCCCCCTCCACCTTCCTCTTCCTAAACCCAAACCCAAACCTCTCTTCCCCAACCCAGCCAAAGCACACATACAGACAGGCATGTATCCACCTCACCATCCAAGGGTAGCTCAGACAAATATAGGCACCACAAAACACACCACCGGCATTCACACAAGCAACATACGTATGCAGACACAGCAACAGTCACTACCTGCCCTGACACCCCCACCTCCCCAGCATCACTGACACTACACTTGACACACCTGCAGTCACCACACCAACCTTCCCAGATCTTGCCACTACACCTATCCTACCCACAGTCAGCACAATAGCAGACCCTCAGACATGCACCCGTGTCACCAGATCCACAGACACTACAACCTCTGACACTCCTACATGAGGCACATTCACCATACCTGCAGTCACCACCCTACAGGTAGTCACCCACCTACCATGGCATCCCTCATCACCTCCACCCCCCTCAATCCCATACACATAAACACCCTCACTCGCCCACCCAACAGACACCCACCACCCACAAGCATACCTCCCACACACATGCACTCACGACACCCACACATACATGCCAAACAACCACTCCCTCACCCTCTACTCCCAAACCCCCTTCTGATAACCATCCCTGTGTGTCAAAAAAGTGTTCCTTTCATGTTTTGACCTTTTCCCTACTCCTCTTCCTCCCCGTGACTTCCCTAAATGCTCTGTTTCCCTCCCCAGGCCCATCCCTTCCACCTCCAAGGCCTCCCCCTGCAAGTACCCATGCCTTTCCGCCACCAAGACATCTACCCCTCCTAAGAGAACCCAACCCTCCCCTAAGCCTAGAACTAAACCACCCCCAGCCCATTCCTAAAGGACCCACTCCAAAGACTAGGCCCAAACCTCCCCTATGCCCCGCAGATATTCCCTGAGGTGCCTGCCTGCCCCCTTGACACCCCTACCTGTGAAGGTTACATGGCGGTCAGGAGTCAAGTTCGGGCCACACAGATGTGCATTGTGTGCCTGTTGCACTATTAATAATTGGACTGGCCTATGGCCTTGGACATTTTAATAGCTATTCAAATTTTTAATACATCTTTAGAGCAAAAAGTTGTTGGTTTTGACGTTACATATTTGTCCTGCATTTCGTTTCTCAGGGCATATTTGGGAATGGCTGACATTGTGTGTGAGTATGTGTGTGCAACTGGTGCTTGTGCTACCTGTTTTGTCTGTGCAGCATGTGAGGTTGTGTGCAGTGCACTTGTCCCCCAGTGATGGGTGTGTTTTGTGTGATAGCCATATGTATGTTGGGGACATGTTGTTGTCATGGTATTGAGTGGTGTTTGTGCTGATGTGTTTGTTGCATTTTTGAGTGGCTTTGTGTGCTTTGACTATGTGGGTGTTTAGCGCATGGTATGTCAGATGTGTTGTGATATGTGTTTGCTGTGTATGTCGATTGCTGTGTTGTATGGTCATGTGATTCTGTGTGTTCCTTCCCTGTTAGTGGTACGTTGTATTGTATGTGTGATTTGTCACTGGGTAGTGTCTATTGTAGGGGCTTGCCAATGTATTGATGATATTACAGTTGTGGTGTTGTAGTGACATGTTGTGGTGTTGTGTGTTATTGTGTGTGACTGGGCTTGTGCTGTGTTTCCGGGAGTCAGTGTGTGTTTTTGATGTGTGTGTGATGGCCATAGAGTGTGTACTGTGTATGTGACCCTGTGTATATGGCTGTCTGTGAGTGTGCATGTCAGTATCAGGTAACGTGTGTGTGTCACACTCACCCCCCCATTCCTGTCTGGTGTGTTGTATGGGCTCCCACGCATCACCAAAGGTTGCCTATACCACAGCATTGGAAGTAATAAGATACACTTCCTACTATGTGATATGATGATATTTGTTCAGCTCCTTGTCTGTCATGGCTATTGGTAATTGTTAGTTTTGTTCAACAGGAAAAGCCCAAACAAAACTCATAAAATGCTTTCTATTATCAAAATTACAAAACATGACATAAAACAATAGCATATTAAGAAAATATAAAAGTCACAATACACCATTTAGATATTAAACGCTTAGTTCTTAAAAAAATAAATTACCAATAAAACCATAACAATTAACAATAACATTTGCAGATGTAAAAGGCAGCACAGCAAATGGAGAAGTTTAATTGTTGTAACGATGGTTTAATATATCTGATTCTTGAATGTTTAAATAAATCACAAAAAAAACAGATAGTGCAGCTTCGTTTGTGAAGAATGGTTATCACCGTGACATAAGTGAACTTCATTAGAGGTTTCACAACCTGTAAAAGTTGATAGTAAATGATGCATAACTCCAATTCGGAACCTAGATAAAAGTTTACACTCATGTACGTTTGGAACAAAATCAAGATACAACTGTAAACCTATTTTACTAACAGCACACACTATCTGACAGGTAATCGAGAAGCTCAGTGTCTCCCTTTCTCAAGGATGTATTTAAGAAGATTTTTTTTGGACATTGCACTTCTCCACTTTTTGGAGATAGTGAGGATAGTCAAAAAGTTCTGGGAGTCCAATTTTGGAACAGGCATTTTTGACACTCTTACATCATGGAAATGTATCTATAGTGTTGACATTTTAGCAGTCACAAATTACCTATTACATTAATTTAGCTGTGTCTTTAGAGCAAATTGATATCCACAAGAGAAGGTTAGACGTGAATGAAATCTTGCAAGTAGCATAGACCCAATTCCTCATGCCAAATATAATTAGTGATTATTTGAGATAATACTAGAGTCACCTACAGAAAACAATGGGGGTTATTCTAACTTTGGAGGAGTGGTAATCCGTCCCAAAAGTGACGGTAAAGTGACGGATATACCACCAGCCGTATTACGAGTTCCATAGGATATAATGGACTCGTAATACGGCTGGTGGTAAATCCGTCACTTTTCCGTCACTTTTGGGACGGATTAACACCTCCTCCAAAGTTAGAATAACCCCCAATGTTCTTCTACTTGGAGTATGTTCATGTCTCCTATGCCTCAATGACCCTAATAGCCAGTCTTATAAGTGGCAACAGAAACACACTTATTGGAGTAAATAACTTTTTTTATTTTATTTAAAAAAAACATTTTTTGGATTTTATTAGAACATACAACAACAAAGCCCATATAGTGAGCAGAATATCTTATACCATAACAAAATTATTTTCAGATATCAAGCATCTCTCGTATATCCTCCGAGGACGAGTATCAATGAAACATATTACATACTGCATTCATATAGGTTCTCTCAACTATAATACTTTTCCTATCCAGTAAAGTTGCTGTTGGAGATGCATCTTAATACTGATATCACACTGCATCACTCCATACGGCAGAAAAGACAGAGTTAAAAAGTGCGGAAGCAGGTGTGGAGGCAGAGTTTGCGATTCCCATTTGTACATGCATCTATATCAGCGGAAAGATAACATGGTGCAACCATTCAGCAGCTCAATCTTAATTCTCGATTCGTATTTTCAGGGGACCATGTCACAGCTAATTTCATTACTGTGATTCCAGAAAGGAACGCAAAGGTGCCCAGATATCATGCCAATTCCCAGAAAGCAGTTAACTGCTCCTGGCAGAACACAACCTCTCTGAGCCAATCAGACTTACACGGAGCACTTCCACGGACCCAGCACATTGGCACTCTGCGCTTAGCCAGTACCATTAGCAAGCTTACCAGACGTCGCACCTCTGTCGGCCATCCATCCACTAATTCCAAGCAGTACTATCGCAGGTGTAAGAGGCAGCTCCACGCCAGACACTTCTGTAGTCACATGTTCCACCTTCATCCAGAACTCTCGCACCTTCTCACAGTTCCATGCTAAATGTAAAAAATCTGCACTAGGCATGTGGCATCTCTCACAGTCAGCAGTTGTGCACAGTCCTATCGCATGCATGCCTTGAGGGGTATAATATAGGCGATGTATAAATTTAAAATGTATAAGCCGAAGCCGGTAGTTTGGTGATAGCAATCTCATGTGCGTGCAGCATTTCTTCCAGGTTTTATCCGAGATATCCTCCCCGACATCCACCTCCCACTTAGCTCTAGCGGTAGCAACTATGGCACTCTGCTGTTCCTGTGTACAGCTGTATAGCTTAGTGATGAGCTTCCGCGGAGATTGAGCTCTCCACAGTGTTTCCAAAGCCTGACAGACCTTCTGGGGGGATGTAGGTTCTGCAAATCGCGCGTGAAGCATAGCTCCGACTCGTAAAACATATAGGTGGTGTAATGCGCTATCCGTTCCCCTCCCAATCTCCGATTCCAAGGATATCAGCCGTCCTCCCTCAAACCACTCCCCCAGGGTTGATAATTCTGACCCGGCCAGGAATTCCCTCAACTGCCCATCCCGGGACATCGCCTCATCTGCTACAGCAAGCACCAGCATCGAAGGAGCGTACAGTTCACTCATCATCGATTTGTGCACCAGGGCAGCCCAGGCTCTGGGGGTGCATATCACAGTGTTTATACCGTGGGTCCGGGGACGGGCCGGGCTCCCAATGATTCGCAGCAGATCATCCAGCCAAACCATCTCACTTTCAGGAGCAAGATGTGGTAAGTATCTCTCCGGCCGGATCCAGAAATACGCAAACTGAGCCTGCGCACAGTGATAATAGAGTCCCAAATCTGGTGCAGCCAGTCCCCCCATCTCGAAGGGCAGTGTTAGTTTCTCCCAAGAGATTCTGGGCTGTCCACCCGCCCAGACCAATCTTATCATAGCTGAACGAAGATGCCTCAAAAAGCCAGCTGTTAGTAGCAGGGGAAGGTTCACAAATAAATACAGAAATTTTGGTAGCACAGTAATTTTTGTTAATGCAATTCTTCCTATAAGTAATAGCGGTAGCGATTTCCACGCATCTACTCTGTCCTCCAGCCAGGTCATCAGTCTAACATAATTGGCAGACCAAAGCGTGTCTATCTCACAGCTTAGCCAGATAGCTAAATATCTGACCAGGCCGCTGGCCCACTCAATCGGGTATCCTCAGTGAGGGGGTAATATCAATTTATCATGATGCCTGACAGGGAACCAAATCATACAATCTCATCCAGCAAGACATCTAAGTTTGCCTCTGGATCCCGGATGTACAAAGCGATGTCGTCAGCGTACATTGAAATCAAAACTGGGCTCTGCCGATATTGCAGTCCTCTCTCGTTGTGGCGCTGTCGAAAGGGAGGCCGCCAGAGGCTCCACCGCCACAGCAAAAAGTAGGGGGGACAGATGGCAACCCTGACGGGTCCCCCGCGACACTGGAGATGGGTCAGACACGCTGCCGTTCAACCGTAATCGAGCGGCGGGGTCCGTATATAACAATCTAATCCACTTCACGAATCGCGTACTCATGCCTAGTCTGCCCAAAAGCGCAAACAAATATTTCCATTCCAGTGAGTTGAATGCCTTCGCAGCATCCAAAAATACTGCTGCGGCTCTTGTATCCCTGTCTAGTATGCCCATAGTCGCAAAAAAGGTTCGCCGTTTGTGCATCATCGACTGACCAGGAATAAATCCTGCCTGGTCCGGGAGTACCAGTCTAGGCATTAGTGGCTGTAGTCTAGCCGCTATCATTTAGGCCACAATCTTATTGTCTATGTTAATCATTGAGAGAGGACGGTATGAATCACAGCTGAACGGGTCTTTACCAGGCTTAAGGATGGTGACGATCAGTGCTTCTCTAAGGGAGGCGGGGAGAACCCCAGTCTCCATTGCTTCAGTGTAGACCTCCAAAAGTGGGTGGGCCACGATATTAGAGTATTCTTTATAGAGTGCAGAAGTGAGGCCATCCAGGCCTGGGGACTTATCACTAGGTAAACTGCGTATTGCAGTCCTCACCTCTTCCAAAGTGAATGGAACATCAAAATATGCTCCATGCGCATCGTCGAACCAGAGCAGACTGATTTCAGAAAAGTAATTTTGTGCATCTTCTTCACTCCGCTCAGTGGTTGTGGAATATAGGTCGGTAAAGAAATTAGTGAAGACCTTCATAACTCTATCCGTGCCCGTTACTCGCTTACCCTTTGGTCCATCTATTTCAGTGACATAGCCGCTAGCCCACGGCCTACGTATCATGTTAGCTAGTGTGCGTCCCGCTCTATCACCCTGACCGTAGTATCATATTGAGATACCGTGGTTCGCAGCGCCGCCAATGCATCTCCCGACCACTCCCGGGTCAGCTCCAACTCTAGTTCCACTATTCGTGCTTCCAACGCAGCCAGCTCGCTGCGCAGCAATCGCAGCACCCCATGTTGTTTCGATAAGCACACCCCACAGATAACCACCTTAAAGGCCTCCCAAAGCGTTCCAGCTGAGTTCAATGACCCTCCATTCTCGCTAAAATAATTGACTATGGCTTTGCGCACTTCCTCACGGAACGCTGTGTCCCCGAGCACCCCCTGCAGGAGTCGCCAGATAAAGGCAACATTCACTCCTCCAGGTATCGCTAACTCCAGTATCACCGGAGAGTGGTCAGACAGGGTGCGAGCCATATGTTTCACAGAGCGCGTCCAAGGCTCCACATCTCGCGTGCCCAGCCATCGGTCTAAGCGAGACCAGCTGCTATGTACATAGTGTTTGGCTCTCCACAGATCAATCAGATCTCCATCCTCCATTATCGTTGATAGAGCCCTAGCAGCAGCAGTGCTTCGTGCCCTGGATGCGCTGTCCCGATCCCTCTCTAGGTCTAATACCACATTATAATCTCCACCCCAGATCACCGCTCCTGCGCCTAATGTATTTATCAATCGCCAAATCTCGCAGAAGAACTCTGGATCATCTACATTAGGACCATATATTGACACAATTCTACAGGGCCTATCTAGTAGCATTCCACTCAGCAATACATAGCGTCCATTCGGATCTGCTATTACCCGCTGTGTTCACCACTGCAATCCCTTCCGTATCAGGATCGCTACCCGAACGTATCTCGAGGAAACCGCATTATGACATTCCCCAACCCATCCAGCCTTCAAGCAGTTCAATATGTCCGTTACCAAATGAGTTTCTTGCAAAAGCCATACATCTACACTTTGGCACTTAACATATGCAGACATAAGGCGCACTTTGCGTCTATCATTCAAGCCACGTACGTTTCAAGTGAGGCAGCGAATTGATGTCATCCCCCCCAGAGCCATTTAAGTCACCATTTCAGAGCATCGCGCCTCCACCCCCTTCCAGGGAACCCGGCTGCACATAGATAGAATAAAGAGAGAGAGGAAAGTAGAGAAACAGTATTGTAATAAATGTCAAACAGTACCACCCCCTGCCCACGTTGACCCCCCCAAACGGGTCAAATCTGAAAACCTCCCTCCCCATCCCAGATTTCCCCTTTTGAATGACCAGAGTAAATTAACAGGACTCATCCAGGGCCGTAAGGCTAGCCTCCATCCCTCCATCCAAGAGGATAGGGGAGGAAGGTCGAGGAGCAAAGCGCTGGATGTGTAATCAGATCGGCAATAAGAAAGGAGTGTTGTCTTGATACATCTCTGTGGCCGCCCCGGGCCCCGGGTCCGCCATTAGAACAAGTCTCTAGTCATTATCGCTGAGGTCAGCTTGTGCGCCTCCAGGACTGTCAGCTTTCTCAGTCTCGGTCTTCCGTGGGATGGTCTTGATGAATTTGGCAGCTAGCTTAGGGTCTGTAAAGAAGTGCAGTGTACAGCCATGCTGTATTCGAAGTTTAGCAGGGTAGATGAGGGAGAAGCGAGCATTTGTGAGTCCTAGCGAACGTTTAATCGGTAGGAAGCCTTCCGCGCCATCTGTACGCCAGGGGTGTAGTCTGGGAAAAAGTTTAATTCAGTGTTCTTATACAGCACCGGGCGTTTTTCGGAGCACATCATCCCTGTCTTGATAGTTTAACAGGCAGAGTATAATGGGCCGGGCGGAGTTCCCGGGGGAGGGCGAGGCCCAAGAGATCTGTGGACTCTCTCGACCACCAGCATTCGAGACAGCTCCCCCGGGAATAAATCGGTCAGCAGTTGTTCCATAAAGTCCTCCATCCTGCCCATATCTGTGGATTCCGGAAGGGCAATCATTCTTATGTTGTTTCTTCGCGATCTTGCCTCAAGGTCTTCATTTTTATTGCGTATCACTTCTAATACACGCTCCATCCGTAGCAGTTTTTCTCGTTCTCCATTACTCTGATCCTCCATCTCTGATGTGCGCATCTCCAATTGGTCAAAGCGTGAATCATGGTCATCTACCCTTGCCTTGACATGGTCCATTTGTTCAGTTAGATGGTCCAGTTTAGGGTCGATATTCGTCAGACTGCTCTTAAGATCCAGGAACATAGCCCTGACCGATGTGTCTGCTGGGCCCTCCTCCACCGGTGGATCCCCGGTTTGAGAAGCAGAGGTACCACCTTTTTTCCGACTCCCATCAAATGAGATCTTTGCTTGCTTTTGCTTCGCCTTCCCCATTTTGGAGTTTATTTATATTGTTCAATGCAATGTCCACTGAGGCCCAGGCCATCATGTCTCAAACCAACGTCAACTATACAGCAGTCTCTTTCGCACACCAAGTCCTCCTTTTACAACACCAGGGCGCAGCCAGTCACAGGTGACAGTCCTTTGCTGTCAGATATCACTTGTGCGAACATGGTCAGTCCTCACAGATTGTCATAGAGTCAAAAATTACCATTTATAGCTCGCAGGAATCTTCTAGCTGCCTCCCAATCTGTTTCCTGAGGCACCCTGGTCAGATCTAGCCAGTGCCAGGCTCCGCTCGTCAGGCTCCCCCCTCCAGCCTCACCGTTCGTAGGTCCAGCCGATACAGGGGCCTCTCCTCTCCAGCATCACCAGGTCCTCTCTAGTCACCACAGAACGACCGTCTGCCCCAATCCATGAACAGCCGCTCTGATATTTCTTTCACCTGGCCGGTCGGAGCCGAGTGTTCCGCTTCAGCTCTCCAGCTGAGCAGAGGCCGCCAGACCAGCCATCATTCAGAAGGACGTCCGCACCTCGATCAGGCGAGCCGGGCCTCCCTCCAACCCACACTCCTCCCTCCAAGCCGAGCACTCCGCGCTCGGGGGCCAAGGCTCCAAGCCCTGAGAACGCCCGGGGGAAGACAATCCCCCCACGGCAGCCCCAGTACGTCACGGGCGGCCGAGGACGGGAACGCCCACTGCAGCGGCGGCCAGGAAGGCCCGCAGCAGCCACCCCGTCAGCCGGGGCTGGGCCCGTAACAGCTACCCGGGCAAACAACCAGCGATCCTGGATCACCGGCACCTCAGGCAGCCCGGCAGCCCAGAAGGCAGAAGTTTCATCGCCGATTCAGGATTCTGTCCCTCGATCGGCAGAGCCGCACTAAGAGGTGGCCATCTTGCCATAGGGCTAGCCATGCACCCCCATTGGAGTAAATAACTTTAATTCACTTTATGGGGATTATTCTGAATTATAGTTGCAAAATAAAGACAAATCCAAATTATTTAATGAATTATCATTTTCTGCTATGTAAATGGATAGCCCATTTTAATTAATTATCAAGGCATATACTGAGGTGTGAGAAGGAAAGTACCTTTTTACTTCATGGTCCTTAATAACACTCTTAGTAGTTCTAGATCTGATAGTATGGATAAAAGGTTTTGAAAGGGTGGTCACCAGGTCAAGACAGTCCAAATAATTTACATACTCATGTTCAAACTATTAGCTGTTCTTGCCAGAAGTACTGCATCATCTGCATATAGGAGGATTGAATAGTTTTGCAGTATATCTTTGCGGCATCCTAATCTGAAGCCCTAAGGGAAGCCACCAAATGATTTGCATAACGTATGAATAGCTAAGGTGCTAAAACATAACCTTTTTGTACTGACTACTCTAGTTAAAGCTATAAGAAAGTAACTCATTTGGGCCATATTTCACTTTTCTTGACAAATTATTATGTAATTATTTAAAAAACATCAACAGTTGAATAATCTACTCCCTTAGTCTCCAAAACTGACCAAAGTTTAGATCTTTTACTTTCTCAACCAAAAGGTAAGATTCACGAAGGACAGATGTCCTCCTCAAGCATGACCATATTTACATGACAGCAAATGAAAATGTAAGCATTGTTGAATGAGTCATAAATAGCTGGCAATGTGATTAGATGTGTTCTCAGAGAGCTCTTCAGAACCCATTAATGCTCCTGACTTTTGAAGACCCCCAGCACCCATTTACCTGCAATTTTGTGGCAATTGGAGAGTGTTTGTATTTACCTCCTAGTGACCAGAGGTCCTGAAACCTGATCGGACCGCAGTATTGAAGTGCAGAACTGGACTGAAGGTCTGTCCTTTGTGATAGGCTCCTCCATTAAAGATGGCTGTGGTGGCATGTTGCGATGTTCTGTTAAAGGATGGTGGTGTGACCCTGAGGCTACAGGAAACTAAATTGCAAGTGCGGTAGTGCAGTAGTGCACACTCTTGAGCGAGGACCCTGCTGATAACGGGCAACTCCGAGATGAGGACATGCCTGACAAAAGGTAATGGGCACCACATGTCCTGAGCCAGCCTTGACCTTTGGCTCCATGATGTAGCTTCTTGCTACACTATATAGGACATTTGAGTGTAGTATGCAATCTGGGGGCAGGAAATAGCCCATGAAGTACCACGAGGCACTTCTGAATGGAGGGCTTGCTAGGGACAAGGACCTGTAAACTAAACAAACACTGCATGTAATTGGACATCATAGTAAAAACCATAGACTTATATGAATATTCCTAGGGGTTAATGTGGATGACAGGGACCCCCCTGGCGGTAGTTATCCCCAGTGGTGTGATAAGACCCATTTGCTGATGAAGTGCCTCAAGAGTGTTGAAGAGCTCTACAATCCCTGAACTGCATCATAAACATGAGGCTCACTTGCAAACACCTTAAAAGCTCCTTTATTATGGTTTTATGCTGTGCTGAAAAGGAGAATAAACCTGATTGTTGGAGAGTGGGTCACTGGTAAGGGCAGGTAGGTACCTACACTTAACAATAGGCCACAAACCCCCACTAGGTCCAGTCAAGGTCTTAGTAAATTAATCCTTGCTCAATCCTTGGTAGCTTGAGTCATGGGCAGTTAGGCTTAACTTAGGGACAGGTGTGTAAAACATTTTGACCCCAATTCATACTTTTTGGTGCAAAACTGCAGGAACATAGGCCCTCATTCTGACCCTGGCGGTCGGTGATAATGCGGCGGCCAAGCCGCCAACAGGCCGGCGGTCCAAAATATGCAATTCTGACCCTGGCGGGAACCGCCAACACAGGCCGCCGCATTAACACTCCGCCCGCCACCGCGGAACAAACAAACAGCGCGGCGGTCCCCGCCAACAGCCAGGCGGCAGACAATGTACCGCCCACCCTATCACGACCCTCCAATCCGCCACCTTTTCCGGGGCGGGAGCACCGCCGATAAAAACACGGCGGAAACAGACTACGAACGGGAAAACGCTCACCTCTACGCACTCCACGCGAGATTCCGGCAGTATGGAACCCGAGTTGCAGGTCATCCCCGCACTCCTATACCTGCTCATATACCAGGAGCACGCCCGGCGGCGCGGAAGACATCGGTGAGTACTGCACCTACGACACAGGGGAGGGAAAAGATTACCGGCACACACCCACCCACCCATACCCACTACAACACACACATCAATGCATTCCCACAGATCACTGTCACAACCCACAAACCCCCCCCTCCGAAATAATGCAAAGACCAAAAGAAGAGATCATAAACGGGCAGATATATTGAAATATGGACACCAGTAATCCCAATAAATAAATAAACTATGTACCAAATATATACAGCTACTAAATGTAGTCCAACCACT
This sequence comes from Pleurodeles waltl, assembly GCF_031143425.1. Classification (NCBI taxonomy): domain Eukaryota; kingdom Metazoa; phylum Chordata; class Amphibia; order Caudata; family Salamandridae; genus Pleurodeles; species Pleurodeles waltl. The sequence continues at coordinate 683,258,426 of NC_090437.1, read as the reverse complement.
GTCCGTGGACCACAGGGGTCCTGTGCAAAGGGGCAAGGCCCAGTCCCACGACAAGAACTCCACGGAGAGAACACTGCAGGGGCATCAGAAAGAAAATAGGCCAGGCACCTCAGGGGGAAGGGAAGGGGGGGCACCTCAGCCACTTGAGTACACGACGCCAGATCCACGAGGGGACTCCATGACCACTGGGCCATCCTGGGGAGTGCAAAGCCACAGTCCATACAGTCCATACAGTGGGTGGCCTGCCCACTGGGCCATCCTGGGGAGTGCAAAGCCACAGTCCATACAGTCCATACAGTGGGTGGCCTGCCCACTGGGCCATCCTGGGGAGTGCAAAGCCACAGTCCAAACAGTCCATAACAGACCCCACTGCCACTGGAGGAGGCATGTTGGCCAGAGGACATCCTGCAGCCCTGCCCGAGATAGATCCTGCCCTGCCACGTCTGCCAAAGGGCCAGCGGTTCTTGCCTGGAAGGGCCCAGTTCAGCGCCTCTTGCCTTGAAGGGCCCAGTTCAGCGGGTCTTGCCTTGAAGGGCCCAGTTCAGCGGTTCTTGAGACGGCGGGGCCCAGCGGAGCGGTGCTTGAGACGGCGGGGCCCAGTTCAGCGGTTCTTGAGACGGCGGGGCCCAGCGGAGCGGTGCTTGAGACGGCGGGGCCCAGCGGAGCGGTGCTTGAGACGGCGGGGCCCAGCGGAGCGGTGCTTGAGACGGCGGGGCCCAGCGGAGCGGTTCTTGAGACGGCGGGGCCCAGCGGAGCGGTGCTTGAGACGGCGGGGCCCAGTTCAGCGGTTCTTGAGACGGCGGGGCCCAGCGGAGCGGTGCTTGAGACGGCGGGGCCCAGCGGAGCGGTGCTTGAGACGGCGGGGCCCAGCGGAGCGGTGCTTGAGACGGCGGGGACCAGCGGAGCGGTTCTTGAGACGGCGGGGCCCAGCGGAGCGGTTCTTGAGACGGCGGGGCCCAGCGGAGCGGTGCTTGAGACGGCGGGGCCCAGTTCAGCGGTTCTTGAGACGGCGGGGCCCAGCGGAGCGGTGCTTGAGACGGCGGGGCCCAGCGGAGCGGTGCTTGAGACGGCGGGGCCCAGCGGAGCGGTGCTTGAGACGGCGGGGCCCAGCGGAGCGGTTCTTGAGACGGCGGGGCCCAGCGGAGCGGTGCTTGAGACGGCGGGGCCCAGTTCAGCGGTTCTTGAGACGGCGGGGCCCAGCGGAGCGGTGCTTGAGACGGCGGGGCCCAGTTCAGCGGTGCTTGAGACGCCGGGGCCCAGCGGAGTGGTGCTTGAGACGGCGGGGCCCAGCGGAGCGGTGCTTGAGACGGCGGGCCCAGTTCAGCGGTTCTTGAGACGGCGGGGCCCAGTTCAGCGGTTCTTGAGACGGCGGGGCCCAGTTCAGCGGTTCTTGAGACGGCGGGGCCCAGTTCAGCGGTTCTTGAGACGGCGGGGCCCAGTTCAGCGGTTCTTGAGACGGCGGGGCCCAGTTCAGCGGTTCTTGAGACGGCGGGGCCCAGTTCAGCGGTTCTTGAGACGGCGGGGACCAGTTCAGCGGTTCTTGAGACGGCGGGGCCCAGCGGAGTGGTGCTTGAGACGGCGGGGCCAAGTTCAGCGGTGCTTGAGACGGCGGGGCCCAGCGGAGCGGTGCTTGAGACGGCGGGGCCCAGCGGAGCGGTGCTTGAGACGGCGGGGCCCAGCGGAGCGGTTCTTGAGACGGCGGGGCCCAGCGGAGCGGTGCTTGAGACGGCGGGGCCCAGTTCAGCGGTTCTTGAGACGGCGGCCGGTCTATGGCCAACTGCTCATTGCCTGGTGGTGCCCTCCTGGGCAGCGGGGATGGTGCTCCTTCAATGCCCACCTGGGCTGTGGGTGGTGGGGCCCTCCTGGCCAGCTGGGCTGGGTCCTCCCTGGGCAGCGGCTATGGGGGTGGTGGGCTCCTCCTGGGCAGCAGGCCTGCTGCCTGACCTCTCCGACTTGCTGCCCTTGCCCTCCTTAGTCGGGAGTCTGTGGCCCTTTCCTCCCTTTGGAGCTGTGGCTGGTGACTGTCTCTGGGTGGTGTCCGGGGGGGATGTAGAAGCCGGGCTCCTGCGGCGCCCCTTCCGCCTTCTGCTCCTCTTCCCAGGGGGTGGGCTGGCTGTCCCCTTGCTGCTGGGCGAAGATCCAGACATGCGGGCTGGTGGGCTCCAATACCCCTGCACCCTTGTCAAGGGGGCTGCAGGGCTGGTGGTGGCTGAGGTGCTCTTCTTACCCCGACGAGAAGGAGGGGGGGGCTCAGGGTCAGGAAAGAAGTTAGCAGTGGCGAGGAAGAGTTTCTTGGGACAATGGAGAGTGGTAGGTACAGTGGGAATGGGAGTGGAGGGAGAGGATGTGGTTGTAGGTGAGTCACGTTTGCTGTCTTTGGGTGCAGGTGCAGGAGGGATAGGCTGTCGTGAGGTGGATGGCTGTTGGGTGGGTGGGTGGCTGCGTTTGTGTGGTGTGGAAGAGGGGGTGACAGACACAGTGGGAGAGGACACAGGGGACGTGTAAATGGCAGTGGGGGTGGTGACTGCACGTGTGCGGACTGGAGTAGAGGGTGTGCTGGTGATGGAAACACTGGCTGATGGTGAGGTGAATGGAGGTGTGAGTGTAGACGTCACAGGGAGGGAGGAGGGAGACGAGGAGGTGGGGGTCACAGAGGTGGTAGTGACTGTTGGCATGTCTGCATCGGAATGTTGCGTGTGTGAATGTCTGCGTGATCTGTGGTGCTTATGTTTGGATGAGCTTCTCTTGGGTGTTGAGGTGTGTGCAGGCTGGTCTGATGGTGTGGGTGGGACAGGCAGAGGAACAGGAGACTGGGAGGAGGGAGTTAGTAGAGGGAGGCAGGAGACAGGGACAATGGCTGCCGTCAGTGCTGAGGCCAGAGCCTGGAACGATCGCTGATGGGCAGCCTGACCCGAATGAATGCCCTCCAGGTACGCATTGCTGCGATGAACCTCCCTCTCCACTCCCTGGATGGCATTCAAAAGGGTAGTCTGCCCAACAATGAGCGTTCGGAGGAGGTCAATGACCTCCTCACTGAGGGCAGCGGGGGTAACAGGGGCAGGGCCTGAGGTGCCTGGGGCGAAGGAGATGCCCGGCTTCCTGGCAGAGCGGGCACGGGGCGAACGCTGAGGGGCTGCTGGGAGGGCAGAGATGGTGCGCTGGGTGGCGGCTGTACCTGTAATGGCGGGGGGCACGGATGGTGCCACCCCCGCAAGGGAGCTCCCTTCCGAGGACGTGTCCGTGTCGCTGCAGGGTCCAGTCGTCCCCGTTGTGGAGCTCCCCTCGCCCTCCGTCTCACTGGTCCAGTCTGACTCTGTGGCATGGCCCTCCTGGGCCATGTGAGATGCAGGTCCCTCCTGCCCCGATGCCACTTCTCCTCCGCCTGATGATGCTGATGCACACAAGCACAGAAAGACAAACAAAAAGGGGGGGGGAGAGAGAAATAAAGGGATATTGAGTACATGGATCTCCGGTACAGTTAGCGGACATGACAGACACAGATGCCCCCTGCACTAAGTTGCGCACTTGGGGTCCGCTACGCATTCCGTGGAACATGCCCTACACCCCTAGAGTTGACAACTGCACCCATGGATGACACGGCCCAGGGATGGCTGTACTGACAAACTACTGAGGGTGGTGGCTGGGGACACAGGGGCTTACGGGGGTGCCCAGCCTACAGATATCGCCCTGGCCTAGGGGGACCCACAGCCCTCCTCCCCCACCCAGACACCTCCACTGCGCGACAACAGAGTAGATAATGCTTGTACTCACCCCCTTGTGTCTGCTGTGCTGCCCTCACGCGCCCATCCAAATCAGGGTAGGCCACCGCCAGGATCCGGAACATCAGGGGGGTCAGTTGACGGCAGGCACCCCGCCTACGTTGGGAGGCCATCCCCAGCAGAGACTCGGCGGTCTTCTTGGTCCCGCGGCGGATGTCCTCCCACCTCTTGCGGCAGTGGGTGCCCCGTCGATGGTGGACCCCCAGGGTCCGGACTTCCTTGGCGATGGCACGCCAAATCCCGATCTTCTCATGGGCGCGGACCTATGTGACACGTACAGGGAGGGAGAAATACCACGTTCAAGTTTGTCTGCATTTTCCTTGCCAGTGGCCCAACGCCCCCCATCCCCGCCAGGCCCCCCGCCAGCCCCAACATGCCCCCCCATCCCCGCCATGCCCCCCGCCATGCCCCCCGCCAGGCCCAACATGCCCCCCATCCCCGCCAGGCCCCCCGCCAGCCCCAACATGCCCCCCCATCCCCGCCATGCCCCCCGCCATGCCCCCCGCCATGCCCCCCGCCAGGCCCAACATGCCCCCCATCCCCGCCAGGCCCCCTGCCAGCCCCAACATGCCCCCCATCCCCGCCAGGCCCCCCGCCAGCCCCAACATGCCCCCCCATCCCCGCCAGGCCCCCCGCCAGGCCCCCCGCCAGCCCCAACATGCCCCCCCATCCCCGCCATGCCCCCCGCCAGGCCCAACATGCCCCCCATCCCCGCCAGGCCCCCAAGCCAGCCAGTGGCCCCAAATCCAGATTGAATTAAACTCACTTGTTGGTCTGGAGGACCGTAGAGTAGCGCATACTGGGGGAGGACCCCATCCACAAGTTTCTCCAACTCCTCTCCAGTGAAGGCAGGGGCCCTTTCCCCAGGCGCAGCAGCCATTGTCCCTTCCAGACCGAGGTCACAGCAACACTTGCAGTATAGGTCCTCTCCTGTGAAAGTTCAAGTCGCAAGTGGATAAGTAGATAGAAAATGGCGGTCACGTCCGCGGCGGTGCGTACCGCGGCGGTGCGTCCCGCCACCGCCGGCGCCCTTCGCCATTGGCTCCTGAAACCCATAGGCTTCAATGTTAACCAATGCGGCTTCGCGCCGCGGTCTTCGCCCGCCGCCCGCCGCGGTGTGCCACGCCAGCGCATTGACCTCACATCCCATTGTCACACTTCACAGGTCAGGCAGCCGCCATTTCCAGGGCCCACATGGCTCAATTTCAACTGCGTCACACAGGCCTAGGCCTTGCATAGCCACTCAGACACGCCATTCACTGCATAGAGAATCGTTTACTGTGCTAGCTGTGAGTACGTACCTGTGGGTTGCTTGACTGTGTGCTCCATGTTGTCCTTCCTAGGCACCGTCCGCTGGGTTTGGCGAGGAGACGGATGAATCCTCCCGTGTACCGACCGCTGGTGGACCTGTCGACAATGGAAGAACGCCACATTATCCTGACCTACCGTCTTAACCGTGCCACTATACATGAACTGTGTGCCCAGCTGGAGCCCGACCTGATGTCCCCCATCCGCCAACCCACAGGGATTCCCCCTCTGGTGCAGGTCATGTCAGTACTCCATTTCTTGGCAAGTGGTTCATTTCAGACAACAGTGGGAATTGCTTCTGGGATGTCTCAGCCCATGTTTTCGAAGGTGTTATCCAGAGTGTTGTCTGCCCTGATGAAATACGTGAGGAGCTACATCATTTTCCCTGAGGTGGGCGAATTGGCTACAGTGAAGGGTGATTTCTATGCCCTTGGACATATTCCCAACGTCATTGGTGCCATTGATGGGACCCATGTGGCTTTGGTTCCCCCAAGAGACAGGGAGCAGGTGTACAGGAACAGAAAAAGTTACCATTCAATGAACATCCAGGTGGTGTGTTTGGCTGACCAGTACATCTCGCATGTAAATGCCAAATTCCCTGGGTCAGTGCATGACGCCTACATCCTGAGGAATAGCAGCATCCCTTACGTGATGGAACAGCTAGAGAGACACCGTGTATGGCTAGTGGGGGACTCTGGGTACCCCAACCTGTCGTGGCTACTGACCCCAGTAAGGAATCCCCGGACCAGGGCAGAGGAACGGTACAATGAGGCCCATGGGCGTACTAGGAGGGTGATCGAACCTTTGGCCTCCTAAAGGCCAGGTTTCGGTGCCTGCATATGACAGGTGGATCCCTAATGTACTCACCTAAGAAGGTGTGTCACATCATCGTGGCCTGCTGCATGCTTCACAACCTGGCTTTGCGCCGCCAGGTGCCTTTCCTGCAGGAGGATGGTCGAGACGGTGGTGTTGTGGCAGCGGTGGAACCTGAGGAGAGTGATGAGGAGGAAGACGACGGGGCTGAAACAGACAACAGGGACAGAATCATTGAACAGTACTTCCAATAGGACACAGGTAACAATTCAAAGATAATTTAGTAAATGTGAACTACTCTCCTGCATCTCTGCTGCCTGTCTATTTGCCCCAGTGTATGATGACTGAGTTGTGGCTTTTCCCTCCCTATTTCAGATCTGGGGTCCCCACTACGAGTCCTGTGCTTCGTTTCCCCATGGACTACAGCTTTGTGGCAGCTGTTTGTTGACTTCACCATGTACAAGGACATATTTGCACTGTCATGTCAATTACAATATATTGAAATCACAGCCAGACTCCAGATAGTTTTGTGCAAAATAGGTGTTTATTTAAGTGCTCAAAATGGGATGGGTGGTTTCAAGTGGGTGGGGGCTATGGTGAAGGAATGTCCATGGCAGAGTCCAGAGTAACAGTCACACAGGTGCATTGTCCAGAGGCCTGTGGAGAGATGGAGCATGGGCAGTTCAAGGATGGACAGGGTGACAATGTGGGACAGTGGGATGACATCAGGTGGTATCCATTGCTGGCGGGGGTCTTGACATCCTACTCTGTCTTCTTGCGAGATCTCAGGGCCCTCTTGTGGGGTGGTTCTTCTCCTGCAGGAGGTGGGGGTCTGGTGGGCTGCTGCTGTGCGGGGGCCTCCTGTCCACTAGCGCCGGCGGAGGTGGTTGGCTGTTCTTGGTCCAGGCTAGTGGCAGGGGCCCTTGGGTGTTGTTGAGTGTCCGTCCTGGTGTTGACGAGGTCCTGCAGCAGCCCTACCATGGTAACCAGGGTGGAGGTGAGGGCTCTGATTTCCTCCCTGTACCCCCGATAGTGTTCCTCCTGCAGTACCTGGATCTCCTGGAACCGGGCCAGTACCGTCGCCATCGTCTCCTGGGAGCGGTTGTATGCTCCCATGATGGTGGTGAGGGCCTCGTGGAGAGTGGGTTCCCTGGGCCCGTCCCCCCCCTGTCGCACAGCTGCCCTCCGAGTTGCCCTGTTTCCCTGGGCCTCTGCCCCCTGGCCGGTGTGCCCACTACCACTGCCCCCAGGTCCCTGTTGTTGTTGGGGTGGTGGGTTATCCTGGGTGCCCTGTAGTGGTAGACACACCGCAGATTGACGCGCCCTGGAGACAGAGGCATGGGCCCGCTGGGTGGGAGCTGTGCTGGTGTTCCCAGAGGGGTTTGGGTCTGTAGTGGCCTGGGCCTGTGTGAGGGGAACCGACTGTCCAGAGGTCCCCGATGGTCCGGGCTGGTCATCGGTGTCCAGGTCGACAGAGCTGCTGTCATCGCTGACGGCCTCTTGGGTGGGGGGTGTGGAGAATTCTGGGCCCTCCGCGGCGGTGTGTTGACGGTCGGGTCCTGCAGGGGTATAGAGGTATGGTTATAGTTTCAATGTGTGGCATATGGGTGTATCTGTGGGTTCCCGTGTCCCCAAGTGCTGGCATTCGTGTGTGGGGGCTTTGGTGAGGGTGGCTTGTGGGGGGGATGTGTATATGCATTGGGCATGCTTTGGTGATGGGTGTCCATGCTTAGTGGACGCATGCAGGCCTAGGTTTTGGGATGTGTGGGTTGTGATGGTGAGACATTGGCAGGGAATAGGTGTGCTGGGGGTGGGGGTGAGGATGGTGGTGGGGGTGAGGATGGTGGTGGGGGTGAGGGTGAGGGTGAGGATGGGGGTGGGGGTGAGAGTGGGGTTCGAGGATGGGGGTGAGGGTTGGGGTATGATTTGGCATGCAGGTGGGGGGGAAGCAGTAGTGAAGCTTCAACTTACCAGTATCCATTCCTCCGCCGACTCCTGCGAGGCCGTCAGGATGCAGGATGTTCAAGACTTCCTCCTCCCATGATGTAAATTGTGGGGGTTGAGGTGGGGGTCCTCCGCCAGTCTTCTGCACGGCGATGTTGTGCCTGGATACCATGGAACGCACCTTCCCCCGTAGGTCGTTCCATCGCTTCCTGATGTCTTCCCGATTTCTGGGGTGCTGTCCCACAGCGTTGACCCTGTCGACAATCCTCTGCCATAGCTCCGTCCTCCGGGCAATGCTGGTGTATTGTATCTGTGTGCCGAACAGCTGGGGCTCTACCCGAACGATTTCCTCCACCATGACCCTGAGTTCTTCGTCTGAGAAGCGGGGGTGTCTTTGGGGTGCCATGGGGTGGTGTGTATGATGTGTGGGGTGGAGTATGTGTAGTTAAGTGTGTTGAGTGTGGTGGTGTGTGTTGTTTTGTGTGTGGATAGTGTGTGGGTGATGGTGTGGAGTGGCTGTGGCTGCTAGTTTGTGGATGGTGGTGTCTCGCTCTGGCCTTCTTTCAGAATTTTTTGGCGTAGGGGTTTGTGGGTGATGTGGGTGTGTGTTTTATATTGTATTGTGTGTGTGGGAGTGGTGTGTGTATGTGTATCAGGTGTGTGGGATTCAAATCGTCCAATGTGGCTGAGTTTTGTTCGTTTGTGTGTATTCTGACCGCGGCGGTGTGTCCCGCCAATGGAATACCGCGTTTGAATGACCGCCGCGTGGATTCGTGGGTCGTAATGGCATGGGCGTATTTCTGTTGGCGTGACGGTGGAGGTTTTGTCACCTCCACTTTTCCGCCGACCGCTGGTCTGGCGGTCTGTTGTGGCTGTCGGATTTTCGGAGGTTTGCCTTCTGCGGGTCAGAATGACCGTGGCGGGTTTCCGCGACCGCGGCGGGATTATGGAGGATTTCTGACCGGCGGTAGGCGCCTTTTACCGCCGAGGTCAGAATGACCACCATAGTCTTGCACCAAAAAGTATAGCACTAGTTTGCGCCAGCCGGGCGCCAAGTTCATGGAATCGTGCAAGCTGTCACTCAGCTTGGGATAGCGTCAACTAAAATGACGCTAGCCGGGTGGGGGTGGCGGAAGGGAAGGAAGGGATTGTGCTCCAAAAAATTACGCTAGCCTGGTTAGAGCCAAAAAAAAATGCCTCTAACCAGACTAGTGCCATTTTCTGGTGCACAATCACCAAAAACATGATCTACTGTCTTAGTAACTCGGGCATGGCCATTGCACCCTGTGCTATGCAGGGGACCCAAAGTTAGGGCCCCAGATGGCACTGTAATAAAAAAATAACATACTTACCAATACTTACCCTACATACCCAGGATGGAGTTCCCCATTCTCCAGTGTCCCTCTAGTGGGGGTAGGGGTGTTTCTGGGGCTTGGGGAGGGCACCTGTGGACCCAATCCATGGTGTTTAACCATAGAAATGGGTTCACAGGTCCCCTAATGCCTGGTCTGACCCAGGCATTAAATAATGGTGCTAAGTAAGCTTAGCACCATTATTTAGCCCCGCCTCCCTCCCGTGCATCATTTTAGAATGGGGGGATAAATATGGAGCTATGGGAACAGCACCATTTTTTGATATGGAAGACCTACCTTGCAACTCATTGACGCAAGGTGGATTCACTCATCCAGAAAATGGTGTAAACTCCAATATTTGACACTAGATGTGTCTAGCTTCAAAATATAAATATGGAGTTAGGTTTACGCCGCATTTCCATAAAAAAAGAAATCACGCAAATGCGGTATAAAAAAGTATAAATATGGGCCTCAATATCTACAAAACAGTTAATAAGTAAAACACAATACACTCAATATACATAACAATAGGACATATTTATATCCTAAAAATGGCACCAAATTGACAAAAATCCAATGTAGGGAACCCGGCATATGAATTTTTAAAAATTAAGAGTAAAACAAATGCTTAGAACCAAATAGCGCTCGAAGGGTAAAAAAAGGTTGCACTGTTACACTTACTTTCAGAAGTGTTTCTGAATTCAGAAAAGTGGTCCACAGCACCAGCCAAGGGTGCAGAGGCTCTGGTTTGTCTCTTGGAGTCTAAGACTACAACTCCCACATTGCATCTCTTCAGGCTAATGAGCTTTTTCCAACAGTTGCTCAAAACATCTCCAAACTTCTGGGTCTGCTTTGGGAGGTCCTTTTAGGTCCTTGAAGTGTCTACAAACATGATCCAAGTTTCCAGAAACTCTGAGTTGCTCCTTGGGAGTTAGGACTACAAATCCCAGAATGCACCTGGTGAGAATCCTCAAATGGCCACTGGATGCTGATCAGCTTGGCTCATCTTGCAAGACTTCATGCAGGGGACTCTGGTCAGCTGCTTTGTACCTGTGACTTATAGGGAGTCCAATCCTGGAGTTGCAAAAGCAAGGCAAAGTTATTTTCTTGAAGAAGCCCAAAGTGTGCAGATGGTGCAGCCCTTGTGAGTGCATTTCTTCAGGTGCAGACCAGAGGTCCAACAGGGCAGTCCTTCTTCTCCAGTATCTTCTTCCAGCAGAGATCTGAATTGTGGGACAGTTCTGCCATATTTTTCCTTGCTCCTCGAGTGGGAAGCAGGGGTGCTCCTGTCCAATAGGGCGCAGTCACCACCCTCTGGAGTGACCACTTCCCGTGAAGTGTGGCAAAAATCAGTCCCAGAAAGCAACATTCCCAATAAATTCAAAGTGGCAAAAATTCATCCTTGGACGTTAGATCTGGCTGAGTCAAAGGCCCATCCACTTATGTGGCTAAGTCTCTCTTAACAGACGCCTTCCAGCCCCTCTCCTAATCTAATCAGTAGGCCTCCCATTTGTCTAGGAGAGCAGAAAGTGGGGGAGGTCCAGTTTCTGTCCCAAGTGGCTTTCTTTCCTTTGAAGACTAGTTTGGCTACTCTTCCCCCATCCTGCTCTGACATCTGCTGCAGCAGTTCTCCACCCACCAGATACTTCCTTTATCTCAGCCCAGGCCACTTCACACCTCCTTAAGGTAGCCTGCCTCAGGCTGCCAGAGGCTGATCGATCAGAAAAGGGCACTACTGGGCTGAATTTGGTAAGTTTCAGAAAGAGTTCTGTTAGAAACGTGTCTGTGGTTGGCAGTCAGGTTCCAACCTGTCCAAGCAAGGACCCTCACTCTAGTCAGGGCAAAGGAGAAACACACCTGGTGAACCCCACTAACCCCTTTGGTAGCTTGGCGCAAGCAGGAAGGCTTAACCCAGAAGCAATGTGTAAAGTATTTGTACCAACACACAGTAATACCGTGAAAACACTACAAAATAGACACCACACCAGTTTAGAAAAATAGGTAATATTTATCTAAATCAAACAAGACAAAAACTACTACAATCCAAAAGACATGTCAAAATATGAATTTTCAAAACAATAAGAGTCTTACTCCATAGAAAACAATGGAAATGTTGATTTTATGCAAAGTACCTGGTTTGCGTCAAAATAAAGTTGCACAGGTGAGCATGCATCGGAAAAGTCAGAGATGCGTCGATTCCTTACTTGCAAGTGAGGCCGTGCATTGTTTTCTTCTCAGGAAGGGTCAGCGATGCGTCGTTTTTCTCCCTCACAAGCGAGCGATGTATCGATTTCCGGACGGGGCACCTTGAATCTGCACAGGTTCACAATGACTTTGACACCCAGCGACGATGCAGGAGAAATCCGGTTGCACGGTGTTAGAAAACCGCGCTGCATGGGGTTTGCGTCATTATCAGCAGCCACAAGTGGGTGTTGCATCGTTTCTCCGGCTATGATGCATCGATCTCCCAGCAGCGATGCAGGTGGAGCATCGATTTTAGCTGTGAAGCAAGTGGTGCGTTGTTTATCAGCCACGTTGCAAATGGTGCGTCAAACATTTCCCTGCATGGTGGTCTGTGCGTGGATTTCAGTCCTTGTTCTGCCAACTTCACCTTTAAAGAGTCCAGGAACTGGATAGGGCACCACTTGGCAGGGTAGGAGTCTCAGCAGAGAGTCCAGGTGCTGACAGAGGAAGTCTTTGATGGCCCTGAGACTACAAAACAGGAGGCAAGCTCAGTTCAAGCCCTTAGAGATTTTTCTCAAGCAGGAATGCACAACAAAGTCCAGCCTTTGTCCCCTTTCACAGGCAGAAGCAGCAACTGCAGGATAGCCCAACAAAGCACAGTCACATGCAGGGGCAGCACTTCTCCTCAGCTCTTCAGCTCTTCACCTTGGCAGAGGTTACTCTTGATCCCAGAAACAAATATTGAAGAAATCTAAAATCCGGGGTATTGGGTCCACTACTTATACCCCTTTCTGCCTTTGAAGTAAGCAAACTTAGGCCCTCATTATGACATTGGTGGTAAGTCCCGCTGATCGCCATGCCGCCTGCCGCCAACATACCAGAACCGCAGCGGTATACTGCTACCCATATTATGACCCACACATATTAATCCGTCACTGTACGGACACAAACACAAGTCCCCCAGCCCAAAGGTCAGTTATAAAATGGCAGTAGCAAAACCCACACCCTTACGCCAACATAACTACGCCCACAGCATTATGACCAACGAATCACCGCGGTGGACATTCAACCGCAGTAAACCATTGGCGGTACATACCGCTGCCCTCAAAATACACACACATACAAAACAACACCACATTGTAAAATTCAAACTACACACACCTGACACCCATACAAACACCACACCCACACACCCACACACCCATACACCCACACCACTATAAAACACACACCCACACTACCCACATCCCTTTACGACTCAAAGAAATTTACAACTGAGAGACAGACATCAAGAGCAACCACAGAGCCACAGAATACCATCACCCATACACCATCCACGCACCTCACAGCACACACCCCAACACATCACCCCACACACCCTCACACACACCACACACACTACACCCATGGCACCACAAAGACACCCCAGGTTCTCTGAGGAGAAGCTAAGGGTTATAGTGGAGGAAATCATCCGGGTAAAGCCACAGGTATTCAGATCACAGGTGCAGCAGGCATTCACTGCAAGGAAGATGGAGCTATGGCAGAGAATCATGGACAGGGTCAACGCCGTGGGACAGCACCCCAGAACAAGGGATGACATCAGGAAGAGGTGGAGTGACCTACGGGGGAAGGTACGTTCCATGGTAGCAAGACACCAGATAGTTGTACAGAGGACTGGCGTGGACCCCCACCTCCTCCCCCACAAAACAACATGGGAGGAGCAAGTCTTGGCAATCATGCATCCTGAGGGCCTGGCAGGAGTAGCAGGAGGACTTGACTCTGGTAAGTCAAATCTCTACTACTTTCACACCCCTACTTGCATGCCATCACATACCCCCACCCTCACCCTCACTCCCATCACTCCACCACCTCCCACACATGCCACCATCAAAACTGCCCCATCCCAGTACCCAGCACTGCATGCACCACCAATGCATGGACACCACTCATAGCCCTGCATGGACACCCATCACCACAGCATGCACACTAGAGAGAATCACCTAGCCCACAAAATAACAACTCACACAAGGCAAAGCTGACAGGGCACTCACAACCATAAAGGCAAACACACCCATGCACAAGATGTCACACGCAGAAACAATAATACTGCATTTACATCCCCACTGGTCCCCCACACAACATCACCGGAGAGGAGGTGCCAGCTACATCCAGTCCCCCCACAGAGGAGGCCCACACTGATGACAGCAGCTCTGCTTGCCTATATCAGGATGACCAACCTGGCCCATCAGGGACCTCCGGACAGTTGGTTACCCAGGCACAGTCCCATACCACCAGAGAGCCTCCCCCATCAGGAAACACCAGCACAGCACACACCCAGCGGGCCCATCCCTCTGTCCCCAGGACACGTCAATCAGCAGTGTGTCCACCACTACAGGGACCCCAGGCAACCCCACAAACACAGGACGACCAGGGACCTGGGGTCAGTGGGCACACGGTTCAGGGGACAGAGGCACAGTACAACAGGGAAGCTGGGAGGACTGCTGTACGACAGGGGGAGGACAGGCACAGGAAACACTCCAGGAGGCACTCACCAACATCCTGCAAGCATACCACCATTACCAGAAGACGATGGGCCAGATTCTGGCCAAGTTGCAGGAGACCCAGCCGCTGCAGGAGGGACAGTACCTGGGGATCAGGGAGGACCTGAGGGACATCCACACCACCCTGGTCACCATTGCAGGGGTGCTGGCAGACATTGCCAACACCATCAGGAAGGCAGTGGCACAACAACAGGCTCCTAACACTAGCCACACCGATGAACAGCCCTCCACCTCTGCTGACGCTAGTGGACAGGAGGCCCCGCCACAGGACCAACAAGCCACTAGCACCCCTCCCCCTGCAGAAGGAGAACCACCCTGCAAACGGTCCCTGCGATCCAGGCAGAAGCCAGAGAACATTGCCAAGACCCCGCCAGGAAATAAGACTCTCCTGCTTGTCACCCTTGAGTCCCACTCTGTCACCCTGTCCACCTTGAACTGCCATTGCTCCACTTTCTATGCCCCCTTGAACAATGCACCTGTGATACAAAGAGACTGGACTCTATCCTGGACTCCACCATCACCCAAGCCCACTGCACATCCCCATTAAATTTTCAGCAGTAGTATGTCAAATGAATTAAGTATGTATTCCTTTAACAATCTGTAGACATTGCAAGTAGACTGTACAGTAATGTATACATAGGTATGACCTGTATTGTGCTGCAGTCAATACACCAGGAGCCAGAGTAGGGCACACATATCTGTGAATAGACATGTCAAAGGGTACAGTAAGTGCCCATAGTAGTGGGGACAGCAGCCTGCTAGTGAAAATTTACACAAAACTGCAATGGAAGGTGAAGTTACAGTGTCTTACCTGTGTGTCCACTGTCTACAGGCTCCACCGCTGCCACACGCCCATCTCCAGCCTCATCCTCCTGCAGAAAAGGCACCTGGCGTCTCAAGGCAAGGTTGTGCAACATGCAACATGCCACGATGATCTGGCACACCTTCTTGGGTGAGTAGCACAGGGACCTGTTAGATGGAGGCACCGAAACCTGGCTTTCAGGAGGCCAAAGGTTGGCTCCATAATTCGTCTTGTTCGCCCATGTGCTTTATTGTAACGTTCCTCTGACCTTGTCATGGGATTCCTCACAGGGGTCAGTAGCCATGAGAGGTTGGGGTAACCAGACTCACCTGGAAATATCGAGGGATACCTGTTAGCCAGACACTCACCCTTAGGGCCAACCCCACACCCATATACCAACATACACTGGGTGGGGACCATGGGCTCACCTATTATCCACACCCTGTGCCTCTGGAGTTGAGCCATCACATATGGGATGCTGCTATTCCTCAGGATATAGGCATTATGCACAGACCCAGGATACTTTGCATTGACATGGGATATGTACTGGTCCGCAAGGCACACTATCTGCACATTCATGGAGTGAAAGCTCTTTCGATTTCTGAATACCTGTTTGTTTCTCCTGGGGTGGGGGGGGACAAAGGCAATATGTGTACCATCAATTGCCCTGAAAATGTTGGGATATGTCCCATTACATAGAAATCAGCTTTCACTGTGGCCAAATTCTCCACCTGGGGAAAAACAATGTAGCTGCGCATGTGTTTCATCACAGCAGACAACACTCTGGTCAGCATGTTTGAGAACATTGGCTGGGACATTCCTGCTGCCATGGCCACTATCACTTGGAAGGAGCCACTTGCCAAGAAATGGAGCACAGATAGGACTTGCAGAAGAGGGGGGATCCCAGTGGGCTGATGCATAGCAGAGACCAGATCTGGCTCCAATTTGGCACACAGCTCTTGGATTGTGGCCCGTTCAAGTCTGTAGCTGAGGATAATGTGCCTGTCCTCCATTGTTGCCAAGTCCACCAGGGGCCTATACACGGAGGGATGTCTCCATCTCCTATTCATCTACAGCGGTTGTACTCTAGGGGGCAAAACGATGAGCATCTGGTCAGTTTTCAACATTTCCTCAATGTACAATGCATTGCATGTTGTGACAGAAACAGTATGTTTATGTTTATTCCCAAATGTGCTTATGTTGGCTGTGACGCAGTTAGGTGCCATGGCTTGCCCCCTCCTGAAATGGCGTTTGCCTGTCCTGTGTGGAGGGACAGGTGGAAATGAGGTAATGCCGCTGATGTTGTGCGCTGTTGCAGGAGGCGGTTGAGTACCACCGTTATCATTGGTTATCATTGGGTCCTGTGGGTTACAGAAGCCAATGGTGATGTACCCCGGCGGTGACGGTACGCACCGCCACAGACGTGAACGCCATTTTCTATCTGTTCACTCACTTGCTACCTGACCTTCAACAAGAGAGGACCTACATTGCAAGTGCTGCTGTGACCTGTGTCTGGAACCGACCATGGGTCGGGTCACTGGTGAAAGGGCCCCTGCCTTTGCCACTGTGGAGTTGGAGAAACTGATGGATGGGGTCCTACCCCAGTACCGATTGCTTTATGGGCCTCCAGATCAACAGGTGAGTACACTGTAGGCACGATGCATGGGGCATGAATGCATGGTGTGATGTGTGTGAAGGCCTCGTGTAAGGGGGGGTGGTGAAGGGGTCCTGGGCAGCATGCAGCATGTATGGTGGTCAATGTATGTGCGTAAGGGCATGGGAGGGATATGGTGGGCCATGGGTGTAACAGGCCAGACGGTATAACTGATCCCTTTTTCCATTTTCATTTTTCTGCAGGTCAGCGCCCATCAGAAAAAGGGTATATGGCGTGCCATCGCCAAGGACGTGGGGACCCTGGGGTCTACGGCAGGCGGAGCACCCACCGTCGCAAGCGGTGGGAGGACCTGACACGCTGGGCAAGGAAGACGGCAGAGGCCCAGCTGGGGATGGCCCCCCCAACGAGAAAGGGGTGCCCGTCAAACCCTGACCCCCCCTGATGTTCCGCATCCTGGCGGTGGCCTATCCGGAGCTGGATGGGTGCTTAGGGCACCACAGCAGCCACAAGGGGGAGAGTACAGTTTCCAAATCTGCAAATTGCGTGTGGTGGGGTGGTCTCTGGGTGGGGGATGTGGGCCTGTGGGTGCCCCTAGGCCAGGCAGGACATTGCAGGGTAGGTTCCATGTTGGGCAGGGGCTGATGCATCTACCCCCAACCATACTAGTGGGCATCTACTACTGGTCAGGGATCTGTGGGTCTCAGGTGTGCTGCAACTGACGTTAGGTATTACTGTCCATGGCCTGGTGACTAGCATTGTGAGTGGTAGTGGATCACCTAGTGCGTAGAGCTGTCCCCTGTGTGTTGTGTACACCAACGGTGGTGTTGTTGCTGGCATTGACCAAGTGTATCCTCTGTCTCTTCCCCCCCTTTTTGTTCTGTCACCCTGTCCTTATGTGTATTAGCATCATCTGGTGGAGGAGCAGAGGCACCGGCGACGGAGGGAGCTGCATCCCACATGGCCCTGGAGGCCGAATCCACCGACTGTGAGGGCACCAGTGGGACGGAGGGCGAGGGGAGCACCATGGCAGAGACAGGAGGGGACAGTTCTGAGAGTGATACCTCCTCCGATGGAAGCTCCCTTCTGGTGGTGGACACCTCTGTGGCCACCCCAACTACAGGTACAGCTGCCACCCCCGTACCAGCACTGCCCTCCCAGCAGCCCCTCAGCGAGTTTCCCGTGCCCGCTCACCCAGGAGGGTGGGCATCTCCTTCGCCCCAGGCACCTCAGGCCCTGCCCCAGTTAGCCCTGCTGCCCTGAGTGAGGAGGCTATTGACCTCCTGCGATCCATCTCTGTTGGGCAGTCAACCATAGTGAATGCCATCCAGGGGCTGGCAGGGCATTTGCAACATAGAACTGCATTCTTGGAGGGCATTCACTCTGGTGTGGCACCCCAACATAGATCATTCCAGGCTCTGGCCTCCTCCCTGATGGCAGCCATTGTCCCTGTCTCTAGCCTCCCCCCTCCAACTTCCTTTACCCAGTCCCATTCCTCTGAACCCCAACCTATCCCAAGCACACAATCAGACCAGCATGCACCCAGGACAACACACAGGAGTGGCTCAGGCAAACACAAGCACCACACATCATCCCACAGGCACTCACACAAACACTATCCAGAGGCAGACACACCAAGATCCACTGCCTCCAGTGTCTCCCTCCTCCTCTTCATCCACCTCCCTCCCAGTAGCTTCTACACTCACACCTGCATGCACTACATCCTCACCCACTACCTCCATCACCATCACGCCTATCACTACACACCCCTCACTGGCAGTCACCACCCCCATATCAATGCACATGCCCCCTGTGTCCTCTCCTGCTGTGCCTGTGCCCCCTTCTCCCAAGGTACACAAACGCAAGCACTCAGACACCCAACAGCCATCTACCTCACAACAGCATCCAGCCCATGCACCTGCACCCAAACACAGCAGATAGACACCTCCTACAACCACTCCCTCTTCCTCCACTCCCAAACCTTCACCCTCTTCCTACCCCAGTGTCCCTAAGAAGCTTTTCCTCTCCACCCTTGACCACTTCCCTACCCCTACCTCCCTGCCCTTCACTTCGGGCCAGGGTGGGCACAACCCAGGCTAGCCCCTCAGCCACCCAGTCCACAGGCACTGTAGTTTCGGCAGCTACTACAGGTGTGAGAGGCTCCAAGGAAACACCCATCAGCACTGGCAGTGTGCTTGAACCAGCTGCCAAGGGCAAGGCCAAGGAACAACCACCAGCTGCCAAGGGCAAGAAGGGACCACCATCTGCCAAGGCCAAGGATACATCACCAGCTGCCAAGGGCAAGAAGGGACAACCAGCTGCCAAGGAGGCACCACCAGCTGCCAAGGGTAAGGTGGCACCACCAGCTGCCAAGGGCAAGGAGGCACCACCAGCTGCCAAGGGCAAAGGCAAAGGGCCTGACCCTGCATGCAGGAGGGACAGGAGGCCTGGTGCTGTGATACGATCAATGCCGCTTCAGCCATCCAAGGCTGCAGGGGAAGGGCTGAAGCCTCCCCCCACCACTGGCAACACCGCCACCAGCACCACTGGCAGCAGCAGCAGCCCCAGTGGGCAGCAGCCTGAGGCTGCAGGGGAAAGGCTGGAGACCCCCCACCACTGGCAACACCACCACCAGCACCGCCACCAGCACCGCCACTAGCACCGCCACCGGCACCACCACCAGCACCACTGGCAGCAGCAGCCAGTGGGCAGCCATCCGAGGCTGCAGGGGAAGGGCTGGAGCCTCCCTCCACCACTGGCAGCACAGACACCAGCACCGGCACTGCCACCACTGACAGCCGATGCCGCCGGCGGATGGACTGTAGTCCTGCCTCCATGGAGTGTCATGCATCCTGCCCACAGCCAATCTCGTGGATCCACTTGAGAGATGGGGTGGCCTTGCACTCCCCAGAACCAAGCATTGGGCAAACCACCCACTTGAGAGACTGTGGCCTTGCACTCCCCAGGACCAAGCAGTGGGCAAACCACCCTCTTGAGAGACTGTGGCCTTGCACTCCTCAGGACCAAGCAGTGGGCAAACCACCCACTTGAGAGAATCTGGCTTTGGACTTCCCAGGACCGAGCAGTGGGCAAACCACCCACTTGAGAGACTGTGACTTTGCACTCCCCAGGACATCGTAAAAGGCATGTAGCCCCCTCCAGGAGCAGTGGCTTTGTACCAACTTCCGGCTGAGGTGCCCCGCCTTCCCCTTCCCCCTGAGGTGCCTGTGTATTTCCGACCTGAAGCCCCAGCAGTGTTCTCTCCGTATTGAGGCAAGAGTCAAGTGGAGCCTTGGCCAATGTGTTATGGCCCTGTGGCCCCTGGACATTATGGACTGGGCAGTTTCCCTTCATTTGTATATCTGTAAATACTGTTTTTATTTTTGAGGACATATTTCTAGTTTTTTATCTTATTACACTCACTTTCTTCAAATCATTTTGTACTTGCATTATTCCTGAGGGGTAACGGGTGGATATGTAATGTTGTTGCATCTGTTTGTGTGTATGGTGTTGGGGGTGTTGCGTGTTGCGTGTGTGTGTCACTTTCTTTTTCCTCCCCCCTCCCCTGTGTGCTAGGCGGCAGTACTCACCGTGGTCATCTTCACCGGCATTGGTATTCCTGGTGTAGGAGGAAGTAGACCAGCATGGAGAACACCTGCAGTTCGGGCTCCATGGCATCGTTGTTCTTCCTTGATTCTCCAGGGTAGTTTCCCTTCTGTGTACTGTTTCTGCCGTGCTTTTGATGACATTGATACCGCCCCGGAAAAGGTGGCGGATAGGCTGGTCATAATGCAGTGGGCAGTACATTGTCTTCCGCCTAGCTGTTGGCGGTTACCGCCACGGTGCTTGTTGCTACCGCAGTGGTGGTCGGTGTGTTAAAGTGACTGTTTGTGTTGGCAGTTTCCGCAGTGGTCATAATTCTGTTTTTTTTACCGCCTGCCTGTTGCCAGTATTACCACTGCTTTATCACCGACCGCCAGGGTTGTAATGAGGGCCTTAGTCTCTGTTATTTACATGATCCTGCCTTGCCCAGGCCAGGCCCCAGACACACAACTGGGGGTTAAAGACTGCATTGTGTGAGGGCAGGCACAGCCCATTGAGGTGTAAGTGACCACTCCTCCCTCCACTCTAGCCCAGATGGCTCATCAGGATATGCAGGCTACACCCCAGCTCCCTTTGTGTCACTGTCTAGAGGAGATTCACAAACTGGCCAACTGTCAGTTTGACCTAGACAGGGACTCCACAAACAGGCACAGAATGGTTAAAGCAAGAAAATGCCCATTTTCTAAATGTGGCATTTTCAAACACACAATTTTAAAACCAACTTTGCCAAGAGATGTATTTTTAAATTGTGAGTGCAGGGACCCCAAACTCCAGATCTCTATCTACTCTCAAAGGGAAACTGCACTTCAGGGTTTTTTAAAGGCAACCCCCATGTTAACCTATGAGATAGATAGGCCTTGCAACAGTGAAAATCGAATTTGGCAGTATTTCACTATTAGGACATGTAAAACACATCAGTACATGTCCCACCTTTAACATACACTGGACCCTGCCCATGGAGCTACCTAAGATCCCACCTTAAGGGTGCCTTACATGTATAAAAAGGGAAGGTTTGGGACCTTGCCAGGTCGAATTGGCAGTGCAAAGCTGCACACACAGACCCTGCAGTGGCAAGTCTGAGACATGTTTACAGGGCTACTCATGTGGGTGGCACAATCAGTGCTACAGGCCCAATAGTAGCATTTGATTTACAGGCCCTATGCACCTCTCGTGCACTTTACTGGGGACTTACTAGTAAAACTAATATTCCAATCCAATCATGGAAAAGCCAATTAAACATACAATTCACACGTAGGGAGAACTTGCACTTTAGCACTGGACTGCAGTCGTAAAGTGCACAGAGCAACAAAAACAGCAAAAACAGAGTCCAGTACACAGTCAACAACCTGGGAAGCAGAGGCAAAAAGTTAGGGGAGACCATGCCAAGGATGTCAGGTCTAACAAGTTCTAAAACTTTCCATTGGTTATTTATTTTAAATTCAACATTGGCAAGTTGTTGGATGTATTATATCATTTAATTTGGCACATAACCTGCTATATTTAGCTCATCTCTATTGGAAATAAGCCTTTATTATTTTAAAATAAAGTCTCCCAGTGTTAGCCTAAGGATCCCATTGTCTACAATGGGGAAAATGAATATCGCTGTTTTTCCCTCACCAGGGCTTATAAAACATCTTTTAGAAGATCCCTACTGATATTTACACTGCACCTGACCCTGGGGGCAGCTAGGGCAGACCTTAGGGGTGACCTATACATGAAAATAAGGTAGTTTGAGACTTTGGAAGTACTTTTAACTCCAAAGTCGAATGTTGGGTTCATTTTAACTTAAAAGCAGACAGCAAGGAAGGTCTGCTTTTACAATGACACCAGGGACCACAGCAGTGCACCCAGGGGTTCCCTTACTACCCTGGGGTCACTAAACCTACATGCTCTACCATATACAAGGGTCTTATAGATAGATTGTCAGAGCCAATTATAATGCCTAAATTGCATATAGCATTTTAAACAAAGAACTGGCCCTGGGACTGGTTAGCATTGCCCAGGGCACAATCAGAGTCAGGAAACACCAGTATGAGCTAAAAATGGGGACAAAAAGTAAGGGGGGTTCTGAAATCAGCCCAGTTTTCACACACTGGTATCCTGTGAAATTCACATTGGGGTGTGCAGAGTAGCCTGCACTGAAACACAAGGACATGGAGCTGCTGGCTTCTGAGAGACTTCAGCATGGAACTTGAGTAGGCATTGTCCACAGTTTCCCATGAGATATGGCAGAAATTGGAGCATCTGGTTGAATTAGAGATACCTCCAGAATTGTGGTTACTTTTTATTAGAGTCTGGCCTCCAGTTCCACACAAAATGAGCTACAGAATAGACTAAACAAGTGTCTGGTAATTGTGTGCACGGTCATATACGAGTATGGTTACGGGGCAGCAGCAAAAGCAATTATGGTTAACCGAAAGTGAGAGAAGAATATTTCAGAGGAATCTATGTCAAATCCTTGGCAGCCCAAGGCTGCAAATGGAGGTGAAGATGAGGGACTCAAGCTTTGTAAAATGGAGGACATGTTTAAAAATGTGAGATAATCCTGAAACCTACATCAGACCTAGAGGAGTCACTGGAGGTCAAGTTTGACAAAGTGAAAGTGGATATTGGGTTCCTACATGTAGATTACAAGATAGTAGTGGGGAGGGTGATGGAGAATGAGTTCACTTTAGGGTCAAGGAGGCCCTCTGTGCAGTAGTTGTAGTCACAGGTTCAGGTGCTCATACATCTACTTTAGAGAACGGAAGATGCGGAAAGCGATTCCAGCAGAAGCAACATGCATGTGATAGGCTGTTGACAATATAATATATTCACAATATTTTCAGAGGAGTTCCTCTCCCTCATTTCATGGTTGAAAGGGTGTCAGGACACCCACTAAACTCAGAAGCTGCTCCCCAACCAATAATAAACAGGCTTCTCAATTATAGAGATAAGCACCAAATCCCACAGATGCTACAACAACATGGAATGTGGTCTACCGAGAGAAGTGAGGTTTACCTGCTCCCAGACATTACAACCAGGACACGAACGTCGAGAATCTCTTTCTTGGAGGTTTAAGCCAATCTGCGTTACTTGATTATTAAATATGCCTTGCTGTTTGTAGTGCGGATTTGGGGTACAAAATACAATACTGTCCACATTTTTGACACTCCAGCAAAGGTGTGGGACTGGTTTGATGGCCATGGTGTCTCAACCTCGGACAGACAGTGATGCAGGCGAGTGGGACATCATAGAGACAGGCCCTGTCTGTGGAGAAGAGGTGACATCTCAGGCCACTCATCTAAGATCAAGAAGAAGAATATTCCAAGGTGGTGGCAGACTTAGAACAGTGTAGTCAATCACAGGTGATGAATGTCACAGCCAGCCCTGCACCATTATGGTTCAGAACCGGAAGAGTATGGGGACCCCCATGACAGCAGAAACTATCATTTGATGTTGATTTAATGTCACATTGTACTAGGATGCCCTCCAGTGGGGGTTTCATAATGGAGTGGTCGAAGAGAGTGATGGTCGATAGGATGTGTCAGATGTATGATGACTGTGGTCTGAGTCTTGGGATCCTGTAAGCTATGATTACAAGTTTATGCATTTGTTTGGTCTCCTCCTGAGAAGCGCAAGATGTGACGCGTTTGTGATTGCTGTTTTCGTATTACTATTTATATTTCAATTTACACAAACCAGCCGAGGCTATGCAACAGTAATAAACAAGACATTAAGCAATGCTTGGTGTCAATGGGAAAAACAGGTAAGATGGAGGGAGGTTTGAAAGTACATATTGTGAATAGTAACTGTATCACTGCCCTCAGTTATGGCACATAGGCCCTCATTATGACATTGGCGATCAGGTGGCCGTCATGCCGGCGATGGCAGTAGTACCGTCGCCAGGCTGGCGGTAATGACCGCCAAATTATGACCATGGCGGTGATCCCTCCCATAGACAGCCAATGTACCACCCCAACCATCAGTGCGGTACGACCACTAACCACGGCGGTAGCCACCTCCAGACTGGCGGAAGACAAGGATCCACCCACCAAATCATGAGATAGCAGACTGCTAGGATTTCTGGGGCGTGATCACCACCACCAAAAGCCTGGTGGAAACACATCATATAAAAGGAGACACTCACCTCCAAAGACACAAAGGAGTCCGCCGCCCCATGGAACCCAAACTGGAAGTCTTCCCGATGCTGTGCCACGCAATGGCAGTCCAGGAGCACCAATGCTGACGAAGACGACGACAGTGAGTACAGCCACCTAGCACACAAGGGAGGGAGGGAAGAGTGACACACTCACGCACAGCACACACCATAGACACACCACACACCCAGAACTACCTGCAGAGTAAATCGACAGCAACAGAACCCAGGAGCAAAAAAAGCTAGGACATATACTTCTGGTCCAACCACTGTTATCATGTTGGATAACAAGTGTAAATCATTATAAATAATTAATAACATATATACAGGCAGGACCATTGGCCAGTCGAAAGTACGCAAGTGGCCATAGGGCAACATCCAAGGTCCAATTTGACTCCTGACAACCTTGGCACTCCACTGGGCAGAGGCATCATCAAGATGGCAGGCAGCTACCTCAGGGGCCAGGAGGGGGGCAGGGGGGTTTCTTCTTGGGAGTGGAGTCCTTGGGCTAGCGTTTGGGAGGGAGAGGGTCCTTGACAATCTTTTTTGGGGGTGGAGGAGTGGCCTTGAGACGGGGGGCAGGAGTGCCACTTTTTTGCACCTTAGTGGCAGGAGTACTCTTAGGGGGAAGAACAGGAGTTGACTTGGAGCTGGAGGTACTGGGCTGAGGAGGTGGGGCTTTTCTCTTACAGGCAGGATGAGGAGGGTGGGGGAGGGAAGAGTTCAAGGCAGAAAAGGAAAAGCTTCTTAAGACCAATGGGGCGAGGTGTGGGAGGAAGAATGGGAGTGGAGGTAGAGGGAGTGGTTGTTGGAGGTGTGCTGGACTTGGGTGCAGGTGCATGGACAGTGTGAGGTGGATGGCTGTTGGGTGTCAGAGTGGGAGTGATTATGTGTCCTTGGAGGGGGGGCAGACAGGGTGGGGGAGGACAAACAGGACATGTGGATGTATGTTGACATGTTGTCTGCATGTGAGGTGGGTGTGCTGCATGAGGTGGTGATGGTAGTGATTGCGCATGTGGTGTGCGGGGTGCATGTCTGTGGGTCTGCTGTTGTGGTGACTGTGAGCAAGGCTTTACAAGTGGCAGGATCATGGGACTGTTGATGTAGTGCATGCAGGTGTGAGTGCTTATGTGACCACGAGGGAGGAGAAGGCAGGGGAGACAGTGGCAGCAGTGGCTGCTGTTGTGTGTGCATCTGTGTGTTGGCTGAGTGTGCTTGTGGAGTGAAGTGTGCTGCCTGTGTTTGTCAGTGGGAGTCCTGTCTGTTGTTTTGGGTGCATGCTTGTCAGAATGTGTGCATGGGATGGGTTGGGGGAGAGGAGACAGGGACTGGGAAGGGTTAGTTGGAGGGGGGAACGTAAAGAACAGGGACACTGGCTGCCATCAGAGAGGAGGCCAGAGCCTGAAACGATCTCTTTAGGGCCGCCAAGCCACAGTGAATGCCCTCCAGGTAGGCATTGCATTGCTGCATCTGGGATGCCAGCCCATGGATGGCATTCACCATGGTTGACTGCCTTATAGAGATGGATCTCAAGAAGTCAATAGCCTCCTCACTGAGGGCAGCAGGGCTGGCTGGAGCAGGGCCTGAGGTGCCTGGGGCGAAGGAGACGGCCACCCTCCTGGGTGAGCGGGCACGGGCAAATGGATGAGGGGGCTACTGGGAGGGTGGGGCTGGAACAGGGGTGGCGAAAGAGCTTGTAGCTGGGGTGGTCCCAGAGGGGTCCACCACCACCAGGGAGCTTCCATTGGAGAAGGAATCAGAGTCATTTGTATCAGCTTCAGTCTCCCCCGTGGTGCTCCCCTTGCCCTCTGTCCCACTGGTCCCCTTGGCACCCATGGACTCTGCCTCCTGGGTCCCATGATCTGCAGCTCCCTCGCTTGGCAGTGCCCCTTCCCATCGCCAGATGATGCTAATGCACACATGTACAGGATGACTAAAGGAGAGGGGGGGAGAAAGAAATGGAGCACAGGGTTAATCACAGGACCAACAGCACAGATGGAATACACATCACAATCACTCCCTGGGACTTACAGTGCGCAGAATGGACCACAGTGACAAACCATTGCCTAGGTATTACAGCAGGAAGGAACCCAAACACTACCATCTGTACACCTACTGGGACCAATTAAGCCCTGTCTGACATGGCATACTAGCTACCTAGCAATACCAAAAGTGGATACCACCCTACATAGCTAAGCAGGACCACACAGGAATGGCCAAACTGACATATTGGAGCATCCACTGACTCGAACCTTGCACCCAAATCCCATAGGAGACAACAAAAAAGTGAATACCATACACACTGTACTGACCCCCTTGTGGCTGCTGTGCTGTCCTCAAGCGGCAATCCAACTCAGGATTGACGACCACCAGTATGCGGGCCATTAGGGGGGCCAGGCTCCGACAGGCACCCCTCCCTTAATGGGAGGTCATCCCCAGCTGGGCCTCCATGGTCTTCCAGGCCCAGCGTCTCAGGTCCTCCCATCGTTTCCTGCAGTGGGTGCTCTGCCGGCTATGGACCCGCAGGGTCCACACGTCTTGGCAATGGCACACCACAACCCCTTCTTCTGATGTGCGCTGACCTGCAGAGGTAACAGACAGAAGGACACCATGACCCTTACAATCCAGCCTGTCACACAAATGGCCTACAGCCACTCCAGTGAGGCCCTCAGGATGCAGTATGGCCAAGACTTGCTCCTCCCATGCTGTCAGCTGTGGGGGAGAAGGTGGGGGTCCACTGCCAGTCCTCCTGATGGTGAGCTGGTGCCTTGCTGCAATGGAACGCACCTACCCCCGTAGGTCGTTCCACTTCTTCCGAATGTTGTGGATGTTGGCCCACGGCGTTCACCCTGTCCACAATCCTCTGCCATAGCTCCATCTTCCTGGCAATAGAGATCTGTTGTACCTGTGTTCCCAACAGCTGTGGCTTTACCCTGACTATTTCCTCCACTATCACCCACAAGTCTTCATCAGTGAAACAGGGATGCCTTTGTAGGGACATGGGTGTTATGTGGTGTGTGTGTGTGTTATGCAGAGAGTGTTGTGTGATGTGGTGGGGTGTGTGGTGTGTGGTGCATGACGGATAAATGGGTAGTTGTGGTGTGTGTGTGCAGTTATCTCTGGGAGTGGCGTGTCAAGGTGTAGCAGTCTTCTCGTGTTTGCAAAGGTTTGTGGGTGATGTGGGGAGTGTTTTATAGTGCTGATGGTGGGTGTGTGGGGTGTGTGTATTTGTGTCAGGTATAGCTTTTTTGTTCTGGCCAATGTTGTCTTGTTTTGTTTTTGGGCAGCCATTTCAGCCGCAGCGGTGTGCACCCCCAATGATTTACCGCAGTTGAATGTCCTCTGTGGTGATTCGTGGGTCATTATTTGGAGGGCATTGTTTTGGTGGCGTAACGGTATGGCTGCTAGTTCCGACAGTCTATCAGGTTTGTTGGGTCTGGCAGATTTGGGGTTGTGGGTGGTTTCTGTCGGTTTGGTGTGTGTATGTCATAATCTGGCAGATGGATTTTCACCTCCGCAGCGGTATGTTGGCGGCCGTCAGTGTGACGGTAATCGGAATTTACCGCCAATGTCATAATAAGGACCATAGTATTTATAGATGGGTTACCTGGAATGGCAGAGGTATGTTTATGGTATCTAAATTATGCAAAATGTATTCCTGCTTATAGTGGTGGGTATCTAAGATAGCATGCTTACATGAACAATACGGTTGCAAAATGTTGTAGACATACTACGGTGGTCATGGAGTAGACAAATAGAGGGCACAAATTATTCTGCATATATCTGAGTCACCCTGGCATGGGTGGCCTCCTGATCCCTTTTCAGGCAACATAGATACACGTAGATCCCGAAAGTTGGGAGACATTATTATTTGAGGCCCTGGAAGGGACAGGAAGGGGCACCTCTGCTCCTAGCCAATGTACATGCCTCCAATGTGGAACATATACAGTGTTTGGTGTCACTTATTGCACACTGGCTTGGTACATTGACTACAGTGGTATATTGAGCAGAAACTATAATATGGTGTTTTAGGCTGCTGGACAGATCCTTCCCCCTTTGAGAAGGGCACGTAGTGCACTGGTGACACAGGGCTTTGCCTCATGGTTGCTAAATTGGCAAATGATAGCTACTGGGAGAGCAATGCACCCGGAGGCCCATGAGTGCACATTTTTTTCAGCATTGCATGGGTGGTAAAGAAGATTAGATATGTTGTTGGGCACTGAGGTATTAAGAGAAAGATACAGATAAATTAATATCTGCTCGGGCTGAGCTTGGTCACAGCCAGTCCAGTTATGGGTAAGCTGGAGGTAGGATGTTCTGAGTGTGCCAATGTAGCTATTGCAGCCTGAGGCACACTATGGTACTGCATTCCATGCAACAATGGTCAAGCAGGTTGATACGTACTTTACAGATAATAAATTGTAGGCTTGTACCATAGACGTTGAATGAGATGCCTTTAAGGTGGTCATTTGGGAGTTATGTACTCAGGCTAACTATTGGGTTCGGCTTACTCAGCATAAGAAGATTGTTGCTGCAGAATGAAAGTTCCGGATAATAGAGTGCCATCTGGTAATGAGCAGTGATGGAAAAGAGTAGCTATCAGTAGCACGTAAAGAGTATAGGAATTTAGTAGAAAAGCTGATCATATATCACATTTTTCTAGCAGTCATAGGGATGTTGGTAATTATGTGCTGTTGTTGGTATGGTTGCTTAGGTGTAGTGTTGAGCATAGGCCATTGTGTGACATACACATATATGGGGGTGATGTAGTTAGCTTGCAGGGACCTGTAAGTTTGGTATTCAGAGCTCAACAAATGGTATTCAGGGATCGAAAAATCCACTCAACCGCTGTTGGCAAGTCTTATTTGATCATGTCGAGCTATTTTTAATACTTACTCACCACCCTTCTTGCCAGTTGACACTGAACAGGTGTTCTGTTTAGTTGAAAAGTGGAAGGGCAATAATATATGCCTTTAAATCTTGTTCTTATATTACATTTGCTCTGTGTTCACAGACAGAGGTCAAAAGTCACTTTGTCTTACAATTAATTTTCCTTCTGACTGCAGAGTTCCAGGACTTTGTAAGGTGAACTGTGTGACCTGCTGTTTAGAATGTAAAATAAAAGGATACAGGGTGTCAGGTTTTTCCTAACACACAACATTGATTAAGTCAACTGTGCAAGCATTTCAAAATATATTTCAGTAGTTGTGAAAGCCCTTTTTTATATTTCTATGTGATGAAACAATATTTTAATAGAATGAAAACAAATCAGAATGTTGATATGCAAAGGATATGTTTACTGAAACCGAACGTTCACAGATTGTTAATACACTACATCATTTTATCAGTAAACCTGTTAGTGGCGAGGTTTTTGGACATTTCTTGGAAAGTTACTGTGTGTAGATGACAATATGTTACCACAACATGCTTTAGTAATATATTTATTAAAATTGAGTGTTTAAACAAACTGAGAAACATTCCTGCCCTGATGGCAATGTTGTTAGTAAACTAAAAGAAGTCCTAGGTTACGTGGGCTAGACCTCATGGGTATGTGGGCTAGATTCTTGTGATGCATGGAGCAAACATTAGTCTACTTAATCCATTAAAAGAGGTTTTTTGTACTGCAGAAATGCTGAGCTCATATTTAAAGGTGCAATTATATGTGTACATTAAGTAGATTGTTTTAAGTTACTCAACCTGCAGGTATACATGCAATATTTGTGGAAACCTTATGATGTCACTTCACTGGTAGACATTGCAGAGATAGAGCATTCTCTGAATGGTATGGCATTGCCCTGTATCATGCACTCACATCAAGTTGCTGTGTTTGTCGATATCTCCAGAGGAGATAAAGGATGCCATTAAACAATTTGCCATGGGTAAGACTCCAGGCCTCAATGGTTTGCATTCGGAATTCTATGCCACATACTGGTCCCAAAACTATTAAAAAGGTACTCAGATGCATTGCTGGGGGCATTAATATGGAGCAGAGGTAGACTTTGACTAGTGCTAGGGAAAGCAATTCAACCTTTGGATGTGGGTGGCATAGGAACACCAAACCACGAAGGGCATTAAATCTCAGAACAACTGCATTGGTTTATGCACTGAATAGGGGAGGCCTGGATGTAGAGAATGTAGACATCAGAAGATGTTTGGGTGGTATTCCTCTGTGGATTTTTTGTGGAGTAGGGCCGTGCTGCCAGCTCGCTGCCCCAGAGCGTTACACACAGCAAGTTAGTTTAGGAAGTTCTATGTGAATTGCTTGGGAGTGAGGATGCCATATTGCCCAGAGATGCCTCTGTGCTCCCTTCTGGAATTCCACAGAGAATTCCATCCCATTCATGAAACACCTGCACTTCAAGCTGCAAATCTCAGAAAACTTTACAGTGAATGGAATCCTTGCCAACCAACCACCCAGACCAAGAGCCACCTTCACCAACCTTAGCCCTCCACTCACCATCAACCACAGAGCCTACATGCTGTTCGTTAACCTCAACTTTCACAGAAAGCTTGACCAACATCAGGCTCACCTAGCTCACCCCAGAACCAACACACACCGGAGGACACACACTGGACTCCAGCTTCAATATAAGCGACAGTATCAAATACAACTCCACCACACTGCTCATATGGACTGATCACTCTATCATTCACTGTCAAATCAACACACCTCAAGTCAACACCCCTACCAGGTTCAGCATTCCATGCCAAAGCAGGGGCAAAATCATAGAAGCATACTGGCTTAGTGCCCTCAGCACGGATCAACCCAGTCCCATAGATAACCTCAACAAGCAACAACTGGATCGAAAACTATGTGGACATCCATGCACCCATGAAGCCCAATAAGCATGGAAGCTCACACAAGCAGGCCAGCTGGTATGCAGAAGACCTCTGAGGCACCAAACAGCACTGTAAAATAGCTAGAAAGGAAATGTAAACCCAGCCACGACACCACCAACAGAACTACCTACATGGTTGCACTCAGGCGCTATCATCAGCAAAAAAGAGACACTAAGAAAAAGCACTGGTGGACCTCATCAAAGAAGGCTCCAGCAGCTGCAAGGAGATCTTCTCGATTGTAAGGATTTTGCCCCGCCTTCAGTTTCTGTCAACAAAGTAGCTGCCTCCAAGCAACTCTGAAAAAGTATTGAACTTCTTCCACAGAAAAATCACCAGAAACAACACAGTGGCTATCATGTGGACCATCCATTTAGGGGCCCCAACAGACCATTCCCCCACCACATCTACAACCTGGGAATATCACCAGTCAGCACCAACCTAACCCACATCATCAACAACTCTATTGCACATACCACTTTCTCAGGTGAATAAAAACTTGTACAAATCAAGGCCCTCCTCAGGAAGCCCACAGCTGACCCGAATCAATAGAGCAACTTCCGACCCATCTTCCAAATCCAGCCAAAGTGATTGAGAAGGCCATCAACAAGCAGCTCAAAACCCACCTTGAACTTCACCATCTTCTAGACAACACTCAATTAGGATTCAGAAAGAACCACAGCACTGAAACAGCACTCATCATGGCCACTGATGACATTTGAATCATCCTAGTCTGAGAAGAAATAGTGGCCTCATTCTTCTCAACCTCTCTGCGGCCTTCGACACTGTCTCCCATAGTACCCTCATCAGAAGACTCCACAAGATTAGCATTCAAGGATTCAATCTCAAATGTATCTGTTACTTTCTCACAAGAAGAGCCCAAAGGGTCAGGATTCCATCACATCAGAGTCCAATAACATAATATGCTGAGCCCACAGGGACCGGCTATCAGCCTCACCCTTTTCATTATATACACAACACCTTTCACCAACATCATGCTATCCAAAGACATCACTGTCATCTCCTATGCTGATAACAGCCAATGCGTCACATCTCTGATGTACAAAACGACCACACCAGAACCAACTTCACCAACCATGACCATGGTAGCAGACTGGATGTGAACCAACTGCCTGCAGCTCAACTCTGACAAGACAGAAGTGCTGCTGTTCGCAATAAGACCTCCCCATGGGACTTCACCTGGTAGCCATCGGAGCTAGGACCAACACCCACAGACCAAGCAAGAAATCTCGGTATCATCCTAAATGACAAGCTCAACATGATGGCTCTCGTCAACGCAATGTGTACCTCCTGCTTCCACATCCTGCACTGTGAATGGTGTGAAAAATCTGCAAATGGTTCCCTCCGAAGACCAGATGGACCACCACTCAAGCAATCATCACCAGCAAGCTGGACTACAGCAACATTTTCCACGCCAAAATCGCCAAACAATTCCTACACAGACTCCAGATAATCCAGAACACCACTGGACATATTTGACCCCCCACGCAGCATCCTCATCACACCTGTTGAAGAGTAGACTTGGAATAAACAATAGTTAATCTGTCTCATTTGACACCACCTACCACTGGACCCCAATGCAATGAAGGGAAAGAGATGCAAATCAAAACATCAAATATTCTCAATTCCTCAAATTTCTTTTTAACAGTCAATTATGAGGGTTTGGGATTTTATTTTTAATCTGTTTGTTAAATTATTAGTTCATCAATATCTTCATTAGCAAATCAATTAAGATCAATACAAATTATTGAGTAATAATAATATTATTATTATTATTGAATACAAACTTAACTCTATCTTGATATTTTGACACTAGACCCGTCTAGCTTCAAAATACAGGAGTTAACGTCTGTTAGAAATGGGGTCTTTGGTTGGCAGTCAGGTTTCCCCCTGTCCAAGCATAGTCAGGGTAAAGGAGAATCACCCTCAGTTAACCCCCTCTGACCCCCTGGGTAGCTTGGCACGAGCAGGCAGGCTTAACTTCAGAGTCTAGGTGTAAAGTATTTGTACCAACACACACAGTAATTCAGTGAAAACACTACAAAATGACACAACACAGGTTTAGAAAAATAGGAAATATTTATCTAAACAAAACAAGACCAAAATGACAAAAATCCAACATACCCAAGTCAAGTTATTAATTCCTTGAGAAAACAGTAAAACACTGCTAGCATAGAAAAGTACCTGGGTAGCATAAAAATTACACTCAGAGGCAATAGTGCGTCAGAAAAGGCTAGCAATGCGTTGATTTCTCACGCGCAAGCGAGACCTGCGTTGTTCTCCTCCTCTGGTCGGGTCGGCATGCTTCGTTTTTCCTCTCTGCAGGAGAGTGATGTGTCAATCCGGGCAAGCACTCTGGTCCAGGCAGGTTTGCATTGTTTTTCCACGCCCAGAGAGGTTTGCGTCAAACATCCTGCAGCACAGTATCAGCAAAACCGCGCTATGTGGGTTGCAACATTATAAGCCTCTGTCAGGGGGTGTTGCGTGTCATTTCTTCAGTTGCGTGCGTCGATCTTCCAGCCGTGATGCAGGTGGAGCATCGATTTCAGCTGCGAAGCTGGCGGCACTTTGTTTCTCAGCCGCATCTCAGAAGGTGCATAGATATTTTCCACGGACGGCGGTCTGTCTGTGGATTTCCAGTCTTGGTCTGCCAGCTTCACCTTCCAAGGCGCCAAGAACTGGATAGGGTACCACTTGGCAGGGCAGGAGTCTCATCAGAGAGTTTAGGTGCTGGAAGGAGAAGTCTTTGATGGCCCTGAGACTTCAACAACAGGAGGCAAGCTCAAGACAAGCCCTTGGAGATTTCTTCACAGGCAGGAATGCACAACAAAGTCCAGTCTTTGTCCCCTTGCACAGGTAGAAGCAGCTACTGCAGGATAGCTCCACAAAGCACAGTCACAGGCAGGGCAGCACTTCTTCCTCAGCTCTTCAGCTCTTCTCCAGGCAGAGGCTCCTCTTGATGTGCAGAAGTGATCTAAAGTCTGTGGTTTTGGGTGCTCTTCTTATGCCCATTTTGGCCTTTGGAGTAAGCCTACTTCAAAGGAAAGTCACTCTTGTTTGTGAAATCCTGCCTTGCCCAGGCCAGGCCCCAGACACACACCAGGGAGTAGGAGACTGCATTGCGTGAGGGCAGGCACAGCCCTTTCAGGTGTAAGTGACCACTCCTCCCCTCCCTCCTAGCACAGATGGCTCATCAGGCTATACAGGCTACAACCCAGCTCCCTTTGTGTCACTGACTAGAGAGAGAGGTGCAAACAGCCCAAAAGTCAAACTGACCCAGACAAGGAATTCACAAACAGGCAGAGTCACAGAATGGTTTAAGCAAGAAAGTGCCCACTTTCTAAAAGTGTCATTTTCAAACCCACAATCTCAAAACCA
This sequence comes from Pleurodeles waltl, assembly GCF_031143425.1. Classification (NCBI taxonomy): domain Eukaryota; kingdom Metazoa; phylum Chordata; class Amphibia; order Caudata; family Salamandridae; genus Pleurodeles; species Pleurodeles waltl. The sequence goes on along the minus strand of NC_090437.1, from coordinate 683,224,094 downwards.
TCTTTACTAAAATATGTATTTTTAAATTGTGATCTCAGAGGCGCCAAACTCCACGTCTATTTGCTCCCAGAGGGAAACTACTCTTTAATCATATTTAAAGGTAGCCCCCATGTTAACCTATGAGGGATATAGACTTTACAACAGTGAAAAACCAATTTGGCAGCATTTGAATGTGAGGACATATAAAACACATTAGTATATGTCCTACCTTAAATATACACTGCACCCTGCTCATGGGGCTACCTAGGGCCTACCTTAGGGGTGTCTTACATGTAAGAAAAGGTTTAGGCCTGGCAAGTGGGTACACTTGCTAAGTCGAATTGGCAGTTAAAACCTGCACACACAGACATTGCAGTGGCTGATCTAAGCCATGTTTACAGGGCTACTAATGTGGGTGGCACAACCAGTGCAGTAGGCCCACTAGTAGCGTTTGATTTACAAGCCCTGGGCACCTCTAGCGTAATGTACTAGGGACTTACCAGTAAATCAAATATGCCAATCATGGATATTCAATTACACATACATTTTACATAGGAGCACTTACACTTTAGCACTGGATAGCAGTGGTAAAGTGCCCAGAGTAACAAAAACAGAGTCCAGCACACATGAACAACCTGGGAAACAGAGGCAAAAAGTTAGGGGAGACCACGCCAAGTATGCTAAGCCTAACAACGTAATTTCTTGGATGTGTGAAACCACCTTGCGTCAATGAGTTGCAAGGTAGGTGTTCCCGTCCAAAAAATGATTCTAAGCCCCTAGTGCCATATTCAACCCCCCTGCAAAAATGACGCACGCCTGGGAGGCGGACCCAAAAAAATATGTTAACCTCATTTTGCGTCATATTTTAACGCCTGGGTCTGACCAGGCATTAAAATGAGGCACATATACCACCATATAAGGAAAACTCACTGAAGAAACATTTGCTACCTCTAGGACAGCAGGGAAGTTGTACTGACCCAGCGAGGCACACGCTGTAGATGTCCGCAATGACAGCTGCTCCCACCACCTCCACAACATCAACTCCAAATACCAGAACGGCACCCACAAAGGCAACGCAGGAGGCACGAGAGGATATTTCGGCAGAGGACAACCCTCCTTGGCCTCAGGGAGCAAGACATCATCAGGCCTTGCCGTCTCAACCGGGAGTCCATTCTACGTCTGCTGAACCAGATTGCAACAGAGAGTACAGCAAGGCTGCAAACTCCCAACAACCTTCCATCCATCACAAAGCTCCTCACTGTTCTTCATATGCTGGCTTCTGGATCATTCAGACAACAGGGGCACGAGTGTCTGGTGTCTCCCAGCTATCAATATCTGTTTACATGCCTAAGGTCCTAGATGCCATTGTTGGCCTCACACACCCCCACATCTGCTTCTCAAACACCCAGCAAGTGCAGCAGGAGACCAAGCAAGGATTCTATCTGATTGCTGGGTTTCCACATGGGGTGGGGGCAATGGATTGCACCCATGTGCGACTGGTGTCACCTGCAGCTACGGAACACCTATACAGTAACCACAAGGACACACATTCGATAAATGTGCAGGCCACTGTGGACCACCGTGGACTGTTCATCAACATCTCAGCCAGGTACCCCGGCAGCGTCCATGATGCTTACATATCCTGGCACTCCACCATCAACGAGCGGTTCCAGGATGGACAATATGGTAATGGCCTACTTGTTGGTAAGTCAACCAACCAATCAAAACACACACAACACACCAACCCTGTAGGACAAACAACATATACACAACAACAAAGGTGCATGGGCATGGGACCACAGATGTACTGGCAACAACACATATGCAACATGCTGCAGTACACCTCAATGATTGGACATCACAAGCGCAGACACCCACATGTACCTGACACAGCCACAAACTAACAGCCACCCCAGGTGAAGGACAGGAAGAGTTATGTTCACATCACATACAGAATAAGACCACAAACCACTACAAGTGTCCACTGGTTGACTACTATGCATACTTCACACACATGAGACTAAACCAGCAATAGCTCTGCCATGTCAATGACCTATGGCATGAGCATGTAAAGACAGTCACACCTAGGCACATCTACACCTCATTCATGGTGTGCAAGATTCAAGGATAATCCACATCAAATTACTCCCATCCCATCTACACATGCTTGACATACCTGTGGGCTGCACATACATCTGTCAAACACATCATATTACACACATCAGAAGACTAATGTACCTGCCATTATAGACAATAGGGCAGAATCATGAGAAATGATGCCACAACTACTCAACTGATACCTCAGTGGTGCTGTGGTGAGTGCAGCAGCACAGGTAGTGATTATAATGCATGTAATTTGTGCACTGGAAAGTGCTACAGGTCTGTCCATGTGGGACCTGGCACTGCCCACGTCAAGTGCATGGCCAGTGCAGGGGCCTCCAAGGGGCACCTGACACACCCATTCAGCCTGCTGTTGCATGGGGTGGAACCACCATGCAAAGGCTGGCAGATGTGGGCGTACAAATCTGGAGGGCCACTGGGACTGCAAGGCAGCTGGTTGGTGACAACCTGGCAATGTTGGCGGTCCAAATGTGGGGGGTCCACCAAGGTCATAAAATGGGTGTCATACTGCTACGACCGCAGAGGTGCAGCTGCCACTGTGAGTCTGGCATACTTGAGATCACCAGATTTGTAATGAGGGCCAAGATGGTTGATACAACCACCACCTACCACTAAGGGCCACTAAGTATTGCACTGCATGTGTAATGCCACATGCCTACATCAATGGAATAGGGTGATTTCGTAGAGCAATTATGCTGGCCACACATCTGACACTATTGTGCTGCAAGGAGGTGGTAGCCTCCATCTAATATGAGGACCCTGCTACTACAATGGACTACACAAAATATGTGAAATGCATGATGAGCACATGTATTGGAATCCAGATGGTCACATACAGGTCCCTGAGACAGTACCCAAGAAAGACATGTACATCAACCCAGTCAAATTGAACCATATTACATGACCTGAAACATACACAACATCACAACCACCTCCAAGTCACCACTCAAACTGCAAACAACTACTGCCATGGAATATTCATGGTCCCTCTCAGTGCTTCACTAAATTTCTCCCTATTATCTTTGCAGCTGACCAAGGTTACGGCATACAGCCATGGGTCATGACCCCATTTGCAAATCCAGATACCAATGAACAGCGTGCCTACAATGAAGCACATCGGAAAACACACAATGTGGTGGAGAGGAGCTTTGCCCTTCTCAAATCCCGGTTCAGGTGCCTGGACATGACAGGAGGAAGCCTCCTGTATGTTCCCCCACTAGTATGCAAGATCATACTGGTATGTGCTATCCTGCACAACATGTGTGTCAGAAACAATATCAACCGGGATGGACAAGTAGATGTTCACAATGAGAAGGAGGATGATGGGGATGAGGACCTTTAAGGGCACCAACTAAACACAGTGGCAGGAATCCGCAGGAGACAGACAATTGTTTACAACTTTTATACATGGTCAACCAAAAATGTACTCTGTAAATACCTCGAATAAATGTTGTTCAACAACATAATTCTTGGTCTACTCATTGTCCAATACATATACCTTTGGAATGTGAATCTAACCTCAGGGAGTGTGTCAGAATTACAGAAACAACAAGTATGGTATACACATCTTTGGTGATGTAGGGGGCTCTACAGATTCCATCTCACATATCAGTGACACCCAAATCCCTGGCATGAGACTTCTGAAAGCCAAGATCCATGCACCACTACATATATTGTTACATCATGTAGGCAATGTGCAATTTCATGGGCCATTCACAAACCTAACACCATCAATAACTGGTAGCATGCAAGGGGGCCATACATAAGACAGGGGCTGTCAGGAAATGGAGGTAAAGTAATGTCAGAACTGAACAGTGTCACAACACTGTGTGAGAGTAGCTTGGCCGTACACCGTACATGTGTGTCAAGGTGGGGCATCATAGGTAATGTTGCTTGTTCAGTAATTGCCCATGATAATCAGTCAACATTGGAAGCTGAGCATGCACAGTGTGTCCATGAGAATATGTAATGGCACTACAATAGGCCACATCCCTGACACACGGAGGACTGTAAATCATGTATGGCATATACACATTGGCTGGGGAATTGTCAATGGCTTAGCAGTGACATAAAGCAGCTAGGGGTGTTGAATCCATATACAAACACAATACAGATTGTATGGTCTATGATTTTCAATGGGAAAATGCATCTGCCAAATGATAGTCTGGCTGGAATGTAGGCAGAGTGTGTGAAACACCCATCTACATAGAATGGACACCTGTCACACAAATAGGCTTGATTCACTCATGCCCACTGCTAATAATGTGAAATACATGTAGACTAATGTATGGGTGTCCATCGCAGGTAGCAACGAGTATGCCATTGTCCACAATGATTGACCTGTGTCTGAATGTCTACACAGTATGCCGTGTATAAAAACATTACACAGAACATAGCAATACAAACCACTCATTGTCACTTACATGACAGATCCTTTGCATGGTATCAAATTGTACCAACTTGCTCATACATGTAATGGCCTCCCATATCACAATCATGTGTGGCATGTGTGAACATATTCTCCTATACAGTCAGGGACCTACGTGACAGTCGGAAAAGACACAGCCATAACGTCAGCATCTGGCAAAGGATGAATATGGCACTAAGGAGATTATGCACCTCAACACCAGTCAGTCATGGTAAGAGTCAGCTAGGTTGGTGCATGCCGGGAGAATCGCCTTGCTGTCTTCAATGGTGGATGTGGATGGACAGCTCTGAGATACCCACAAATTTGTGCTGATAAAACATGCCATGTCACGTGGCGACTACTCAAGTGCTTTGGGATGTGCAATGTCATGTGTGTCTGGCACTCATTCCATCTAAAAAATATTGTCAATGGGACATTGACTACTGAGTTGACAGTTGTAGGAGAAGGGAATATTTCCAAATTACACAAGTCACATGTAGTATCCTGTACCAATATCACCTGACAATGTTGCTGTAGAAGATGTGTATAAGGTGCCAGCAGACAAAAGACTGGGAGCAATGGAGGACACAAACATACCTCACCAGTCAAGGCAGACAAAAGGGATAATGACCTGAAAAACACCAAAACAGACACTGTAAGACACCAATGTCTACATGTCAAACTCTAACTGATGCAAAGAGAGGGTGGGCACGTTAGTACATGACCCAGTCATTTTTTATACCACCACACCATGGTAATTACCCTTCGCATGGTAACAGTACAGGAGACTGTTGGAAAATGGGTTATTGGTAAGGGCAGGTAGGTACCTACACTTAGCAATAGGCCACTAACCTCCACTAAGGTCCAGTTAGGTCTCAGTAAATTAAACCCAGCTCAACCCTTGGTAGCTTGGCAACGAGCGTCAAGGCTTAACTTAGGAGACAGAGGCCCTCATTCTGACCTTGGCGGTCTTTTCGCGAGACCGCCGAGTTACCGCCGCGGTGAAGACCGCCGACCGCGGCGGTATGCCGCTGTGCGCATTCCGACTGCTGGGAGCGTTCCGCCGGGAAACCGCCAGCAGCCACACTGGCGGTCGGCGGAAAAGTGGAGACTGGTCAACCTCCAGCGCCACGCCAGAAGAACACCGCCCACAGAATTACGACCCACATATCTGTGTGGCGGTCTTCTGTTGGCGGTGTTCTGTTGGCAGTCACCTCCCCATGGCTCCCGTCGCCTCCCGGAGGACCAACGCACAAGGTAAGTGAGGGGAGGGGGGGTGTTGTGTGATGTGGGCGTGCATGGGGGTGTGCGTGTGAGTGTGTAGAGGGGGTGTGTGAGTGCGTGTATGCGGGCGGGCGGTGCTGCTGTGTCTATGGGTAATGTGTGCTGTTCGGCAGGTGCGCATGTCTGCATGTATGTGTGCGGGTATGTGTCCCCGTTGTGTATGTGTGTGTAGGGGGTGTGTATATGTGCATGTTGGGGGTGTGTGCATGTCGGGGTGCATGTATGTGCATGTCGGGGTGGGGGTGGGGAGGGGGTTCGTACCACCTCTGGGGGGTGGCAGGGGGGTGGAGGGTGTGGGGGGAGGACTCGGGTGGGTAGTGGGGGGTGGGGGAGACCCCTATCAGTGCCAGGGAAGGAATTCCCTGGCCCCGATAGTGCTTACCGCCATGGTTCGCATGGCGGTTCCCGACTGCCAGAAACCGCGGCGGTAGGCAGGGTCATGATACCGTTGGCGGTCTTGGGATGACCGCCGGGCCGGAGTGCGCAAACTCCAGCCCGGCGGTCATGACCGCCATGGCGGTCGGAGTGGGGAAGTGGTGGTCGATCGCGGCGGTGACCGCCGCGGTCAGAATGCCATTTTTCCGACCGCCGGTCTGTTCGCGGTCCGACCGCCGCCTCTCCGCCGACCGCCAAGGTCAGAATGAGGGCCAGAGTGTAAAGCATTCAAATATCACAAAACAGTAATTAAATAAAACACAGGAAACAGTTTAAAAATCCAAAACCAATTTATAAAAATAGATTATATATGTATCTTTAAAATGACACCAAAACGAATAAAATCGGATAAGGGGAACCGGAGATATGAATTTTTAAAGAATTATTATTTTCTTAGCGCCTAGAAACAAAAAGCGCCAATCGGGTCATCTGGTTGCACCTCGACCGGGGCAAAGTAAAAGTTTAAGGCCGACCGCGATGGAGCCCTGCTCGGCTACAGGCTGCGGGAGGCCTCGGTTGAAAGTTTACCTTCACACTTAGGGGGTCATTCTAACCCTGGCGGTCGGCGACCGCCAGGGCTAAAATGACGGAAGCACCGCCAACAGGCTGGCAGTGCTTCCTTGGCCATTCTGACCGCGGCGGTAAAGCCGCGGTCAGAAAAGGGCAACCAGCGGTTTCCCGCCGGTTTACCCCTGGCCCAGGGAATCCTCCATGGCGGCACTGCTTGCAGCGATGCCATGGGGATTCCGACCCCCTTACCGCCATCCTGTTCCTGGCGGTAACGGGTGTCGTGGGGCCCCTGGGGGCCCCTGCAGTGCCCATGCCAATGGCATGGGCACTGCAGGGGCCCCCTAACAGGGCCCCACTAAGATTTTCAGTGTCCATTCGGAGCCGGCATCCTCGTAGAAGGGGGTTTCCCGCTGGGCCGGCGGGCGGCCTTCTGGCGGTAGCCCGCCGGCCCAGCGGCAAAGCCAGAATGGCCGCCGCGGTCTTTTGACCGCGGTGCGGTCATTCGGCGGTTCCCGCTTCCGCCCGCCAATGTAGGAATGACCCCCTTAGTCTTTTTTTTCGAAGATTTTCGTCAGCGGGACGAACCTGCCAGTCCAATCCGACCTCCTGGAGCCCTTCTCCGGATACGCGATGCTGGAATCCTCGGTGGAGATTTTTACCTTCGGACTTAGTCGTTTTTTCGAGGTGAAAATCCTTCGACCGGGGTAAACCTGGATCTTGATCCGACATCCATGGAGCCCTTCTCGGATACGCTGGCTGGGAGGTCCCGGTCAACTTTTTACCTTCGGACTTAGGCCCTGATTCTAACCCTGGCGGTCTCAGACCGTCGGGGCGAGGGTCGGCGGGAGCACCGCAGGGCATTCTGACCGCGGCGGTTTGGCCGCGGTCAGAAAGGGTAAACCGGCGGTCTCCCGCCGGTTTACCGCTGCCCTTAGAATCCCCCATGGCGGCGCAGCTTGCTGCGCCGCCATGGGGGATTCTGACACCCCCTACCGCCATCCTGTTCCTGGCGGTTCGCCCGCCAGGAACAGGATGGCGGTAGGGGGTGCCGCGGGGCCCCTGGGGGCCCCTGCCGTGCCCATGCCAATGGCATGGGCACGGCAGGGGCCCCCGTAAGAGGCCCCGCAAGGTATTTCAGTGTCTGCCTTGCAGACACTGAAATACGCGACGGGTGCTACTGCACCCGTCGCACCTTCCCACTCCGCCGGCTCGATTACGAGCCGGCATCCTCGTGGGAAGGGAGTTTTTCCCTGGGCTGGCGGGCGGTCTTTTGGAGACCGCCCGCCAGCCCAGGGAAAACTCATAATACCCTCCGCGGTCTTCTGACCGCGGAGCGGTATTATGGGGGCGGAATTCTGGCGGGCGGCCTCCGCCGCCCGCCAGAATTAGAATCACCCCCTTAGTCTATTTTTCAGAGATTTTCTTTACCGGGACGAACCAGCAAATCAGGCCGAGTCGCGGTTGAGGCAAGCAGGCTAGAGTTGCCGCGGCGGGTCGGTCCCTCTATGGAGCTTTTTTTACAAAAGTTGTCCAAACTTCTGGGGCTTCTCCCAGATGTCCTTTTAAGGTTCTTTTGGGGTCCACAGCTCACCCCAAGGGTCCAGAAGTTCTGAGATGGTCCTTGGGGGGTGCGGAATACAACTCCCAGAATGCACCTGGCGCAAACTCCTTTTTGGCCACTGGACAGTGGTCAGCTGGTCGCTTTCTTCAGGAGTTGGTGCAGGGGACTCTGGTTAGCAATTTTTCACCTGTAGCAAACAGGGAGTCCCTCCTTGAACCAGTTGAAGCCAGGCAAAGTCCTTCTTGTGGTGAAGCCCAAGTGTGCAGCTGGTGCAGTCCTTCTCAGTGCAGGTTCCAGGTGCAGGCCAGGGGTCCAGCACGGCAGTCCTTCTTCTTCTGTTGTTCTTCCTTGTTGGATGTGGTAGGGAACTAAGGTGTGGGTGCAGGTCTGCCAGTTTTATCCTTGCTCCTGGGTGAAAAGCAGGGGGGTCCTGGTTCTCCAATCAGGTGCAGGGTCCTTCCCCCTGTGATGACCACTTCCTGGGAAGTGTGGCAAAAATCAATCCCAGGAGGCAACATTCTCTAAAAATCCATCATGGCTGAATCTGATTTTTGGAGGTTACATCTGGCTGAGCCCACCCACTGGTGTGGCTAAAAATCATAAACACACCCCTCTCCTGCCCTCTCCTAATCTCATTAAGGGGGCACCTAGTTTTCTGGGGTTGCAGGATGTGGGGGTGTTGCTCCATATGTCCTTCTCTGCCTTTGAAGACCAGTTTGGCAGCCCTCCCCCTTCCTGCCTCACCATCTGCTGAGGGGAGATTCCCTCCCACAGGCACATTCCTTTGTGTGAAGCCAGGCCACTTCACACCTCATCAAGGCAGCTAGGCCAAGCTGCTAAAGGCTGGCCAATCAGAGCACAGCTGCAAAAACAATGCAGGGCTGAAATTGGCAACTTTTTAGGTAAAGTTTAAAACTCTTTACCTGAACAAGTTATATTAAATCCCACATCTGGAAGTTGTGGGATTTATTACAACAATTAATTTGATACCAAATTCTTGGTATGCATCATTTAAGGAGACTTTAAAAATTAAAATAAAGTCTCCCCATTCTAGCCTATGAAGGCCATTTACTACAATGAGGGAAAAACGAATTTGGCTGTTTTTACCTCACCAGGGCTTATAAAACTATTTTTATAAAGTCCCTGCTTATAATTACATGGCACCCAGCCCTAGGGGCACATAGGGCACACCTTAGGGGTGACTTATATGTAAAAATAAGGTCGTTTAAGACTTTGGAACTACTTTTAATTCCAAAGTCGAATTTGCATATAACTTTAATTTAAAAGCAGCCAGCAAGGCAGGCCTGCCTTTAAAATGACACTGGGCACCTCAGCAGTGCACCTATGGGTGCACCACCTATGCTGTGGTCCCTAAACCTACATGCCCTACCATATACTAGGGACTTATAGGTAGGTTAACTTAGCCAATTATAATTAGCCTAATTTGCATATCCATTTTACACAGAGCACAGGCCCTGGGACTGGTTAGCAGTACCCAGGGCACCATCAGAGTCAGGAAAACACCAGCAAAAAGTGGAAAATGGGGGCAAAAAGTTAGGGGGCCTCTGCAATCAGCCCTGTTTTTTCACACAAGCCCCCCCCCCAGCCCACACGCCCAGGAGACTCAGCCCAACCCTGGGAGAGTCTTCCTGGCTTGTTAGGCGAGGAAGACAGTGAAGAAAACTGGCTGTCCCTTTGCAGGGCCTACTCTGCCTTACATCCTCCTGTCAGGGTCACTCCCTCTGGGTAGTGAACCCACCCCAACAGTGAAAGGACCCATCTCAAACTGAAACTTCCCTCTAGGGGGGTCTTCCTCCTCTCTCTCTGCCAACTTGGGTAGTGAGGTGCCCACCTCCCCTACTCCTAACTTTGCTAGGGCAACACCTAGCTTACCCAAAGAAGTCACCCAACACTTGAGCAACCCCACCATGACCAACAGGGTCAGGGGGCCTACTTTGCTATTGGCCCTGGGGTCTGCCTCCCAGGCCAAGGACAGTGCTGCCAGGAAGGCTAGCACCCAGCAGAGGCTACTGACAGCTGTCAGTACCCAGAACCACACCCTAAGCTCTCCACTGACAGGTGGCTGAGCTGCTTTAGGGGCAACTGTGGGGTCCTGGCACCCCTCTTGCTGTCTAGAGTGGGGGGCTACCACCTCCTGTGGCAGACACCCTCCTTCCACTCTCCCTTCTGTCAGTGCAGGGGCAACACCCTGCATCTGGACAGCTGCCTGACTACTCAGGACTTCCTTGGGGTCAGGTGAGGCCTCACCAGTGCCAACTCTGGGCTCCCCCTCTACTGGGGTAGAAGGCCTTTGGCTCCCTGGAACTCTCTTTAAGAGTGGCCTACCCTTCCTTTTCTTCTTTCCTTTTCTTGGGGACCCCTGTCTCCTACTGTAGGGACTGACTCCCCAGGACTTTGGGTTGGGGGGAGCCCTGGGCAACCGCCCCATCTGGGACCAGACTCACCTCTGGGAGGTCATTGCCCAGGATACAATCTAGGGGAGGTCAGCACTGACAACCACCCTAAACCAGTCAAGGATACCCTCCCTCTCTAGGGGCAATATGGCTACAGGTTTGGAGGTGACCTCCCCTGTGGCTATCCTGACTTTCCTGGTCTCTCCTGGGACATACATGTCTGGGGTCACTAACCGGTCACTCACCATAGTGTGACTGGCACAGGTGTCTCTCAGGCCAGTGGTAGGGATCCCATTCACCTGAATGGGGTGGAAGTGCCTACTCCCACCCTCAGGGATCACCAGCTTACCATCTGGTCCTGTCTCCCAGCTCAATGCTAGGAGGACTTCATCATCTGAGGAGTCCTCCTCTATGGCTACACTGGACAGCCCAGTGCTAACCACCTTCTTTGGACAGGCTGCATCTCCTCTGAAGTGACCTGTCTGCTGACAGTCAAAGCAAGCCCTGCTGTCCAAGAGCTTTTTTAAACCTGAGTCTCCCTGTCTCTGCTTGTCAGAGTGGGAGTGGGATTTACTCTCCTCCTTCTTAGGGTTCTGGGGTACAGAGGGAGTCTCTGTGGTGGGCTTACCACCTCCCTCCTTAGGTTTTTGGGGACCTGACCCCCCCTTCTTGGAGTCTCCCCCCTGGGACCTGACAACCACCCTGGTTCTCAACCACTCATCAGCTGCCTCCCCTAGCTCTCTAGGGTTGGCCAGCTGAGAGTCCACTAGATGCTGGCGTAACCTTTCTTGGGTACAATTGGTCAAGATGTGCTCTCTCATGATCAGACTGTATAACCCCTCATAAGTATTTACTTTGTTACCAATAATCCAGCCCTCTAGTGCCTTAAGTGAGGTGTCTACAAAGTCAACCCAAGACTGGGTACTGACTTTCTGGGTGTCCCTGAACTTCATTCTATACTGCTCTGGGGTCAGACCAAACTTCTTGGTTAAGCACCTCTTCATACTAGGGTATGAATCTGCCTCCTCCCCCCTTAAGGTCAGAAGCCTATCCCTCCCTGAGTTGGGGACCAACTCCCACAAAAGGGAACCCCAGTATTGAGGCCTAACCCTTCTCATTAGGAGTGCCCTCTCAAAGGCCTCCAACCACTTGTCTATATCATCCCCCTCTACATAAGAAGGAACCACCCCCTTGGGTAATCTGGGGCAAACCCCCCCACCCATGTACACCTCAACTTCTCTGTCGCTGCCACCATCTCTTTTCTCTCTCTTTGCCCACTTTTTCTTTTCGAGGGCCAGCTTCTCTGCTTCCAAAGCTATAAATGATAGCTGGGCCTCCAGCTCTCTTTCTCTGAGGGACAGGTTCTCTCCTCCTGAAGGGACCCCCTTCCCCCAACTAGCTTTGGGACTCCCCCTAGTGATTGTATGTAATGAGGACCGGTCTTCCTCATCCTCACTTAGGCTCAGATGCCCTCCCTCCCCTGAGTGGTGAGAGCTAGCATCCTCCCCTACTTCTCCCTCCTCTGGAGCTTCCTCTGGGTCTACCTCTTGGGCCTCAGCCCATGCTGTCAGGGATTTGATCAGGACATGCTTCCTGAGGTCAGTGGTTGCAGGCAACCCTCTTTCAGTACACAACCCCCTAAGCTGGACTACTGTCAGTCTGGGTAGGCTAGCCAGATCAAGCTCCATGGTTCCCTAGTTTTGTGTCCACAAAAACGTTTTGCAAAAATTGGAAACAAGAATTTAGAAAAATCACAAAAAAATTTAAATAATTGAAATTAATCCAAATTAAAAATTAAAAACAATTTTTGCACTAGGACAATTTAAAGGATTTTTAATTTGTTTTACTTAAAACTGTAACGTGATACTGAACACAAGTACAGGATCCCACCACTGCTCACCAAAAATGTTGGAAAATGGGTTATTGGTAAGGGCAGGTAGGTACCTACACTTAGCAATAGGCCACTAACCTCCACTAAGGTCCAGTTAGGTCTCAGTAAATTAAACCCAGCTCAACCCTTGGTAGCTTGGCAACGAGCGTCAAGGCTTAACTTAGGAGACAGAGTGTAAAGCATTCAAATATCACAAAACAGTAATTAAATAAAACACAGGAAACAGTTTAAAAATAAAAAAACAATTTATAAAAATAGATTATATTTTTATCTTTAAAATGACACCAAAACAAATAAAATCGGATAAGGGGAACCGGAGATGTGAATTTTTTACGAATTATTATTTTCTTAGCGCCTAGAAACAAAAAGCGCCAATCGGGTCATCTGGTTGCACCTCGACCGGGGCAAAGTCAAAGTTTAAGGCCGACCGCGATGGAGCCCTGCTCGGCTACAGGCTGCGGGAGGCCTCGGTTGAAAGTTTACCTTCACACTTAGGGGGTCATTCTGACATCGGCGGTAAAAGGTGCTTACCGCCGGTCAGAAGACCGCCATAACACCGCCGCGGTCGCGGTAAACCGCCACGGTCATTCTGACCCGCAACTGGCAAACCAGCAAAAACCCGACATCAACAAAATTCCGCCACAGCAACAGCCAGCGAAAAACTGGCGATGACCAAACCTCCACCGTCACGCCAACAGAAATACGCCCATGCCATTCCGACCCACAAATCCCCGCAGCGGTCTTTCAACCGCGGTATTCCATTGGCGGTACACACTGCCACGGTCAAAATACACACACCTTTACAAAACACTACCACATTGGACAATTCAAAATACACACACCTGAGACACATACACACACCACTCCCACACACCCAATACAATATAAAACACACACCCACATCACCCACAAACCCTTACGACCACAATTGCAACTGAAGGACAGAGAGAGACAGCACAGAATAGAGTAGACCATCACACAGAGGCAAATCACAACATCACCCACACAATATCCACGCACAAAACACCATACACCACCACACTCACCACACTCTACAACACATACACCACCCCTCACCTCATCCACACCACCCCATGGCACCCCAAAGACACCCCAGGTTCTCTGACACAGAACTCAGGGTCATGGTGGAGGAAATAGTTTGGGTAGAGCCCCAGCTCTTCGGGACACAGGTGCAGCACACCACGGCATCCACGAAATCGGGATGACATCAGGAAGCGGTGGAACGACCTACGGGGGAAGGTGCGTTCCATGGTATCAAGGCACAACATCGCGGTGCAGAAGACTGGCGGCGGACCCCCACCTACTCCCCCAGAATTCACAGCATGGGAGGAGGAAGTCTTGCACATCCTGCATCCTGAGGGCCTCGCAGGAGTAGGCGGAGGAATGGACTCTGGTAAGTCAAATCTTCACTACTTCATTCCCCCCACCCCACCTGCATGCCAAATCATACCCCCACCCCCATCACACCAACTCCTTGCAAATGGCTCACCATCACAACCCACCCATCCCAAAACCTAGCCCTGCATGCGTCCCCAAAGCATGGACACCCATCACCAAAGCATGCCCACTGCACATACCTATCTCCCCCACTAGCCACCGTCACAAAAGCCCCCACAAGGGAATGCCAGCACTGGGGTACACGGCCACCCACCCATTACACGAAATGGCACACACAGAAGCAATAACCATACTCTTATACCCCTGCAGGACCCGAACGCCACCACACCGCCCAGGAGGGTCCAGAGATGTCCATCCCACCCCCAGAAGAGGCCCCCAGTGATGACAGCAGCTCTGTCTCTGTGGACCCAGATGACCAGCCCGGCCCATCGGGGACCTCCGGACAGTCGGTTCCCCACAGACAGCCACAGGCTACAGCAGACCTAACCCCCTCTGGGAACACCAGCACAGCTCCCACCCAGCGGGCCCATGCCTCTGTCTCCAGGACACGTCAATCAGCGGTGTGTCCACCACTACAGGGCACCCAGGTTGACCCACCACCCCAACAACAACAGGGACCTGGGGGCATTGGTAGTGGGCACACGGTCCAGGGGACAGAGGCCCAGGGAAACAGGGGAACTGGGAGGGCTGCTGTGCAACAGGGGGGGGACAGGCCCAGGGAACCGATTCTCCAAGAGGCCCTCTCCTCCATCATGGGAGCATACCACCGCTCCCAGGAGACGATGGCTACGGTACTGGCCAGGTTCCAGGAGATCCAGGTACTGCAGGAGGAACAGTACATGGGGTTCAGAGAGGAACTGAGAAACATTAGTTCCGCAATGGGGACCATCGTCGTGGCCCTTAACCAGATAGTCACCACATTGCGGGACCATGTGGCACCACAAAGGGCCCCTGTCACTAGCATGGACCCAGACCAGGCTACCACCTCCGCCGGCGCTAGTGGACAGGAGGCCCCCACACAACGACAGGCCACCAGAACCCCACCTCCTGCAGAAGAAGAACCACCCTGCAAGCGGTACCTGAGATCTCAGAAGAAGACAGAGTAGGATGCCAAGACCCCCGCCAGCAAACGATACCCCCTGATGTCATCCCACTGTCCCACATTGTCACCCTGTCCAAACTTAAACTGCCCCAGCTCCATCCTTCCACAGGCATATGGACAATGCACCTGTGAGACTGAAAACTGGACTCTGCCATGGACATTACTCCACCATCACCCATCACCGTTTTACAATCATGTCCCTAAATTTAGCACTTTAATAAAATCACTTATTGCACTTAAAAAATCTGGAGTCTGCTTGTATTTTGAACAAATGTATTAGACATAACGGTGCCAAAATGTTCAGTTACATTGTGATGACAACATACCACTGTCACACAGCTGTAGTCCATGGGCAAACAAAGCAGAGGTCACGCAGTGGGGCCCACAGCTCTGAAAACGGAAGGGAAAGTCACAACTCAGTTAACAGGAACTGGGGGGAAACACATACAATAGAGAGGCAGGAGACTTTAAGTAAATGTAAAATGGCGGGGTTGATTCGTACCTGTGTGCTACTGAAAATAATGTTGTATCACTGTGTCCCTGTTGTCTGTGTCGTCCCCGTCGTCTTCCTCCTCTTCACTCTCCACAGGCTCCACAGCTGCTACAACACCACCATCTGGCTCATCCTCCTGCAGGAAAGGCACCTGGCGTCGCAAAGCCAGGTTGTGAAGCATACAGCAGGCCACGATGATATGGCACACCTTCTTTGGTGAGTACATTAGGGATCCACCTGTCATATGCAGACACCTAAACCTGTCCTTCAGGAGGCTGAAGGTCGCTCGATCACCCTCCTAGTACGCCCATGGACCTCATTGTAGCGTTCCTCTGCCCTTGTCCTGGGATTCCTCACTGGGGTCAGTAGCCACGACAGGTTGGGGTAACCAGAGTCACCAATTAGCCACACACGGTGTCTCTGTAGCTGTTCCATCACATAAGGGATGCTGCTATTTCGCATGATGTACGCGTCATGCACTGACCCAGGGAACTTGGCATTTACATGGGAGATGTACTGGTCAGCCAAACAGACCACCTGGACATTCATCGAATGATAACTTTTTCTGTTCCTGTACACCTGCTCACTTTCACTGGGGGGAACCAAAGCCACATGGGTCCCATCAATGGCACCAATGATGTTGGGGATATGGCCACGGGCATAGAAATCACCCTTCACTGTAGCCAAATCGCCCACCTCAGGGAAAACAATGTAGCTCCGCATGTATTTCATCAGGGCAGACAACACTCTGGACAAAACCTTAGAAAACATAGGCTGAGACATCCCTGATGATATGGCCACTGTTGTTTGGAATGATCCACTTGCCAAAAAATGGAGTACTGACAGAACCTGCACCAGAGGGGGAAACCCTGTGGGTTGGCGAATGGGGGACATCAGGTCTGGCTCCAGCTGGGCACACAGTTCCTGTATCGTGGCTCGGTCAACTCTGTATGTCAGTATGACATGTCTTTCTTCCATTGTCGACAGGTCCACCAGCGGTCTGTACACGGGAACATTCCTCCATCTCCTCGCAAGTCCCAGCGGACGGTGCCTAGGAAGGACAACATGGAGCACAGAGTCAAGCAACCCACAGGTACGTAACCACAGCTTGCACAGAACACGATTCGCTATGCATTGAATGGCTTGTATGAGTGGCAATGCAAGGCCTAGGCCTGTGTGACGCAGTAGAAATTAAGCCATGTGGGTCCTTGAAATGGCGGCTGCCTGACCTGTGAAGTGTGACAATGGGATGTGAGGTCAATGCGCTGGCGTGGCACACCGTGGCGGTAGGCAGTCGAAGACCGTGGCGCAAAGCAGCATTGGTTAACATTGAACCCTATGGGTCTCAGGAGCCAATGACGATGTGCGCCGGCGGTCGCGGTACGCACCGCCGCGGGCGTGACCGCCATTTTCTGTCTGCTTAATCACTCGAGACCTGATCATCCACAGGAGAGGACCTATACTGCAAGTGCTGCTGTGACCTCGGTCTGGAAGATACAATGGCTGCTGCGACTGGGGAAAGGGCCCCTTCCTTCACATCTGAGGAATTGGAGAAACTTGTTGATGGGGTCCTCCCCCAGTATGCGCTACTCTACGGTCCTCCAGACCAACAGGTAAGTACACTGGGACCATGCTTTGTGGGCAATGCCTGTGTTGAGTGGGGTGGATGAAAGATGGTGGGGAGGGGAGCGAATGAGGCATGCATCGCACGACAGATGAGAGCATGTGCCATATGGCAAGGTTGGGGGGGGGGCCACTCACATCGACCATGCAGAAAATGATGATATTTATTTTCCCACCCTGTCCATGTCACATAGGTCAGCGCCCATCAGAAGATCGACATTTGGCGTGCCATCGCCAAGGACGTCCGGACCCTGGGGGTCCACAACAGACGGGCCACCCACTGCCGCAAGAGGTGGGAGGACATCCGCCGCGGGAGCAGGAAGACCGCAGAGGCTCTGCTGGGGATGGCCTCCCAACGTAGGAGGGGTGGCTCCTGTCAATTGACCCCCCTGATGTCCCGGATCCTGGCGGTGGCCTACCCCGATTTGGATGGACACGTGAGGACATCACTGCAGACACAAGGGGGTGAGTACCAGCACATTCTGCTATGTTAGCGCACAGTGGAGGTGTCTGGGTGGGGGAGGAGGGCTGTGGGTATCTCTAGGCCAGGCCGATTTTTGTAGGCTGGGCCCCTCCGTAAGGCATGGCCCTGTGCCCCCGCACCCCACCTCTGTAGGGTGCTAAGTACAGCTATCCATGGCCCTGGGTCACCTATGTGTGCAATTGTCATCCATAGGCTTGTAGGCCAAGTCACAATAATTGAGTAGTGTACACCGAGTGCGCGGCGTAGTGCAGGGGGCTTCTGTGTCTGTCCTCTCCGCCAACGGTGTCGCCAATGCATGCACTCAACATGTCATTTTTTATCCCCCCCCCCTTTTTTTTGGTCTTCCTGTTCATGTGTGCATTAGCATCATCAGGCGGAGGAGAAGTGGCATCGGAGCACGAGGGAACTGCATCTCACATGGCCCCGGAGGGCCATGCAACCGACTCCGAGTTCACCAGTGAGACGGAGGGCGAGGGGAGCTCCACAACGGGGACCCGTGGAGACGTCAGCGACACAGACACATCCTCGGAAGGGAGCTCCCTTGTGGTGGCGGCAACATCCGTGCCCACCGCTACAACAGGTACAGCCGCCACCCAGCGCACCAGCTCCGCCCTCCAAGCAGCCCCTCAGCGTTCGCCCCGTGCCCGCTCGGCCAGGAAGGGGGGCATCTCCTTCGCCCCAGGCACCTCAGGCCCTGCCCCAGTTACCCCTGCTGCCCTCAGTGAGGAGATCATTGACCTCCTCCAGATGCTCATTGTTGGGCAGTCTACCCTTTTGAATGCCATCCAGGGTGTAGAAAGGGAGGTGCACCGGAGCAATGCATACCTGGAGGGCATTCATTCGGGTCAGGCTGCCCATCAGCGATCGTTCAACGCTCTGGCCTCAGCACTGACGGCAGCCATTGTCCCTGTCTCCTGCCTCCCCCCTCCAATTTCCTCATCCAAGTCCCACTCCCCTGTTCCTCTGCCTATCCCAGCCACACCTACAGACCAGCCTGCACACACATCAACACCCAAGGGCAGCTCATCCAGACATAAGCACCACAGATCACACAAGCATTCACACATGCAACATCCACATGCAGACATGCCAACAGCCACTGCCTCCTCTGTGTCCCCCTCCTCCTCGTCTCCCTCCTCCCTCCCTGTGACGTCTCCACTCACACCTGCATGCACACCACCATCAGCCAGTACGTCCATCACCAGCACACCCACCAGAACACTCCGCACACGTGCAGTCACCACCCCCACTGCCATTTACACGTCCCCTGTGTCCTCTCCCAGTGTGTCTGTCACCCCCTCTTCCAAACCACACAAACGCAGGCAGCCACCCACCCAACAGCCATCCACCTCACAACAGCCTCCGTCACAAGCACCTGCACCCAAAGACAGCACACTTGACTCTCCTACAACCACATCCTCTTCCTCCACTCCCATACCCACTGCACCTACCCTTCCCACTGCTCCTAAAAAGTTTTTCCTCTCCAAAATTAACCTCTTTGCATCACCTGACCCACCCCCTCCATCTCGTAAGAGTCCAAACAGCACCTCAGCCACCACAAGCCCTGCACCTACAAGGACCATAGTCCAGGGCTATTGGAGTCCACCAGCTTCTAGGGCAGCAACATCGGCCAGCAGCAAGGGGACAGCCAGCCCACCCCCTGGGAAAAAAACTAAAAAAGGGAAGGGCCGGCGCGAGAGGCCAGAGACGGCAGCCCCCAAAGGCACTACCCTGGCACCGTCACCTGGCACATCCACAAAGGGAGGAAAGGGCCCCAGAGAATCGGCGAAGGAGGGCAAGGGCAGCAGGGCGGACAAGTCCGGCAGCAGGCGAGCTGCCAAGGAGGGCCCCACCAGCCCCATTTCGGGTGTGAAGGAGGACACCCACGGGCCCAGGACTCCAGCACAGGAGGGCCCCGCAAGCGAAAGGTCGGATGGCGACTGAGCGGAAAATATTGGCCCGATCTGGTTCCCTGGGAACACATGTCAAGCACCGCTGAACAGGGCCCCGCCGTGACAAGCACCGCTGAACAGGGCCCCGCCGTGACAAGCACCGCTGAACAGGGCCCTTCAAGACAAGCACCGCTGAACAGGGCCCTTCCTGTCAAGCACCGCTCCGCTGGGCGCTTCCTGTCAAGCACCGCTCCGCTGGGCCCTTCATCTCAAGCACCACTCCGCTGGGCCCTTCCTGTCAAGCACCGCTCCGCTGGGCCCTTCCTGTCATGCACTGCTCCGCTGGGCCCTTCCTGTCAAGCACCGCTCCGCTGGGCCCTTCCTGTCAAGCACCGCTCCGCTGGGCCCTTCATCTCAAGCACCGCTCCGCTGGGCCCTTCCTGTCAAGCACCGCTCCGCTGGGCCCTTCATCTCAAGCACCGCTCCGCTGGGCCCTTCATCTCAAGCACCGCTCCGCTGGGCCCTTCCTGTCATGCACCGCTCCGCTGGGCCCTTCCTGTCAAGCACCGCTGAGCTGGGCCCTTCCTGTCAAGCACACGCTCCGCTGGGCACCGCCGTCTCTGAACTGCTCCGCTGGGCCCTTCCTGTCAAGCACCGCTCCGCTGGGCCCTTCCTGTCAAGCACCGCTCCGCTGGGCCCTTTCTGTCAAGCACCGCTCCGCTGGGCCCTTCATCTCAAGCACCGCTCCGCTGGGCCCTTCCTGTCAAGCACCACTCCGCTGGGCCCTTCCTGTCAAGCACCGCTCCGCTGGGCCCTTCCTGTCAAGCACCGCTCCACTGGGCCCTTCATCTCAAGCACCGCTGGCCCATTGGCAGGGCCGGATCTGTGTCGGCCAGGGCTTCACGAAGCACTCTGGTCACCATGCCTCCTCCAGAACCAGTGGAGTCTGTAATCCACTTGATGGACTGTGGCTTTGCACTTCCCAGGATGGATCAGTGGGCAAGCCACCCACTGTAGAGACTTGAGAGACTGTGGCTTTGCACTCCCCAGGATGGTACAGTGGGCAACCCACCCACTGTAGAGACTTGTGAGACTGTGGCTTTGCACTCTCCAGGATGGTACAGTGGGCATGGAGGCCCCTCATGGATCTGGCGTCGTGGACTCAACTGGCTGAGGTGCCCCCCCTTCCCTTCCCACTGAGGTGCCTGTAGTTTTACTATCTGATGCCCCTGCAGTGTTCTCTCCAATGGAATCGGGTCTCGTGTGTGGGCTTTGCCCATGTGTTTAGGCCCATTGGCCCACGAACAATGGATGATAGCCAATATGGGCCGGACTTTTGACCTATGTATATATTGTTCATGATGTAATATATTTTATTTATATATTTCATATTTCACTTAACTTCAATTATGCTATAATATACTTCATTTTTAATGATCATTTTATTTTGTCTTCGCATTCTTACGGGGGGTTTAGGGGGTGTCACTCTGACTTGTTGCTCTGCATTGATGTGTGTGTTGTAGTGGGTGAGGGTGGGGGTGGGTGTGTGGCGTATGTGTGTCCCCGTAATTTTTTGCCTCCCCCCTCCCCTGTGTCGTAGGTGCAGTACTCACCGTTGTCTTCTGCGCCGGCGTTCGTGCTCCTGGTAGAGGAGCAGGTAGACAATAGCTGGTAGGATGTGTAGTTCTGGTTCCATGCTGTCCAGATTCCTCGTGGAGTGTGTAGAGGTGAGCGTTTTCCCGTTCGTAGTCTGTTTCCGCCGTGTTTTTATCGGCGGGGCTCCGCCCCGGAAAAGTTGGCGGATTGGTGAGTTGTGATAGGGTGGGCGGTACATTGTCTGCCACCTGTCTGTTGGCGGTGACCGCCGCGCTGCTTGTCTGTACCGCCGTGGCGGTCGGAGTGTTAAAGTGGCAGGCTGTGTTGGCGGTTCCCGCCAGGGTCGGAATTAAATTTTTTTGCCCGCCTGCCTGTTTGCGGGTTGGCCGCCGCTTTTACACCGACCGCCAGGGTTGGAATGACCCCCTTAGTCTCTTTTTCTGAGATTTTCTTTACCGGGACGAACCAGCAAATCAGGCCGGGTCGCGGTTGAGGCAAGCCGGCTAGAGTTGCCGCGGCGGGTCGGTCCCTCTATGGAGCTCTTTTTACAAAAGTTGTCCAAACTTCTCCAAACTTCTGGGGCTTCTCCCAGATGTCCTTTTAAGGTTCTTTTGGGGTCCACAGCGCACCCCAAGGGTCCAGAAGTTCTGAGATGGTCCTTGGGGGGTGCGGACTACAACTCCCAGAATGCACCTGGCGCAAATTCCTTTTTGGCCACTGGACAGTGGTCACCTGGTCGCTTTCTTCAGGAGTTGGTGCAGGGGACTCTGGTTAGCAATTTTTCACCTCTAGCAAACAGGGAGTCCCTCCTTGAACCAGTTGAAGCCAGGCAAAGTCCTTCTTGTGGTGAAGCCCAAGTGTGCAGCTGGTGCAGTCCTTCTCAGTGCAGGTTCCAGGTGCAGGCCAGGAGTCCAGCAGGGCAGTCCTTCTTCTTCTGTTCTTCTTCCTTGTTGGATGTGGGAGGGAACTGAGGTGTGGGTGCAGGTCTGCCAGTTTTATCCTTGCTCCTGGGTGAAAAGCAGGGGGGTCCTGGTTCTCCAATCAGGTGCAGGGTCCTTCCCCCTGTGATGACCACTTCCTGGGAAGTGTGGCAAAAATCAATCCCAGGAGGCAACATTCTCTAAAAATCCATCATGGCTGAATCTGATTTTTGGAGGTTACATCTGGCTGAGCCCACCCACTGGTGTGGCTAAAAATCATAAACACACCCCTCTCCTGCCCTCTCCTAATCTCATCAAGTGGGCACCTAGTTGTCTAGGGTTGCAGGATGTGGGGGTGTTGCTGGTTGCTCCAAATGTCCTTCTCTGCCTTTGATAACCAGTTTGGCAGCCCTCCCCCTTCCTGCCTCACCATCTGCTGAGGGGAGATTCCCTCCCACAGGCACATTCCTTTGTGTGAAGCCAGGCCACTTCACACCTCATCAAGGCAGCTAGGCCAAGCTGCTAAAGGCTGGCCAATCAGAGCACAGCTGCAAAAACAATGCAGGGCTGAAATTGGCAACTTTTTAGGTAAAGTTTAAAACTCTTTACCTGAACAAGTTATATTAAATCCCACAACTGGAAGTTGTGGGATTTATTACAACAATTAATTTGATACCAAATTCTTGGTATGCATCATTTAAGGAGACTTTAAAAATTAAAATAAAGTCTCCCCATTCTAGCCTATGAAGGCCATTTACTACAATGAGGGAAAAACGAATTTGGCTGTTTTTACCTCACCAGGGCTTATAAAACTATTTTATCAATTTTCAGCTTTATTTCGGTAAAACAATACCATAAAAGCATGCCGACACAATTCATACATTTCTAAAAGAAAACAAAGGTAATTTGGTAAAAACAGTAAAACCAGACCCATCATAAGATTAAAAAAAATAAAATCAAGGCCATACAGTACAGTTAAATAAAAAAAAAGAATAAGCAATTGATCGATTAAAACACTATAGAAATACACAGTACACATCACTTTACAAATCACCATAAGAATATTATAGAATAACCATGAATACAATCTATGTGCACAAAACAAATGGGATTGATATCTGACTGTTAATAGCAACGGCTGTGTACTGGCAAGAAAGTTCACTTGGTCTCTAGAACTATAAGTAAGCACAAATAATGACCATTATGAAAATAGAATTTCGTGCTTCTTTTGTAAGACATTAGTCCCTAGCATACCAAGGTGCCTCTAAGATTCTTGGCAATGTGCCTACCATCATCACATGTGGTCTTGTTTTGCTAGTTTTTGAGAGCTGAGTGAGAATCCCTAATCCCCAACGATTTCTTTTTCCCATACATGCCTATATTCGGCTGAAAGCCATAAAAGGCAAACGATCAAGTATTATAAAAGACACATTATTCCAACAACAATTAATATTCATTTAGCTACTAAAAACCGACTGTCTGGATAAAAGCGAATATTAATCTTAAAAGCTATAAATAGGAATCAATTACAGTATTACATTTTTATAAAGCCCTTAGAATTTGCCTCCAGTGCCATCAGGCACTTATTTTGCTTTGGTAAGGGAGGACTATTTAAAATAAAATTAATAAATAACTAAATCCTAGAGCCTTAGTCCCACCTTGTCTCTAATAAATGAGATTGCTAGTAAAAACCGGCTTAAACCAAAAACAACATATGGTATCGTACTAGATCTCAAGAATCTTGCTGCTTCATTATAGTTCCTGATTCCAACGTTCCTGCAAATAGGTCGAAGCCATTTCCTCCTTGGTTTATCATAGGCATTGCAGTTTAAAAGGACATGGTCCGTCGTTTCAGGAGTCTCCATATTACACAGCCCACAAATCACCTTTTGTCTTCTCCCATTGAAGGGGCCCCATTTAGAAGTAAAAGCCTTAACCTGGAGAGTCCCATATCGAAGCTTCATAAATAAAACTTTTGCTCGTCTAGGTTGGATAGTATCTATCCATTCCTCAGCATACGGTAATGGTTTAATATCCAGGAAACTTAAAGTAAGTCTACCTAGATCCTTGCTGTAAAGAGGGCTGTTTAGGGTAAAGTCCCAAAATACTTGTTTTAGTTGATTCTTAGATTGTTTTGTTAGTGTATGTGGTTCTTCCCAGTAAAATTTCAGGCCAAGAGTGTACAAGCATTGTCTTATATAATGGAGCCACGGGAGGGAAATTGCCTTGTCCAAGTCTATAATCTCAATTAGCGCTTGCCTATAATGGATTAATTCAGGGGTAGACCAGAGTCAGCACCAGTAAAGCAAGGGCCTCAAGGCTGCCAGTTTACCTATTTGTTTCATGTTAATATCATAGGTTAAAGGAATCAGTGGAGTAGATGGAGGGAGACCCAGTATCCCCCTCATAAAATTATTTTCCTGGGTAACCAATGGAGTTAGATTTATGAATCCCCAGAGTTCAGCACCATATAGGGCAGCAACCTGTGCTTTGCACCTATAAATCTCAAATACTGGTGAAACAATAATAGATCTTGAGCATTTGTAATTTTTGCCAATTGCCATGGAGCTATGCGCTAAGGAAATAGCAGCTTTGTTAACATGCGGTGCCCATGACAATTTGGCATCAAGGAGTATCCCTAGATAGTTGAAATTTGTTACTCGTTCCAATGCCTGCCCTCTAATCCGAATGTTTCTCTTGAGTGCTTTATGAGGGTTAACAGTCAGGTATTTGGTCTTGTTTGTATTAATTTCTAATCCCTTCAGGCTGCAATACTCGCTAAATTTATCTAATAGAGTTTGCAAGCCCATGAGAGTTTGGGATAATAGGATGGTATCATCTGCAAAGAGGAGGGCGGGGACAGGATCACCGTTCAATCTTGGTGAGTCATGGTTGCTTTGTTTCAGATAATGAACCAGATCATTAATGTATAGTGAGAATAGGGTTGGGGCAAGCACACAACCCTGTCTCACCCCCCTCTTGATAGGTATTGGGTCTGTCAACTCACCCTTTGGCCCCCACCGAACCTTTGCAAATGTATTTTCGTGTAGTCTCTCTAGCTGGCTCAAGAGGTTCCCTGGCATACCCTGTTTCCCTAGTGCAGCCCATAAGGAGTCTCTTGGCACTAGATCAAAAGCTGCACGCAGATCCACAAATGCGATATAGAGATGGCCTTTTGTTAGTCTAGTATATTTCCACATTATCGTCAATAGCCTAAAGGCCTGATCGACTGTGCTCGTCTGCTGTCTAAAGCCAGCTTGGTATATAGTCAGTATGCTGTTTCCATCTATCCAGCTGTCAATCCTATTCAGCAGCTGTCTAGCATATACTTTTTGCGTGACATCTAAGAGGCTAATTGGTCTATAGTTCCCTGGTTCATCCCTGGAACCTTTTTTGAAGACTGGGATTATTTCTGCCCCTTTCCATGTCTCGGGCACAAGACCTCCCCTTGCTATAGCGTTACTTAAAAGATTTAGATAAGGTGCCCAAATTTCTAAACTATGTTTGAACAGATCCCCCGGGATCTTGTCCAAACCGGGGGCTTTCCCCAGCTTGATTGCTTCAATGGCGTTCACCGTCTCCTCCAGGCTAAATTGTAACTCGGGTAAGATGCCCTGAGTAGCTAAGGTTTTATGTCTTGAGGGATAGAGATCAAGGCTGGGGGGATCAGAATAAAGGTGTGTAAAATAGTTAACCCATGTATTGGGATCTATATGATGATCAGTAGAAATTATCCCCTCTTTGCTACCATGGGAAACTATTTTCCAGAAGATCCTAGCGTCACTGGTTTTTGCTGCTTCCAGGAGATCTTGCCATTTTTGATCCTCCCAGTTACTTTGGGCAGTTGCCAGTGTTTTCTTGTAACTGGTCCTTGCCTGTTGTATGGCCAATTGGTTCTTTTGCTTTAGAGCCTCTATCAGCTCTCTTTTCCTCTCCCTACATTTGGTAGTGTACCATGGGCTGCTTGGGGTGATCTGCACCTTCTCCTTTTTGGGCTTGTACCGTGGCTGTTTGGTCAGGAAGGGTCTTAGTGCAATACTCATTGATTGTTGAATGGCCGTGATGGGGATATCAGTAAGTTCATTTTCAACATAAGGCTCTAGGAGATTAGAATATGTATGGTAAATATTTGTCATAGTCTCCAGATTGCCTATTATTGCAGGCCATTTTATATCCCTTCTGTTGTTACTGAGGAAGGGTTGTAACTCCACCTTGTTATGTTCTACATATTCCAAATCCAAATCTAGGAGGTGGGCGCTAAGTTCAATTATTAGCGGGAAGTGGTCGCTTTCCCTTCTTTTATCTATTTTAAAAGTCACTATTCTTCCCCATGTACTTATACTATGTAAAATATAATCTATTTTCGAGGTAGAGTTGCCTCTCTGGAAGGTATCCAAATTAAGGCCTCCTTCACCCACTCTACCATTACATGCCCTCAGTCCATGTTTTAATGTAAGGCCCATAAGTTGCAATGCAGCCACTGTGCCTGGAACAGTTTTTTCTATTGTTAAATAAGGAATTGCTCTGGCACGATCTTCTTCTTCTGCTAAATGTTCAAATCCAGTTATGGGTTCATAATTACAATTAAGGTCACCCCCTATCATAATTGTCTCTCCTCCTGGGATCTTTTTAAGCAGGTCGTCTAATAGAGTTATTTCAGGCGACTCCAAGTTTGTCCTTCTAGGTCTTATGTATACATTGAACAAGTGGGATATTATCTTATTTTTTCCCCCCATTACCAACCATAAAATGTCATCTGACTCTGTGGCTTGCATACGTATCTGAACATTTAGTGAGATTTTCACCCAAACAGCCAGTCCCCCCGACGGTCTCCCTCTGGCAGCTGAAATTGCACTAATAAAGTAGGTTTTATATCCTAGCTTATACGGCGGGTCTTTAAGCCAAGTCTCTTGAAAGAGACAGACATGGTATTGATCAATATAGTCCTGCCATTCCGGGTCTGTAAGCTTATTTTTTAAGCCTGCTACATTCCAGGAGATCATAGTGATAGGACCCCTCCCGTTTGGGGTTGTAACATTAGAAGTAGGGCTCAAATATGCTGTCGAGTCTTTCCTACGGGGCAAAGACTCCACTACATTCCCTGCCCCTGTAACATGAGGATCAAACCCTATGTGGGGCTCACCTACTGTTGGGTCCCCAATTGGTCCCACTTGTGCCTGATCGATCTGGAGTAGTCAATCTACTCTTTCAAGATTGGAATCACAGTTTCTCTTTTGCAATCCCTCCATGTCATTATAC
Source organism: Pleurodeles waltl (assembly GCF_031143425.1). Taxonomy (NCBI): domain Eukaryota; kingdom Metazoa; phylum Chordata; class Amphibia; order Caudata; family Salamandridae; genus Pleurodeles; species Pleurodeles waltl. The sequence continues at coordinate 683,196,704 of NC_090437.1, read as the reverse complement.
TTAGGCCTCGGGACTAGGGGTTTGGTAATGAAAGGATCTGAACTGAACCTCATGGCATTGAAAACTATTTTTATAAAGTCCCTGCTTATAATTACATGGCACCCAGCCCTAGGGGCACATAGGGCACACCTTAGGGGTGACTTATATGTAAAAATAAGGTCGTTTAAGACTTTGGAACTACTTTTAATTCCAAAGTCGAATTTGCATATAACTTTAATTTAAAAGCAGCCAGCAAGGCAGGCCTGCCTTTAAAATGACACTAGGCACCTCAGCAGTGCAGCTATGGGTGCACCACCTATGCTGTGGTCCCTAAACCTACATGCCCTACCATATACTAGGGACTTATAGGTAGGTTAACTTAGCCAATTATAATTAGCCTAATTTGCATATCCATTTTACACAGAGCACAGGCCCTGGGACTGGTTAGCAGTACCCAGGGCACCATCAGAGTCAGGAAAACACCAGCAAAAAGTGGAAAATGGGGGCAAAAAGTTAGGGGGCCTCTGCAATCAGCCCTGTTTTCTCACAGAGACAGTCACATACAACTCAATCTTAACCATTTCATTTGTCCAACCTTGACGTCACACCAGTCATGCAACCTCTAAGCAGGCTGAACATGGACACAACTTTGGACTCCTAAACATCCATACATGTCCTACGTGGGTAAGCACACGATCTCTGTACCTGAGAGGGGAAGGCTGACATCTTGTGCTTCATTGGAATTAATCACAACCAGTTCTGTACGTCCACATTTGTGCATGTCTCCATCCACTAGGGAGTATGCACAGGCTGGAAATTAACTATCACAAATGGTAGAGATACCAGATCAATAAACCCATGCACCACTGCTCTGACACCATCAACGTATAATAATGTCAGATGCTTCATGCACGTGCACAGGGGGCTGAATGAAGTGGACCACCATCAACCTGCAACTCCACATGCAACCATGCATTTGTGTTACCACACAAACTCATATGTTGATGTAGATGGGTAGGCCTGCCATCTATGCTGCACTGCAACACTGCGACAGTGGTACGGCATTGTATGTGACAGTCATGACTGACATGATTTTGACAGATCAGAAAACACATATGGGGGCAGGCACATATATCCCAAAGGTCTCTGCACACATGTACCACCATAATGGGCCAGCCATTGTAATGTGAATGGATCGACCACAAAAGCTAACCTAGAAGCAACATAATGGCATAGGTGTCACAAAACCTGTGAGAGTATGAATGTACCTATCAATTGTGTATTGACGTACAATACATATGAGCCGGTTATGTGACTACACAGGCAATTGTTAAAAGCACAAATTCTGTCTATGCAGGAAGATGTCAATGTGAGCTTGCACATACCGTAGACACAGCAATGTTATGACGTATAACACAAACAACACAACACATGTTCATACAGACACATGGCATATAGCATTCTTCACCAACACTTGTGTCAATGACATCTGCAGCAACTAAGATGCATAGGAAAATACATTGCACATGTGTAGGTGTCCTATAACTAGTTAATGACGAGAAGTAACCTGCGAGTAGACACTTGACAGGGTATACGTTATCTCAATGCAGTCCCAGTCTACTGCGTACTCTGAGTACAAAATGTAATGGTTGACACATTCCCTAGCATGTGTATGACACAGGACCTAAATAGCCATATATTTGTAGGTATGTAGACATGTATTGCCGACAGACATAACTATGTACTACAACTGCAACTCACTAGTCATACACATATGTGAACACATACCACACATGTGCCAACATACATGTGGACACAGTGTAGGACACATGCACATATGCACAAAGTATGAGTGAGTGCCTACAGATGAGTCATCAAAACATGTATTGGTTGCACATACCAATGACAGCGCAATGACCTCCATGCATAGATTTGCATATGTAGCCAAAAAACATATACCACATAGTAAAACAGGCCATGTAACATGTGAAATGACTCAGGGTGCATTCAAGGGCTACAATTGGAAAAATGACGCTACTTCGATATGCGTAAAAATAAAATGACACTAATGCATCAACACCACACCGCACCATTGCGAAAATGATGGCTGGGTCTTGAGCGGCAATTCAATGTTACCACTGCACCATGAAGAAAATCGACGCATGACTCTAATGTGTAAAAAAACACGCATGATGCAAAAAACGTGGCGCATATGCCCAGGAAGTGATGTACAAGAATATCCTGTCTGCAAGCATGGTACAGTAAGTGTAGTTTCACTTTCACTTCAAAGTCTGTTCCCCTGTGACTGTGTGTGGTTGTGTTTTGGAGGTGCTGGTGGATTTGTGGTGTGTTTGGAGGTCTTGTTGTGTACCTTGTGCAGTGTCCTGAGTTTTTGGTGTATTAATTGTCAATTTACTTGTTATTTGTATTATTGGTGTACAATTTTTGTCATTGCATTGTGGGGTGTCTGTCTGTGGTAGTTTAGTTGTTTGGGTAGTTTTTAGAGTTTGGGATAGGTGTTGGGTTTACATTTACTTTCTTATAATTTTTTAGGTGATGTTGTGTACCCTTTTGTCATGCTTGGGAAGGGTAGAATGGGGAGAATGTCTCCTGATGAACTGATTGGTGCCCCATTAACTGCCCCTCATGCTGCAACTAGGTGGCCGAGTGATCCTGGGTTACCCCACCGCGGCAAGGCAGCTATGGTGGGGCAAGGTTGTGTATCACCTGGCAAGGATATTCAAGACTGGATGCAATGAGCACCAGCTCAAGCATCGGTGGGCAGATCTGGTGGCAAGGGAGCAGGATCTGCTGGATCATTTGGGATTCAAATTCGGCAGAACTGTTGGTAAGTCTCCCATTGCCATACAATCAGCTGCATTTAGCATTTGACTGATAGTTGCAGATAAGTCTGAGTGCTGCTTGTAATGGTTTTGAACATGTCGTATGCAACCTGTATGAGGAGCCTCTGACCCAGTTGAGGCCTGCAGATCAAATGTCGTACAGTTTAGAAAATGCAGGATACATGTATGATGAACCTTGCATAACCATTACGAAGGGGCATGTGCAAGTGCCCCTAGCAAAACCTTGGCGCAGCCATGATGTCATGTGATTGACGGTAAGGCAGAGCTAACCTGCCATTTACCCTGAGAATTCTGTACAAAGGGTGCATGCATTTCAAGGCTTGACACACATCAAGGACGTGCCAGCTACAATGTATGCAAGGGGGCTGTTCTGGTGCAAAAGGGTCCTCCATATTAGCAAAAAGAAGGTAATGAGACTGCTTCACCCCATTTGTGGTGGATTTCCTAACGCCTGCTCTTTGCTGCCGTTAAATATAAGCTCCCATCATGATCAATGGGCCCCTGGGAAGCTTAGCAGGACTCAGGAAAATAAATAATGATGCTAATCCTGCAAAGTGCAGACTACTGTCAAACAATTTCAAACCCACTCCGCCTAACTACCACCATGGTGCGCAGTCTGTTGGAGACGGCGCACACATGGTGATATCAGGAGTGCTCTAGGGCCTGCACTTTAACAGGCCCAGCACTAGGTGCTGCGCCGCTTCTATGTCTACGGCCCCAAGTGTAGTGATGCATGCACAGTACAACTTTCTAATTATACAGCTAGGGATGACACCTGTGCCATTAAACAGGCATGAAAAGGTGTGTAAAAATGAGTTAGGGAGAGTAAAATCCAGACCTCAGTGTCACAACAAATGTTCCAAAGTAAGAATTCCAAACACTCTGTAGGGCTGCAGAGTGAAGGTGTGAGATTTGTGTATAGAAATGTTTGAGAAGGGCCCCTATGTACTCAGCAGGAGTTTCCGTGGTCTGTAGCATCTCCTGCTGAATGCATCTTGGCCTTCACATGTACAAATGATGTTGGCCCACACTGCTAGCATGCTGTGACTTAATAATCACTACACACACAGATGGATGTGAGTGAGGGGTGCACTAAGGCACACAAGGACTGTAGAGATGCAATAGGTGCTGCAATACTGTAGTACTATGGGCCTCTTGGTGTTATTTTGCAAGGCCGTGTTAGGGAGCCTGACCATGCACTGGGTCTAGACTTCTGGCAGTTCCATTTGACCTGTGCATTGTGTATCACAGTCAGCCTAATGCACTGAACTATATTGTCCATTTTCATTAACTAGGATTTACACTAAGCAATATTCTACATTCATGTCTTACAGGTGGACCTGTCCCTTACACCACTGGAGAGGTGGCTAGATTTGAAGCCCCTGAAGCATCCAGTGAGTGCCATATTGTGACTCCTGTTATCTACTCCAGGGTTTGATGTGAGTCATTCAGAAGAGTGGAATGCAATGGGTGATGTAGTTTTCTGAGCCAGTGATAAGAAATCATAAGAGGATGGATGAGGCATGTGTAAGAGGACCACGCATCACTGGAGCCTCTATATTTAAGAGGCTCGGGGACGCTATTGTGAACACCATGGCTGTGTGCGCCTGATGCCAGAATCCGTGCATTACTGTTTCCACCAAACAGTCTTAGCCCAGAAACTGCCATTTGCAGAATCTTGTAGCTGCTGCAGCGCACTATACGCGCATTATCTGTATTTCATGGCATTGGTCCCAAGTACAACAGCCCTCTTGGGTGAGGCACTTTGGGCGTGGCACAGTGGGTGGTGCACTTTGGGTGTGGCACTTGGGGCGGGGCACTTTGGGTGTGGCACATGGGGCGGGGCACAATTCTATTTAAGTGACCCCGCCTAGTTCTCACTGCTCACTATTCTGAGGATCTTGTGAGGACCGGAGCTTTTCTGTTTGAAGTCGGGTGTTTCCATGTTCCTGCTTGTTCACCTGGGATTTCCCCGTGTTGAGGCATTTGAAGCAGCGAGTTGCAGACACTCAGGGCGGTTAGACGGATGGTGGTTTCTAGCTTCCATCATCCGTTTTCTTATTTGCTAAAACTGTTTAAAGGTTGATATTCTTTATTTTTGGGGCGAAAGTAGTAATCTTTGGCAATCAGCTTTAAATATTTAAATTGATAACAAACTAAGCGAATGGTTTGCTGTTACAGCGTTACCGCTTTCTCGCAGTCACTTTTCAACTTCAGCTGCTTACTTGTGGAGTCGCTCTGTAGTGACAGAGATACATTGTATAAGTGCGGTTATTCAGAAGAGGTTTAAATGGGTATGAATAAATGCTAAGGCAATAATTTGAACTCAGAGGAATATTTGATTACAGTTAATGTAAAATACGGACTCAAACTGAAATCGTGTATCTTGGAAAGGTTTTGAAATATGAAGTAACATTTCTTTGAGTGAATACCTTGTTAACCTTTCATTTCTTAAAACTTATGAAAGGCGCTATGATTTACTATTGTTTCAAGAGACTGCTGGATTTATAGTTGACAGATTCCGAAGAGTTCTGCGATTGATATTTCTTTGTAGTATCTGTGATTCTTGTTTCGGCAGGTCTCCTTCTCCGCTGTACCCTGCCTTAACTCCCTACCCCCCACTTGGCCACTCTAAGACTCTGCGCTATTAAGGCTTGTAGAGTTGGAGCTGCCAGGAAGTGGACCTATTGACAGCAACGTGTGTACTCTGAGGATTTGGCCTCGCTGACAGAATAGTGAGCCCATGAATTTAAATCCTCCTGGTTTACAGTTGAGTTCTCAATATGGCCACCTTGGACGATTTGTTAAAAGTAATTATGCAAATACAACTTGATTTGGTTGAGTTGCTGAAAAGGTTGCTCAACTACAAGATAAAGTGGGAAAGAAGGAACAAAGTCCTTTGGGAACGGGTTGCCATACTGTTCCACCACACACATCAGGAGTGAACCCCCCAACTAACATTTCACTCACTGTTCCCACACCAATTCCTTTAGCTGCACCGAGCGGTTTTCTGGTGATTCCAATAAAGTTCAGACTTTTCTTACACAAGTGGCACTCCATTTCACTTGTAGACCAAATACCTTTCCAGAGCCACAATCCTGAGTAGCATTTCTAATTTCCTATTTATCTGGAGATGCTGCCACATGGGCAGTTCCCTTAGTTCACCAAGATAGCCCATTACTCTATAATTGGAGAAGGTTTGTGCAAGAGTTCGAAAATGTCTTTGACCGAAGAGCAATTACCTTGTCAGCAGATCGAGAGTTGCAAGAGTTACACCAAGGAAATAGGGATTTAGTTTCATATTTGGCTAATTTCAGTCGGTTAGTGGCGGAAACAGCTGGCCAGGGGAGAAAAGAGCCGCTCTTTTCTATCAAGGTCTCAAAGACGAGTTGAAAGATGTTCTTGCACAAATTAATCCTCAACCAACTGGCTGTTCAGAGTTAATCATCCTTGCTTTAAGATTGGATCATCGCCTTGCTGAAAGGAAAGGAGAACTGAGAAAACCTGAGAGAAGCACTTAGCCTGCAGGCAGGAGTAAAGGTCCACAACTAAATAATGAATTTAGCCCAGAACCAATGGAGATAGGAGCAGTCAGGCAACCTTTAACTAAAGAGGAAAAAGAACAGCGCCGAAAAAATGGGCAATGCTTGTATTGTGGCCGTAAGGGTAATTTTGTAAAAGAATGCCCAGTAAAACCAAAGAGCAAGATACCTGTAACAAAAAGAACTGTAGCAAGTGTAGATACCGAAAAGGAAAACTAGAACACCCAAGGTGTAAAGAAGGGTTACTCTTGGGTGTAGTCATTAACCCTTCCCAAGACACAAATCAAAATCAAGAATTAACAAGGTCACAACATTTAAGAATCGGTCTGGCGATACAGGTACAAGATCAAGTTAATCTAGGCAAGGCTTTAGTGGACTATGGTGCTACTGGCAATTTCATAGACGCACAGATAGTTCAATTATGGAATGTCCTGTGTGAGAAAAAGAAAACACCAGAGGTGGTGCAAGCAGTAGATGGCAAACTACTATCTGGAGGACCAGTGGTTCTACAAACTCTTTCATTGTCAGTAACTTGTAATGGACAGACTCAAAAGAGTAAACATGTTGAATGGATAACGTTTGATGTGATTCATGCTTCTCAGTATGGGATGATTCTTGGAATGCCATGGTTGAGATGTCATAACCCCCAAGTAGACTGGAAAGAAAGAAATATAACCTTTTCATCTCCTGACTATAAAGCGAAGTGTCTTACGACAATGAACATTAAAACTCCAATTGAATCGTACGTGGCCACCGCCGCTGAGAAGGATATAGTATTACCCTCGCAATATTCATCATTTACTGACATGTTTGATGAAAAGGAAGCAGAAATTGTACCCCCGCACAGACCATATGACTGTCAAATCGATCTCATGCCTGGAGCCGTACTTCCTAGTTGTTGTATATATGCCTTATCCGAACAGGAAAATCAATATCACAGAAAGTACTTAGACCAATTTCTAGCTAACGGATTCATTCACCCTTCTAAATCTCCAGCAGCCTCTCCTCTTTTCTTTGTCCCCAAAGCAAATGGAGATCTTAGAACTTGCATAGATTATAGAGTGCTTAACAAGATCACGATAAAGAATAAGGATCTGTTACCCTTAATTCCCATCGTTCTAGACCAAGTAAAAAAGGCGACAATCTACACAAAACTAGATTTAAGAGGAGCATATCATTTAGTCAGAATGAGAACTGGTGACGAGTGGAAAACTGCCTTTAAAACTCGGTATGGGTTATTCGAATACACTGTCATGCCATTTGGACTTTGTAATGCCTCGTCAGCCTTTCAGTTCTTTCTGAATGATGTCCTGCGAGAATATTTGGATCTTTTTGCAATAGTATGCATAGACAACATTCTCATTTATTCCGATAATGAAACTGAACATGAGCAACATGTTAAAAAGATTCTTCTAATGCTCAGAAAACATAATTTATATTGCAAACTGAGCAAATGTGAGTTTCATGTCACTACCGTTGAATTCTTGGGTGTAATACTTACCCCACAAGGAATGACCATGGCCGAAAGAAAAGTTCAAGCAGTCACCAAGTGGCCAATCCCCAAAACTGTGCGAGATGTACAATGTTTTCTTGGTTTCGCCAACTTTTATCGCAGATTTATTGATAATTTTTCTCAAACAATATCACTCATTACCAAGTTGCTGAGGAAAAAAGAACCCTTCTTGTGGTCCGCAGAAGCTGATAAGGCTGTTTCGACCTTAAAGAAAGCCTTTTCTACTGCGCCTATCTTAGCTCATCCAGATACAGAACGCCCATTTGTTGTAGAAGCAGATGCTTCTGATATAGTGATAGGTGCAGTACTCTCTCAACGCAATAAAGAAACTGGTCAACTTCATCCGGTGGCTTATATGTCGCGAAAGTTGAAAGAGGTGGAGCAAAATTACGTAATAGCAGAAAAAGAGCACCTAACAATTCGTGACGCCTTTAAGGAATGGAGACATTACTTATTAGATGCAAAATACATCATCAAAGTCTACGCAGACCATCATAATCTACAATTCATGAGCGCAGCTCGCCTCTTAACACCCAGACAATTACGATGGATGTTATTTTTTGCAGAATTTGACTTTGTGGTAACCTTTCGCGCTGGTAAAGACAATCGTAAAGCTGATGCTTTATCTAGACAAGATTCTGTGATATTACCCATAACTCAACCACCACAAGCCATAATAGCCCCAGAAAAGATTCTATGTATTATAAAAACTGAAGACTTTTTTAAAAACATCCGTTACTATTTTACCATTGAGAAATGGCAGAAATGGGTTCAAACAAATCGTGATAGAACTATCAAACAAGGCCTGCCCTTCCACGAATTTCGTTTGTTTGTCCCGAAAACTAGCCTACGTAAGTTAGTTTTTTACTGGCTACACTCCATCCCCATAGCAGGACATCCAGGCATCTCAAAGACACTTGAATTAATTCACAGATACTTTTGGTGGCCTACCCTAGTAAAAGATGTTAAACAAATGGTAACAGGCTGTGAAACCTGTGCCCGAACAAAAACAAGTCATTCAAAGCCCAAAGGACTTTTACAACCTCTCTCAACTCCAAATAAACCATGGGAACATACATCTGTAGATTTTATTACAGGATTACAGTCAGTACAACACCATTCCGTAATTCTCGTAGTTGTAGACAGTCTCACTAAATATGCACACTTCATTGCTTGCAAAGAATTACCTACTTCCAGTGATTTGGCAATTATACTTCTAAATCAAGTGGTTCACCTTCATGGACTGCCTAAAGTGATACTCTCTGACCGAGATTCCCAATTTACCTCACGTTTTTGGCAAACATGGTGTAAAACATTACAAGTCACATCCACTCTGTCCACCAGTCATCAACCACAAACAGATGGACAAACCGAAAGATTAAATCAATCATTAAAGCAATATTTACGAGCTTATGCAGAAAAGACGGTAACTTCTTGGGTATCAATGCTTTGGCTAGCTGAATTAGCCTATAATAACTCTTACCTCACATCCACAGGATCAACACCTTTTTATGGGATGTTTGGGTAACACCCAGTTACATTACCTATCACAATACCCCAAGAACCCTCCCTTACTCCAGCAGTCTCAGATACTATACAACAACTTTATCAGGTGCAAAAGCAAATTCAACAACAAATGGAAAAAGCAAAACTAAAATATAAAAGACATTATGATAAAAAACATTGTGAAGGTCCACAATACAAGCCAGGAGATAAAGTGTGGCTCTCAACTCACCACATTACCTTTAAGAAAAAACATATGTTCCATCCTAAATACATTGGTCCTTACACAGTACTTCAGAAGATAAATCCAGTGACATACAAACTGCTTTTACCCACACCATTATATATTCATCCCTTCGTTTTTCATACTTCCCTTCTGAAAAAAGGCACATAAAAAATCCTGTTCTTGTCCTTCTCCAGCTCTAGTGCAAGGAGAATGGGAATATGAAGTGTGACAGATTTTAGATTCAAAATTCCGAGGCCGCACCTTATGGTATCTGATAGCATGGAAAGGCTACAGACCAGAAAATGACTCCTGGGTTCTAGCACATGGAGTGCCTGCCCCACAACTCCATCCTCATAAACCAGGTCCTAGAGCACGCTAGGGAGGGGGGAATACTGTCCACACTATGGTTGCGCATGCGCGCTACGGCCCGCCTGATGCCAGAATCCGTGCATTACTGTTTCCACCACACAGTCTTAGTCCAGAAACTGCCATTTGCAGAATCTAGTAGCTGCTGCAGCGTGCTATACGTGCATTATCTTTATTTCATGGCATTAGTCCCAAGTATAACAGCCATCTTGGTTGGGGCACTTTGGGCGTGGCATATTGGGAGGGGCACTTTGGGTGTGGCACTTGACAACAGCCACAATTGGAACTCTATCCTGCAAAACTGACCGATGGCCATCACTAATGAGGCTAGCTACCTATGTACCACACCAATGAGTTCTTTAGGTACTCCCAGCTGACGTTATTGGCCTAGACTTGCTTTTCAGCCATACCTCCCGTAAATGGTGAGGGAACCATATATGAGTCCTTCATCTGTGACATACACAGTGAATTGCTTGTAGGTGATGAGACCAGCATACACATTTGTCATGTTAGGGAACTTGTGTGTAGCTTTGTGCCCCCACAGTCCTGCACTCTTGTACTGATATGTTGTGACCAATGACATGGATTTACACATTACAATCATTTAGCTGAGTCGATGGATCACAATAAACGTAGACATGCTAATTGTGTACAAGGTGTTTATTTACAAGTGGAAGTGTTGTAGTGAGATATTTACAATATCCAGTTCAGTGACCCCATTTGTGAAATCTATACATTTGTGACACAATCCAAGTCCAGGGTTGAAGGACATGTTTTGGGACATGCTTCAGAGTAGTGTTGATAAGTGTGGAGGAACAACAATTGCCAATTGGTAAGTGAGAGACACTGACAGTCCATAGCAGACAGGTCAACAGTGTGTGGGTGAAGAGTACACATATCCTACTGTGATAACACTGGCATGATCTTTAGCACAGAACTAAAGAGAACACTGCCCATGTGGCATAGGCTGGTGCTACCTGGTACTCTTCAGAGTAAAGGTGATTTGTTCCACATGTTCATCCTCCTATGTGTGTGGTGTCTCCTGTGCCATTGATGGTGGTGGTGGGGTGGTAGAGGGGGCCACACACACTTCAGTGGTTGAAGATGTCGAATCCCAATTCCCGGCAGCTGACATTTGTGGTATTACATTGTCGCGTAGGCTCTCATTATCTTAATGAGACTACTGGATTTTGAGCAGCAAGATCGTTCACAGTGTGGGGCACTGAGTCTGACCAACAGTGGATGACACTTGTCACTCTAAATCCGGGTTTTGCTCTGGCTAACTAGCAGTGCCTCATCTCTCCCAAATGGTAGAGACAATTGGGCAGCGAGCGCATGACATATTAATACTTCTCAGGGAAGTCGTGGCCACTCATGTCACAACCGGTTCTCTCACACACAGTGCGGTCTCATATATAAATGACAATAGAAGCAGTATAAGTTTTAAAGATTGGTTTAATAAAACAACTGCATGTTAGACAGCAAAGTGTGAGCTGCAATAACCAGAACTACACAACACAGTAATATTAAAATAGTGACGAGGAGAGTAAAGCACAAGAATAAAGCTATCATAGTGCCGCTAGGTTATTCTCTCTCTAAGTTATATTTTCGAACACAGCATCTTAAGCTGTAAGCCTGCCTTTCAGGTTCCCCCGGGAGGACATCGACCCTCATACCTGATCAATGGCCTGTAATCTGCATCAGCATCTGCAACGGGGCATTCAGCATTCAGTTGTGGGTCCCTGGCTGGAATCTCCCTCTTGACGTGTACTAGGACTAGAAAGTGTTTTTATAACTAACACGCAGCTGTTCTAAGAAAATGTCCCTACGTAAGGATGTGTATTTTCTACGAATGTTGGAGACTAAACTTCTACCACGTTTACCAGCAATGTACCAGATTGTAGCCTTGAATGAAGCACAGAGCTATCAAGAATGTATTGTCTGAGAACACAGTGCTGAACTAAGCTAAACAGTGTGATAGAAGAAATTAAAACAAGACCGTAAAAACGGGTTATTGTAAAATAACAGGGCGAAGCTGAATAAAATATATCTAGGGCAAAGTGCACAGCGGCCTAGTATGTTAAACTAACGTGCATGAAGCTATATTAAAAATGGCTACACTACAACATATGGCATCAGTGCAGCAAGGAAGAACTGCTGATTTTTCAGGATAGCAGCAACATCCCGGTGGTAGGCAGCTGTGTCTGCCCTCAGGAAGACCACTTCACACTAAATGGAGTCCATTGTGTTCTCAATCATGCTGCTGCCAGTTTGGGAGGGCAGTTGTGGCCTCTCCCTCATGGCAGCAGCTCTGGTAATCAGACACTGCTGGACTCCACGCAGTGGGGAGTGTGTGCCTCAGTTGGCAGCTGTGTATTCATAAGCCATCACAAGGCATGTGCGCATTCCCTCTATGCTGGCTGCCACAGTCTCCATCCCCAACCGCACCTGCTTGGCCAGCTTCTGCTGGACTCCTACCACTATCCTCTGGAAGCTTGTCCTTGGATCCTCGAAGTCCTGAGCTATGTCGGTGCTGGCAGATTGTAAATTTGGGGTGTTGGGTGGCTCATCTGGGATGACTGTTGCATTGGTTGTCCTCCTTGCAACTGGAGGTGGTGTCTTGAGGGATACCAGGACATCCTGGAGAGTCTCTTGGCTGATGGTTGTCATCTGGTCATCCAGGTCATCGGAGAACTTCAGGACAGGCAGATCAGCATTAATATTTATTAATATAAAAGAAGGAGAGCTAAGCTCCATCACGCCGAATTAGGTGTGGAAACCGCATGGACAATAAAGAGTCCGGGCTTATTGTTTAAAAGAAATTGTGGATTCCATGTAATCTATATGTGAAAGACTATCGGGAAACAAAGGAAAGTATATATGTTAACATTTGGATCGGTTTGGATGGTTAGATTTGAGTTGAATGGAGTTTTGGTTCCATAAGTGTTGGGAGCATATTTGGTGGTCTTGAAGAAGGTGGCGAAAGGATTCAAAAGACCACCGAAACGCGTCAACGCTACACAATATTACTGGAGCCATAGGAGTAGGCCGGAATCAAACAAGGATTGATGACAGAAATTGATTGGCCTAAGTCTACCACAATTGGGACAGTTTAATTATAATAGACAATTGCAGATGTCTTCTTTTTTTGCCTACCCTTTGTCGGATTTTATTGTTTTTATATATGGTTGTTATTGATGTGTTTTGTGTTTTATGAATCCTGGGATATTAGGTTTTAATTATATTGGGTTTTTATTATTAAATTATGATCCTTAGATTCCTTTGTTTTTAGATTGATCATTTGAGAGATTTACTTTTTGTGTGTGGGGGTAATTGGTTTCCCTTTCCCTTGGGGGAATTTTATTGTTTCACTGTGTTCCGGTGCCCTGTCCCGCTTGGGATATCAGAGATAGGAGGGCCTCTCTCTCTCTTTCTTTTGACAGATCAGCAGGAGTGCCAACATCCTCTGCAATGAGAGGGTGCAAAATCTATCTTTCTATGTTGCGGGCGTGAACATGTCACGTCATTGAATTGCTATTGGAGGCTCAGTGACAACTTACACCCCAAACAATGTTCTTGTACATAATAAGTGCAATTTATCAGCCCTTTGCCCCACCTGAGTGTCACGTAAAGGGAAGCTCAGGTGGTACAATAGACTGCATCATATTTATAAGGTGTGATGCATTTCCTCTTGGTGGCTTGACACCATCTTGTTATTGTGGACCCTTCCTATGCATCAATTTGCATGGTAAGGCCTAGCAATGGCTGTTGCAGTGGTAAGCCACACCAACACACATTGCAATTTGCCCCGTCCCACTTTTACATGTTTTTCATACACCGGGGCGGCACCTAAACCATACACCACCCCAGCGATGGCATTCCCAAGGTGCTAAGTTGTTGTTTACTTTGATTGCTCCTCATGCTGATGTATGTGTATGTGTGCAACATTGCACAGCACACATGGACCTAGCAGATTGCCCTTTCAGTTTCTGGTTGTGCTGGAAGGTGTTCCTTCCTGCACAGCTATGATCTCACCCTCAATGCATCCATCCTTGCACTATGGTGCAAGAGTAGCAGCATTGTGGCAGTACAGCTAATTTGACACTGGCACAGGGGTGGACCCAGAGATGGCCAGCATGGGTATCATTTGTTGATGTGAACATCATTTTCTACATGACAGTGCCTGATGCTCCAAAATAATGGACATAGCCAGTTGACTTATGTTGAACTTAGATGAAGGCCTCAAGTTAGTTTGATGTAACTTTTGCAGGTAGTTGTACTGGTGTATACATGGACCCTCATTACAAGTCTGGCAGTTCTGTGACCACCAGACTGCCATTGGCAACATGACCACCACCAAAGTGGCACATGTTGTCCATGGGGAATGCCCCATGGGCCAATGGCCTGGCACTGGAAGGTTGCCTGCAGCTTACGGACTAGCAATGCCACCTGTCTTGAGATACCAGACCAGCAGTACAATCAGCGCTGCCCTCCAGGTATGTTCCCGTTTTGCTGCCAGCCTTTGCATGGCGGTCAAACCCCCATGCAAAGATTGATGATAATGTGGTATGGTGTGCCCCTGCACAGCCTGAGCACCTGGCATGGGCAGTGCAGAGGGCCCATGCCCGGACCTTTGCGCTTTCCACTGCCTGATTTGTAGTGATAAGAGCAGCATGTGCTGTCACACCCAATGCACCCCTAGATTGCCGCTGGCTCTATTTAATCCATCAACAATGTAGTGGTAAATGCCCCACAGAGCTGACATGAGGAGACAGATTTCCACCCGCCATCCTAGCATGTTACTCAATACTGCCAACAGCAGAGTGTACACTGCTCTAGCAGTCTTACCAACGTCAGACTTGCCCATGCACCATCCCCAACCCATCACTGTGAATTTGTACACCATGATGTTCACAGACATACACCGTATGTTGTTTGTTTGATTGTTTCCCCATTCCTATCTGGCTCACATGGTTGTGTCAGAGTTGTTGTGGACTCATCCTGTATGTGTTGTGACCTACAGATTGCACTCTGTAGTGCATATTTTCTCTAGTAGCACAGTTCTGATCAGCGTCAATATGTGCGGCTCCACACTGCACCAGGTTAGTTACACTGGAGAGTGCCATGTTTCCTGTGGTACAGGACCATTCTGCAATTCCCCCAGCAGCTGGTCAGATTACTTTTCCCTGCACCCAGACAGTGATCCTTACTGCAGGATGGTGAATTGGCGGCCTTATGAGGATGTGTTGTTTATGTGCGGGGTGGTGGTGCTCCCTGCACATGCTTGAGGAATGTTAGCTAAGGTACCATTTTGATGTGTGCTGTAAGATGCAGCACACATGTTTCGGCTATGGGAAAAGGTAGTTGTGAAGTGTTTCTGCAAAAGACATAACCATGATGTAACCCCGGGAATGGTATTGACTGACTTCCTAGTCTCTGATGTCTTAGGCCCTCATTACAACCCTGACGGTAAATGCCGCCTACCGCTGTGCCGATGGCCGCCAACATACCGTGACCACGGCGGTATTCCGCTACAGGTATTAAGACCCACATTTAAGAAATCCGCCACTATACAGACACCCACCCAAGTCCGCAAGACCAAAGGTCACTAATAAACTGGCGGTACCATAACCCACACCGTTACACCACCAGTAATACACCCACAGTATCACGACCCATGGATCACCGCGGCGGTCTTTCAACCGCGGTAAACCATTGGCGGTACACATCGCCAAGCTCAAAATACCCACACATTTACAAGACACCACCACATTGGACAATTCAAAGTACACATACCTGACACACATACACATACCACACCCACACACCCACACCACTATAAAACACCCACCCACATTACCCACAACCCCTTACAGCGAAAAAAAAAGATAGCAAGCAGAGAGAGACAAGCCAGGAGCACCCACTCAATCAGGCACAATACATCATCACCCATTCACCATCCACGCACCTCACAACACAACACCAAACACATCACCCCACACATCCTCACACATACCACTCACACACATCCATGGCAGGCCAAAGACACCGGATGTTTTCAGAGGAGGAGCTAAGGGTCATGGTGGAGGAAATCATCCGGGTAGAGCCACAGCTATTCGGATCACAGGTGCAGCAGACGTCCATTGCAAGGAAGATGGAGCTATGGCGGAGGATCGTGGACAGGGTCAATGCCATGGGACAGCACCCCAGAACTAGGGATGACATCAGGAATAGGTGGAACGACCTACGGGGGAAGATACGTTCCGTGGTTGCAAGACACCAGATTGCCGTACAGAGAACTGGCGGTGGACCCCCACCTCCTCCCCCACAGCTAACAATATGGGAGGAGCAAGTCTTGGCAATAATGCATCCTGAGGGCCTCTCAGGACTAGCACGAGGACTGGACTCTGGTGAGTCAAATTTGTACTACTTTATCCCCCCCACCCTACCTGCATGTCATCACAAATTCCTACCCCTACCCTCACCCCCATCACTCTCCACCCTCTCATACATACCCCAATATCACAACCCACCCATCCCAATAACAAGCCCTGCATGTAACACCAACGCATGGACCCCCCATCACAGACCTGCATGGACACCCATCACCACAGCATGCCCAGTAGAGAGACTCACCCAGCCCACAAAATGACCACGCACACAAGGCAAAGCTGACAGGGAAATCACAATCATACAGGGAAATGCAAGATGCACAAGATGGCACATGCAGATACAATAACACTGCTTTTGCATCTCCACAGACCCCTACTCAACGTTACCAGAGAGGAGGTGTCAGCTACATCCAGTCCCCCCCCCCAGAAGTGACGACAGCAGCTCTGCACGCCCGGATCTGGATCAGGATGACCAACCTGGCCCATCAGGGACCCCTGGACAGTCGGTTACCCTGCCACAGTCCCAAACCACCACAGAGCCTCCCCCCTCAGGAAACACCCCTCAGGAAACACCACCACAGCACCCACCCAGCGGGCCCATGCCACTGTCCCCAGAACACATCAATCAGCAGTGTCCACCACTACAGGTACCCCAGGCAACCCCACAAACCCAGGACGATCAGGGACCTGGGGTCAGTGGCAGTGGGCACAGGGTTCAGGGGACAGAGGCACAGGAAAACAGGGAAGCTGGGAGGACTGCTGTGTGACAGGAGGAGGACAGGCCCGGGGAACCCACTCTCCAGGAGGCACTCTCCAACATCCTGGGAGCATACCACCATTCCCAGAAGACCATGGGCCAAATACTGTACAAGTTGCAGGAGACCCAGCGGCTGCAGGAGGAACAGTACCAGGGTATCAGGGAGGACCTCAAAAACATCTACACCATCCTGGTCACCATTGCAGGGGTGCTGGCAGACATGGGCAACACCATGAGGGAGGCAGTGCCACACCAACGGGCCCCTGACACTAGCCACACTGAAGAACAGCCCTCCACCTCCGCCGGCGATAGTGGACAGGAGGCCCCGCCACAGGACCAACAGGCCACCAGCACCCCACCCCCTGCAGAAGGAGAACCACCCCGCAAACGGTCCTGTGATCCAGTCAGAAGCCAGAGAACATTGGCAAGACCCCCGCCAGGAAATAAGACTCTCCTGATTGTCACCCTTCTGTCCCACTCTGTCACCCTGTCCACCTTGAACTGCCATTACTCCCCTTCCTATGCCCCATTGGACAATGCACCTGTGATACCAAGAGACTGGACTCTACCCTGGACTTTCCTCCACCATCACCCCAGCCCATTGCACATCCCCTTCTACTTATGAGCACTTAAATAAACACCCTTGGAACAAATACAAATCTGGAGTCTGTCAAATGATTAAAGTATTAGTTCAACATTATCAAAGCATTGCAAGTCATATGTACAGTTAAATATACTTTGGAATGACCTTTGGTGGGCAGCAGTACACATAGCAGGAGCCAGAGTGGGACACAGAGATCTGAAATTAGAGATGCCAAAGGGTACAGTAAGTGACAATAGACATAGGGAAATCAGGCTGCCATGTACAATGTCCATCAGAAAACTGAAAAGTTAAGTGAAGTTACAGTGTCTTGCCTGTGTGTCACTGGAAGTACTGCTGTATTATATTACTGTTGTCAACATCTTCTTCCTCTGCCTCCTCTTCCTCACTGTCCACAGGCTCCACTGCTGCCACAAGACCATCTCCAGACTCATCTCCCTGCCGAAAAGGCACCTGGCGTCTCAAGGACAGGTTGTGCAACATGCAACATGCAACGATTATCTGGCACACCTTCTTTGGTGAGTAGTACAGGGATCCACCTGTCAGATGGAGGCACCGGAACCTGGCCTTCAGGGGGCCGAAGGTCCTTTCAATAATCCTCCTTGTACATCCATTTGCCTCATTGTAACGTTCCTCTGCCCTTGTCCTGGCATTCCTCACTGGGGTCAGTAGCCATGAGAGGTTAGGGTAACCAGAGTCACTTGCAAATATCGAGGGATACCTGTTAGAGACACACTAACCCTTAAGGACAACCCCATACCCAGACACCTACTTATACTGTGTGGGGACCTTGGGGTCACCTATTAGCCACACCCGGTGCCTCTGAGTTGGCCCATTACATATGGGATGCTGCTATTCCTCAAGATAAAGGCGTCATGCACAGAGCCAGGATATTTGGCATTCAGATGGGAGATATACTGGTCCGCCAAACACACCATCTGCACATTCATAGAGTGATAGCTTTTTCTGTTCCTGTAAGCTTGTTCATTTCTCCGGGGGGGGACAAATGCCACATGTGTACCATCAATGGCACAAATGATGTTGGGGATATGTCCCATGGCAAAAAAGTCAGTTTTCACTGGGGCCAAATCCTCCACCTGGGGGAATACAATGTAGCTGTGCATGTGTTTCAGCAGGGCTGACAACACTCTGGTAAACACGTTGGAGAACATTGACTGAGACATCCCTGATGCCATGTCCACTGTTGTTTGGAAGGAACCACTTGCCAGAAAATGGAGCACTGACAGCACCTGCACTAGAGGGGGGATACCTGTGGGCTGGCAGATAGCTGACATCAGGTCTGGCTCCAATTGGGCACACAGTTCTTGGATTGTGGCCCGATCAAGTCTGTAGGTTAGGATAATGTGTCTGTCCTCCATTGTCGCAAGGTCCACCAGGGGCCTGTACACAGGAGGATGTTGCCATCTCATATTCAGCCTCAGCGGTTGAAGCCTATGGAAGAAAACGGTGAGCAGAGGGTCATAGTCACACATCTATTGCATTAATGATGATTTTTTTCCTTTACAGAGCCAGTATGTGAATCCGACAGTCAGTTGCTGTGCCAGTGTCTGCTGTGACGCAGTTAGGTGCCATGCCTTGTGCCCCCCTGAAATGACGGCTGCCTGACCTGTGAGGAGGGACAAGTGGAAATTAGGTAATTCCGCTGGCGTTGTGTGCCGTCGCGGTAGGCGGTCGAAGACCGCTGCGTACCTTATCATTGGTTATCATTGGGCACTATGGGTTCCAGGATCCAATGGCGATGTATGCCGGCGGTGACAGTATGTACCGCCGTGGACGTGACCGCCATTTTCTATCTGTTCACTCACTTGCTACCTGACCTTCAACAGGAGAGGACCTACACTGCAAGTGCTGCTGTGACCTCTGTCTGGAATCGACAATGGCTCATGTGTCTGGGGAAAGGGCCCCTGCCTTTACTGTGGAGGAGTTGGAGAAACTGGTGGATGGGGTCCTACCCCAGTACACGTTACTCTACGGTCCTCCAGACAAACAGGTGAGTACACTGTGAGCATGATGCGTGGGCCATGGATGTATGGAGTGCTGGGTGTGTAAGCCACATGTAGGGGGGCTGAGGGGTCCTGGGCAGAGTGCTGCATGTATGGTGGTCAATGTATGTGCGTAAGGGGATGGGAGGGGTATGGTGGGCCATGAGGATGACAGTCCGGACGGTATGACTACTCCTTTTTCTGCTGTCTTTTCCCTGCAGGCCAGCGCCAACCAGAAAAAGGGTATTTGGCATGCCATTGCCACAGAGATGCAGACCTTGGGAGTCTTTGAGAGGCGGAGCACCCACTGCCGCAAAAGGTTGGAGGACCTGCACCTCTGGGCAAAGAAGATGGCAAAGGCCCAGCTGGGGCTGGCCTCCCAATGAGGAAGGGGTGCCGGTCGCACCATGACCCCCCTGATGTTGTGCATCCTGGCGGTGGCCTATCCGGAGTTGGATGGGCGCTTGAAGGCATCACAGCAGCCACAAGGGGGTGAGTACAGATTCTGAATCATGACTTTGCGCGCGTTAAGAGCTACCTGGGTGGGGGATATGGGCTATGGTGCCCCTAGGCCAGGGTGAAAATGGCAGGGTAGGTCCCTTGTTTGGCAGGCTCTGAAGCACTCCTACCCCAATAGTGTTAGTGGGCATCTACTACTGGGCAGGATCCTGTGGTTTTCAGGTGTGCAGCTAATGGCGGTAAGCATTGTACCCCATGGGCTGGTGACTATCTTAGTAACTGGTAGTTCATGGCCTAGTGCATAGGGCTGCTCCCTGTGTGTTGTGTACACCAACGGTAGTGCTGTTGCTGGCACTGACCAAGTGTATCCTCTGTCTCTCCCCCCCTTTTTGTTTCGTCACCGTGTCCTTGTGTGCATTAGCATCATCTGGCGGAGGAGCAGAGGCACCGGCGAAGGATGGAGCTGCATCCCACATCGGCCTGGAGGCCAAATCCACCTAGGGTGAGGGCATCAGTGGGACGGAGGGCGAGGGGAGCACCACAACGGGGACAGGAGGGGAGACCACAGACAGCGACTCCTCCTCGGATGGAAGCTCCCTGGCGGTGGCGGACACCTCTGTGCCCACTACAACAACAGGTACAGCCGCCGCCCCCCTACCAGTACCGTCCTCCCAGCAGCCCCTCAGCGTGTTTCCCGTGCCCGCTCACCCAGGAGGGTGAGCATCTCCTTCGCCCCAGGCACCTCACGCCCTGCCCCAGTCAGCCCTGCTGCCCTCAGTGAGGAGGCTATTGACCTCCTGAGATCCCTCACTGTTGGGCAGTCAACCATACTGAATGCCATCCAGGGTGTCGAGAGGCATTTGCAACAAACAAATGCATACCTGGAGGGCATTCACTCTGGTGTGGCGGCCCAACAGAGAGCATTTCAGGCTCTGGCCTCAGCACTGATGGCAGCCCTTGTACCTGTCTATAGCCTCCCCCCTACAACTTCCTCTACCCAGACCCAATCCCCTCAACCCCAGCCTATCCCAAGCACACCTTCAGACCAGCATTCACCCAAATCAACACACAGAAGTGGCTCAGGCAAACACAAGCACCACACTTCATCCCACAGGCACTCACACAAGCACCATCCCCATGCAGACACACCAACATCCACTGCCTCCACTGTGTCCCCCTCCTCCTCATCGTCCACCTCCCTCCCAGTAGCGTCTCCACTCACACCTGCATGCACTACATCCTCATCCACTACCTCCATCAACAGCACACCCATCACAACAAACCCCTCACGGGCAGTAACCACCCCCACATCCATGCACACATCCCCTGTGTCCTCTCCCAGTGTGTCTGTGACCCTTCCTCCCAAAGTACACAAATGCAAGCACCCACCCACCTAACAGCCACTCACCTCACATCAGCATCCAGCCCATGCACCTGCACCCAAACTCAGCAGTCAGACACCTCCTACAACCACTCCCTCTTCCTCCACTCCCAAACCCTCTCCCTCTTCCCGACCCAGTATCTCTAAGAAGCTTTTCCTGGCAATCATTGACCTCTTCCCTACCCCTCCCCCCGTCCTTTCCCTTGGGCCAGGTTGTCCAGAACCCAGGCCAGCACCTCAGCCACCAAGTCGGCGTCCGCTGTGGTAACTGCAACTCACAGAGGCTCGAAGGGGGCACCTGTCAGCCCAGCCATTGTGCCACCAACCCCTGCAAAGGACAAAACCAATCCGCCACCTGCCAAGGTGAAGAGGGGGACAGAATGCAGCAAGGGCAAGGAGGATGAACCACCCAGCAAGGCCTCCTCAAAAACTCCAGCTGCCGGACCCAAGATCACACTACCGTCCGCCAAGGTGAGGAAGGGGCAGAAAACACCAGGCAAGGCACTTCAGCCGTCGGAGGCTGCAGGTGAAGGCCTGGTGGGTACCAGCACAACTGAAAGCCCCGCCACCTGCACTGCCACCTGCACCGCCGCTAGCACCACTACTGTCAGCAGCAGCAGCCCCAGTGGGCAACCGTCCGAGGCTGCTGGAGAAGGGCTGGAGCCTCCCTCCACGACTGGCAGCACCAGCACCTGCACCACGGCCAGCACTGCCACCTGCACCACCGCTAGCATTGCCGCAGGCCCCGCCGCAAGCACCGCCACCTGCACTGCTGACAGTAGGACCACTACCAGCAGCAGCAGCCCCAGTTGGCAGCCATCTGAGGCTGCAGGAGAAGGGCTGGAGCCTCCCACCACCACTGGCAGCACCCCCACCAGCACCGGCACTACCACCAGTTTAAAATCTTAGCCGTCACAGGATGGACTCTAGCCCTGCCTCTATGGACTATCATGCAACCTGTTCCCTGCAAATCTTGTGCTTCAGACACCCAGGTGAGAGACTGTGACCTTGCACCATCCAGGATGAAGCACACTGGGCACAAAGCCCCCTCCAGAACCAGTGGAAGAAGGCATCCACTCACCCCCTCCTTGGCAGGATGAAGCACACTGGGCACAAAGCCCCCTCTAGAACCAGTGGAAGAAGGCATCCACTCACCCCCTCCTTGGCAGGATGAAGCATACTGGGCACAAGGCCCCCTCCAGAACCAGTGGAAGAAGGCATCCACTCACCCCCTCCTTGGCAGGATGAAGCACACTGGGCACAAAGCCCCCTCCAGAGCCAGTGGAAAAAGGCATCCACTCACCCTCTCCTTGGCAGGATGAAGCATACTGGGCACAAAGCCCCCTCCAGAACCAGTGGAGATATGCATCCACTCACCCTATCCTTGTCAGGATGAAGCACACTGGGCAAAAGGCCCACTCCAGGACCAGTGGAAGAAGGCACCCACTAGAGAGACTGTGGCCTTGCACTTCCCAGGACCAAGCAGTGGGCAAACCACCCACTTGAGAGACTTGTGAGACTGTGGCTTTGCACTCCACAGGACCACTCAGTGGGCAAACCACCCACTTGAGAGACTGTGGCTTTGCACTCCCCAGGACCAAGCAGTGGGCAAATCACCCACTTGAGAGACTTGTGAGACTGTGGCTTTGCACTCCCCAGGACCAAGCAGTAGGCAAACCACCCACTAGAGAGACGGTGGCCTTGCACTCCCTAGGACCAAGCAGTGGGCATGGTGCCCCCTTGAGGAGCAGTTGCGTTATTCCATCTTCTGGCTGAGGTGCCCCCCCTTCCCTCTCCTCCTGAGTTGCCTTTGTGTTTTCGACCTGATGCCCCTGCAGTGTTCTCTCTGTATTGAGGCAGGAGTCAAGTGTGGGCTTGGTCCTTGATTTTTGGCCCAGTGGCCCACGGACATTTTGAATGGACAATGTACCGTCTTATGTACATATTGTATATTTTTGTAAATACTGTTTTTCTATTTAATACGTATATCTGCCTAGTTCTAAAATATCACTGTTTAACTCAATTCCTTTTGTCCTTCCATTCTTCCAGGAGGTTACGGGGTGTAAATGTAATGTTGATGCATGTGTTTGTGTGTATGGTGTTGTGGGTGAGGGTGGGGGTGGGGGTGTTGCGTGTGTGAGTCACTCTCTTTTCCCTCCCCCATCCCCTGTGTTCTAGGTGCAGTACTCACAGTGGTCGTCGCCACCGCCTTTCGTATTCCTGGTAGATGAGGAGGTAGACCAGCATGGGCAGGACCTGCAGCTCGGGCTCCATGGCGTCCTGGTTCTTTGTTGAGTGTCGAGAGGTGAGTGGTTTCTCTTCCAAGTCCTGTTTCCGCTGTGCTTTTTATGGCGTTGGTACCGCCCCATTGGGGGGTTGTGATGGGGTGGGTGGTACATTGTCTTCCGCCTGGCTGTTGGTGGTTACCGCCGCAGTGTTTGTTGCTACCGCCGTGGCGGTCAGAGTGTTAAAGTGGCTGGCTGTGTTGGCGGTTTCCGCCGTGGTCGTGATCCCATTTTTTTTACCGCCGGCCTGTTGGCAGTATTACCACCACTTTAACACTGATTACCAGGGTTGCAATTAGGGCCTTAGTTGTGTTGGTAGAGTTTGTTTAACTATATGCAATAGATGTTGTGATGATACATTCACAAGCACAGTAATTAGACATTCCTTCCATCCTATGTGCTGCATATGTACATGTTGGTGTGTAGCCCTGGTGATTAACATATGTAAAGGTTGTGTATATGTTGTGATACATAGCACAACCAAGGCGTGTGTACATGTGTTGCTTATGTTTGAAAGGTGCAACTTGATTCATGGACATTTCTCCCTCTGCACTCCTTTCATATGCATTGTGTGAGTCTTATGTGCCTCCCCCTCCTTACATTTGTTAATTTAGCATTTATTTAGCCCATGCAACTTACCCTGCATTTGTGGTAGTACCTGGTAGTCTACGCTGTCCTGTCCTGTCCTGTCCTGCGATTCCAGTCACGAGTTTCTCCGGGATGATCTCTGCAACCATCTCCTCCATCTCATCCAGGTCCTCAAGGGATCTTGGACTTCTACCTCCAGTTTGCAGTGCTGCCTTTCTGTCCCTTGCCATTTTCTGCTTAGTTCTTCGCGTACAATCATGCCAGCATTTCTTGCACTTGATCATCGTTCTCCTCACCTCTGCCACACTGTTAATTCTGTCTACTATTTGCTGCCATATTGCCTCTCTCTTGCAAACTGGCAATTTGGATATGACGTATAGCTGATGTTGGTGCTTCGTCACCTCTCTCACAAGAATTTCACTCTCCTCTGCACTAAACCAGCACTTTCTCTTTTTCTTCTCTTTCCCCTGGGACTTCTGTGTGTCCTCCTAGCTGGTTCCTAGGTGTATGGGATCACTCTGGGGTCTCTTCTGGCCTGCTGCTGTCATTTTCCCTCTGCTTTGCAAACTTTCGCGCATTTACGTCTAAAGTTGACTCAAATGCGGGGTTAAAATGGTGCATATCCGTTTGTGTAATGTTTACGTGCCGTAAAATGGGTTAGAACCAATTTTGCAGTGTTAACGTCAGTTCGCCTAACGACAGGGCGCAAGGTTTAACATCAACATTTTTTACTCTAACCAGTTTTTAGCATGATCCTGTATCATACTATAAATATGACACCTAAATGGCGCTAAAATATAGCGCAAGCCAGCTCTAAACTTTTTGGCGCAAAACTGCGTTTGTGCGGTTGTGCGTCAAAAATTATAAATATGCCCCCGATCCCTATTCTAATCCATTTAAGGAAAATAAAGTTCAGCAGAATCCTTGAAGAGTTCTTATCTCAGATGTGAAAACATATAATTTTCCAGTCACGTATCTCATAGAGAATTCCAGTAGAATCTCCCATTAATAGTTTTAAGTAAGATAAAGTCAGTCTCAGAATGAATCCAAAATGTTGGAAAGGGCCTTTCTGCAGGGTCACTCCCAAAGTTTTTGCCTTCCTCCTTCTCTTTTTCTGACCTCATATTTGCTGGCTTTACGACTCTGCACACTTTACCACTGCTAATCAGTGCTAAAGTGCATATCCTCTCTCCTTAAAACATGGTGACATTGGCTCATACCCAATTGGCTTATTTAATGTACTTGTAAGTCCCTAGTCAAGTGCACTGCATGTGCCCAGGGCCTATGAATTAAATGCTACTCGGGGGCTGTAGCACTGGTTCTGCCACCCACATAAGTAGCCCCCTAACCATGTCTCAGGCCTGCCTCTGCAGTGCCTGTGTGTGCAGTTTCACTGCAACTTCGTCTTGGCATTTAAAAGTACTTGCCAAGCCTTAAACATCTCTTTATCTCCATGTACTTCACCCCTAAGGTAGGCCCTAGGTAACCCGTAGGGCAGGGTGCTATGTAGGTAAAAGACAGGACATGTACTTGTGTAGTTTACCTGTCCTGGTAGTGTAAAACTCGTAAATTCGTTTTACACTTCTGTGAGGTCTGCACCTTTCATAGGATACCATTAGGGCTACCCTCATATACTGTTTGAGTGCTAGATCCTGATCTAAAATGAGTAAGCAGGTCATATTTAGTATGGCCAGAATGGTAATAAAAAATCCTGCTTACTGGTGAAGTTAGATTTTATATTACTATTTTAGAAATGCTACTTTTGGAAAGTGAACATTTCTCTACACTTAGGGGGTCATTACAACCCTGGCTCTAGATCCTGCCAGCCTTTATCTTCTTGCTCCTCTACCAGGAGCACGAACGCCGGCGGCGAAGACCACGGTGAGTACTGCACCTACGACACAGGGGAGGGGGGAGTGAAAAAACAGGGACACGCAACGCGCAACACCCCCACCCCAACCCTCACCCACTACAGCACACACACTAATACATCATGATACATTACAGTTACACCCCCAGCCCCCCTGGAAGAATGCAAGTACAAAAGGAAATTACTGTAACCATTGTAATATATTAAAATCCAGTACGCAAAAATATATATACACTACTAACAAATATATACACCAAGAATATAAGTCCAGGTAGTGCTCCATTGAAGTCCGTGGAACACTGGGCCCACACGTCATGGCCGAGGCCCACACTCAATACCCGAACATGACGGAAAGAACACTGCAGGGGCATCAGATAGCAATAAAACAGGTACCTCAGGGGGAAGGGAAAGGGGCGGCACCTCAGCCGGTTCAGTGCACAACGCCAAATCCACGAGGGGGCCACATGCCCATTGTACAATCTGGGGAGTGCAAATCCACAGTCTCTCAAGTCTCTACAGTGGGTGGTTTACCCACTGTTCAATCCTGGGGAGTGTAAAGCCACAGTCTCTCAAGTCTCTACAGTGGGTGAGTTGCCCACTGTTCAATCCTGGGGAGTGTAAAGCCACAGTCTCTCAAGTCTCTACAGTGGGTGGGTTGCCCACTGTTCAATACTGGGGAGTGCAACGCCACAGTCTCTCAAGTGGATGTCTTTCTCCACTGGTTCTGGAGGGGGCCTGGTGTCCAGAGTGCTTCATCCTGCCAAGGACTGAGGTAGTGGATGTGACACTCCACTGGTTCTGGAGGGGGCTTTGTGCCCAGAGTGCTTCATCCTGCCAATGACTCAGGTAGTGGATGTCTTTCTCCACTGGTTCTGGAGGGGGCTTTGTGCCTAGAGTGCTTCACCCAGCCAAGGACTCAGGTAGTGGATGTCTTTCTCCACTGGCTCTGGAGGGGGCCTGGTGCCCAGAATGCTTCATCTTGCCAAGCACTCAGGTAGTGGATGTCTTTCTCCACTGGTTCTGGAGGGGGCCTGGTGCCCAGAGTACTTCATCCTGCTCGTGACGGACTCAGTAACGTCAGTGCCCTTGGCGCTCATGGGCCAGCGGTGCTTGTGGCGGCAGTGTCCTGTTCAGCGGTGCTTGTGGCTGCAGTGTCCTGTTCAGCGGTGCTTGTGGCGGCGGGGTCCTTGGCAGTGACTCAGCTGCTGGTGGTCCTGTCTGGCCCAGCGGGGCTGGTGTTGGTGGTCCTTTCTGGCCCAGCGGGGCTGGCGGTCTGTTATGGCCCAGCGGGGCTGGTGCTGGCGGTCCTTTCTGGCCCAGTGGGGCTGGTGCTGGCGGTCCTTTATGGCCCAGCGGGGCTGGTGCTGGAGGTCCTGTCTGGCCCAGTGGGGCCGGTGCTGGCGGTCCTTTATGGCCCAGAGGGGCTGGTGCTGGCGGCCCTTTCTGGCCCAGTGGGGCTGGTGCTGGCGGTCCTGTCTGGCCCAGCGGGGCTGGTGCTGGCGGCCCTTTCTGGCCCAGCGGGGCTGGTGCTGGTGATCCTTTCTGGCCCAGCGGGGCTGGTGCTGGTGGTCCTGTCTGGCCCAGCGGGGCTGGGGCTGGTGCTGGCGGTGGCCTCCTGGGCAGCGGGGCTGGTGCTGGCGGTGGCCTCCTGGGCAGCAGGGATGATGGCGGTGGCCTCCTGGGCAGCAGGAATGATGGCGGTGGCCTCCTGGGCAGCGGGGCTGGTGCTGGCGGTGCCCTCCTGGGCAGCGGGGATGATGGCGGTGCCCTCCTGGGCAGCGGGGATGATGGCGGTGGCCTCCTGGGCAGTGCGGCTGGTGCTGGCGGTGGCCTCCTGGGCAGCAGGGATGATGGTGGTCTTCTCCGCCGTGCTGCTCTTCCCAGACTTGCTGAGTTTCTTGTGCCCCTTCCCCACCTTGGAAGGTGTCGCAGCTGACTCCACACTCCCACCTGTACCCCTGGGGGCGGCTTTATTGGCTAGAGTCTTCCCCCTCTCCCGCCGGGCACTGGCCAACTTTTGATGCTTGACAGGTTGGGGACTGGCTCCGTGCCACACTGGCTACCCTGCTGCCAGGTGCACTCCAGAACCCGGTGACTACAGGCACCACTGGTCCCGGAGATGTTGTGGCTGAGGTGCTAGGTTGGGACGTGGAGAGTTGGGCCCTCGGAGACTGACGGGGTGGGGGAGATGAGGGAAAGAGGTCAAGGGTGGCCAGGAAAAGTTTCTTGGGAACACTGGGATGGGTAGCTGGAGGGGGTTTGGGAGTGGAGGAAGAGGTTGTGGTTGTAAGAGGTGTCCTTTTGGTGACTTTGGGTGAAGGTGCATGCGCTGGAGGCTGTCATGAGGTGGATGGCTGTTGGGTGGGTGTGTGCCTGCGTTTGTGTATCTTGGGAGGTGGCGTCACAGACACACTGGGAGAGGACACAGGGGACATGTGAATGGTAGTGGGGGTGGTAACTGCACGTGAGCGTGGTGTGGTGGTGTGTGTGCTGGTGATGGAAGTAGTGGCTGTAGATGTAGTGCATGCAGGTGTGAGTGGAGACGAGACTGGGAGGGAGGAGGGAGACGAGGAGGAGGGGGACACAGTGGAGGCAGTGGATGTTGGTGTGTCTGCATGTGTGTGATGCTTGCGTGAGTGCCTGTGCGATGTGTGGTGCTTATGTTTGCCTGAGCTTCCATTGTGTGTTGACGTGTGTGCATGCTGGTCTGATGGTGTACTTGGGATAGGCTGAGGTACAGGGGATTGTGTCTGGGTGGAGGAAGTTGGAGGGGGGAGGCTAGAGACAGGGACAATGGCTGCCATCAGTGCTGAGGCCAGAGTCTGAAAAGCTCGCTGAAGGGCTGCCTGACCAGAATGAATGCCCTCCAGGAATGCATTTGTTTGTTGCAACTGCCTCTCTACACCCTGGATGGCATTCAAAATGGTAGACTGCCCAACAGTGAGGGACCTGAGGAGGTCAATGGCCTCCTCACTGAGGGCAGCAGGGGTGACTGGGGCAGGGCCTGAGGTGCCTGGGGCGAAGGTGATGCCCACCCTCCTGGGTGAGCGGGCACGGGGCAAAGGCTGAGGGGCTGCTGGGAGGGCGGTGCTGGTAGGGGGGGTGGCGGCTGTACCTGTAGATGCGGGGGCACAGATGTGGCCGCCACCACAAGAGAGCTCCCATCAGAGGACGAGTCCGTATCACTAGTGTCAGCTCCTGTCCCCGCCGTGGAGCTCCCCTCGCCTTCCGTCCCACTGGTGAATTCCGAGTCCGTAGTCTCGCCCTCCAGGGCCATGTGGGATGCAGCACCCTCCTGCTCGGTGCCACTGCTCCTCCACCTGATGATGCTAATGCACAAAAAAACATGGAGACCACAAAAAGGGGGGATGACAGAAGAAAGACATGTTGAGTGCATGCATTACTGCTACTGTTGGCAGACACGACAGACAAAGAAGCCCCCTTCACTACGCCGCGCACTTGGGGTCCACTGTTCAATCCCTGGGACATGGCTGTGGCCGACATCTGCACACATGGATGTCACAGGAGCCTGACTAGGTGTACTTGGCACTGTACACAGGTGGGGTGGGGTGCAACAGGGTCTGCCAGAACAAGGGGACCTAACTAGCACACTCGCCCTGGCCTAGGGAAACCCACAGCCCACCTCCCCCACCCAGACACCTCCACTGCGCACAAAATCAGCTGAATGAGAGTGTACTCACCCCTTTGTGGCTGCTGTGATGCCCTCAAGCGCCCATCCAACTCCGGGTACGCCACCGCCAGGATCCTGAACATCAGGGGGGTCATGGTGCGATGGGCACCCCTCCCACGTTGGGAGGCCATCCCCAGCTGGGCCTCCGCCGTCTTCTTGCTCCAGCGGCGAATGTCCTCCCATCTCTTACGGCAGTGGGTGCTCCGTCTGTGATAGACCCTCAGGGTCCGGACGTCCTTGGCGATGGCCATAGGGTCCAATGTTAATCAATGCAGAATTGCGCCGTGGTCTTCGACCGCCTACCGCGACGGTGTACAATGCCAGCGCAGTTACCTCACATCCCATTGTCCCACTTTACAGGTCAGACAGCCGCCATTTCAGGGGCCCACATGGCTTAATTTTTAACTGCCTCACACATACCTAGGACTTGCCTCAACACTCATACAGGCCAAATTTCGGATTATGATTTGTGTTCTGTGTAAGATGTGGGAACGTACCTCTGAGTTGGTTGACTCTGTGCTCGCTGTTGTCCTTCATAGGCACCGTCCGCTGGGACATGTGAGGAGATGGAGGCATCCTCCGGTGTACAGACCGCTGGTGGACCTGTCGACAATGGAGGAAAGACATGTGATCATCATCTACAGGCTTGATTGTGCCATAATCCTGGAACTGTGTGCCCAGCTGGAGCCAGACCTGATGTCAGCTATCCGCCATCCCACAGGAATCCCCCCTCTAGTGCAGGTGCTGTCAGTACTCCATTTCCTTGCAAGTGGGTCATTTCAAACAACAGTGGCCATAGCATCAGGGATGTCCCAGCCTATGTTTTCTAACGTGTTGTCCAGAGTGTTGTCTGCCCTGCTGAAACACATGCGGAGCTACATCGTTTTCCCTCAGGTGGAGGATTTGCCTACAGTGAAAGGTGATTTCTATGCCCTGGGACATATCCCCAACATCATAGGTGCCATTGATGGGACACATGTGGCTTTGGTACGCCCCCGCAGGAGTGAACAGGTGTACAGAAACCGGAAGAGTTGTCATTCGATGAATGTGCAGATGGTGTGTTTGGCAGACCAGTACATCTCCCATGTGAATGCCAAATTCCTTGGCTCAGTGCATGACGCTTACATCCTGCGGAATAGCAGCATCCCTTATGTGATGGGGCAACTCCAGAGGCACTGTGTGTGGCTATTAGGTGAGCACCTGGAGGCAAGTCAGTGGGAATGGTTGTCTGGGTCTGGGGATATCCCTACAGGTTAGTGTGTGTCGAACAGTTGTCCCTCGCCATTTGCAGGTGACTCTGGTTACCCCAACCTGTCAGGGTTACTGACCCCATTGAGGAATCACAGGACAAGAGCAGAAGAACGCTACAATGAGGCCCATGGGCTGACCCGGAGGATTATAGAGTGGACCTTCAGCCTCCTGAAGGCCAGGTTCAGGTGCCTCCATATGACTGGTGGATCCCTATTCTACTCACCAAAGAAGGTGTGCCAGATCATCGTGGCCTGCTGTATGCTTCACAACTTAGCTTTGCGACGACAGGTGCCTTTTCTGAAGGAGGATGGTCCAGATGGAGGTGTTGTGGCAGATGTGGAGCCTGTGGACAGTGAAGACGAGGAAGCAGAAGAAGAGGACATCGACAACAGGAACTCAGTTATCCTGCAATACTTCCAGTGAGACACAGGTAAGAAGACAAACCTGCCTACTACATGTACTTTAACACTACTACCTCTCTACTGTCTGTCGTTTTCAGCCCGTGTATGGTCACTGAGTTGTCACTTTCCCTTACGATTTCTCAGATGTGGGTCCCACTGTGTGACATCTGCTTTGTTTCCTCATGGACTAGAGCTGTGTGACATAGGTATGTTGACAATACAATGGACATTGCTCTTTCCCTCAGTTATTGCAAATACACAATTGTGAAAGCACAGACTGACTCCAGATTGTTTTGTGATTTAAGGGTGTTTATTTAAGTGCTAAATAGTGGAGGGGGTTGTAAAATGGTGAGGGGTGATGGTGGAGGAATGTCCATGGCAGAGTCCGGTCTATTAGTCTTGCAGGTGCATTGCCCAAATGGGCATAGGAAGTGGAGCTGGGGCAGTTTGAGGATGGACAGGGTGACAAGGTGGGACAGAAGGATGACATTCAGGGTGGTCTTATTTCTTGGCGGGGGTCTTGGCATCGTCCTCTGTCTTTGTCCTGGATCTCAGGGACCGTTTGCGGGGTGGTTCTCCATCTGCAGGGGGTGGGGTACTGGTGTGGTGGTCCTGTGGCGGTGCCTCCTGTCCACTAGCGCCGGCGGAGGTGGTGGGCAGTTCATCGTCCAGGCTAGTGTCAGGGGGCCCTTGTTGTGCCACAGTGTCCCTCCTAGTGTTGAGGACTTCCTTCAGCACCCCTACGATGGTGCACAGGGTGGAATTGATGGATCTGAGTTCCTCCCTGAAGTCCAAATACTGTTCCTCCTGCAGCCGCTGGGTCTCCTGAAACTTGGCCAGTACCCTTGCCATCGTCTCCTGGGAATGATGGTACGCTCCCATGATGTTGGAGAGGGCCTCGTGGAGAGTGGGTTCCCTTGGCCTGTCCTCTCCCTGTCGCACAGCAGCCCTCCCAGTTCCCCTGTGTTCCTGGGCCTCCGTCCCCTGGACCGTGTGCCCACTGCCACTGCCCCCAGGTCCCTGTTGTTGTTGAGGTGGTGGGTTTGCCTGGGTTCCCTGTAGTGGTGGACACACTGCTGATTGATGTGTCCTGGGGACAGAGGTATGGGCCCGCTGGGTGGGTGCTGTGCTGGTGTTTCCAGAGGGAGGAAGGTCTGTGGTGGCCTGTGACTGTGTCAGGGGAACTGACTGTCCAGAGGTCCCCTATGGGCCGGGCTGGTCATCTAGATCCAGTTGGACAGAGCTGCTGCCATCACTGTGGGCCTCTTCTGTTGGTGGTGTGGACATGTGTGGACCCTCCTGCCGGTGACGTTGGGTAGGGGTCCTGCAGGGGTACATCTGTGTGTGCCATGGTGTGCAATGGGTGGGTGACCGTGTACCACAGTGCTTGCATTCCTGTGTGGGACTTTGTGTGATGGTGGTTTAGGGGGATGTATGGGTATGTGCAGTGGCCATGCTTTGGTGATGGGTGTCCATGCTTTGTTGTTGCATGCAGGGCTTGGTTTTGGGATGTGTGGTTTGTGATGTTGGGACATTTGTGAGGAGTTGGAGTGATGGGGGTGAGGGTGGGGGTATGTGATAGCATTCAGGTAGGGTGGGGGATGTAATAAGAGTTGACTTACCAGAGTCCATTCCTCCATCTACTCCTGCGAGGCCCTCAGGATGCAGAATCGCCAAGACTTGCTCCTCCCATGTTGTTAGTTGTGGGGGAGGAGGTGGGGGTCCGCCGCCAGTCCGCTGAACCGCAAGGTGGTGTCTGTAGACCACAGAACGCACCTTCCCCCGTAGGTCGTTCCACCTCTTCCTGATGTCATCCCTATTTCTTGGGTGCTGTCCCACTGCGTTAACCCTGTCCACTATTCTGCGCCATAGCTCCATCTTCCTAGCTATGGAGGTGTGCTGCACCTGTGATCCGAATAGCTGTGGCTCTACCCGGACGATTTCCTCCACCATGACCCTGAGCTCCTCCTCAGAGAACCTGGGGTGTCTTTGTCGTGCCATGGGGTGTTGTGAGTGATGTGTGGGGTGGTGTGTGTAGTGATAAGTGGGGTGATATTTAGTGGTGTGTTGTGTGAGGTGCGTGGAAGTTATGTGGGTGATGGTATTGTGTGCTTGTGGATGCTTGGTAGTAGTTTGTGGTGTCTCTCTCTGGCCTTCTTTCGGTAATTTTGTCGTAGGGGTTTGTGGGTGATGTGGGTGTGTGTTTTATATAGTATTGGGTGTGTGGGAGTGGTGTGTGTATGTGTATTAGGTGTGTGTATTTCGAATAATCCAATGTGTTTTTGTTTTGTAGATGTGTGTGTATTTTGAGCGCGGCGGTGTGTACCGCCAGTGGAATACCGCAGCTGAAAGACCGGCGCGTGGATTCGTGTGTTGTGATAGTGTGGGCGTATTTCTGCTGGCGTGACGGTGGAGGTTTTGTTTTCGCCAGTTTATCACTGACCTTTGGTGTGGCGGACTTGTGTGGGTGTCTGAATTTTGGCGGATTCCGAGCAGTGGGTCAAAATGACCGCAGTGGAATTCCGCTGCCGCAGCGGTGTGTTGGCGGTCTTCTGCACGGCAGTAAACGGCTTTTGCGGCCAATGTTGCAATGAGGGCCTTAAATCCTTCTGTGCCTTCCAATCCAAGTCTGGCTAGGTAGTTGACAGCTCCTTTGTGCATTCACTCAGACAACCCCAAACACATGATGCTCAGTCACACTTGCATACATCTGCATAATGAATGGGTCTTCCTGGGCTGGGAGGTTGGAGGGCCTGACAGTTACATGTCAAAGGACAGCAGCCTGCCATCACACAAAGGTCTGCCACACCCCCTACCGGGACCCTGGCAGACAGGATGG
The DNA here is from genome assembly GCF_031143425.1 of Pleurodeles waltl. Taxonomy (NCBI): domain Eukaryota; kingdom Metazoa; phylum Chordata; class Amphibia; order Caudata; family Salamandridae; genus Pleurodeles; species Pleurodeles waltl. Next base: position 683,162,193 of record NC_090437.1, on the reverse strand, counting down.
AACTGAAAGGGGACCTTGTGCACTTCTAAGCCCCTCTTTGAAGTCTCCCCCACTTTAAAGGCACATTTGGGTATTAAAGCAGGGTCTCTGACCCTACCAATTTAGACACTTCTTGTCAAGAAACTCTTGTCACAGACACTTCCTGGAGAAAATAACCTGAACCAGAACCTGTGACCTGCCAAGAAGAACTGCCTGGCTGCCCAAATGACTCACCTGACTGCTTTCTGTGAAGGACTGCTGCCTTGCTGTTGCCCTGCTGCCTTGCTGCTCTCTGGCGGTGATGAGAAGTGATCTCCAAGGGCTTGGATAGAGCTTGCCTCCTGTTCCCTGAAGTCTCAGGACCAAAAAGACTTCATTTCTGCAAGAAGGACTACCTGTGCTGCGGAAATCAACGCACAGCCAGCAGAAAACGACGCACAGCCTGCATTGCGGTGAAAAATTCACTGCATGCTGAACTGGAACAACGCAGCCTAATTTCACAAGGAGAAGATCGACGCAGTGCCCCAGCGTTACGACTGGAAATTTGAAGCACGGCCCACTGGATCGATGCACAGCAGAGCCGGAACGACACCGGTCGACTTCCTAAGAGGAATCGACGGAGCGCCTGCCATGCAGTAGAATTTTCCACGCAACGCCCACCGGATCGACGAAGCCCCTGTGACTTTGTCCTGCCAGTGCCAGATTTCAACACATCATCCCCGGGGCGTCCGAAAACCCCTCAACCCGAAGAGGATTCAAGACCGAGCGCCGGAAATCAACGCAAAGCTTTCCCTGCGTGGAAAATAAACAACACATTGCCATGTGAGGCCCGAGAAATCAACGCACACCTCCCTGTTTTCCACGCATCTCCTCCTCTGCGGTTCCTTGTGGAGATCTTGAATGCAAACCAGGTACTTTGTGCTTCCAAGAGACATTTGTTGTATTTAAGAGACTAAAGACACCTTATATCATTTTTACAATGATATTCCAAAATATACTTATTGCTTTTTAATTGTTTTGACCTGCATCTTATCAGATAATCATTATATATTTTTCTAAACACTGTGTGGTGTATTTTTGTGTGGTGCTATATTGTGGTATTGCATGATTTATTGCACAAATACTTTGCACATTGCCTTCTAAGTTAAGCTTGACTGCTCAGTGCCAAACTACCAGAGGGTAGGCACAGGATAATTTGGATTGTGTGTGACTTACCCTGACTAGAGTGAGGGTCCTTGCTTAGACAGGGGGTAACCTGACTGCCAACCAAAGACCCCATTCTCAACGCAAGACATCAGCAAAGAGAATAGAGCAAATAGTGTCAGAATCAGGGAGCACTCAGAGAGTCTCTGGGAAGCTCCTGCATGTGCAGAGAATCTGATAAGAGTGAGCCTGAGAGAAGAGTCTCAGTGTATGTGGGCTTCTAAATTAGTCTTGGAACACATTTGTTTAACATTTTAGAAAGAAATAAGTTACAAAACATTAGTGGATACTCTTTGATTTTAGCCAAACATCTCTTGGAGGCTTCATGTGAACAGGACAGCTTCCATCGATATGGCAAATTTTAACAAAGAACGTTCTAAGTAAGTGCTACATTTAACTATTTTCTAATCAGCAATGAAACACTGAAATGTATTCCCATGGGTGAGCGTCTATGGCATTACAAAGAGTTTGGTGGGCACGATGCAGTTTTAAGGTGATCTCATTTCCATTCTCACACATCTTTCCAGCATAAAGAAACAGTTTTGAAATGTATCTAACATTGCAATAATTATTTTTATGGGTTAAATGGTCATGAAACAAAGCACTAATATTATTTCTAGCTGTTTGTTTGTTACTATAGGAAATTTGTGTCATGAAATATTACAGTTATGATCATGACACAGGTCAAAACTAACAAAAGAGAAAGAACAAGGAAAAATAAATAAATAGGAAATTGTCCTTGTTATTAGCTCAGCCAAACACAAGTTGTTGTGCAAGCTTCAGATGCAAAACCCACGTTTAAGTGCAGTGTTTGGTTAAGGCCTACAAAATCCTTTGGTACAGATTAATAGAACGTTTTTATCTTAGAAAATACTCTCTTACAATTCCCACATTCAATGGTTTGAAACCATCACATATGTATTCAAAGTTCACTCTCATCTTCATCTGATTCTCTCCTTTTCTCCTTTTCCTTTTCAAATTTTCTCTTTCTTTTAGTCTATTACATTCTATGTTAGCATGCTCACTCAACTCTAAAACTTTCTTCATCCTCCTATTCATTCCTCTACACTTTTTCTTTAATAACAGCATCTTTATTGTCTTGTAAATTGCTAGTGTAGATAGGAAACAGACAATTACTACTAATACAGAAACTAAGATTGTTTTGAGGATTCCCCCTGCTGCTGTATTTATCCAGTTGCCTATTGCAGAAATTCCCTTATTAAAGCTTTTTACTATGCTAGTAGTTCCTAAGGGTTCTAAATCAAGCTTCAAGTCAGAAATATTCTTTGCATAGTCTATAATTTTCGTACTCTCATCCAGTACATCCAGTACATACCTACAACAATTTTTAATTTTCAACATCTTGTTGACTCTTCTGCGAGTAAAATGTGTAAGAAATACAGTTTTGAAGTACTGTTGATCTAATCACTACTAATTATGTGTTCTCAAGTAATTAAGCTTCAGATGTACTAGTTGCTAATTTTCCTACTACTGTTGAAAGCTTGCTAATCTTCTCATCACTTAAATCTACTCCTACTGTGGTATGATAGCTCCAAAAAAGTATCCCGCTATTTACACTGCGTGAATCTCTATGTGCAAGTGTCATTGTTAAAGCATTTAAACTCTGTATATGATACATCTTTGGGAAAAGCAAACCTAAGTAGCGAATTCCCTCCACGTCAGCTGGCGATTTAAAATAAGCATTCTCTCCACAGATAAAATATACTCCAGGTATAGTTGGACCATTCTCTTGCAAAATTTGCCATGTTCCCCTTGATAACTCAAAAACATGTTCACAATTACTATTCCCAACTGATGTGTTTTTCTATGAATTATTCTTTTAAACACACAAACTTTCCCTTTGTGACTCTTACCTAATTTTCATCTGGGAACAGGCATTTTCTTTCTAAACTAATTCTCTTCTTTTTCCATACACTCTTCAAGACATCTTCTTTTTTATATGCATTCCCTTAAAACTGTGCATTTCTCTCCGCTAACATTAAAATGAAAACCTTTTTGACTGGGTTCATTAAGCAAGTTATGTTAGTTTTCATGAGCTCTCTAACAATAGCTACAGGAACAAAAGGTCTAAAATAGTACCAGGCTTTCTCCATCTCATTAGTTTGTGGATGTATTCATGCTCTTCTTTAGTGGAACCTTTGAAAGGACCATGTCAACATTAGAGAAATAATATTCAAAGTGTCTTTGTCTATATACTAAACTAAGCAATATACTGAACAATGTAGCATAGGAGAGAGGGATATGATGATATGCTGCTTGTTGATCAGCTGAAGAAGGCATACATAACAGTCATTTGCATCAATAGCTTTTGTGTATTCTTGCACTAATCTTAAATAAACGTTTGTCGAATAATCTTCCTTCATGTAATCTACTAAAGACGCTTTGATCTCATGTTGTGTTAGTGAATGTATCTAAAGATTTCTCTGTCTCTGGAGTAAAATGTATTAGTGAAATTATGGCAGCTGCCAACAAAACTATTAGAAAAAATAAAATTCATATAATAATCTTGCATCTATTTCTGAGTAAGGCAAACATTCATATCTAAAGTCAGATCTTGTAAAGCAATATGTGTGTATCAGCAAAGTTAATGTATTTATCTTGATATGCAAATGTCTTTATTATTTTCTTCTTGTTAGTTTCTTGCAGCTTTCCTCTCAGAAGTCTTCACATATTCTTCCTTAACCCTACTCTGTGTTCTTCTAAAATGTTATCCCTACTCTTCGTCTGCTGCCTCTGACCTAGGTACTCTTCTTATCTTCTTTTAGTAACTTGTTATTCAAATATTTAGTTTAAACTGTTAATTTAATGCATTTTTTCAGAACTGAATTTTTGCTTTGTGTAATTTCAAGGAGGTTCAGGCAAATCTCTTTTCCATTCAAGCAAGTCTGAGATTGGGATGTTTAGCACTTGGCTCACATAATGTGTCCATCCAGGTGCTGAATATTTTTGAGAGAGTACTCAAATTCCTTTGGGTCTTCTGAGTGTGTGTTGATCTCATATGTCACGTATAGTACTTAATTCTGTTTCTTCATCAATTGGCAGTGGTATGGATCCAACTGACACACTTGATTTCAACTTCTTTCAATTGTAGGTCTTTGGCCATTTGGCGGTGTAGATTGGTAATGTTCCCAGGTTGCAGATGTAGTGGAGGCATGGGTCCACTGGGGCCCCTGAGCAGATGGTCCACATAATTACAGATGTGTCGTTTCTGATGAGGGTTGTCCATTCGGTCAGATGGCCATCTTGTTTGGTGGTGGGTAGGTTAGCAACGAGTTCTCTGGGGTTGGGTTGATGTAAATGTTTGTGATTTTGCTGTGGAAGATGGATAATACCATACCTGCGACAATTGTTAATTTTCATCATCTTGTAGACTCTTCTGCGAGTAAAATGTGTAAGAAATACAGTTTTGAAGTACCATTGATCTGATCACTACTAATTCTGTGTTCTCAAGTAATAAAGCTTCAGATGTACTAGTTGCTAATTTTCCTATTACTGTTGAAAGCTTGCTAATCTTCTCATCACTTAATACTACTCCTATTGCTGGTATCATAGCTCCAAATAAGTCTCCTGCTATTTACACTGTGTGAATCTCTATGTCCAAGTGTCATTGTTAAAGCATCTAAACTCGGTATATGAAACATCTTTGGGAAAAGCAAACCTAAGTAGCAAATTCTCTCCAAGTCAGCTGGCAATCTAAAATAAGCATTCTCTCCACAGATATGTTTTTGCATTGTCTGCATCTTTTGTTGTTCTTGACACAGAACTTGTTCCTTCTCCTGGATCATTTTGTTGATCTTCAGGTATTTCGACTGTCACTTCAGCTTGAGTTTCTGAATCTCCACTATCTATGTCAAGAACTCCAATACTACTATGTTATCTTCACCTGGTTGCAGATCTTCACTCATTTCTTCTTCCTGGCTCTAATCACAAACTCTTCTTTTCTCTGTTTGAGTCTGTATAACTTGGGGTGGTACATTTACCAGTGCCCTTGGTCTGCCTCATAGAACACAATTTCTTCAGAAGGCTCTCTTGTTCTCTAGGTTTGAGAAGCATGCACCCAGTTTGGTATTCCATCACACTTGACAGTTATATTCATGATCAGAACAGGGGCCTTTCCACTTCGCCTCCAGACAGGACTTTCTCACATGTTTCTTGATCAGGATCCAGTCACCTGAACTGAAGTCATGGCATTGCTCTTGATGTGGATTTATAGTGACAGCTTCAACCTGTCGAGAGACAGAATGTACCACATCAGCTAGTCCCTTGCAATAATCAAGTACCATGTCATCTGTTATGTCCACAAGTGCATTTGCAATAACAGCAGGCAATCTCATTGCTCTCCCCATTAGTATTTTGTGTGGTGATAAACCAGTCTTTCTATCAGGTGTACTTTGCATACTCCAAAGGTACCAAAGGTAAAGCATCAGGCCACTTCAATGAAGTTGATGCACAAACGTTTGCCAATCTGAATTTAATAGTTCAGTTGATCTGCTCAGCAATTCTGCATGCTCCAGGTCAATAAGTACAGTGTGGCTTCTGTTCAATTTGCAAGGCTGCACACATTTTGAGGATCTTATTGTTGAAGCTATGTTCTCAGTCTGACTCCAAACTAAAGGCATACCGTACCCCAGGCCCAACTTCCTCAACAATAGCTTGGCTACAGTGAGACTGTAATTTCTCCTTGTTGGGTATGCTTCCACTTATCTAGAGAAAATGCACACTATAACCATGACATATCTCAGCCTGTTACAAACAGGCATTTCAATAAAGTCCATTGCATTCTGTTGAAAGGACCTTCTGCTCTTCCTACATGGCTCATTGTAAATTATTTCCCTACATTCATCTGTTGATATGTTACACATTGGTGACGCAACTCTTCTACATGGGGTCTGAATCCTGGATTTAACCAAATCAGCCTAAATGCCCTGACCATAGCATCTCTGCCTAAATGTGTAGGTCCATGGAAATGTCTTGTCATTGGGGACAGTAGAATATCTGGTAACACTGGTCTTCTACTGAAACACAAATGTCTTTCTCATATTTTCAACATCCTGCTCTGATCCACCACCATTGTTATGCTTCAGACTCATTTTCTTGCAGGACTTTCAGGTGTCAGCTATTGCCATCAGCATAGAATAGACAGTGCCCTCTTAAAATCTGTTTGTGAATGTCCATTAAATGTACAGGCCACAATTGCACAATAACCTGCCACTTCGTCTGCACATATATTGCTGACAGTGATATAACCATTGTCACTCCTCTGTGCTGCACATTTTATGACTGCAATTTCAGTGGAAAGACGTAAAGCTTCTAGCAGTCACCTCACCTGCTCCTCATTTTTTTTATAGGGGATCCTGACAAGGTCATGAAACCTCTTTGTGACTATAACTGTCTAAAATGATGGACCACACCAAAGCCATACTGACTTTCTGTAAATATAGTCATTCTCATTTAGGTGGTGAAGCTGCAAGATCTAGTAAGAGCAATCAATTCTGCAATTTGTGCCGAGGAGACTCCATGAAGCCATGAATCTTCTATTATTTCTTGAATTGTGCAAACAGCGTATGATGCTCTCAGAGAACCTGTGTTTGTTCTTAAACATGAGTGATCTACAAAAACGGACATGATCAGGACTTATCAATGGCTCATCCTTTAAAGCAGACCTTAGCTTGGTGCATAAATCTGAGACATCAAGATAGTCATGCTCAAATTCATCTGACATCTCACCTTCAGGCAGAGGCACGAGTTTGCTTGGATTTGAGATATGGCAACGTCTCATAGTAATATTATCAGCAGCAAGTATCTGCTGCTCATACTTTGTCAGTCTTGTAATGGCCAAATGTTGTGTTTTTGTTCTGGTAAGCAAAACCTCAACAGAATGAGGCACCATTATAGTTAAAGGGTGTCCCATCACTGTTCTTTCACATCTCTTGAGACTAGCACTGACAGCAGCCACAACTTTAAGACAACCAGGCAATGCCGCAGCTACAGGATCAAGTCTAACCGAAAAGTAAGACCTAAGCCTTCTGGCATCTTTGAATAATCAGGCATTCCCAGTGCACAACAGAGACTTTCTCTCAGCTCTAGGAAAGCTTTAATGCATTCAATTTCCCATGGCACCGGATTAGACACATCTCTGTGTGCCACAAAAGGAAAAGTTAGGTATCCACAGTCTATAGTAGCTAACCATTCCCAAAAACATTGTGACTTCTATTTGCGTCTTGGAAGGACCCATTCGCAAAATGGCTTCTACTCGTTCTTTTGACATTTTTCTTGTCCCTTTCTCAATGATATGTCCCAAATATTGGACTTCTTTTTGACAGTATTGAAACTTACTCTAGGCCACTTTAACAGTGTCTTGTCTGCAAGAGACTCCTATCTCCGATGCCACTAATAGGTCATCAATGTACTGGACAAGAGCTGAGTTACAGGGCATGATCAATGGCTACAAATTGTTCATTAAAGCATAGTTAAAAATAAAAGGGCTTTCAGTATAGGCTTGTGGGACTCGACAGCATGCTAATACCGTCTCTCAAAACATGAAGAACAATAGGTACTGACTATCCTCATATAACAGAAGCAAGAAGAAAGCTTGGCAAAGATTTACAACAGTGAATTACTATCCTGTACATGGAATCTGGTAAAGCATGGTTGCTGGATTGTACCACAGGACAACATGGGATGACAATACCATTAACCTTTCTCAAATCCTGAACGATCCTAAACTTCCTATTAGGCTTTTGTAATCCCATAACAAGTGAGTTACATAGACTCCTGATTATCTCTTTTAAATAAAATCTTTAAAAAATGGTATCATGTCCTCAATTATTGGTGTTATCCCTGCTGCTATCACTGGAGTAATTTGATAAAGTGGTATTCTTAGAAAGATGGCTTTCGGTTTGACATATATCCAGACTGGTTCAACACCCATTATTAGTCCCTGCGAAATCTCATATTTCTGGATTCACTGTCTCTATTAAATCTGGTGGTAATTCTTCTATAGTCAGCATTAAGTAAAGCCATGCAGTTTCTTGTAGAGCCAATTTTAACTCAATATCCTCATCATGGGTCTGAAATATGACCCCATTTGGCGGACAGTAAATTGTGAAATTTAGTTTGGGCAAGAGGTTTCTCCTCAATAGATTTATAGGACTTGAGTTACAAGCAACAAACTGATGATCTTCTCAAATGAACGTTATCTTAATAGGAACTTCTTATGAGATTGGATTTGTAATTTATTTGTAACACCTACAACTTGCATCTTCTTTCCCAAGAGAAGTAGGTCTGGGACTTCCACTGTTCTAACATTGGAATGAGTAGCTCCAGTGTCAATCAGGAATTACACTTGGTGGCCATTTATTTTACCTTCTACAAATGATCCATTCTGATCTACCTCTAAGACTGCACCTAGCATGCACTATGCCTCCCCTGTCAGGCACCATCATTGAGACATGTTTGAGTCCAAGCTTTCATAATTAAACATAGGAAATGGTTAAATCACACTTTGGTTTTGTACCTGCATTGCATTTTGATTTACTTGGGGTCAATGATTTTGATTCAATCTAGTGTTACCCACATTCTGTTGAAACATAGAGGCTTGTGAGGCTGTGCCACAATCTGCTGGGTTATAAATGGCTGTGCTATTGTTTTTGTTAACACTGGTTGTTCAACAACAGGTTGTATTGCTTGCAATTGTCCAGTAAACTGATAAGCATTTGGATCAACAGCAGCTATAACTACAGTTACGTTATTATTTACTGTTGTATCAGCACTTGTTTCACGTTCCACGCATGGTATTGGACGTCCAGTTAATAATTCCTCCAAAATGTAATCTTCCAAACCTGTTTCTGAATCTGTTTTCGGTTCAGTTTATATTGCTGGTTTCCCTTTAATCTTTTTCCTTTTAGGTTTTTCGTGTTTTTCTGACTGCTCATTTTTCTCTTTTGTAATGGCAGGATGTAATCTAGTTTCCTGTATGTCTGCTTATTTTCATTCCAACCTGCATAACTTTGCATAGGTCTTTTTCTTTGTTTTTGATACCTGTTTCTATCCCTATCTATTGCTATCTTCTCCCAAACACCTACGGCTTCAAACTGAGTGTGTCTGGGAGGTGACTTTATTTCACAAAGAATTTCTCATAATCTGTCTGTATTCTTCAAATTAAATGACTGCCATCTAGGAAAGCCTAACGGACACTCTTTTTCAGTGATCTTGCACCACTGGCGAAGCCATACGCATGTATGTAACCTTTGCTCACTCCTCATATGATATGCAGGCATTCTGTCTAGAGGCGCATATTCACCCATCCGAACAGCAATATTCACATCGCCTCTTATCAAATTTCTAATAGCTTTGAAAAATGTCATGATTTTGAATTAAATTCAACAAACGGCAAATAATCAAAATACAAAGCTGCAATGTTTCGATTCTGTTTTGCATATAACTCATTCAGAAAAGTCCTTCCCATCTCAGCACGGCACAGTAATTCATTCAAACAATGATTGCACTGCTTTGTACACAGCTTAACCAATCTCAGTGCAGTGTTTACATCAACCGACCAATACCAGAGCAGCACCATATGATGTAACAACTCACTCTTTCACTGCAGGTCACCCTCCTTTACAATGTCTTCATTTACACACAAAGCTTCAATTCGATAATTTCTAAGCAACATAAATTAACAGACTTTGGCCCTCATTATGACATTGGCGGTAAATCCCACTTACCACCAGGCTGACTGCCGCCGACATATCGCCGCAGTGGTGGATATCTGTCCACCATATTATGACACACACATACCAATCCGTCACTATTCAGCCACATGCACAATTCCGCCACACCAAATGTCAGTGATAAACTGGCGGTATCAAAACCCACACCGTAACGCCAACAGAACTACGCCCACCACATCATGACCCACGAATCACCATGGTGGAAATTAAATGGCGGTAAACCATTGGCGGTACATACCGCCGCTCTCAAAATACACACACACAAACAAAATAATACCACATTGGACAATTCAAACAACACACACCTGACACACATACACAAACCACATCCACACCACTATAAAACACACACCCACATTACCCACAACCGTTTACGAATACAAACCATTCTCACGAGACAGACACCATGACCACAGACAAAACCAGAGCCACACATTACCTAAATCTATACACCACCCACACACCCCACATCACACACCCCAACACATCATACTACACACCCTCACCTACACAATTCACACAACACCCATGGCACCACAAAGACACCCCGATTATCAGAGGAAGTGCTAAGGGTCAGGGTGGAGGAAATCATCAGAGCCACAGCTATTTGGAGCACAGGTGCAGCAGATATCGATAGCTAGGAAGATGGAGCTATGGCGGAGAATCGTGGACAGGGTCAATGCCATGGGACAGCACCCAAGAACCAAGGTTGACATCAGGAAGTGGTGGAACAACCTACGGGGGAAGGTACGTTCCATTGCAGCAAGACACCAGATCGCTGTACAGAGGACTGGCGGTGGACCTCCACCTCTTCCCCCACAACTAACAACATGGAAGGAGCAAGTCTTGGCAATCATGCATCCTGAGGGCCTGGCCGGAGTAAGAGGAGGACTGGACTCTGGTAAGTCAACTCTATACTACCACTACACCCCTACCTGCATGCCATGACATACCCTCACCCTCACCCTCACTCCCATCACTCCACCACTTACCACACCCCCCACAATTACATCTCACTCATCCCAATGCCAAGCCCTGCATGCCATACCAATGCATGGGCACCACTCACAGCCCTGCATGGACACCTATCACTAAAGCATGCACACTGGAGAGGATCAGCTATCCCACCACATACCAACGTACACAAGTGAAAACTGCCAGGCAAATCCAACCAAAGAGGGCAAGCCACAGATGCACAATAAGTCAGACACAAAAACAATAACACAGCATTTACATCCCCACAGGTACCCCAGCCAATGTCAGCGGAGAGGAGGTGCCAGCAATATCCAGTCCCCCCACAGAAGAGGCCCACAGTGATGACAGCAACTCTGGTCTCCAGGATCTGGATGACCAACCTGGCCAATCAGGGACCTCTGGACAGTCGGTTACCCAGGCCCAGTCACACACAACCACAGAGCCTCCCCCATCAGGAAACACCACCACAGCACCCACCCAGCATACCCATATCTCTGTCCCCAGGACACGTCAATCAGCAGTGTGTCCACCTCTACAGGGTTCCCAGGGCACACCTCGCCCCCAAGACAATCAGGGACCTGGGGTCAGTGGCAGTGGGCACACGGTTCAGGGGACAGAGGCACAGGACAACAGGGAAACTAGGAGGACTGCTGTGTGCCAGGGGGAGGACAGGCCCAGGGAACTGACTCTCCAGGAGGCACTTGCAGAGATCCTGGGAGCATATCAACATTCCCAGGACACAATGGGCCAGATCCTGACAATGTGCAGGAGAACAGGCGGTTGCAGGAGGGACAGTACCAGGGGATCAGGGAGGATTTGCAGGCCATCAACACCATCCTGGTCTCCATAGCAGGGATGCTGGCAGACATGGCCAATATATTGAGGGAGGCAGTATCACAACAGTGGGCCTCTGCCACTAGCCAGACATCTGAACTGCCTTCCACCTCCGCTGCCGCTAGCAGACAGGAGGCCCCGTCAGAGGACCAACAAGCCTCCAGCACCCCTACCCCTGCAGAAGGAGAACCAAACCGCAAATGTTCCCTGCGATCTAGACTGAAGCCAGAGACACTTTCTAAGACCTCTGCCAGCAAATGAGACTCTCCTGATTGTCACCCTTGTGCCCCACAAGGTCACCCTGTCCACTTTGAACTGCCATTGCTCCCCTTCCTATGTCCCCTTGGACAATGCATCTGTGCTACAAATAGACTGGAACAATACCCTAGACTTTCCTCTATTGTCACCCCAGCCCATTGCACTTGCCCCTCTTTTTCTTAGCACTTCAATAAACACCCTTTAAAAAAATATAAGTATGGAGTATGTCACATTTTTTAATATATGTATTCATTTAACCAGGTTCAAACAATGCAATTCAACTGTACAGTAAATGAGCATATGTTAAAGACCTGTAGCTGGCTGCAGTGTTCACACCAGGCACCAACATCTGTAAAATTAATTGCCAAAGGGTACAGTAAGTGTGCATAGAGGTGGGAAATAACAGCATGCCAGTGCCACAGATATTAGACATAATTAAAATGAAATGTGAAGTAACACTGTCTTACCTGTGTGTCATTGGAAGTACTGTCTGATGGCTGCTGTTCTGTTGTCCTCATCCTCATCCTCATCCTCTGCCTCTTTATCCTCACTGTCCACAGGGTACACTGCTGCCACACAGGCATCTCAAGCCTCCTCCTCCGGCAGAAAAGACCCATGGCGTCTCAGGGCAAAGGTTGTGCAGCATGCAGCATGGCACTATTATTTGGCAAATCTTCTTGGGTTAGTAGCACAGGGATCCACCTGTTATATGGAGGCACCGGAACCTGGCCTTCAGGAGGCCAATGGTACTTTCTATAATCCTTCTGGTTCGCCTATGTGCCTCATTGAAACGTTTTTCTGCCCTTGTCCTGGGTCAGCAGCCAAGATAGGTTGGGGTAACCAGAGTCACCTGCAAATATTGAGGGACAACTTTTAGCCACACACTATCCCATATGGCCCACACCATGCCCATACACCAACATAAACTGGATGGGGACCATGGCTCACCTATTAGCCACATCCTGTGCCTCTGTATCTGGCCCATTGCATTTGGGATGCTGCTATTCCTCAGGACAAAGGCATCATGCACCGACCCAGGATACTTAGCATTGACATGGGAGATGTACTGGTCCGTCAAGCACACCATCTGTACATTCATAGAGTGGAAACTCTTACGATTTCTGTACATCTGTTAATTTTGATGGGGGGGACAAATGCAATATGTGTTCCATCAATCGCCCCTGTTATGTTGGGGCTATGTCCCCCATAGAAGTCGGGCTTCACTGTGGCCAAATCCTCAACCTGGGGGAAAACAATGTACTGCATATGTGTTTTATCAGGGCAGGCAACACTCTTGTCAGCACTATTGAGAACATTGGCTGTGACATTCCTGCTGCCAAGCCCACTGTCACTTGGAAAGAACCAGTTGTTAGGAAATGGAGCACTGATAGAACTTGCACAAGAGGGGGGATCCCAGTGGGGTGATGGATAGCAGATATCAGGTCAGGCTCCAATTGGGCACACAGTTCGGTGATTGTGGCCCTGTCAAGTCCATAGGTGAGGATAATGTGCCTGTCCTCCAGTGTTGCCAAGTCCACCAGGGGTCTGTACACGGGGGTATGTCTCCATCTCCTATGCATCTGCAGCGGTAGTAATCTATGGGGCAAAAGAGTGAGGAGCTGGTCAAAAACTGAACAATCGGGCTACAACAGAACATTGCATGCTGGTAATATGTAATGGGTCAGTGTGAATTGTCCAGTATGTCCAAATTTAAACAGCGACGCAGCAATTATCCAGGGCTTGTCTCCTCACCCCTGAAATGGTGTCCGCCTGTCCTGCGTGGAGGGACAGGTGGAAGTGAGGTAATTCCGCTGAAATTGTGCACCGTTGCGAGAGGTGGTCGGGAACCGCAGTGCAACTCCTTATTGGGTAACATTGGGCCCCTAGGGTTACAGTGGCCAATGGTGATCTACACAGGTGGTGACAGCATGCACCACCACGGACGTGACCGCCATTTTCTATCTGATTCCTCACTTGCTACCTGACCTACAACAGGAGAGGACCTTACAGTGCATGTGCAGCTGTGACCTGTGTCTGGAACCTACCATGGCCTGTGTGACTGGAGAAAGGCCCCCTGCCTTCACTTCGGCAGAGTTGAGAGACTGGTGGATAGGGTCCTACCCCAGTACGCACTGCTGTATGGGCCTCCAGACCAACACATGAGTACACTGTGGGCACAATGCATGTGGCATAAATGCATGGGGTGGTGTGTGTGAAGGCCTTATGTAAGGGGGATGGGTGGATGTCCTCTGAGGAGCGTATTGGTTGTGTGCGGGCCATTGGAGAAGTGTGGCTCAATGGTTAGAGCGGCAGACCCTGAAGCAGAGATCTGGCTCAAGACCAGGGTTCAAGTCCCGCTTCGGCAGGTCTTGGGCTCAATTCCCCTTGACCAGATAATTCTCGCCTCTGTGCCTAATCTAATTCATGGGTCCCACTCTGCAACTCTGGGCAATAGCTTGCTTAATCTCCACAACGGCCCCAACAGCGCTTGGATGCCTGGCTTCACCCTGGGGGTGCTCAGGAGTGGACGCCTCACAGGGAAAAGCCAGGAGGGGTTCCATAGCGGTATGAGTACAGCGCCTTGAGACCCGAACGGGTGAGTAGTGCGCTATACAAGTGCTAATTTACATTTTACATTTACATGTGTGTGGAAATGGTAACGTGACGGGGTATGGTGGGCCATACGTGTAGCAGGCATGACTGTCTGACTAATACTATTTTCCTGTGTGTATTGCCTCTGCAGGTCAGTGCCCATCAAAAGAAGGGTATATGGCGTGCCATCGCCAAGGAGGTGCACACCCTGTGGGTCTACGCCATGCGTTGCACCCACTGTCGCAAACAGTGGGAGGACCTGAGACGCTGGACACAGAACTCAGCGGAGGCCCAGCTGGGGATGGCCTCCCAATGAGGCAGGGGTGCCCGTCGAACCCTGGCCCCCTGTTGGCCGGCATACTGGCGGTGGCCTATCCTGAGCTGGATGGGGGCTGAGGGCATCACAGTAGCCACAAGGGGGTGAGTACAGTGCCCATCATTACTATTAACGCCTGGTGGGGAGGTATCCGGGTAGTAGATGTCGGTCAGTGGGTGCCCCTAGGCCAGGTCTGACGTTGCAGTGTAGGTCCCCTGATGGCAAGGGTGCACAAAGGCAAAGTTAGCTACCTAGCTAGTAGGCATCCACTACTGGTCAGGACTGCGCATGTCCCAGGTGTGCTGGATTTGCCAGTGTGTGCCCCTCCCCATGCCTTGGTGGATAGCAATATCACTGGTAGTGCAATACATAGTGCGTAGGCCTGTTCCCTGTATGTGAGGGTGCTGTGTGTGCCAACGGTGGTGTTGGTGTAGCCATTGACCAAGTGTATCCTTTATCTCTTCCCCCCTTATTGATTTGTCACCCTGTCCTTATGTGCATTAGCATCATCTAGCGGGGGAGCAGAGGCACCGGCAACGGAGGGAGCTGCATCCCACAGGACCCAAGAGGCAGAGTACGCCAACGGTAAAGGCACCAGTGGGACGGAGGGCAAGGGGAGCACCATGGCAGAGACTGGGGGGACAGTTCAGACACAGATACCTCCTCCGATGGAAACTCCCTGGTGGTGGCGGACAACTCTGTGACCACCCCAGCTACAGGCACAGCTGCCACCCCCTGTACCAGCACTGCCCTTCCAGCAGCCTCTCATTGAGTTGCCCGTGCCAGCTCACCCAGGAGTGTGGGCATTTCCTTCACCCCAGGCACCTCAGGCCCTGCCCCAGTGAGCCCTACTGCCCTGATTGAGGAGGCTATGACCTCCTGAAATCCATCTCTGTAGAGCAGTCAACCATTGTGAATGCCATCCAGGGGCTGGCAGCCCAGATGCAACAGACTAATGCATTCCTGGAAGGCATTCACACTGGCTTGGCGGCCCAACAGAGATCAATCCAGGCACTGGCCTCCTCTCTGATGGCAGCCATTGTCCCTGTTTCCACCCTCCAACTTCCTCTTCCCAGTCCCATTCTCTTCAACCCCAACCTATCCCAAGCACACAGGCAGACGAGCATGCACACAAGACAACACACAAGAGTGGTTTAGGCAAACACAAGCACCACACTTCATCCCACAGGCACTCACACAAACACCATCCAGATGCAGACATACCAACATTCACAATTTCCACTGTGTCCCTCCACCTCCCTCCCAGTTCCATCCACAATCACACCTGCATGCACTACACCAACATCCACTACCAGCATCACCACCACACCTAGCAGAACACACACCTCACTGGCAGACACTTCCACAACAGCCATGCACACGTCCCCTGTGTCCTCTCCCACTGTGTCTGTCCCCGCCTCCCAAGGTACTCAAAAATGCAAGCACTCAGACACCCAACAGCCATCTACCTCACAACAGCATCCAGCTCATGCTCCTGCACCCAAGGTCAGCAGACAGACACCTCCTACAACCACTCCCTCTTCCTCCACCCCCAAACCTTCACCCTCTCCCCCCGTGTCCCTAAACAGCTTTTCCTATCCCCCTTGACCTCTTCCCTACCCCTTCCCCTGTCCTGCATGTCTGGCCAGGCTGGCAAAAACCTAGTCAAGCTCCTCAGCCACCCAGTCCATGGGCCCAGTCGTTACCATACCCACTCATGGTGGGAAAGGATCCAGGGCACATGTCCTGAGGGTGAAGGAGCCTGCACCAGGCAGCCTCAAGGAAAAGGAGCCTGCCACAGCTGCTGCCAGGAAGACAAAGGAGCCTGCCCCAGCTGCTGCCAGGAAGACTAAGGAGCCTGCCCCAGCTGCTGTCAGGAAGACTAAGGAGCCGGCCCCAGCTGCCATGAAGAGCAAGGAGCCAGCACCATCAGGCAGAAAAGGTAAGGGGCCTGGGGCAGGAACTGTGACGGAGCCCCCACCACCAACCATGGTTGTGCAGCCGTCCGAGGCTGCAGGGGATGGGCAGGAGCCTCCCCCCACCAGCAACACCAGCACCCTCAAGTGGGCAACCGTCTGAGGCTGCAGGGGATGGGCAGGAGCCTCCCCCCACCAGCAGCACCAGCAGCACCACCTCCATTGGGCAGCCGTCCGAGGCTGCAGGGGATGGGCAGGAGCCTCCCCCCACCAGCAGCACCAGCGCCATTGAGCAGCCGTCACTACCGGCAGACGGTATGTAATCCTGCCTCCATGGGCTGCTGTGCGGCCTGCCTCCTGTAAATCCAGTGGTATGACACCCACCTGAGAAACTGTGACCATGCACTCCCCAGGATCAAGAGCACAGGGCACAATGCCCCCTCCAGAACCAGTGGGTAAGACACCCACCTACCCCTGCCTCCCCAGGATCAAGGGCACAGGGCATGAGGCCCCCTCCAGAACCAGTGGACAAATCACCCATTTGAGAGAATGTGGCCTTGCCCCCTCCAGAACCAGTGGTGTTGTTGCAGCTCCCGGCTGAGGTGCCCCCTTCCCTCGTCCTCCTGAGGTGCCTGCCTATTTGCCAACTGATGCCCCTGCCGTGTTCTCTTCGTGTTGAGGCAGGTGACAAATGGGGCCTTGGACTTTGTCCTGTGGCCAAGTGGCTCACGCTAACTGAGGACTAGGCAGTGTCCTTCGAACTGTACATTTGTAGAAATATGTTATATTGGCAAAACTTTTATTTCTACTGTGTTGATCTCATTACAATCCCTTTGGTACATTCCTGTTGTCCTTGCATTATTCAGCCGATTTAGGGGAATTACTTGTTATCTTGTGCATCTGGTTGTGTGTATGTCGGTTGTGTGTGGTGCGTGTGTGTGTCACTGTTGTTTTCCTCCCTTCCTCCCTTGTGTGTTAGGCAGCTGTACTCCCCATTGTCGTCTTCGCCATTGTTGGTGTTTGTGGTGGAGCAGCACGTAGAAGAGCATGGGGAAGACATGCAGCTCAGGCTCCATGGCGGCATGGTTGTTCCCTGTGTCTCCAATGGTGAGTTCTTTCACTTCTGTGCAGTGTTTCCACCAGGCTTTTGATGTCGTTGGTACCACCCCGGAAAAGGTGGTGGTTTCCACTGTCTTAATATGGTGGGTGGAACATTGACTTCCACCTGGCTGTAGGCGGCTACCGCCGTGGTGCCTGTTGTTTCCGGCCTGGCAGTCGATGTGGTAAAGTGGCTGTCTATCGGAGATCTATCTGCCCTGGTTATAATTTGGTGGTACTTACCGCCAGCCTGTTGGTGGTATTACCGCCACTTTTGCACCAACCGCCAGGGTTTTAATGAGGGCCTTTGTCTGCTTCTTCTAAAGAAAACCATATAACAGTCAACACCCGGGATTTTAAGGTTTTTACACCTTCTGAATTTTCAATCCAAAAGAGGTTTGCTTCCACAATGATGACATCTTGACCAAATTGCTCATCAGGCTTGACCTACACTGATCAATATTAGTTCATCCATAGCAAATGTTATTACTGTTCCTATCTTAACTGTTCAGTCGACAACAACTCATGACCTGCACTGCAAAGCATTAGCAGACAAGAATACCATAAGTCTACTTTTATTTATCTATGTATTTATCCCAGATTCTTGTACTATTTCTTAGTCCAATAGCCCCTTTATCTTCTTAAAAAAATGCATAAACATTAGCAATGCAATTCAAAACATCAATGGTTAAGCAAATCTCAAGTCAACATATAGTTCACAAATCACTTTAATCATCACAATTGCTATGCGTAACCATATTGATACAACTGAAACTGCAATTCTCCACTCTGTAATCACTACCTGCAATCACTTTAAGAACTGCTGTGACGCCACGCTTAACCGCAGCGTCTCTGTGTACAACGGCGGTCGGACCGCGACTTTGATTATCAGAGCGCCCTCCTCCGCGTTTTTGCCCAGTTCTTGCAACACTTGCCAGGAAGCATTTTTCATGCTCCTGTTCGCGTCATCCTTACCTGTCTTTGTAATATTTTTTATTTTCTGTCAGTGGTGGACTCCTTTCCTTTTTCTTTTTCTTTTTCTCTTTCTTGTTTTCTTCTGTTTTTCTGTGCTTTTGTCTTTTTCTTCTTTCTGGTCTCCATGCTGTCTTCTTGCATTTTTCCATGTTGTCTTCTTCTGTTCCTTTTTCCCAGCATGCCCTTTTTCTCTTATACTGCTACTTTTTTCCCATTCTCTTCTATGGGCCTTTTCCCAATCCAAGATGGTGTTGTTTCTTTTTCCTGTATTGTCACTTCCTGTCTTCCAGTATGTAAATTACTCAGTCCTAATCTGCCTTGCAATGCAAACACTTCCTCTTGGTGGTGATCGTTGCTCCTGTTCGTCGTTTATTTTCCAGTTCCTGTTCCTCTGATTGTGAATTTTTTCCTCTTTTTTCCAGTTCTCATTCCTATTTTTTCCTCTCTTTCAGGAGTTCCTAGTTTTGAGCATTTTCCCATTTTTTTTTTCCCCCCCAGGACTCCTTCTGGAGGGTATGATCTGCTTTGTCGTTTTCCTGTCAAGCAGCATAGTGGCTACTAGAAAGGGTTGCCCCTATCTTGGTCTATCAACAGAAGACCGGGTGCTCTTTCAAACCCTTTAGTCAAAGGTGAGAAGCAAAGGTGAGAAGCATCGTGCAGACCGTGACAACTGCACTCTCTCAATCTTCAAACTCAGGCTTTGGGCATTGGGCATTTTATCTATCTTGCGTACTTTTTCATTTTTGCAGCTCCTTTTCTCATTACCTAAACCATCCTCTGTTACCAACTCTGTTGAAGCAGAGACTTGGAATAAATAATTGTTCACCTGCCTCATTTGAAAGCTCTCCCTACTATTGGACCCCAAGGCAATGAACCTTCAAGGCAAGTGAGAATGGAAAGAGCTGCAAATCAAAGCAAGTATTTGCAATGCAACAGCTCTCGCATTAGCGAGTGATAGAGCTGTTGGCGCTGTAAATGATAATGACAATCTTGCCTTTGGGACCTTACAAATATTTAGCCATGCAGTACATTAAACCTTTATCAGATATAAACTGTGCATGCCTTCATACACTTGGCATTAGACTGTAATGGTCTGAACGGCCCCTACAGAGCACTACATTAAAAATAGCATTCAGAAGAAACTTGGTCATGTAACCATATAGTCAGCCCCTAGAGGGCATAATTGCACAAAAAAAGAATGACAAAGAACACTGCAGTGTAACTATATAATCAGCCTCTTGAGGGCATCATGTAGTACACATTTTCAAGGCTAGCAGGCCTTTTAAATAATATTTAAGTGTGGAGTCAGCGGTACAAGGGTGTAGTGCCACAGGTCATTACTAGATGTCCCTGTACAGTCAACAGCAGAAGGTGCAGTATCACTGGTCATGGCTACATGTCTCTATAGAGTCAACAGCAGAAGGTGTAGTATCACCTGTTGTGTCTAGATGTAGAGTCAACGCCAGAAGGTGCAGTATCACTGGTCGTGGCTAGATGTCCGTGTAGAGTCAACAGCAGAAGGTGCAGTACCACTGGTTGTGGCTAGATGTCCATGTAGAGTCAACAGGAGAAGGTGTATTACCACTGGTCATGGCTAGATGTCCCTTTGGAGGCAAAAGCACTCAGAATACAGTATCACAGAACGCTGCCAGAAGTTCTTCTGACGTCAGAAGCTCAGACTGTCCCCCAAACCTGGAAACGGCTGAAGAAGTATCAGGTCCTCAGTGGAATGGCTGTAATATTTACCCATGCAACACATTAAACCTTTATCAGAAATAAACTGTGCTTGCGCAATCTTTCATACACTTGCTATTAGACTGTAATGTTCCAAACAGCCCCTACAGAGCACCACATTAAAAATCGCATTTGGAAGAAACATGGTCATGTAACCATATAGTCAGCCCCTGGAGGGCATAATCACATGAAAAAAGAATGACAAAGGACACTGCATTGTAATCAGCCCCTTGAGGGCATCGTGTCTAGCACATTTTCAGGCCTAGCAGGCCTTTTAAATAACATTTAACTGTGGGTGCAGTGCCGCAGGTCGTTACTAGATGTGCCTGTACAATCAGTAGCAGAAGGTACAGTACCATTGGTTGTGGCTAGATGTCTCTGTAGAGTCAAAAACAGAAGGTGCAGTAGCACTGGTTGTGGCTAAATGTCACTGTGGAGCCAAAAGCACTCAGAGTACAGTGTGACAGAAAGCTGCCAGAAGTTCTTCTGATGACACTGTATCCTCAGCGCAAGAGAGCTCCTAACTGGGTGGGGACCTTGAGTGTTGTTATGCCACTGCTGAGATATCCCAGGCCTGAAGCAGCACATGCCTTTTGCCTAAGATCAAGTGCAGCTTTCGGCCTAGTTAGTCGTGCCTATGGGCAGTTACCATCCTTCAGCTCATGGAGAGCATAGTGCGTTACACATTTGCAGGTCTAGCAGGGCTGTCAAAATATTATTATAAACAAGGCCCTTGTAACACAAATTCCCCTCAGCTGTCAAAACAAAGGTGCCAGCTATAAGAGAGTTTAAATATCCAATAAATGGTGAAAGAGGTTATGATTGTGGGCCCCCCTCAAACCTAGTGTGACCCAAAAGATGACCTGGACAGAAAGAGCACGTCATTCTGAATGTTTTGGTGGTGGTCCCTTTGTCGTAGGACCACCAAAGGCTGAGTTCTGGGAAAAAATGTGTTGTAAAAGGAATGCCCTGCAGATTATTATTGGGTGAGTTTCCCCGAGTGCAGTGAATATTGTAGTATCGGCCCTCCTGCTGTGCAGGGAGAGCTGCTGTTGAGGATTCAATACCTGGGTCAATTTCATGGTATATAAAGCTACAAACATTTTACAAAACACACACACACAAGACACAACAACATGAATTTACTGATTGTGTAAAGTAAGGAACAAGTGAAGGACAAACGCGGGAAACAAACTGCACGCATGAACATGAGTGCTTACTTACAAACATGAGAGGCAGGAAACAATTAAAAATTATAGTCCGTCCAAACAACAGAAAAACAATCCAGGCGTAATTAAACCGTACGTGGCCGGTGCTCCTCAGCCAAAAACAGGAAGTTAGATATTGCCTGGCAAACCAGTTAGGGGGCAGAAAAGAAAAGCAATACTGCCTTCAACCTATAGTAAGCGGCAGGCAGGGGCAGGCAGCAGCAGGCAGAAGCAAAGTCCTTTACTCATTCCAACAGGTCTTGCAGAAAGTGCATGCTCACTGTCTAGGCTCAACCTAAACAACAAATATCCCCAATTCCCCAATGAGATTTTTTTTTTAAGAGTCAAAAAAGTTTTTTTTTATTCTAATTTTAATCTTTTTATTAAATCAGTTCATAAATATCTTTCTTAGCAGGTCAATTAAGATCAATACAAATTACAGAACAATGCATACAGCATGTCCCATAAAGATCTAGGGCCAGATGTACAAAACGTTTTGCGACTCGCAAACGGCAAAATTTGCCGTTTGCGAGTCGCAAAACGCGAATCCCAATGCAGAAATGCATTTTGCGAGTCGTTACCGACTCGCAAAATGCATTTCAGACTCGCAAATAGGAAGGGGTGTTCCCTTCCTATTTGCGAGTCGCATTGGGATGCAATACCATTTGCGAGAAATGGCATCGCAGTTACCATCCACTTCAAGTGGATGGTAACCCAATCGCAAATTGGAAGGGGTCCCAATGGGACCCCTTCCAGTTTGTGATTGCACCCAAAAATATTTTTTCAGGGCAGGGAGTGGTCCAAGGGACCACTCCCTGCCCTGAAAAATCCGAAACTAAAGGTTTCGGTTTTTTTTGTAGTGCAGCTCGTTTTCCCTTAGGGAAAACGGGCTACACTTCAAAAAAAAAAACCTGCTTTATTGACAAGCAGGTCGCTAACATGGAGGCCTGCTGACGTCAGCAGGCCTCCATGTTAGCGAGTGCCCATACTCGCAATGGGGCCGCAATTTGCGACCCACCTCATGAATATTCATGAGGTGGGTCATTGCGACCCCATTGCGAGTTGCAGTCGGTGTCTGAGACACCGTACTGCATAGCAATTTGCGACTTGCAAATTGCGAGTCGCAGGGACTCGCAATTTGCAAGTCGCAAATTGCCTTTTTCGTACATCTGGCCCCTAATCCCTATTCTAATTCACTTAAAGAAAATAAAGTTCAGCAGAATCCTTGAAGAATTATCTCAGATGTGAAAGCATACAATTTTCTAGTCAAGTATCTCCTTGAGAATTGCAATAGAATCTCTCAGTGTTGGACTTGTTTCCTTTTTGCAGGGTCATCTCCAATCTTTTTGCCTCCTATTTTTTGTGACCTGTTTTTTGTTGGCTTTTGAACTCTGAGCTCTTTACCACTGCTAACCAGTGCTAAAGTGCATATACTCTCTGTGTAAATTGTATTGTTGTTTGGTTTATCCATGACTGGCATATTTGTTTTACTGTTAAGTCCCCAGTACAGTGCACTAAAGGTGCCCAGGGCCTGTAAATCAAATGCTACTAGTGGACCTTCAGCACTGGTTGTGCCACCCACATTGGTATCCCTGTAGTCATGTCTCAGACCTGCCACTTCAGTGTCTGTGTGTTTTAAACTGCCAATCCGACTTGGCAAGTGTACCCACTTACCAGGCCTAAACCTTCCCTTTTCTTACATGTAAGACACCCCTGAGGTAGGCCCTAGGTAGCCCCATGGGCAGGGTGCAGTGTATGATTAAGGTAGAACATATACTAATGTGTTTTATATGTCCTGACAGTGAAATACTGCCAAATTCGGTTTTCACTGTTGTAAGGCCTATCTACTTCATAGGTTAACATGGGGGCTACCTTTAAGTATGATTAAAGCGTAGATTCTCTTTGGGAGCAGAAAGACAAGTGGAGTTTGGGGTCACTGAGCTCACAATTTAAAAATACATCTTTTAGTGAAGTTGGTTTTGAGATTATGTGTTTGAAAATGCCACTTTTAGAAAGTAGGCATTTTCTGGCTTAAACCATTCTGTGACTCTGCCTGTTTGTGGATTCCCTGTCTGGGTTAGTTTGACTTTTGGGTTGTTTGCACCTCTCTCTAGACAGTGACACAAAAGGAGCTGGGGTGTAGCCTGCATATCCTGATGAGACATCTGTGCTAGGAGGGTGGAGGATTGGTCACTTACACCTGAAAGGGGTGTGCCTGCCCTCGCACAATGCAGTCTCCAACCCCCTGGTGTGTGTCTGGGGCCTGGCCTGGGCAAGGTAGGATCTCACAGACAAGAGAGACTTTCCTTTGAAGTAGGCCTACTTCAAAGGCAGGCATGGGTATAAAATTAGATCACTTCTGGAAATCAATAGGATCCTCTGCCTGGAGAAGAGCTGAGGAGAAGTGCTGCCCTGCCTGTGACTGTGCCTTGTGGAGCTATCCTGCAGTTGCTGCTTCTGCCTGTGCAAGGGGACGAAGACTGGACTTTGTTATGCATTCCTGCTTGTGAAGAAATCTCCAAGGTTTGTCCTGAGCTTGCCTCCTGTTGTTGAAGTCTCAGGGCCATCAAAGACTTCCCCTGCCAGCACCTGGACTCTCTGCTGAGACTCCTGCCCTGCCAAGTGACACCCTAATCAGTTCCTGGGGCCTTGAAAGGTGAAGCTGGCAGACCAAGACTGAAAATCTTGGGGGGAAATGTTCGATGCACCTTCCGAGACGCGGCTGAGAAACAACGCACCGCCGGCTTCGCGGCTGAAATCTGTGCTCCACCTGCATCGTGGCTGGAAGATCGACGCACACGCCTGGAGAAACGATGAGCCACACCCGCTGACGGAGGCTGTTAATGTCGCAATCCCACATTGCGTGGTTTTCTGATACTGTGCAGCCAGATTTTTGACACAAACCTCGTTGGGCACGGAAAAACGGCAGAAAGCCTGACCGGACCCGAGGTGCCTGACCGGATTCACGCATTGCTTTCCTGCAGAGAAACTTGCCGGTGCTGTGTTATTTTGATGCAACCAAGGTACTTTTTCACGCTAACAGTGTTAGCACTGCTTTCTAAAGATTTAAGAATCTTTTTGCTTTTTAATTCATAACTTGACTTGTGTATGGGAGATTTTTGTCATTTTTGGTCTTGTTTTGTTTAGATAAATATTACCTATTTTTCTAAACATGTGTCGCCATTTTGTAGTGTTTACACTGAGTTACTGTGGGTGTTGGTACAAATACTTTACACCTAGACTCTGAAGTTAAGCCTGCCTGCTTATGCAAGCTACCAAGTGGGTGAGCGGGAGTTAACTGAGGGCGATTCTCCTTTACCCTGACTAGAGCAAGTGTCCTTGCTTGGACAGGGGGTAACCTGACTGCCAACCAATGACCCCATTTCTAACACTCATTGATAGTTTTAAGCAAGATAAAGTCAGTCTCAGAATGAAGCCAAGACATCAGCAAAGAGAATAGAGCAAAAAGTGTCTGAATCAGAGAGCTCTCAGGCAGTCTCTGGGAAGTGTCTGCATATGCACAGAATCTGAGAAGAGTGAGCCTAAGAGAAGAGTCTCAGGCCCCCATTATGCCTGTGGAGGCCGCCCGCCAAAGTCCTGCGTCGGGATGACTGAATATGTGGCCGTCCCTCCACGGTACCTATTACGAGTTTCCTGCTGGGCCGGCGGGTGGAAACAGCATTTCCACCCGTTGGCCCCAACGGGAAACACAACACAACATTGATGTCAGCTCGTAATAGAGCCGGCGGCAATGTAGCGGTGTGTCGGGTGCGACAGCACCCGTCGCTCTTTTCAGTGCCCGTAATTCAAGCAGTGAAAAATGTGACACGGCTGTCCATGAGGACCCCTTCACTGCCCATACCAAGTGCATAGGCAATGCAGGGTCCCTCATGGGCCCCTGGCACTCCCTTTCCGCCAGCCTTTGCATGGCAGTGGACCGCTATGAAAAGGCTGTCAGAAACATGGGTCGTAATCGAAGGACATCGCTGCTTGCAGCACTGCCCTGGTGAATTGAGACCGCCGGCACTGCCAGGCTAACGGCTGGCAGCAAACTGGCAGTGCCGGTAGTCAGACCTTGGTGGCTCCACCACAGTCATAATATGGCGGTTGGACCGCCCCTGTCAGTGGTGGTCCCAGCTCCACTGCGAGTCTGGTGGTCCATGAACTGCCAGACTCGTAATGAGGCCCTCAGTGTATGTGGGCTTTGATCTTAGTCTGGGAACACATTTGTATTACGTTTTGTATTAGCAGATAATCTTCAGCTTTAGCCACTCATCTCTTGGAGTCTTCATGAGAACAGGACAGCTTCCGTCCACATGGCAAATTTTAACAAAAAATATTCTAAATACATGATACATTTAACTATTTTCCAATCAGCAATGAAACACTTGAGTTTCTTCCCATGGGTGAACATTTATGGGATAAAGAACAGTTTAGTTGGCACAATACATTTTTCAGGTGACCTCATTTCCACTCTCACACATCCTTCTAGCAAAGCCTTATTCATAAAGAAACAGTTTTAAGATTTATACTACATTGGAATAATTATTTTCATGGGTTAAATGGTCATGAAACAAAGCACTAACATTCTCTCTATTCATTTGTTTGTTACTATAGGACATTTGCGTCATGAAGTGTCATACTTATGGTCATGACACACGTCAAAACTAACAGAGGAAGAACAAGGAAACAGAAAGAAATAGGAATTTGTCCTTGTTATTAGCTCTGTCAAAAACATATTGTGGAAGCTTCAGATACAAAACCCATCTTTTAATGCAGAGCTTGGTTAACACCTAAAAAATCCTTGTGTACAGGTTAATTAATATAATGTTTTAATCATAGAAAATACTCTCTCTCTCACGCCGCACCTCACTGGCTCCCCATTCACAAGCACAGCTGATTCAAATTTCTCACACACACATACAAAGCCCTATACAACACAGGACCAAAATACCTGAACAGCAGCACACAATTTCACCAACCCACCAGACACCTATGCCCTGTCTCCCTCTTACTCGCACACATTCCTAGTATCTGCAAAATCAAAACTGGAGGTCGCTCATTCTCCTACATTGCACCCAAGACATGGAACAAACTGCCTATACATATCAAAGCATCCTCCTCAATTCTTGAGTTCCGCAAGAAGCTGAAGACTTGGTTCTTCCTATAATAACTTTGGGGAACCACAAAACCACACACCTGCCCAAGCACCTGGGTGCATTCTCGGGTGATTAGTACACTTTACAAATCTATACAACACACCATAGCACATCCTCGTATTACACGTTCAATGTAATAGCATGGACCGAGGCTGGCATAGTTACGGTTGGTGACATATAGAGAGGGCAGTATGCCCCACTTTGAGGTGAACTGTACTGAAACGGATGTAACCGCTGGCCAATTTCTCCTGTTTGGAACTCTTTCCAAGACAATGCACTCAATTTGAAATGAGAGGACGTCTGAGCCGCTGAAAAATTATGCACTAATGCTTTCATTGACACTTGGAGAAACTAGACGGGAGTTATTGGCATTGTATACAGCAGTGGCACCAACCTTTTATTTGGATGTAACTAAAGTAAGATTGCAGTGAGAGGCTAATCCCCACACAAAGATATTGGATCGACAGTGGGTCCGTATGTTGGAATACGCTAAATTGGTCAATTAAAATCAGCGACTCAAATACACACAGGTAACTTATTTGCACTAGAAAAATCTGATCCGGGCTAGGTTGGCGCAGTTCTTTCTTGGAGCACTGGATGTCTGCCCAAGATGCAGTTCCACGAGTGTGGATTTTTTCATATGGTATGGGGCTGTGGGTGGTAGTGCAGCATTGGGAAGGGGTAATGGTGGAACTCAAAGACCTAGTGGGTACAGAATTGTTGATGTGCCCTGAAATATGTCTGTTGGGATAAGTGCCACGTAATTTGAGGAGAATAAACAAATTAGCAAATTTTGCCCTAATTTTGACAAAACATAACATAAGATATCACTCAGCACACAATTGAAGGTTAGCGCTGGCCCTAAAATAACTGATTGGCTGCAAAATGTACAAAAATGGTAGGACGCAGAGGTTGCTGCAATACTATCGCAAGCAAGCATGCCAGGTAAGCCAAACCTCATGAGGATGTGAAATGTTTTATTAGCCAGGTTTGAAGCTAAATCAGGTGAGATACACCTTGAATAGAGACAGGGTTTATTAAATTGGTTGCTTGGTATGGCTTCCTGATATAGGTAACAGAAATACTGTATTAGTAGAACAGATGAGAGTCGGTTTGACAGCGTTCTCAGCCAGTACGGCTGCTATCTCACTTAATTTGTATATGAGTGACTGCAGACATGTGAATTTATGCCCAACTTTACTGCCCTCGGTGAGGTGCATTGTAGTAAAGATTATTTCCTGATGCATAACATGCTAAGTTGTGTTTTAATAGAGTTCATGTTTGATGATAGTTGGAAAAACAGATAAAAATGTAATGTTTACTGGGGCACGTGTAGAAGGAGTCGATACATGAGAGTAAAGATTGTTGCATAAGAGGCTTACAGATGTATATTTACAATGTCAGATTTTTTTTCTTACTTGCCTTTTTTTAGACCTATGTGACTGCTTCGTAAGTTATTACTGTTGCAAGGTTAAATGGTGATACAGAAATATTTTAACAAAAATGAAAATATAAGCTTTGTTCACAGTAACTCAACCCCTGTCACAACCCAGACTGGTACTCAATTATGTTCTGTTACCTTTCGGTACTTGTCCTTTAAAAGCAGGGACAATACTTGAAGTGGTACTAGAAGAAGGAATGTTAGTCAAGAAAACACTGTTCAATACCTTTATTATAAGCGAAGTGGGATCCATCAGGGGCATGGGCCTTATTGGAAGGGCTATTTTTCAATACCAATGCAACTTTGTCAAATCTAAAACTAGTACTTGATGTCCTAATTGTAGACCCTTCATATTCACGAGATCACTCAGGAGACTATTATAATAAATTGAATAAAAATGCTCCTACCACCAATTAGGCGTGATGTGTGCTGATAACCGTTCATCATCTATACCCACAGTAAAATAATTTTCATTAACCACCCTCAAGAAGGCTGCAGCATCACCCAATCTAGCTGCCAAGCACAATTCATCCCACTCCTTTTCCTGTACATAATACATCCTGGCACTGATTGTTATTTTGTAAGATGACCTACTCTCCTATACCAATGAATGATCTCTAGGAACATGAGTTAGTTCCAAGACCTGGTCTCAAAGCAGTTCTCAATCTGTGATTTACCTTACTGCAGTTACAATCGAACCATCTTTTAGAACATTTGAGAGAATTATTACATGAATTGTCATAAAGAACATTGCTGAAAACATGACTCACAGAATCAGAAGATGCTCTAATGGCATTAGGATCAGAAACCTAATCTAAATATTTTGCTATCTTATTAAAAGTCAAGGTAACCAACTTTTACAGTGTTATACTATGATTCACACCCGTCCAATACAATTATCTGCCATTATTGTCAGTGGTTTTGTCATGTGGCCTCAACTACTTATTATAGCCTAAGGGCCTGCCATAGCATTAAAGGCCCGCTCCTGCATTAAAGGCCTGAGCAAAAGGCAAAGGCCTTTAAGGGGGAAGCGGGACTTTAATGGCAAGTATAGGCCAACTATGAAGGGCTATAAGGCTATTAGAACATTCCTTCACTAGATGGCAGAATGTTCTAATAAATAAAACAAAGACCTCACAGAGCCTAAGGGAATTGAGATTCCCTCAAGCTACATGAGGCCTTTGTTCACAGCTCTTGCTGTGAACAAAGAACATTGGAATGTTGAGGCTACAGACTTTTACCAGCCATTAGAACCCCAGAGCACTCCATTGTTTCCAATGGAGCTCCCAACATTCCAATGTTCTAATAGGTAGTCAATAAATGTAGTTAATAGTGCTAGAGTAAACCCAGGCTGCACACGTAAGAGGAAAGGAATCTGAATGGATGTTGCTACTAATATTTTTCAGTCTTCACTTCTGTAAGAGTTCATATAAATTCAAATTCTGAAGATTGGGCCTCATAGTACAGAGACATTCCTCAACCTATTAGGTTTATGGATCTGTATGATCCGTAAAAATACATATATGATCCATAACTATGGATAAATGTGATAGACCATCCAGTTTAATAAGAAACTCCTGTGCTGAGAGCATATTAGTTGGAGCACTGTGCAACTTAATATCAGGAATATATTCTAATACTATATACAAGTAAGCCATATTGGAAGCACTAGCAATGTCAGTACATACTATAACTGAGCACTGCTTCTTGATAGTCCATTATAGCATTTGAATATTGGATGAGTCCAAGTTGACTTTTTCTGTGACGCAATTAATATCAAGAGTGTGACTTGATTAAGTATCCCACTTTTGTCCTTGCCAGAAGAAGAAGACAAAGAAGAACTGACGCAGTAAAACCTGTTTACCTATTCCTATGAGGGGCAGATTTAAGCCAAATTATCTTTAAGATAATATAATGACGCTGAGAAACAAAAGTAATCCATTTATTATCAACAATGTTTGCTGACCACCAGGCACATTCCACAATAAAAACTCTACAGCATAATTACTGATAGGAGCTCTCATACTAAAGGGCACAGGTATAAGTTGATCTTATCCACTCAATTCAGTCTCAATGCTAATACTATTTTCAAGCACCAATAAATCTATTTGATAAAGGACAAGAGAAATGGCTCATATGATGTGACATCCTAGGGCAACTAGGTGGTAAAGCACATGGACTAGGTCTATAGAAATAACCTAATGACCCACTTATATCTGGTTGTGGGCGTAGATTTAATTAAAAAAAATGACTGAAGACATATTCTACTTGATAAGCTCGTCAAAAGTAATAATAATAATGCAGTTACCAAATTCAATTTTCCGACCCAATCCACTCTCTGCACATGCAAATATCAGAGTAAAAACCATGCCTGACAAACAGTGCAATAATTAAGCCAATGTATATTTTTATTAACTTTTGAGAGTCTTCCTTATACTCAAGTGTTAGAGGAAGGTCATTTTTAGCACCAGTACAAATGTGGTGGCTTGTGGCTGGGGCTACAGAACATCAGAATTACAAACTATGCATTATTAGGCAGTGTCTTCCCCAGGACGGCGATGATTCCATGGATGGGAGAAGGCAATTTGTTACAGGGACTTCCTGTGAATTAGGATCAACAACAAGTCTAGAATAAGCAAACATAGGATCCTGGGACACCTTCCTATACCTAGTGACACTTGATAGCGCGTCCAGTCCTTGTAAATTACTTATACTTGGACACGCCGGAGGTCGGTGAACCTTTTGACTGGGTTGAGTCCTCCTCATCGAAAGAAATCGTCGGATCCCTCAAATCAGTTATCAATATTCATTTATAATCAATAACCAATATTCAATTAGTAATCAATCAACAAATTAGTTAAACAGAAATCAATAATTTGACACACCATGACTTTTCAGTCATGAATAACCCACCTGTTTATTAAAAGTTAATTAATTTATTTCCCTATATTAACAAAGCTAGCACAATGTAAGTAAGTCTCAAAATCAAATGATACACATATACGAACATTACTGGCTGTCCATAGCGACGGAAGAAACGCAACCTACGTAAAACTAGAATAATTATACACTCAGATATAGCTATGCAAATCACTAATAAAAGTAACTGAATTTGACTAATTGCATACATCGGTCAGCGTAACAAGATTTCAATTCAGCAGGGTGCATCAAATGAATACCTCAACTAACTTCTAATTAGCATTGGCATGAGGGGCTTCATGCAAAATGAATTTAATCAACATAAATTTAGAAAACTTTTAGCTTAGGCTCTGTCAAAATAAGCAGTTGGTACCTAAGAAGGAAAACACAATGAATAGTACATTATCCTTTCATAATTACCAAATACAATCAGCATTCAAGGTAAGTCTTCGTCCTTCAGGTACCGGTTCGGTCAGCATGGGGCAGATTTCGAAGGAGCAAAGTTTAAGTCAAGTTTTCCTTGCAGCAGCAAGGAAAATGGGGGGGCAAAAGTTATTATATGGGCAAGGCAAAGTAAAGTTAAAGTTAAAGTCTCTAGCGTGAGAATTCTTTAGTGTCTCTTTCTCTGGGATAGAGAAAAAGCATCAGAGTGTCATCAAAATGGCTTCTAAAATCTGGCTTCAAAATGGCATCAAGGAAAATGGCTGTCTTCTCTTCGTCCGGTGGGATTAAGTAAGAAAAGTTCCAAATTCTTCAGGTTCTTCCATTGGAGGGTCCATGGGGTGATTTCTCTTTGACCAATGAATAGTGTCTTTTCTCTTAATACTCATCTACGCATAAGGTGTCCTTCGAGTTTTGGAACATAAGTAGCAACAAAGTTGCCAATTAATTCTGCATCAGTGTCTTCATTGTCTGCACCTGCAGAAACTGACCTTGAGCTTCAAAGGGGATGAAAGTTGCCTAGCACACAACTTTGAGATAAGTGTATTAGTCATTTTACTGGAAAAATACAGCTTTTAAAGATTCAAAAACACGTCTTTGTTAATACAAGTGAAAACTACGCAGTTAAAATTGAGACCAGGCAACTAGGCCAAAACCTCTGCTAAATTTAGGCTAAGCATATAACAGTTTAACGAGAAAATCATAGAATATAGCTTCAATTATGACATATTCATACATTTGTCGGTTTTCATGGTTAATTAAGCCTGTTTATACTAATGGCGACCTACTTCGTGGGCACATTTTCTACATACATTATTTTTCTTTGCTAAAATCACATTGTCTTATTCGATTTTGTTGCATGATATATAAATGTTTGTTAGTCTTTCTTTTTCTGCTTCATCACACTCGGCATGAATGAATTCACTAAGATGTCCATTTGAGTAGATGGATGTGTAACAAAAGTAACTCTTTATCAGAAAGATCAGTTGCAAGCTCTTAATTAATGCACTCTAACATGTGAAACCGTTTATCCGAAGTGGATTGGCTTAAGGAGAAAAGTCTCTATGCAATACAGCTTAGATCAGTAGGTCTTATAAAATAATTATCTCTAATGCTCTTTTTATTTGCAGATTTCCAACCTAATGCATCAGAAGTAGGTTCAGGAATTACATTAATTGCACCCTCTTCAGGTCTGTGAACATCAGCAGTGGTTATAATTGTTGCCCCAGACCTAGGACTCCTAAAGAGATCGCATCATTACATGAAGAGGAAACAGATTCAACTATTTCTTCCCTTCACCGTCTATCTGTATAGCATTAATGCAGGAGGCAGTATATTCAATTACTTTATTTCAGGTCACCCACAGATAAAAAAAATAAAAAAAACTCCATTGTTGACTAGACTTGTAGAATTAAAGTGGCCTTCATGATATATGAAGAAATGCGAGACAATACAATGCCCAAGATCTTCTAGAATTATGGAGAGTCTATGGATACAAAAAGAAGGAAAGTAAAGAGGATGCCCCCAGCCGAGCATTTGTTGTTGACCCAGACTTCACCTGAGCACATTCCAAACAGCAGGGCTGTAAGATCACCTAAATAGGTAACAGCCATTCAGTGCACAAAGTCAATGTGAGCAAGGGTCTCTGGGAGACAGAAGTACAAAGCATTTTTCTGGTCATAAATTGTCCTGGTTTTGCGACTGGAAAATGCTTTTTCAAATGTACAAAATGCAGGTTGGTAACTTGTTACTGTTTTGCAGTGCTTCCCAAAGTGTGCACCAGGGCACCCCGGTGCACCGTCAGAACTCACCAGGGGTGCTGCGCACTTCTTGGGAACATTGGAAATGCTTTCACGGTAGTATGAAAGCAAAAGACTCACAGTCACAAATCAAACTTGATGGGCTTTCACAATTTACATCCTAACATTGCAAAAACCTCAAGTTTGATTTATATGCACTGCTATTCTGTCTCCTTCATACTGTGGCACAGCTCTATTCTAAAGACGTTACATTTAGAACGGAGCCTTACTGTAGTTAGTATAAAAAAGAAAGAATCACAGTGCAAATAAATCAACCTTGTTAGATTTGTGCAATATTATGTTGTAAATTGTAAAACCCTTCAAGTTCATTTGTTTCCACTCAGTGCTTAATTTCAAAATAAAAATGTGCCGGTGCTGAAAGCTCTCCTCTGAAAAATGTGTCTACTGCAATTAAATTTGCAAGTACAGAATACTGAGGCAGCATAATCCTAAAGATATTGGACCGATTTAGTCTATTTACAGCCTCTCACTGCCCCTTCAGCTTACTCTTGCAGCTTTCTGATTCCTCCCATTGTGAAGCTCTTCCTTCCTTCTCTTCCTTTGTCTTTCCTATATGTGTCTTTTCATCGCAGTAAATGCTTGATGCAGAAAAATAAAAGTGCCAGCCCTCAAAAATAAGTGTTGGTGCCCCCCAATGGAAACCACTGTTTCAAATTAAGCACTGCTTCCACTTCAAGTATTTCTCTTTCATACTACCGTACAGCTAACAAAGCTGCATGGTAGTATGAAAGAGAAAGACTTGCAGTGGAAACAAATCAAACATTATGGGCTTTACAATTTACATCGTAACACTTCAAAAACCTGACTAGAGTGAGGGTCCTTGCTTGGACAGGGGGTAACCTGACTAGCAACCAAAGACCCCATTTCTAACACACTGCAAAAACCTAACAAGTTTGATTTATTTTAATTGTGATTCTTTCTCTTTCATACTACCGTACGGCTCCATTCTAAAGACTGTACGTTTAGAACAGAGCCATACAGTATGATGAAAAATAAAGAATCGCAGTACAAATAAATCAAACTCTTTAGGTTTTTGTAATGTGCATTTGTGGCCCAGACTAACCCATGTTGGAATGTCATGTGGGACGTTACAGAAGCCACACCTGTCAGCGTCTGGAATGGTTTGGACAGCGCTTGGTATCTTGCCTAATAAATAATGAGGGTGTCCGCTTAGGCAAGGCCAGGCACAATCAGGACAGTGATGAAGTGGTATTGCAGTCCATGTTCTTTGGCTACTCAGGAAAAGCAGGTAATCATCAAATCACATACAAGCCAACATTTAATAGGAAAGTGGAAGGTTTTGAAAAAGGAATTGGGAGAATGTATTTCTCCCACTGAGGCCAGAATCAGGTCTACTGTTATGTGCAGGACTTGCAAGTGTGGGTGGTGCTGCAGGATCCGACATTAAAAATGCTAGTATGCTTTTTTTGTAACCTGCCAGGAGCAAGGGGTAAGCACTATGGCAGGCAGAAAGAGTGTGACAAAAGTGTTGTGTACTGGTCTACAGCATCAGGTTACTGGCAGTGCATACTCCAAGTCACTCAAGACAAGTCTCTTTCACAGAAGCACTTTATTGGCTTCATCCCAATTATTTTTAGGGAGAAAAATGGAAGTGCTCTGAGGCCTGGCTTACATTCCCCCACCCGTAAAATAAAGCTGACATAACGGGGAGCCACAGCCAATGGCCAGTAGGTAAAGGGAGCCGCAGGTTGAAAAAGTTTGGGAACCACTGCTGTATTGCAATTTGCATTTGTGATTCAGTATTTAGGAGGGGTGTATTTCGGGCATCCCTTCCAAATACCAAATCGGTATGGTATGTATTACTGTTTTGAGACCAAATTTCAGTCGCAAAACAGTAATACTTTACCACCATTTTAAAAGTGGTAGTAATCAATTTGTAAGTAAGAAGGGGTCCCCTTGAGACGTCTACTCCTTTGAGAATGTTGCAGAAACCAAAGACCACTGTCTACTCATAAAAATGAAACTTCACAGTTTCATTTATTTCTTTTTAAGCATATCCCATTTTCCTTTAGGGAAAACGAGCTGCAATTAAAAAAAAAGAGATTGCTTTAATAACAAGCAATCACAGACATGGCGGTCTGCTGACCTCATCAGGCTACCATCCCTGTGATGGCTGCCATTCCTATTAGGTCACAAATTGCAACCTACCTCATTAATATTAATGAGGTAGGTCAATTTGCGACCTACTGTGAATTGCTATTTGGAAATACAAAAATAAATACATTACAAATACCAAATTCGTAATTGCAATTCAGAGATAATCTCAATTAGGACATTGGTATTCCTAATGTTTATACATCTGGCCCATAGTCACCCCAGCAGTGTATCACAAAGAAAATGCAGATTTTCAATAGTCCTCTCTCCCTTCTCTAGGACCAGGAATGGTATGCACACACCAGTTGTTAGTAGAGGGGTCCCAGGCAGCAGGAGGGGAACACCATCTAAGTAGGCAAAGGCATTGTGAGCAAGGGATTCTGGGAGATGTAGGGACCAATTTATATCTTTATGGTAAGGATACTCCATCACAGCAACAATGGAGTATCATGCCCACTCGATTTATATGCGAGTGGACCACTGATGTAACCATGAGGGTAAACTACTTCACCTCTGCCATGGTTACATCCCTCCGGAATAAGGGCCATAGGATAATTGGGTATATGTCCATCCGCACAATTAGGATGGGCAGATATATAGCTGCTTTTTGACTGTCCTTCACTGCCAGGCAAAGCTAGGCATTGAGGGACAATTAAAAACGAAAAATGCCCTCCTCGCCATGGGATTTGACTGCCATGATGAGGGGACATTATCTTTTTTATTTTCACAAAGAAACTCCAGTTCTGGAATTTTCTTTTTGAAACTTAAAAAACAAAACTGTTTGTTGCAGGACCCCATCATGTTGATGGAGCCCTGCACCAAACAGCAAAATTAATTGACAGTGCACTGCACTGCGATGGCGGTTCTTGCCAATGCTTTACAAACGATTGCTAGCTTGACAGTCATTTATAAATCTGGTGGTTGGGACCTCTGCCATGGCAACAGAGGAATTTACTTCATTACCCATGTGGAACAATGGCCAGACCTCCAACATCAAAATCTGGTCCTTAGTCACCTTCACAAATATAATGCAGCTTTGAAATGGTTCTCGCTGCTCCCTCTCTCAAGTCATGAATAGCGCACACACAACAATTGTCAGCAAAGGCTCACAAGGCATGCAAATTCTTTTTTTACTGTTTTGAAATAATTTCACTGCAATTAATACCACACCACTGGTCCTTTTAGATTTCCGATTTCTTGACATCATCAACTTTATTAGTTACAGTTTTTATTTATTAAAGACAATTTTGCTTCTTTAGTGAGGAACCCTTTGTTCAACCTGCAAGCAGCAGACATTTACAATGTAGTCTCCATTTGGCAGAAACAAATGCAATGGAGACCAGAGGTAAATTTAATTATTTATTCTAAAAATGTAATGAACACTCAAAAGCTCCCTGGTACCTCAAAATGAAACCTGAAGACCTGCTTGAAAAATTACATCCAACTCAACCTCTGGGCTAAATACTGACAAAACAAAGGCAGCAGTTGCTTGCCCATTTTTGTCTTGGATATAAATTAGAATCATTATCCCTGGAAGCAATTGCAATGTCAATGTCCATCTCTCTTCTACACTATTCTTCCAAAAAGGGTTGTGTTTGAGTGGTGAGTAAGGGCATCGTAGAGGCCTGTGGTGCTTGACAACAGTCATCCACTGCCTAGCTTGAGTTTTATGAAATTAAGGGTTGAATACAGTGCATATCATCCAAGAAATGAGAGGTGTTATAAACTGGGTCTCTAGTTGGCAGAGGTACACACTGTGTCCAAGTATGGACCTCAATCCCAGTCAGGGTAAGTCAAATACACAACCTTAATTAACCTGTGCTCACCCTCTGGTAGCGTGGCACAGAGCAGTCAGGCTTAACTTAAGGGGTAATGTGTGAAGCGTGCATACTTTAATTACAGTAACACAGTGAAGCACCACA
The DNA here is from genome assembly GCF_031143425.1 of Pleurodeles waltl. NCBI lineage: Eukaryota > Metazoa > Chordata > Amphibia > Caudata > Salamandridae > Pleurodeles > Pleurodeles waltl. The sequence continues at coordinate 683,124,535 of NC_090437.1, read as the reverse complement.
AAAAGACTCCACACCAGTTTAGAAAAATATAGGATATTTAACTGAATGAAAGGTGACCAAAATACAAAAAATAGTAAATGGGTACCACATAGGCAATTGTACAGTTAGCACATCTTATTATACAGTAGGCAAGGTCAAAACATGAAGAATCACTTTCAAACATTTGCCGTGATGCAGGTTCAAAAATTGCACTGCTCAGGGGAGCCTGGTTGGCTCTGCTGCTCCCTCAGCCCTTAGATGCTTGGCAGTGGCCGGCACTGTGGCTCCGACTACACTGCGATGCCTAGCAGGAGATACGGCATGCTCCGCCAGCATGCTTTTGAGGCAGTCATGATGAGGAGAGGGCAAGGGCACTGCCACATTTGATTACTGCACAACCCAGGGCGATTTCCCGGTCGGCACACCCCAAAGGCGGGTGCACTTGGGAAGAACAAAGCAGCAATGCACCTGATAATCCTTCAGTAAAGGCATACAGAACTGCCCAATCAGTTCACCACAATGGTGGATGTGCCTGGTTAGTCCCAACCAGCTCAGTACATGGTGAGCTTATGGTGGGGGCAGGCACAATAGCCTGCAGGCTGCACACAAAGTCTTTTATGGTTTCAGGAAACAGCGAGCAAGCTGACAAGCCCTTGGAGAATCTTGGTTCCAGGATGTAGTCCTTTTCACTCCAGGCAAGAAGCAGCAGACAGCAGGCCAATACAGCAAAGCAAGAAGCAAAGTGGCAGTCACTTCTGTGGCACAGCACACAGTAGGCCAATACAACAATGCAGTTGCAGAGTGGCAGTCCCTCCTGGCAGCACAGCAGTCCCTCTTCCTGGCAGAATGTCCTTGGTTCCAGTAGAGTTCTGATTTGGTGAGCTTTAAGGTCCCGTACTTATAACTTTGAAGTGAGAGAGACTTCAAAGAGCCCTTTAAAGATCAGAAGGTCCCTGACCTTCCTTCCCTGGCTCCAGACAGTCTACAGGGGTTAATCAGCCCTTTGTGTGAGGAGAGGTACAGCCTTAATCAGATGAAAGTATCAGCTTCTCCCTCCCATCTAGCCCAGGAAGACCCATCAGCCTGGTGATGGGCCATCAGCATGCAGATTTCTCACCCAAGCTCCATTTGTGTACAGCTCTTTAGAGGGGATGCACAAAGCCTAGCTGTCATCTACCCCAGACACGTAGAGGCACACAATGGTTAAGGTAAGAAAATGAATGCTTTCTAAAAGTGACATGTTCAGACTTACAATTTAAAATCCAACTTCACCACAAGTTGTGATTTTAAATTATGAGCCCAGAGACATCACACTCCATATTTCTATTTTTTTTCCTAATGAAAGTTATACTTAAAGAATGTTTCACGTTAAACCCCATGTTGATCTGGGGGCAAGATATTCCTTGCAGTAGTGAAATTTATTTTAGCAATTTATCACTACCTGGACATCTTAAACTTAAAAGTACATTCCAACATTTTAAATTCACTGCACTCTGTTCTTAGGGTTAACCAGGGCCTACCTTTGGGGTGACATATGTCATAAAAAGAAAAGTTTGGGGTCTAGCACACTTGCCAGGTCGAAATGGCAGTTTAAAACTGCACATACAGGCTATGCAGTGTGCAGGTTGAAAGGCTACTGTAGTGGGTAGCCCACTAGTGGCATTTAATTTGCAGGCCAAGCACATATATTGCACCTTACTAGGGACTTAAAAGTAAATTAAATATGGCAATTGTGGAGATGGCAATGTTATCATGTTTAGAGTAAAGAGCACATGCAATTGTCAGCTGTGGTAAAGTGTCCAGAATCCTACAAGCCAGCCAAAATGAATCAGAAAAATAGGAGGTCAGGGGGCAAAAAGGTAGGGGAAACCACACCAAGACTGCCAGGTCTAAGAGGCTATGCAACACTTCTGTCTTTGGTGTAACTCAGTAAAAATAATATTGATGTGTGTCCTCCCCTATTCTGCCACAGTTGCCAATATCTGTCCCACAAGATGATAATGACATTGAGAAAATAAACTGTATACTCTGCCACAGTCGCCAATATCTCTCCAACTCAATTATAATGATTTTGTCGAGACAATACACTGTAAAGTAGCAGAAACACAACTATTCAAATAGTAATGGCTCCCACACCCCAAATGCATCCTAAATATCTGCCCATACGCAATGCTACCTCTTAAAAACTAGTACTAGAAAATGGCAGGCATAACTGCAATGTTGTCCCCATCATGAGAAAGGCACCTCATGGCTCCTTCAAATGCCAAATAATACAGGAAAAATTGAGAGAATAACTAGACGGGAGGTAAATACATCTGAACAAATGGTGGCCTCAAGTAAGTTCCACTTACAATGATCATCTCCTATATAATATTGGGCGATCACGAAGTGAAAGTGACAGTGGTATGTTGTCTTTAGAGCAGGGGAGGCTCCTCGGCTATGGCGGAGGAGCATCGCCCTGTCAGCAGCTGCAAACATTTTATAGTAAAAACATAATAAACTCAGTTTATTCTGTTTTCACTATAAAAGGGGTGGGGACCATGGGCGTGACAGGGACGGAGGGGGAGTGCACAGTACTCCCCTTCCGTGTGCATGTATGTTTGGCAGGCTGTCTCAGGCCTGCAAAACATACATGCACACTAGGCTCTCTCCAACTGCGTTGTCAGGTTGGAGAGAGCAGGCAGAGGCTCCCACTCTGCCTCAGAGTGCCCTGGCTTGGCACTCCGTCCAATCCTACCGCTGCCAGCAGCATGAAAGTGAGAGAGCGTACCTTATATAACTTATATTAACATGACATGTTTATGAATTAATGTGTGATAATGCAGCATAGAAACCGAAATAGTGACTTTGCTTAAACGCAAACTTGAAATGTGACCACGGGGAGTGGCCACCAATGTATACGTGGACTAATAATGATGACTAAAATGTTTATAAATGTTATACTGAATAAGTTTTATACTAATTATTAATGATTACGCTATTAAATGTGTGCTGAAATCCTTGTAGGCCTTAAGTTAGCATGAGCCAAAGCTTAGCTGCTTGGCTCTCATATTAAATGTATTTTTCCTATTTTGCAGTGAGCTGACTCGCAAAAGGACATGACCTCTTGTTTTCTTCAAACTACAAGCTGAAATGTAACCATGCTAGGTCCATTCTCATGAATTCTTCATTGCTTGTAGGGTGATATTAACAAAATGCAACAGTGTAGATTCATGTAATGTACAAGGTCATTCAAACCGGTGAAGACAATGGAGCTACTGACCAAAAGATGTGCAAAGAATTACAGAAAGATGAAATCATACCGGACGTGCTACCTCTGAAGACATCAATCATGAAGAACCAACGAGAGACTTGTAAAGGGGTGAAAAGATTAATGACCTAATGTATTTTCTAATAGGGTAAAGATAGTAGGGTATAACCACGGACCAATCAAATATTAGGGGAATGTACAACGAAAAAGGGATAAAAACCCATGACACAGGGAGCCATTTAGGTGGGTTAGGGAATGCTATTGATTTTACCCAGAAACGTTGTCACTCTGTTTGGTGACTTGTTGGTTTACTTAAAACCATCCTCACCCTCAGATTTGCCCATTTACACTTTACCTCCTTATGAGGGAAATGCCCATTTTGCCCCAGAGCTGAGTTTTTACTGATGGCGATTTGACTGATGTCCTGAAGACGAAGACTGAACCTGTGCACTAATCCAAACTTTGGAGGGTAATTAGGACAATGCAATTGTAATTTGTCTGTTTGCTTTTCCTTTCTAGGTACCAACTGCTTACTTTTGACAGTGACCATAGTTAGATGTTTTCCAAATTGGTGTTCTAAATTGTTTTGCATGAAGCCCAACATGCCAATGCTAATTAGCGGTTAGGACAGGTGTTCACTAAACTGACGCAAATAGACAAACAACCAAATCTATGCTTTGTTGAACTGACGCGTTATTGACTCCCTGCTAAATTGATCTATGTTTACGTCGTGTTATGTTCTGATGTTTGTGATTTTCACCTTACTGAAATCTTATCAAAGTTGCCATATCGTGTCTATGCTATTATGTTTCTTGGTTTTGAGATTAACACATTTGCTTTTAGAATTGTAACTAATAGGGAATAAAACTCATAAAATTCTAATAAACTGGTGTGGTTATTCATGACTGCAAGGTCATGGTAGTGTTTTGAATTGATTAATGACTTTGACTAAAGTGAAATGTATTGTCGTGATAAATATTGATGACGTCATAGACGTCTTGATTGACATATTGATTAGCTATCTCGTCCTAAGGTGTCTCTCAACTGGGTCAAAAGATTCATTGGCCTGAAACGAGTCCTGATGTGTAATAAATTATCATAAAGGGACGCGTTATCAGTTCTGGTAGCAGAGCGACGGTTTGGCCCTTTGAGGCCCTAGGACTGAGAATTATTGTTTAAATTGTTTTTCTGAGATAATGCAAATTGGAGGTATGATGCGTTTCTAAATTCACCATGACTTTACTGGGATCTCGGAGCCTGCCTAAGTGAGATGGGGATGTTCTCGGCGTTTTAACATGTGTGGTGTAGCATTTGCGCTTGCTCAGCTTATGCATTTTGCAGGTGATTTGTGAAGTTTGTGTGTATTTAGGCCAGGTAATGTTGTTTTAGTAGGAGTGGGCGTACTCCACAGTATGAGAGTAGGGAAGTCAGCGTACTTCATATGAGTGTGGGGCTTTGTGCTCAATTATCCACGTGGTTGGTTGTTAATGTACGGACCCGTCGTGGTCTAAGACTCCGGAGTATATTGACAAGTGTAGGAGACATTTGGGTTTATGTTGTAATTTGTGCGGTTTAATTAGGTCAATCGGGCGTGGTTGACAAGTCGAGTTTGAGTCAAACTGTATGTGTGAAACCTTTGATAGAGATTTGGCAAGTTCTAAAGTGCACTAGGACAAACCATTGACTAGTCGAGAGTAGGATTTGTGGGTCGAATTCTGCTTGTGTATGTGGGAACTGAGAAGGAGAGAGAAGCGGCCGAGGCTTCAAGTGAAATCTCTGTAAAGTTCTGAAGTGATTGTATACCCTTCCTGTAGTAAACCGGCAAATTTGTTGTTGTTGTTGTTAAAGGAGCTCGCGGTAGTTTTGCATTCGTTTGGTGTGAATCTAGTGAGGGGCGGACGAGTCGCAAGACTTTGTCAGCTGCAGTGTGTGTGTGAGTGTGACGTCAGTGGTGCCGTGCTGAGATAGGTCAGTTGCCGAGAGGGGTCGCGCACGGATTGGCTGCCGTATGTGAGAGGCAATAGGTTGAGAGAGGTGGGTGAAGAGTGTCCTGGGAATTAAAGTCACTCTCTGATTAAATACAACAAAAGAAAAGACACAAAGATGAACTTTATCAAAGCTATTAAAAGAGCGCTCTGAAAGGAGACGCATACATTATGGCGAGTGAAGGGGAGCTTACACCGCCTGAGGGTACTCCAGCTTATATAGTCATGGAGGAAAAAGGTGTGGCGCCTTGCTTATGGATGAAACAGTGGCACAAATTGATGGAAAAGGAGGGATGTTTGGCGTTTCCGGAACACGGAACGGTCAATACGAGAGTTCTAGAGAATTTGAGGTGGATGTTAAGTGTACAGAAGCCACCTCCGAGGCCAGCTCAGTACGAGGCTTTAGCAATTTGGGATTTAATGGCTATTAAACAGAGACAACAGAAATTCAAATGGAGAATAAGAAGGGCAGAAAAGACTTTAGCTGAGGCTAGATGGGACAATGAGAGCAAAATGTGGAGATGAGGAATAATTGACGGACTCAAACTGTTCCCAGCAATAGCACAGGGAGACGAGACGCAGGGCAAGAAAGCCACCTGTAAGACAGATAAGGACTCTAATAAGCCTAAAGAGACCAAGAGGTCATGGAGAGACGAAGATGATTCAGACGAAGATGAATTCCTAAATCAGATATTACATGATCGCCCGCCACCTTATGCAGTAAGCGACAATGTTCCAAGCACCAGTGCGGGTCCTGGGAACCAGACGCAGGAGAAGGGAGTTACTGATGCAGTACAGACTAGTGATACGATTTTGACACAAAATGGTGTCAGTGTACCCACTGCGCCAGACATGCAGATACAGTTGCAACCTCCACCGCAGATACAGAGAATCTATCCAGACGTCCCAGTACTAGAGACTACTACAAATCTGATAGTGCCGCCAGACCAGATATATACAAAATCGAACTTAGTGCAGCTTGAGCCAACTACACAATTGCTGCCCCAGCCGCAGCAACAGCTAATACCAGGGTATAATCCAGCAGCAGGACCTCCATTAATACCTGCCCCAGCTTCAGAGAATCAAACTTTTGGAGTTGCTGCTCCATGGAGTTTTGGACCAGGTCAGACACCTGCGGCCATATCGTTACCATTTACTGTTGGTCCACCGGTGCCATTGTATGCACAAGGTAAACCTGGTATGTGTGATCAGGGAGTAATGACCCAAGATACAATAAGAGGAGGGTCCATAGGAACTCCCCAGTTAATGGCCCTGGGAGAACAATCAGTTGAAAGACCAAGGTCTTTGCTAGACCTTAGCCTGGTTGAAGCACCGTTGGAGGCAATGAGACAGGCAGGGCTAGGTGTGCTAACCCCGCAGTCAATAAGTACAAATGCTTCACAGACGCCAATGATGCATGCAGGGACTATTTCACTGCAAGGGTTCACGGTGCAACAACTAAATGACTGGTTAGAAAAAACTTACGCTCCAAAGACCACAGCAACTGTAGAAAAGTTAGAAAGGTCTGAGAAGGATGAATACCTAAACTTTGTGAGACTGGGAGTGGAGGCTGCTGAATTGGTTAAAGGAACAATGGGGATAAACACATTAGAGTCATACACAGAAGCAGAATTGAGGTATCTGTGTCCTAAAATCACTAAAGAAGTAGGTAAGGTACATCAGAGATTAGCGAACCTGGCAGACAAATACAATATTGATATTGAGAATACTAAACATTTGAGAAGAAGCTACAGATTAGACTTTGATTCAAAGGACTTTGAGCACATGAGGTCTGCCGGAATGAAAGCGCATCTAAAAGAAATACTACAAAGCACTCAGATCTGGGGAGCTTTAGAAAAGTGGGAAGGCAGATGGGCAAAGAAAAGAGATAAGGAAAAAAGTGACAGTCCAGGATCAAGTCCGGCTAAAGCTTCACCAGATACGGGATCAGTAAAGATATTACCAATGAGAGAAACAGCTGGTGGGGTTTTAGTCCATGTACCGTGGTCCAGGGGAGACATTCTATATTTCACAAATGATTATCCCAGGTTGAGGGAGAAGCCGATAGAGTGGTATCAGCAGACAGACAGGTTTGTGAAGCTTGCGAAGTGTCTCTGGGAAGCCTTGAATACCTTGTTTGAGATCATTGTTCCGCCCGACATATGGCTTGAGTGCAAGAGAGGTGTAGACTGGCTTACACAGGAACCAGCAAGGGATAAGGTGACTGGAGCACCCTCTGAGGAGGTGATGATGTATTATCACAAAGTGATTGAGTTTTTGAAGCAGAAAGTATCGCCGAAAGTAACAGATTGGCAGAAAATTGACCGGACCTCACAGGAGGTTAAAGAATCGATCCATTCTTACTATGAGAGGTTGTTAAAAGCGTTCAAACATTACAGTGGCACTGAAACTATTGAGCCGAAAGACATGAATCATCTTGTGTTTAGATTCGTTGAAGGGCTGAGGCCAGAAGTTAGCCAGATGATTAAGAATCATTTGATTTGTTGGCAAGCAAAGCTGATTGATGAGGTGTTGCAGTATGCGAAATACTGTAGTGACGAGATTGAGCTGAAGCAGAGAAAACTAAAGGAGAAAGTGATGGTGATGCAGAGAAGAGCAGCGCAGGCAGGTATGCAGGGAAATGGAATCCAGCAGATGATACAGCAGCAACCGTAAGGGAATGGTGTGTTTCAGGCGCAACCGAGAGGCCGAGTTTGAGGTTTTGTGAATCGCCGTCCAGATTTGAATACTGTTGTGGTTCCAAATGATGTGCAAGGGATGAAAAAGATGTCACCATGTCACGCGTGCAGGGGCGTGGGGCACTGGAAGCGAGAATGCCCAAATGTGGTGCATGATGGTGTCGTTGAACAAAGCACTGATGTTGGTACATTTCAAAACATGAGAGGTCCAAAATTGAGAGGTCAGAATCAGAACTTTCAGAATAACATGGTTCAGATGCAGGGGCTACAGTCCATGCAGCAAATGCCACGTGTTCAACCAGCACAAATGCAGCAGGTACAACAGCAGGTTCCCATGGTACCTGGACAGCAAATGCAATTACCATTAGCTCCAATGGGACAGCAACAGGTAATGCTTCCTCAGCAGGTCACAGGTCAAGTGATGAGCCAAAATAATGCAGTACAGCAATTCCCATTGCGTGGTGAAGACGGAATGAATGAGGGATGGTCGGATGACAGTTCAGACAGTGAAGAGTGCAGGCTTGCAGCATCTCTAGAAGTAGATCAGAGAGGACACTATGTAGAGGGAAAGGTGATGGGTCACAAGGTTTCATTCTTGGTTGATACCGGAGCTACACGCTCTACAGTCAGAAGTGCAGAGGTTCCGAAATTACCACTTTCAGGGCGTACCATAAGAGTGGTAGGAGTAGCAAACCAGTATTTGACAAATCCGATCACAGATCCGGTGCACATTGAGATTGGAAACTTCCAGGGACTGCATAAGTTTGTAGTCTGTGATTCAAGTCCCGTATCCCTATTGGGAAGAGACTTATTGTGTAAGACAAATTGTTCGATTACTTGTTCTAACGATGGAATTGAGGTGCAAACAAACAGTGATTATGAAGGGGAAGATGGTCAGTTTTCATAGTTAGAGACAGAAATCGCAAATGAAGATTACCCTTTGATAACCTCATTCCCGGTGCTTACAGTGACTGACTTACCAGCTGAATTACAGGGAACAGTGACAGAGAAAGTGTGGGATTTGACAGGAAAGGAGGTGGAGTTGATAAAAGGAGTGGAACCAGTTAAAGTACAAGTGAAGCCAAATGCAGTGTTTCCCCAGGTGCCACAACATCACATGGCACAAGATGTCCTTATTCAGGTGTCGCAAATAATTGCAGATTTTGTAAAACATGGAGTTCTGAAAGAAGTGTTGAGCAGCCCATGTAATATACCAATAATGGGTCTGAAAAAGCCTTTTTGGGAAGGTTCGAATTGTGCAGGACTTGAGGAAAATAAACGATATTGTGGTAAAATGTTGCCCCATAGTCCCGAATCCAGCAGTGATTATGTTTCAGGTTCCGTGTGATGCTGAATGGTTCACCGTTGTAGACTTGTCACAAACTTTCTTTTCGGTGCCTCTTCGTGAGGACAGCCAATTTTTATTCATTTTCAAATTCCTGGACAAGGTGTACAGTTGGTGCAGAATTCTTCAAGGGTTTTCTGAGTCACCATCCATCTTCAATCAGATATTAAAGAAGGACTTGAGTCGTTAGAACTGCCTTTCAGTTCGACTCTGGTACAGTACATTGATGACTTACTGATTGCGTCCAGATCAAAAGATGACTGCAGGTATGACACAATTGCCTTACTGAATCATTTGGGAAAGAACGGACATAAAGTGTCTCCAAAGAAGTTGCAGTACTGTCAAAAAGAGGTGAAGTACTTAGGACACTTGATTGAGAGAGGGTCCAGGAGAATATCAAAGGAAAGGGTGACAGCTATTTTGCAGATGAACCCCCTGACCACAAAGAGAGATGTCAGGATGTTTTTGGGAATGGTGGGCTACTGTCGCCAATGGATTCCCAACTTTTCAATTATCTCTAAACCATTGATAAAGCTGACAGGTAAAGAAACTAAGGATGAGCCGTATACCATAACTCTATCCAAAGAAGAGCTTGAGTCATTTATGGAATTGAGGGAGTGCATGTGCAGGGCACCAGCTTTAGGTATTCCTGATTACATGAAGCCTTTTCTACTGTTTTGTCATGAACGTGATGCTTGTTCTTTGTCTGTCTTGACACAGGTCCATGGAGGTGCAAACCGACCTGTAGCATATTTTTCAGCTACCTTGGACCCTGTCGCAGCAGCCTTACTGGATTGTTTGCGTGCAGTTGCAGCAGTTGGTCAAAGTCTCACGCAGTGTGAAGGCATAGTGATGGGACATCCCTTAACAGTAATTGTTCCACATTCAGTTGAAATTATGTTGACTCGAACTGAAACCCAGCACATGACAAATGCCTGACTTTCCCCATATGAGACAATTATTTTGGGGTCACCAAATGTCTCTTTGAAGCGGTGTACTGTATTGAATCAGGCAACTCTACTTCCTGTTGAAAGTACTGAGATTAATACTGAAGAGGAAGTGGAGCATGATTGTCTTAAGGTAACAGAACTATGTACCAAGCCCCAACCTGATATTCAAGATACAGAGTTAAAAGAAAATGACTGCATTATGTTTGTTGATGGATCCTGTTTGAGAGACTCAGTTGGAATTCTGAGAGCTGGTTATGCTGTGTGTACCATAGCTGGTATCATTGAAGCTTCCTTGCTCGAGAGAGTGTATTCCGCACAAGTGGCAGAACTAATTGCCCTTACTAAGGCAAGCCACGCAGCTGAAAATCTGAGAGTCACTATCTATACTGTCAGCAGATATGGATTTGGAATTGTACATGATTTTGGCCACTTGTGGTCACAGAGAGGTTTCATGGCCTCTTCTGGTTCTCCTGTAAAAATGGCGAACACATTAAGGACTTGTTGCATGCAATTCAGTTACCTCTTGAAATTGCCATGGTGAAATGCAATGCTCATGTTAAGTCACAAGACTTTGTGTCCATGGGAAACGGCTATGCAGATCAAGTCGCAAGGTTTTGCGCATTGAACTGTATACCGTTCAAAGACCAGTAGGAATTATTACCGCAAACTAAAAATGAAACATGCTTGAACTTTGCATTGAGGGTGGTTGATACACTAGATGAGCTCAAATCACTGCAGGGTCGTGCAAGCAGAGAGGAGAAACGCTCCTGGCAGAGAATGCAATGTGTACAGAGAGCTGATGACTTATGGGTCTCAGAGGAGAGGAAATTGGTTTTGCCAAAAAGTCTTTTGTCACAATTTGCAAGACTTTATCATGGACAGGCACATCTTGGGAGAGATGCAATGACCAGGTCATTCAAGATTGACTGGTTTAACCCAAAATTCAGACAAGCTGCAGTGGTTACCTGTCACAGGTGCATCATCTGTCAACAGATGAATGCCGGAAAGGGAACTGTGGTAACTTTGAGCCACATAGGGAGAGCTGGCGGTCCATTTAGCAAGATGCAAATGGATTTCGTTGAGATGCCTGTTTGTGGAGGATTGAAGTATGTGTTGGTGATTGTGTGTGTTTTCAGCCACTGGATTGAAGCTTACCCCACACGTAGAAATGACAGTCTCACAGTCGCAAAGCTGTTGCTCAGAGAATTAATACCAAGGTTCGGTTTTCCGGTCTCTTTAGAATCAGATAGGGGCAGACACTTCGATAATGAGGTGATTAAGCTCTTGTGTGCTGCATTAGACATTGAACAGAAGCTGCATTGTAGCTACCGCCCTTAAGCATCAGGACTAGTAGAACAAATGCATGGTACCTTGAAGTCGAGAATGGCAAAGATGTGCGCAGCCACCAATATGAAATGGCCAGATGCATTACCCTTAGTACTGATGTCGATGAGAAACCCGCAGTACCTGCAAATGCTCTAGTGAATATCACGGGTGATATGGTGTTGGAATACTGAAAAGGTTTGGCTGATGTGGTTTGCTCTTTTTCCCACCAGGTGGAAGCCAATACATTGCCACCGATCAGTGATCCAGGTCACACCCTGCAAACCGGTGACTGGGTGGTTGTCAAGAAGCACGTGAGAAAGTCGTGTTTGGAGCTGTGCTGGAAGGGGCCATATCAAGTAACACTGACAACAACCACTGCTGTGAAATGTGCAGGTATTCCAAACTGGATACATGCCAGTCACACAAAGAAGGTAACGTGTCCGACTGATGAGGAACTTGAAGTTTCCGATTCAGCAAGTCCAGACAAGGAAGTCTCAGGGCCAGAAAATAGCCAAGGGGGAACTGAGACTGTAGGAGAGCCCACTGAGAACAGCCTAGTCCCTCAAACAGTAAACGAGTAAGAGAGAGGTGACAGTGTGCCCATCTCAGTAGAGGCAGCAGGAGAACTAAATCAAGGAGATGTTCTCCCAGAAGTAGATGGGTACGGGTTAGAGCTTGAACCTGTTACAGACCCAGAAGAAGAAGGAGAAATAGTAGAGAGAGGCCAAAGCACACCGGCATCTCCTGAGCCAGTTGCAGGTCCATCAAGAAAAAAACACCATAGCACAAGAGGAGGGATCTGTTCAGCGTCCTGAAAGGACAAGCAGGAAGAAGACGCATAAGGGTGATAACTGGCCAGAGAAGCAGGCTGCGAAAGAAAAGGTTTTTGAAACAATAACAGAAGAAACTGATACATCCCGAGTGGAGGATCTAAGTGAAGGAGAATTGCAAAGCGAACGCAGATTGAAAATAAAAAGAACTGCAAATAGAAGGTACACAGGTCCTGAATGGGCATATGCGACGACATCTGAATGGCAACAAGAATTCTTAGCGTTCTGTTTTGATTGAGAAGTACCACGTCAATATTACGGTACCTGAATTCAAACAAATGAAGAGACTGTGTTAAAGTTGAAATTGAAATTGAAAGCTGCAAAGCTGAGGAAAGAGACTTATAAATTACCGGATGCGACACTGATAACCTGAATTGACTTTGAAAACCCGATTATGACAAGCTGCTAACCTGATTGACAAAAGGGTCCTGGAGTGAGTGAAACGCTGTAAATATCCGCAGAGACAAAGAGACTTTGCATCAAGAAAAAAAAGAGCTTTTATATTGTCCTCAAGTTGAATTATTTTGCATTGTTCTACTATCTGATTTTTTACAGACCATGGCTAATAATAGAGGTAGTAGCAAGAAGGGTAAGGTGTGTGGTTGGATGAGCCTTATATTAGGTATCGTGTGTGAGATAATAATTATAGGTGTGATTGTGGGAACGCCGTGGTTGGATAAGAAAGCGACTAACAATGCATCAAAACCTGAAACAACAACGCTAACACCGTGGGAAAAGTTTGAGCGAGATACAAAACACTTGCATGAGGGAACTAACTCAAAAAGGGAACTCTCCACTAACGTCTTCTATCGCTTGCTGAATGAGTATGTTGAAACTATGGATGCGAAAAACTGTTATGTGTGCACAAAGATTACTTCATCAGTACAAGAAGGGGTCACTTTTCATAGCTTGCCATTAACCTATGGGATAAGTTGTAGTTTGCTACTAACAAGATTCTATAATCAACAAGAGCATGTACAATATCTTTACTCAAATTTGGATGTGGTGTTTTCTTTTGTGCCAGTGATTGAGTTTTTGAACAAGTTAGCTAAGGAGCATAGTATAAAATTAGTTAGGGGTTTCTTTAAACCAACACTTACATTTGGGACAGCTTATGCACACCGCAACAATCTGACTTGCTTATCAACACCTGTAGAGAAAAGCTTCTTAGATCACACTGATGATAGACGCAAAGCTTTGAAAGAGCGACTAGAAAAGGGGCTAGAGAAATGCACATATGCAAATGATTATGCTTACACTGCAATAAAGACACAAGGCAAATTAGCTATAGATGCATTACATGTAGGAAGGCTTTGTATATATAGGCCGAAATCTGAACATGACACTTTATTTGTGGGAACGAGTGAATGCAGGCATGTGTTTTTGTTTCAGAGTAAATGGACATTCATGTTAAATGGACAGGATCCAGCGATCCCTGGGATCTATTATATTTGTGGACTCAATGCTTATTACCGTCTCCCTAAGGGATGGTATGGGACATGTTATTTGGGGATAGTTTTCCCAAAGATTTACCAGATTGATGACTTAAAACAAATTCCTAAAGCGTCCGAATTACAACATGCTAGAAAAAAACGAGAGGCAGCGGCTGCTGTCATTGGTGACATATTTGGAGCCATAATTCCTTCAGTAGGGGTTATCTTAAACTCCATAAAGATTCGAAAGTTGTCTACTATTGTGGATAACATGCTGACAAATTTTACAGGGGCTATACTCCTGATGGATACTGAACTTTCTGCGGAGAGAGCTATGACTCTTCAAAATCGGCTTGCTTTAGACATTCTTTTAGCAAAGAGCGGCGGAGTCTGCAAGATGCTCAACGAGCGTCATTGTTGCTCATATATACCAGATAATAGTAAAAAGATTAGAGGTATGCTTACTAACCTAACTAGAGATAGTGCAGATTTGAAGGATTTGATGGAACCTGGAGTGTGTGGAAAGTGGGAAAAGGAATTGCCAGAGTAGGGAGCTGGTTTAGCAACATTTGGAATGGGGTTCTTGCAAAAATATTAGGAGGTCTGTTAATTGTTCTGGCCTGTTTATTATGTATATGGGGAGCGTGCAAAATTAATGACAAAATTAAAAGAAATTGGACAAAGAGAAACAAGAAGAAGGAGGAAAGTGAAAGGGAGAAAATGTTTAATGAAATTTGGGAAAGTTCACACAAGGGACAAGAGGTCGAAATGTGTATTATGCGCACGGTGAAAAAACAAAAGTGAAAGGTTGAAAAGGGAAAGGTTTGTGTGATGACGAACGTCATCAGAGGAGGGACTGAGAGAGCGTAGCTTATATAACTTATATTAACATGAAATGTTTCTGAATTAATGTGTGATAATGCCGCATAGAAACCGAAATAGTGACTTTGCTTAAGTGTGCACTTGAAATGTGACCATGGGGATTGGCCGCCAATGTATACGTGGACTAATAATGATGACTAAAATGTTTATAAATGTTATACTGAATAGGTTTTATACTAATTATTCATGATTACGCTATTGAATTTGAGCTGAAATCCTTGTAGGCCTTAAGTTAGCATGAGCCGAAGTTTAGCTGCTTGGCTCTCATATTAAATGTATTTTTCCTATTTTGCAGTGTGCGGACTCGCAAAAGGACATGACCTCTTGTTTTCTTCAAACTAGAAGCTGAAATGTAACCATGCTGGATCCGTTCTCATGAATTCTTCATTGCTTGTAGGGTGATATTAACAAAATGCAACAGTGTAGATTAATGTAATGTACAAGGTTATTCAAACCAGTGAAGACAATGGAGCTACTGACCAAAAGATGTGCAAAGAATTACAGAAAGATGAAATCATACCGGACGTGCTACCTCTGAAGACGTCAATCATGAAGAACCAATGAGAGACTTGTAAAATAATACGGGGTGAAAAGATTAATGACCTAATGTCAATCAATCAATAGTTTATTCGGTCCAAATTTGGGCCATTTAAAAGATTTAAAAAATATATACATACGTACAGAAAGATAAAAACCATAGACCAGTACACAATAAAAGGAACAATAGTAAAAAAAAAGTAGGGGTCCGGTAGCTGCCTGAGAAAGATTACATAAATAGGAGGGGTGAAAGAGGTGCTCGGAATAGTCTCTGGATCTTACCCTGTCCATAACCCTGAACAGTAGAATAATGATAACGTAAAAGCTGTTGTGTGGCACATCTCTATATAAAATCAGACATTGAAACTCCAGGCAGTAAAACTGATTAAAAAATTTAAGAAGTCAGACAGTGGTAGATGATGCTCTAGGTTAATTAGTTCTTTTGGGTTAATTAATCCAATAAATTGCATCTTGACAATTATAAAATTAAGTATAATTTTAAATTTATAAAACACTTTGGTTAAAATAACTCAATATAGCACTTATTCAGAGATGCGTTTTTTTTGTGCTCAATAAGTCGCGGTTTACAATTAGAGCCCAAGGCTGATATAACAGGATGCTGATTTACTGTTTTCAAGACAACTCTTCAAACAGTGAGTTAAAATCTAGAATAGTCCTATAACCACGGACCAATCAAATATTAGGGGAATGTACAATGAAAAAGGGATAAAAACCCATGACACAGGGAGCCATTTAGGTGGGTTAGGGAATGCTATTGATTTTATCCAGAAACTTTGTCACTATGGCCCTCATTCTGACCTTGGCGGGCGGCGGAGGCCGCCCGCCAAAGTCCCGCCGTCAGGTTACCGTTCCGCGGTCGAAAGACCGCGGCGGTAATTGTGACTTTCCCGCTGGGCTGGCGGGCGGTCGCCTTCAGGCCGCCCGCCAGCCCAGCGGGAAAGAGGCTTCCACGATGAAGCCGGCTCGGAATCGAGCCGGCGGAGTGGAAGCTGTGCGACGGGTGCAGTTGCACCCGTCGCGTATTTCACTGTCTGCGCAGCAGACAGTGAAATACATTTAGGGGCCCTCTTACGGGGGCCCCTGCAATGCCCATGCCGGTGGCATGGGCACTGCAGGGGCCCCCAGGGGCCCCGCGACCCCCCCTACCGCCATCCGGATCCCGGCGGCCGGACCGCCGGGATCTGGATGGCGGTAGGGGGGGTCGGAATCCCCTCGGCGGCGCAGCAAGCTGCGCCGCCTTGGAGGATTCAATGGGGCGGCGGTACACTGGCGGGAGACCGCCAGTGTTGGCGGTCCGACCGCGGCTTTACCGCCGCGGTCGGAATCCCCATTGGAGCACCGCCGGCCTGTCGGCGGTGCTCCCGCGGTCCTCCGCCCTGGCGGTCTTTGACCGCCAGGGTCAGAATGACCGCCTATGTTTGGTGACTTGTTGGTTTACTTAAAACCATCCTCGCCCTCAGATTTGCCCATTTACACTTTACCTCCTTATGAGGGAAGTACCCATTTTGCCCCGGAGCTGAGTTTTGACTGATGGCGATTTGACTGATGTCCTGAAGACGAAGACTGAACCTATGCACTAACCCAAACTTTGGAGGGTAATTAGGACAATGCAATTGTAATTTGTCTGTTTGCTTTTCCTTTCTAGGTACCAACTGCTTACTTTTGACAGAGACCATAGTTAGATGTTTTCCAAATTGGTGTTCTAAATTGTTTTGCATGAAGCCCAACATGCCAATGCTAATTAGCGGTTAGGACAGGTGTTCACTAAACTGACGCAAATAGACCGAATCTATGCTTTGTTGAACTGACGCGTTATTGACTCTCTGCTAAATTGATCTATGTTTACGTCGTGTTATGTTCTGATGTTTGTGATTTTCGCCTTAATGAAATCTTATCAAAGTTGCCATATCGTGACTATGCTATTATGTTTCTTGGTTTTGAGATGAACACATCTGCTTTTAGAATTGTAACTAATAGGGAATAAAACTCATAAAATTCTACTAAACTGGTGTGGTTATTCATGACTGCAAGGTCATGTTAGTGTTTTGAATTGATTAATGACTTTGACTAAAGTGAAATGTATTGTCGTGATAAATATTGATGACGTTATAGACATCTTGATTGACATATTGATTAGCTATCTCGTCCTAAGGTGTCTCTCAACTGGGTCAAAAGAGTAATTGGCCTGAAACGAGTCCTGATGTGTAATAAATTATCATAAAGGGACGCGTTATCAAAAGCAACAGTAGGATTGAACGTATAGCAGGCTGGGAACTTGTGCCTGCAATGCAAGACGAAGCAGAGCAGAGCAGATGGAGCAGCGTGGAAAAAGGTACTTTTTTTTTGTTCATATTTTTTTTTTGCCCCGCGACGTGCTGCACCGCCCTGCCCCGAGCCGCGCCTGCCACAGAGTGCCTGTTTGTGTCTTATATTTCCGAACTCTAAACGGTTACAAGAAATAAACCTTGCAATCAATGTTTTGCAAAAAAATAATGTTGGCATAAAACTAATGCAGAAAAGAAAAAAAATGTCATATAAGTTTTGTGAAAACATTTTTGGAACTGTAGAGAAATGCACACTGTTTCCGCAAAGCGTCCCTTCAGCGTTTATGTCTCCTCCATTATGCACTTTGCAAGTTTATGAAATTTGTGTTTTTTAAGATGGTGTTACTTGTCATTTAACTGTGAGATTCCTACTGCTGGTAGGGTGTATGGACGTATGCAACATCTATGATTCTTTGATTAACCCCTCGGTGGGCTAGACGAGATGGTTTTGTCCACTGCGCCAGCGCTCCCCCGATGGCTTCGCACCCCCTCCCATGGGCAGGGCTGGAAGGGGAATCACTTCCCCCTACCATCCCTGCCGCCTGCCGGTCCCCCTTGTAGCGTCAGATAATATCAGTGTGCAATTGTGCACTGACCTCATCAGAGGCTGCCCCACCAGATCAAGAGAGAAATGAAAAAGCTTTTGACTTCCGATCATGTGGAGGGGGCGAGAAAGGCATCAAAGGAAAAGAAAGGCCTTTCCTTTCCTTTGATATCTCTCCCAGCATTTCTGCTGCCCGATCGAGAAGTGATCGGGCAGCAGAAATGCCCACTAGACCACAAGGATTTTTTTTTTGTATTTATTCATAAGGGGAGCGGCCACTTGGGGCCGTTCCCCAGGGGGCAAATTATTTTTAGGCCATTTCTGCCCCCCTGGGGGCAGATCTTCCTAATCTACTTAGGCCGATCTGCCCTCGGGGTGGGGGTAGAAACCTCTAGACACCAAGGATCTTCTGTTTTTTTGTTGTTGTTTTATTTTTTTTAGACGTGGGGAGCGACCCCTTAGGCAAGGGTCTCTCCCTTGGGGGTGAAAGTGTTTTTAGGGGACTTCTGCCCCCCATTGGGGGCAGATCAGCCTATTTTTGGAAGGCCCATCTGTCCCCAAGGGGGGCAGAAAGCCCACCAGAGACCAGGGAAGATTTGTTTTTCATAAAAAGAGGGTGGGGATATGGCCATACCCCCACCCCAAATAAATGGGGCCATACTTGTTCTGCCCACCAGTGGGGAGATGGGGCAATAACCCCTGATCCACTCCCGGGAGGGAAGAAAGCCTACTAGACGCAAGGGAATTAAAAAAAAAAATAGAGGGGTGGTGGCTACCAACCAGTATGGACATGGTTATGCCCCCACCCCAACGGAAGGGGGTAACAGTATTTCAGCTCTCCCCCTGCACACTAAAACATCTTATCCCACGGCAAGCCAGAGGACATTTGATTATTTTGGGTCTTGGTTTTACATTTGGGCCATGAGAGCTTGTCTAACTCTCAAAATCGTCCCACTTGGAATGGTGAGAGCTGCACCTTTTGGACTTTGGGATGCTGCCATGTAGAAAAATCCACAAGACCTAGACACATCTAAAAACTAAACATCTGGGTGAGTCCAGGGTGGTGTGCTTCACATGCACCCCGCAACATTTTCTTCCCCACAATGCCCTGCAAATCTCCAACTTTGCTGGAAATCACATGTTTTTCCCACATTTTTGTGATGGAACCTTCCGGAATTTGCAGGAATCCACAAATTTCCTACCACCCAGCATTGTCGCATCTATACAGATATAAATTCGGCCTAAACATTTTTTTTTCAGACTGCCCTTTTGGACCCACTTTGATTCCCCCTCAATTTCGACATGTTTTCGGCTCTTCCCTGTCACAGGCATTTGCCCCCCCTACACAAGTGAGATATCATTTTTACTGGGAGACTGAGGGGAACGTCGGGTGGTAGGAAATTTGTGCCGTGTGGTGATCCCACACAGAAATAGGGGAAGAATGTGATTTATTAGCTGAATTTGAGGTTTACTGAGGATTTGGGATAAGAAAACACTGGGGTATCCAAACAAGTCAAACCTCCCTGGACTCCCTTGGGTATCTAGTTTTCAGAAATGTTTGGGTTTTTAGGTTTCCCTTATGGCTGCTGAGCCCAGGACCAAAAACGCAGGTGCAAACCCCCGACCCCCCAAAAAACTGGTAGTTTTGTATTTGTTCAACACGTTGTGTTTTAGGGCATTTCCTTTCGCGGGCACTAGGCCTACCCACACAAGTGAGCTGCCATTTTTATCGGGAGTTTGAATGCTGGGTCGAAGGAAATTTGTGGCTCCTCTCAGATTCCAGAACTTTCTGTCACTGAAATGTTAGGAAAAAGTGTCTTTTTGGCCACATTTTGAGATTTGCAAAGGATTCTGGGTAACAGAACCTGGTGAGAGCCCCACAAGTCACCCTATCCTGGATTCCCCTAGGTGTCTAGTTTAAAACAGGTTTGGTAGGTTTCCCTAGGTGCCCTCTGAGCTAGAGGCCAAAATCCACAGCTAGGCACTTTGCAAAAAACACTTCAGATTTCAATGTAAAAATGTGATATGTCCATGTTGCGTTTCCTGTCACAGGCACTAGGCCTACCCAAACAAGAGGGGTATCATTTCTATCGGGAGACTTGGGGGAGCACAGAATAGAAGAACAAGTGTTATTTTCCCTTGTCTTTCTCAACATTTTTGTCCTACCAAATGTAAGCCACTGTGTAAAAAAGACATCTATTTGAGAAATGCACTGTAATTCACATGCTAATATGGGGACCCCGGAATTCAGAGATGTGCAAATAACCACTGCTTCTCAACACCTTATCTTGTGCTCATTTTGGAAATACGAAGGTTTCCTTGTTACCTATTTTTCACTCCACATATTTCAGCAAATTAATTGTTATGTACCTGGTATACAATGAAAACCCATTGCAAGGTGCAGCTCATTTATTGGCTCTGGGTACCTAGGGTTCTTGATGAACCTACAAGTCTTATATATCCCTACAACCATAAGAGTCCAGCAGACGTAACAGTATATTGCTTTAAAAAATCTGACATCGCAGGAAACAGATACAGAGTAAAACGGGGAGGGAGAAAACTGGCTGTGTTTTCACCTCCATTTCAATATCTTTTTATTTCAGCTGTTATTTTCTGTAGGAAAACCTTGTAGGATCTACACAAATGACCCCTTGCTGAATATAGAATTTTGTCTACCTTTCAGAAATGTTGAGCTGTCCAGGATCCATTTCTGTCATTAACTGGAAGGAGGCTAAAAGCACAAAATATATTAAAAATTGGGTATGTCCCAGTAAAATACCAAATTTGTGTTGAAAAATTTGGATTTCTGATTCACGTCTGCCTGTTCCTGAAAGCTGGGAAGATGGTGATTTAGCACCGTAAACTTGGGACTTTCAGGGAAAAAATCACAAGCCTTCTTCCTCAGCCCTTTTTTTCCCATTTTAAAAAAAAAACTAATTTTCTTGGTCTCCTCCAGCGGAACCCACAAACTCTGGGTACCTCTAGAATCCCTAGTATGTTGGAAAAAAAGGACGCAAATTTGGCATGGGTAGCTTATGTGGACAAAAAGTTATGAGGGCCTAAGCGCGAACTGCCCCAAATAGCCGAAAAAAGGCCTGGCAACTGAGGGGTAAAAGGCCTGGCAGCAAAGGGGTTAAAAAAAATGTGTCAGTCTCAATTTTGCATACTGAAGGAGCAATGGCAGTTACAGTAACATTTGCATCTGAATGTTGTCTGACGTTTTGAAAGTGTAGGTTATTCTATCTTTGGGACCCTTCTCGAGGGATGACAATAATAGCGATAAAAGCTAGAAGCATGAAGACCACAATTCAGGAACAACGAACGCACATGTTAGATTACATATTTGCACTGTTTAGGCTGCTCGTTTAGTTAGGTTCCTGCAGGCATGAAGTACCTTCGCCCAAAGTTCAGCTAAACACAACACGGGGTGACCTTGGCATCAGCGACTGTAACTATCCCACCAAGTACCACTCAACTCAACAAGACATAGTAAAACTCAAAATAAAACACAATGCACTATTGAATAGGTTGTGCAGTATTTAATATTTTTCAGTGGGGTGCAATAGTAAACATTATGAGAAGAATCAGCTCATAAGTGTCGCCAGTGCTGGCACACAGCAGGAACCTTATGGGTTCCGGTCCCAACAGCTATGCTTATAGAAGAAACAGGGTCAGTGACTGGGTGCTGGTGCAGTCTGTAGACACAGGGCCTTATTCCAGCAAATGCTGCAGTGACATAAACATGCTTTCGGCGTGTGCTATTCAGTGCTGAGAAACAGGATAACATGATGAACATGTCATTATGGGTTGTGAATTTATACATTTTAAATAGGAAAAGAAGTTAAGATGGAGAAGAAAAACGAGAATGTCAAAAAGTAAAAAAACAAGGTATAATAAGAGCATATGAAAGCAAGGAACTAATAATTAATTTATGTGTCAAAGATGTTTTTTCATAAATTAACAAGTATAAAATTACAACAGCTAGTTATAACCATATAAAAAATGTACAAACATATTAACCGCAATCCATATGTTCTAGAAAGTTTGAAACCATGTACATTAAATATGGAAACTGAGAAGTTACTTGTCACCAGTTTATGTACAAAGTAGTAAGGGAAGTCCACATTTGACAATGTTTAAAACTCAAAGCTATAGATGAAGAATTAAGTAGAATACTTTTATTTTTATAGCATATACCATTCTACCACGGATTATTTAAAAGCTTGTTGCCATCTTTCACCTTAGTTGTGATCTTCTGGAATGCAATGAGAGTAAGCAAACCAGTTTACGTTTATCGGGCAGTCTGTACCATTCCAGAACAAGATTGCCTAAGAAGATATTCTGGAGCATTAGAGGAGCATTAATATCAACAATATTTTAATAGATTTTCAAACTTGAATCCAAAAACAATAGCTAGGAGGACAATTCTAGATTATTTATTAATCAAATGGAATTTACGTTGTGAGCATTTCCAACAACCTTGCAACAAGGGATTATAAGATTTCAATTATACTTTAGACTCTGAGCATGACCAACATCTTACAACAAGAATTTATTAGATTTATTTAACATATTAGGTGTTATAAACAATCGACTGTAAACAAAAAATAAACAACGTTTTTGTAAAAGAGGCATATTTCGAGGTGTAATAGATTTTAAACCAACATTTGTCCCTAATTGAAATCGACTACTTAATTAAGACAAATTCCCACATTTTTTCATCTTCCCTTTTATCACAGTCTTCTCTCAAGGACAAACATTTCATATAAATCATCAAAAGAGTATATGCTATAGAACGATTCCTCAGTTATCCATATGCACCATGCAGCAAATAAGTAGATACATTCAAGAAGTTTGCAAATGTATTCTCGTTCACTACTAATTAGGAATATTGACATAAGAAGTTAATGGAGACATTGTAAATCTGCTTTAAATAATTAAAAGATATTCACAACCATTTTCGTACAATTGATGGGCCCAAACAACACTCTTAGGGCCAGATGTATCATGCTCACGGTTTACATTTCTTAAATAGCGACTTTTAAGAAATCGCTATTTAAGAAATGCTAAATGGGATGTATGAAATTTGCTAGTCGTTAATAGCGATTTCTTAAAATTCTCAATTGCAATTTGGGAGTGCCAAATACCGAATCGCAAAAAATAGCGAATCGGTATTTGCAAATCGCAAAAGGCGGAACCGGCAACCTGGAACAGCCTGATGACATCACAACCAGGAAGTGAGTCAGTCCATGCTGTTTCCAGAAGCCCCAGTCACAGGAGCAGGCAGAGAGACCCAGCCAAGCACCAGGGAGGCAGTCTTGAGAGTCAGCCAGGATCAAACATGATAATGGCTACTGGTGGGAATGTGAAGGAGAAAGGAGAGAGGAAGCGCAAACTCAATTTCAGTGAGCAGGAATTGGAGGTGCTCACCGAGGAGGTGGTCAGGAACCACAACAAATTATTTGGAAAACACTCACTGAAGGTACCTGAAAGTGAGAAGAGAAAACTGTGGTCAGACATCCAGACCAAAATATGCGCAGTGGGTGTTGCACAGCACTCCGTTGAGGAGATACGCAAGCGATGGTACGACTTGCGTTCACGTGCCAAAGAGAGGGTAGCAAGCAGGCTGAAGGAGGCAAGGAGCACCGGAAGAGGACCACCCACCCAGACACCATCTACACCAATGGAAGACATGGTGGAGTCCACACTGCTTCCTGAAGCTGTCAGTGGTGTCACTGACATTGACACCTCAGGCACAACCAGCACCAGCAAAGGTAAGGGCAGTAATGATGTGTTTCCCCATATGTGCATGTACAAATGGCCCTTAGAAAATAGCTATGGCACTATGCAGTGTGATAAGTATTCCATGCCACATCTTACATACAACGCAACAATGCATTATGGGGGTGGTGGTCATCACATAAATAGCGAGATAGTGTAAAACCAAAAACATACACAATACAAAAGACTGACAGAGAGACTATGCCAGGGTAAATTTAATCCTATTACGCAACTGTGTGAGTACATATCCAAAAATTACATGCTGCACATTGTTGTCCAGATGTTCCGGGCCCCGAAGCAGCAGAAGGTGGAAATGTGGAGGATAGCGAAAGTCAGCCACACTCCAACTCAAACACCAGTAAGTCCTTCATATAAGCACCAACTAGACGCAGGGCAAGAGTGCTACCCCTCCCTAAGTATAACCTGGACTTTGATGAAATGCCAGATGAAGTACCCACACCACCCCCAGAGGCTAGATGCACCGACAGACAGCAGTCCCTGCTCCAGTGTACGTCCACTCCCCTCAGGAGGCGTCGTGAAGAAGGCAGACAGTGCACAGAGGGAGGTGACGGCCCATCACTGTTTGGTGGCCTAGAGGCTTCTATGCTGAAAGTGCAGCGCCTGCAATGTAAACACATGAGGTCAATGCACAGGCAGTTGGTGTCAATCGATCATAAAATGGGAGCAATGCACAGGCAGTTTGAGTCTCACAATGACAGCATGGGATCAATGCACAAGCAGTTGGAGTCACTCAATGACAAAATGGGATCAATGCACAAGCAGTTGGAGGCTCTCAATGAAAACATGTGCATGATGCATGAGAGACAGCAAACAGCAGCAGAACATGCAAAGGCGATGACAAATGCCATTAGGGAACTCTAAACTGTGATGTAGCAGGAGCAGGTCAGCCACAATAGGTGCCATCACCAATTGATGGGCAGGTTTGATGGGTTCTACAGATCTGTCAATCGGCTCACTACCACAACTGCTTTGGTATCATGACGTGCTGTGGGCATGCAAGACGAGATGGCACATTGCAGTCGGGACATTGCACAAGGATTGGTGCAAATCATAAATGTTTTGGAGACAATGCAGACAGCACGGAGTGCTACAAACAGCTAACTGGGTGGTGGGGATAGTGAGGAGCTCTCTGGCCTTAGCAGTCTCACAGCCCCTGTGATGGATCCTAGGCATTGCAGTACCAGACACAGTACTATCTTGGAACCCGCAACAAGAGGTGCCACCGAGACCACTGAGCACTCAAATGGAGTACATGGACGTAGAAAGTAATGTTGAGAGGTACAGGGTGCTTGCATATCATGTAGCAATGCAGTGATACTATGATGCTAATAGTGTGACACTCCAACTAGCACCTGTTTGTGTATAGTGCGTACCAATGTCCTAATCACACATATATTACCTGAAGTCAAGGCAATAAAGATGCTACCTACAGCAATACATAAATATTGACGTGAAGTTGTCAATACTTACATCAAAAATACTTGCGCGTGATATCAGCACGTCTTTGTCTACCCTCTGCTGCACTGCTTCTGTCTGCTGGGTGAAGGGGTGGCAAGGGATCGTCATCCTCATCTGAGTCAGGCTCTGTGGGTTCCACTGGTATGCCCCTCTTTGTTGTGATGTTGTGCAACATAGCACATGTAGCCACGATTTTGCAGGTGTTCTCGGGGCTGTATTGCAGTGCACCACAACTCTTGTGCAGGCATCTGAAACGGCTCTTCAGCAGGCCGAAGGTCCTCTCTAGAACTCTGTGTGTCATCCTGTGTGCTGCATTATACCTCCTTTCGCCTGGCGTGGCAGGATTCAGATAGGGTGTAAGTATGAACAAGTAAACTGCATAGGCACTGTCTCCTAGAATGACAGGAGAGTAAAATGAGTATTTGTTATCCGTGACATCACATATACATCAAGGTGACATTGTCAACTATTACATTACCAAGTAGGTATCTGTCGCCAAACTCCCCAGCCAGTAGTCTTGTGTGTATTCCACTCTGCCTGAAGATGTAGGAGTCATGTGTGCTACCTGGGTATCTGGCCACAAGATCCATTATAACGTTGGAGGCATTGCTTATGACTTGTATGTTCATGGAATGTGTACTCTTTCTGTTCCAATAAACATACTCTGTGGGCGATAGTGGACAGATAGCTACATGTGTCCATCGATGCAGCCAATGACATGTGGGAATTGGGCAATCTGGTAGAAATTGTATTTGGTTTGTAGCAATTCCTGTTGGGTGCTGGGGAATCTTATTTGCTGATGGATTTTGCTAAGCATGGCATTGAGAAATGCATTGAAGAAGCGTGAAAGCACACTCTGTGAGACAATTCCAGCTGCTGCTATGACCCCTTGATAGCTCCCTGAGGCTAATAGGTGCAGGTAGCATAATACCTGCACATGGGTGGGTATGCTTTTGGTCCTGTGTGTGTTGTAGGGGTTGTAGATCAGCTATCAGGTCAAGTATCATGGCTGAGTTTAACCTGCACATATATCTCCTCCTCTGTCTGGTCAACAAGGGTAATGCGCACTCTGAAAACGCGCTCCTGTCTCCTCCTTCCTCTCCTCAAACCTGCCAGGATCCTCATCCTCCTTGCCATGACGTAGAGTGCAGCCACTGTGGAAAAGAGGTTGAGTCATACTGGGCCTCTTTATATAGGTTGCACCTGTTTACCACCTGATTTCAATTTGTGGTCAATTACACGTGCAAAAAGCCATTCTGCGAATATTCGCAATTTGTGACTTGTTGATGCATTGCATTGCGATACGGAATTTGCAAATCACATTACATTCTGCAATTCACAAATTCACATCGCCATTATCTCATCGCAGTTGCAAGGAATCGCTATTTTACTGATTCCTTAAATTTTAACTGCAAATGCCTTTCATCCATCATGAAAGGCGATTTTGCATTCGCAAACGGTGGAACTTACCAATTCGCATCGTTTGCGAATCCAAAATCCTTTTATAGACCTGGCCCTTAGATTTTCACTGATACTAAAATTCCTTTGCCATTGATGTTAACATACATAATTTACCACATGGAAGATCCAAGAAATTAGAACTGCCAGCCTATGTAACAATCAAATTAAGCCCATGAACTACCTCACTAGGGCCCTGATTTATACTTTTTGACGCATACCTGCATTAGCGCAGGTTTGCATCAAAAAGTTTTCCACCGGCTAGCCCCATTCCTGGATGCCAGCCGGGCCATCATATTGAAGGAATGACGCTAACCGGGAGGGGGAGGCGTAGGGGAAACAGGAGGTTGTGCGTCAAAGAATGGCGCTAGTCAGGTTAGAGTCACAAAAATGACGCTAACCTGACTACTGTCATTTTTTGATGCACAACCCCCATGGACATGACTCCTGTCTTAGCAAAGACAGGATTCATGCGCCCCTGCCCAATGGCAATGCCCAGGGGACTTATGTCCATTGGGCACAGTGCCATGTAGGGGGGCCAAAGTTAGGTGCAGGGAAGGGCACCTGTGGGCTGTTTTTATGGTCTCTGACCATGGAAAAGGGCCCACAGGTCCCCTAACGCCTGCCCTGACCCATGCGTTAAATAATGGCGCTAAACAGGCTTAGCGCCATTATTTAAGGCCCTCCTCCTTTCATGCGTGATTTTTACAGGGAGAATAAATGAGGCTTAAAGGCCTTAGAGTCATTTTTTGCCCGGGAACGCCTACCTTGCATCTCATTGACACAAGGTAGTTTTCTAAACATGATGTTAACTCCAATATTTTGACGCTTGATGGGTCTAGTATGAAAATATAAATATGGAGTTAAATTTTCACTGGATTTGCGTAAAAAAAGTGACGTAAATCCAACACAAACAACGTATAAATATGCCCCTAGGCTAGAAGCCTGTACTCTGAAGTTTATGGTCAATGGTCTGTTGCAGGCACATTAAGCCTGTGTTCTGTTTTGTGAGATGCAGAAGGTGCATTAACCATGTGGGCGATCTTACCATATTTATACCCTTACCCTTTCTGGATATGTTACTTGTGAGTAACTGCCAGAATAGCTTTAATACCATTAGCTTTGTTTTTCTACACCATATTTGTGGCTTTCTAAGTACTGTTCATAATTGGCCCTACCTAAATTAATAGCACACAATATACCAACCTCAGCAGAAGAAAAGGCTGATTCTAGCTTTGCACTGGCTTGCCAAAATAGCTTGAAACCCTCACCACCTCACTGCTTGATTATCTGCTCCTTACTGTCTACAGCTCCACAAATTCCTAATATCTATATTGTTACCCAATTTGTGAAGGAGGAAAAGGCTCCCACGCGATTAAAGGTATGAAAGTTCGAAGTAGTAGGGAGTGAAGCCACACACCGGGAGCTTCATCATCAAGAGCTGCCCTGGGTACTGAACAACGAAGTATCTGTATTTTTGTGTGTGAGGTGTCTAAACTTCAAAAGAATTTCTCTGATTTAATGCATGAACTTCATATAGAGGTAGCTGGAATCAGAGAGGCAATCTTTGGCCATTAGTTTTGACTTGTTCTGTCTAAAGTTCATTCATTAACTCAGAAATTCCAAGTTACATGTTTGAAGTCTAGACATGTCAGATACCAAAACAAATCAGAAGCACGGATCTGCGCTGACCCATTGCAGCTCTTCATAATGTGACCCAAATAGCGCCTTTTTCCATTTTGGCTTGCAGATTCTGGTACAGACAATGCTGGACATTTTTCATACATTATAAGCATTGCCATAAATGATAATGTCAGTAACTATCTCTCTGCCATTACTTTTTTAGTCACCATATGAAATAGAGCATCCTCACTGGGCCACCTGGCTCTGAAAAAGATTGTATGCCCAATTACAAAAAATTGATTTTTCCAGCATGGAATGGAGATGACAGTGGAGCTAAAAAAGTGCAGCATTGAACAACACAACAGCAGTTTTTGAACCACCCGTATGTCTTTCACTACAGGTCAACCTGTCCTTCCTGAGGTGGTAGTTCTGGGAACTCCCTGTGGTTCTAAAATTCTGGACCCATGTAATTTACTTTGCCACAGCAGTACGATTTTAGTATCAAAAGACCGATAATGACTAGTACACTAAGCATGAGCATTTTCGCTCAATTCCAGCAGCGTTTTCACCTCGAAATCGCCATTTTCGTCCTGCACTCGTAGCTCCCATTTTATACACTGCAGCCATTTTTAAAAGTTGCCCTCACATAGGCTTATAATACAGTCAGATTTGATTCCAAGGACACGTACACCTTGATTGACTTTTCTCTGACCTGGGCAAGCTGGAACCATTGCCTCAGGCCAAACCTGTTTGGTCAGTCCCTCTCCCAGTGGCCGAATCGGATAGCATCAAGGCACACCATGCCATAAAACCCTTATTATCGCTCACACACCCTGCCTAATCTTGCTCACACCTGCTCTTTTCTTCTTCTTACTTTACGAGGGGGAGGTGCCCGTTTTTATTGGGGGTCCACACTTATCTGATGTAAAATACTAGGCCTTGCCAGGTAATTTATTATGGGTTGGATGACATGAAATATGAGGTTTCATCATGACACTGTTTTTTCCTTTGTAGTGAAAACATGTGAATGACCAACCAAAATGTCAAGAATGTTTGCCTGAAGCTTAAAAAACTGTATATAAGGAAACCTGACTTTGCATTGAAACACAGTCTCCTGAGAACATACAAACCGTGCTGTTGTACTTCTAGGACGCTTGTTACTTGGCTGCAGCCAATAAATTCGATCTTTGACTTCACCTAGAAGACTCTGAGTTTCTGTGGTCTGAATCAGGAAAGTACCCGAGGTCTTTGGGTGTACCCTGGCACCGCTGGGTTACCGGATCAGTACCGGTTCTGAAAAACCCAGTACCTCAGTTGACGCCCAACGTGGGGCGATACCAGCGGTACCGGTCCAAGCCTGAGGTCCGTGGGGAGCTTCGTGTGAAAATTCTGGAGGAAGGCCGCCACTTCATCGACCCCTGCATGTCGACGTGGTCCGAAAGTCTTTGCTGCGAGGTTCCACGCTTCCCGACGGCTACGAAGGACTGCTGCCCTGGCTATCGCCCTGATTTGGACCCTTGATGTTTGGTAGAGCGAAACGATAAGACGAGTCTTCTGGTGACGTCATCGATATTTTCAGTTAAGTATAAGTGGAGCGTCTCCCAGTCCTTAGTTGGACACTTGGTTTGGTCCTTAGTTGGACATTTGGTTTGGTATCCCTTCGGGATCACTTTGATTTGGAACTTGCAAGTACCAAAGCCGAAGGACTCGTGTATTCACGAGACTATCGTAAACGATAATCCTTTGAAGTTTGAAGCTAGACTAGTGAGCAAAGATGCCTGGTCTTAGCAGACTTGGAAATTTGTTTTGTCTTGGTTGTAAAAGGGACTCCCGGTTGGAGGACTCATGTCCGGTTCCTGCGATTGGAACTCCAACCTATGAACTATATGTGAAGCACGGAGTAGGCCCCATCACGTTTAATAAAGTATGGGTCCGCTATTCTTGGAAATAATTGAGAAAAGTTTTCTTTTTTTTCTTGTAAATATGACTTACAACTAGGATCTGCAAACGGTTCTGTAAGTAAATTGCGACGGCGCTATTTATGAAAAATGGCTAAAGCGCGCTGTATTGTGTGTACTGAGTGTTTTCTGTTTATATCTGAAATGAGCTCAATGTGTGTTTGTGGGTCTTCTTGATGTTTACAGTTTGTTAAGTAAAATGTTGGTTAATTAATATTAAGTAGAAACTTGGAAAAAATCCAGAAATGAACCATGTGATGTGCTAACATAGCTATATGTTGCTCTTTAATTTATAGAATGAGCAATTGTGCACATATACAAAACTGCCGTTAAATGCTTAATAAATTAGAAAACACATTCAATAGATATAAATAGGGCCCCAAAAAAACGAAATTATCTATTTTTGCAAAAAAAAAATACATTTAAAGCCTTTTTCTTAGATGCATTGTATTAGATGTTCACAGGCAAATTTTTCAGCTGCAGTATATTTGATAGGAATGTTCAATTCAGCCAGCACTTTCCCAGTTAAACATGGGTGGAATTTTGCATAACCTTCCTTTTAAATGAAAGTGGCGCAAAAATGTGACGCATTTCAAGTTAGGCTTATGCGCTTAGGCTTGTGAGTTAATGTATCCCAAATAATAGGCAAGGGATGCAGCTTGCTTTTATATGTGGAATTATCACCAAAAAAAAGAATAATTGGGTTTTTATTTTTTTTTTAAAAGAAAATTATTAATTATGGAAAAATTATTTAAAAAATAAGTGCCTTTCAAAATCTTTTTTTAATATTTATAAAGCTTAATACCTATACTATGACCTCCTAACATTAAAATTTAATTTAAGTTATGTTGCACCGCTAAAATGACATTTGTATGTGCAATTTTCCCTTGGCGCAGGAGCAAACAAGCTCATTTCTATAAAGTATAATTTAATATTTTCAATGGCTGACTCATGGATTGTGTAATAGACATTCTGGTAATGCATATTATGCAAGAAAATTGTAGGATATTGATTTTTTAATGCCTAAAATATCAAAGTCGATTTTGGGCAAAAGCACTGTTTAAACTGCATTTTCTTTCATTCAGAGTACTTTTTAAAGTGTCACAGGCTTCAGTAAATGCATACATTTAGGTTTGATATATATTTGCAGGTTGTGCCTTCTTATGATTCAATGAGTCAATGTGCCAGTACAAAGGCTTGTTTTAATATCAAGGTTGAAGGTTCTAACTTCAGCTGGGCCTACTGAGACGTTTATTCATTCGAGGTTGATGAAATATGTACCATTGCATGGGATTGCAACAAGCATTTATTCTAACAACTGGTATGTGTGTTATTAAGGTTTGTGAATTATTCACAGTAAATGTAGTTTAATAATCTGGAAATAGAGATGATGTTTTTTAGCGCCTAGAAAGGATTTTTTTTTTTTTTTTAAATAGAGTGAATTATTGCAGGTTAGAAGGAAAACAGGAAGGCCTACTGTCTTTGACAGATTCAGAGTGGCAGAAGCTAGGAGAGCTACAGAGGCTGGTTCAAGTCACGCTGCTGAGATGCTATCTTTAGTTTTCCCATAAACAATGGAGGAGGCTGTCATGTTGACACTTGTGACCTTTTAAATTAGGGCCTTGTCTCTGTGAAATGCAGAATGACCCTACAAGCCTCTAAAAGTGGGATTTCTGGTTTCTCCAGAAGAACATCAATACAATTAAAGAACTTAATTCCAAAGGGAAAATATAAAAAAAAGGGGTTTCTTCGAAAGTCCCAACATCATGTTAAATGCTCTGCAGAACTGATACATTTGTGTCTCCGCTCTAAAAAAATAAAATGATGCCTGCTAGTTGCTTTTATTTGACAGAAAACGAAGTGTTGCATTAAGTCTTAGACAGAAAATAAGATGCAGCCCTTTTCTAAAATTTTGAAGGCTACATGCCTTAATGAGAACGATTTGCCAATTAAGACTTATTTTTCACAGTGGAAATTGTAGGTGCCAAATTAATATGGAGTGTCAGTGTAACAATTTTTACTTTTAGAAAGGTAAAACTAAGGTGGCTTGATGTTGCGAAGTAACTGACAAGAGGGTAACAGTTAAGTAATGGAAATTTATTTTCATGTATTTGGTCCTATCATGAATTGTTCTTGCTGGTCCTGTATGTTAGAAGAGAAACAGTAAAGTTATATTTGACAGCAGATTTCCATTGCCTGGTGATCTACTGTCAAAAGGAGGGTAAGGATTTTAAACCTGACAAATTAAACAGGTCCAAATATTGGGTTTTGGGCTGCAGGTTTACAGTGCATAAAGTACATGACATGGTGTTGTGTGTCACCGCTTATTCACACATGCTATTGTTTTGTCTATGCTTTTTGTGCTTGATACACAGCAAGTATATCTGATAGCTTGACGTTTTGTGTGTTTTTATTATTTTTTATTTGTTTTTTTTGCATGTTTGTTGCTGCTTTTGATACTATTACAAGCTCCCCTGTGTTGTGAGGGGATGGTCATGACGATGCCCATCGCTACGCAACAGTTGGTTGAACTTGTTCTGGTTACTAAATTCCACAGATAATGATATTTCATGCTGTGAACATAAAAGACAACACTTCACCAGTGCATGTCTATTTGGCTATAATGGTATTGAAGGAAAATAAAAAGAGATATACAGGATCAAAGTGTGTCACCTGCAGTTAGTCACGTTACTGCCCCTTCCCTTAAAGGAACAGGCAGCCCTACATTTATGTAGCCTTGATTGGACCTAAGGATGAAATTATAGATCTGTGACTCAAGGTGGCCTAATTTCTATATTACATTAGTTAATGATGTTCTGTTTCCTAAGTAGCATATGGCTTTTGTTCCTTAAAAGAAAACCAGGTTTTCATTTTTTCCTGAAGAAGGAACTGAAACATTAGCTAGGAGTACCATATATGGTGTAGTCACCAACGGTAGAGTTAACATTTGTGTAACTTTGGCCTTTGTGTATCACCCGTACTCTTGGTGTTGTGTCACATGCCTGACTATCACCCAAATAATTTTTTTGTTCTTCCTATAGATTTTTTCTTTTGTTACTTCCCCTGACCAATGTCGCATCATGCTTAGTTATTGAGATTTTAGCTATGTCCTAGTCCCATTTCTCTTTTTCGAATTCCTTTCATCAGTCAGCCCTTTTATTATTATTGTTGTATTGTTCAGGTTCACATTTCCAGACTGCAGTGATGTACCAGGGACCCCCATGTTATTTATAATTCCCTTTGGTATGACCAGACTGGTTTTCAAGAATTTGCCTTAGGCCTGCTTCAATGTTTTCCAGCCTGACTGTCAGGGTAGCGATAGACTGGTTAACTGACTCAATATTATAGTAAGACAAGTTTTCCATCTCAATAGGAGATATCTTATGTTTACCTTTTTGAACATGACGAATTTTCAATGTCTATTTTAATTTGGTTTTCTGTTCCCTTCTGTTCCTGCTACTTTAATTTTTGGTGGGATCAGATGTGTCCTAATCATGCAAATATCAGGACCCTCTAGTTCTTGTCTTTTTGTTTGCACATTTGACTATTAGCCTGTGTATTGCATAGTGCACCTGATGCACAGTTTTTAAAGGAAGGTTTCTACATGTCCCTGATAATCGGTATCATGTGATTTCTCTATTGAGATGTTCTAAGATAAGGAGGAACACCTAGACTTAATCATTGAGGAAAATATGTGTTTACCCCATTAGACAATGCCATTGTGTGAGGAAATCCATTCAGATAGAATTCTCATGTAGCTATAGATGGCAGAGAATAATGGAGAGAACCCAATTAAAGATGCTAGAGACCCTGTTTTGCCCTTCTGCCTTTGTCTTTGTATTTTATGCCCATGGTGTATGGCTACTCCTTTGAAGATTGCAGACCACCTGCTTGCAGTCCCCTTGTTAAAAACCATGGACTGTTTCTTTTACTAAATTGAAGGGAACTAACAACTGTGGCACATTTCCTACGTCACTAGATTCTGCGGGTATCAAGTCATAATAACCTGCAGGACATTGATTTAAACCTAATTCCCATCAGTGACAGCTACAGATGAAAGACGGACGTTTTGGCCCTACAGTCTCAGCACCCAGAAAGTAGCACAGCTGGACAGCGATCGCCAGCGCATGGTATCGTACTTGCTCCATCAGACGGCGTTGGACATCACAAAACCAAAGTTTCAGTGCAAAGGAGCTAAAGAGAAGGATTCCTGTTGTTGATGGCAGAGCTGTTTTGAGGTTTCATTTCTCTACCTGTCATGTGCTGGTAACCTCTGACAGTGTGCAATCCCTTGAGCCCCTTGGCCTGAGTTTTGGCCACACACCCCCTTTTCTTTGCTCCAACGGAAGAAGGGCAGTGCACCGGAGATTTCAAGTTTGGAAAAAGGCACTATATTGTGGTGCCCATGAAAGAGCAGCTTGAGCGTCCTCTGACACTAAATAATGAGTGTTGGAGTCTGAAAGTGCTGCTGAGCTTGAGCTATTTCCCAATTAATGGTGCTTGGGTCTGCAAGAGATGATTTGTGCCCTTGATCAATGAAGAGCACATTGTTTGTAGTGTCTGCCACAGAGGAGAGACACTGGTGCATTGCTTTAAGACATTGAGACTTTCGAGTGAGCTGTGGGTGTTTGCCAGGATGGCACTCCAACTAAGCAGTACTTTTCTCACGAAGAGGCCTGAATTGAGAGGCCCATGCGAAAGAAAACAACAAAAGAAAATTTGATGGACAATAGAAGCCTGCCAGAGAGGCTTTTTGAACGGACTCTGGGCATAGTTGGTTTCACAAGAGGTTTCCGTGTGATTGTATAGACTAGGTGTTAGGAGACTGATTGTTTTGCTGGCATTGTTTTAAAGTACTATTCTGTTTAGTAAAAGCAGAATAAAGTCCATTTTCTGTGGAAAGAGTACCCCCTTTTCACCTTAGAGCATTGATGAGAGTCACCACTGTTCCACCTGAACATACCAAAATTACTGAAATGCAGAGGAGCCCTAAAAATGTTACTAGATAATTTTAGGATTTGCTTTTTGGTTAGGGTTGTGAAAAATTATTATTTCATTTGTAATAGTGGTCACTACTTTCTCCCGTTGTCTTTATGTTCTTAATAACGTGTTTTCTAGTGTCTTTTAAACATGACGTTGTCATTTATGGGTGGGATTGTTTTTCTCTACTCAATTGACTTCTGCACCCACTTCCCAACCTATGTCTTTTCCTACTATTGTTTCTTTGCACTCTTTTCACCCTTTTCCTGAACATGAGCAGGTTAGAAGATCAGAATTCGTAAGCAATTCTTTTGTATAGCTTCTGCATCAACACTAGTTAGTAGTGAACATCACTAATTGTTGGGTGTGTGATCTTATGCCACCTACTGCAGATAGAGGTATTCCTTATTTTGTCCTGCCATATGTGGCCTTTTGTGCTACTTCATGTTCGAGGAGACCTGTCCAGAGAGAGTTACCAAGTACTAGAATTTTGCTCCAGCAACATCTCCATGGCCTTATAAACATAGACCTGGACTCAGATTAGCATGAGAATAGGTTTATTGCCTATGTAAGGGCAAAAGGAGGGTTTGTGGTTCTAAAATTCTGGACCCATGTAATTTACTTTGCCACAGCAGTACGATTTTAGTATCAAAAGACCGATAATGACTAGTACACTAAGCATGAGCATTTTCGCTCAATTCCAGCAGCGTTTTCACCTCGAAATCGCCATTTTCGTCCTGCACTTGTAGCTCCCATTTTATACACAGCAGCCATTTTTAAAAGTTGCCCTCACATAGGCTTATAATACAGTCAGATTTGATTCCAAGGACACGTACACCTTGATTGACTTTTCTCTGACCTGGGCAAGCTGGAACCATTGCCTCAGGCCAAACCTGTTTGGTCAGTCCCTCTCCCAGTGGCCGAATCAGATAGCATCAAGGCACACCATGCCATAAAACCCTTATTATCGCTCACACACCCTGCCTAATCTTGCTCACACCTGCACCTGCTCTTTTCTTCTTCTTACTTTACGAGGGGGAGGTGCCCGTTTTTATTGGGGGTCCACACTTATCTGATGTAAAATACTAGGCCTTGCCGGGTAATTTATTATGGGTTGGATGACATGAAGTATGAGGTTTCATCATGACACTGTTTTTTCCTTTGTAGTGAAAACATGTGAATGACCAACCAAAATGTCAAGAATGTTTGCCTGAAGCTTAAAAAACTGTATATAAGGAAACCTGACTTTGCATTGAAACACAGTCTCCTGAGAACATACAAACCGTGCTGTTGTACTTCTAGGACGCTTGTTACTTGGCTGCAGCCAATAAATTCGATCTTTGACTTCACCTAGAAGACTCTGAGTTTCTGTGGTCTGAATCAGGAAAGTACCCGAGGTCTTTGGGTGTACCCTGGCACCGCTGGGTTACCGGATCAGTACCGGTTCTGAAAAATCCAGTACCTCATCCCCCCAAGAAGATGTAACTGTGAGAGAAGCTTTGGTAGAGCTTGGGATCCAGACATTCACCCTTACGAAGAGCAACCTTTGGTGGTGCACTAACTGTGCACCACTTCCTAGGTAACACACAATTAGTCCAACTCTTGACAGCCTTTTTCCCTGTGTGCTTGCATCTATAACATTGCAAAGGCACACCGATAAAGGTGTTTTCTCAATCTATGGGTCTTTATCCACATGAAAATGAGTGAATGCTCATTAGTATTGTGCAGGTGCAAATGTGTACATCCACATTAGATAGTACAGAATGACCTGCACATGGAGCTCCCATCTTCCAGGTCTTCAAAAAGCATAATATATATATGTGTGTGTGTATATATATATATATATATATATATATATATATATATATATATATATATATATGTGTGTGAAAAAACACAAAGGCTATAGGAATGCTATAGGTAGGTTCTGAATTTGCTCATACAAAGCCATAGAAATTCAGCAGTTATAGTTATAGTTCTTGCAAGTAACTAAAATGCAGGCCCTAAGGTAACTATAACTCACACGGGCACGAGTTATAAATTTCTTAGGGCGCGGGCAGGGGGAGTGGGCAGGGAGACAGAGGAAACCTCTGCTTCTAGGGAGAGAGAGTTATTAGACAGCTCTCCTCGCTGTGAGCACAGTGTTTGCTGTGGCTTGGTGCCAGCTGTAAAGCTGAAGCCAAGCCACAGCAAACAGAAATGTCCCGAGTGTGGCACCCTAGGACAAAGCAGAAGCCATCCTTGGGAGGGTGGAGGTCCCAAGAGCCATCAGTGGCTCTGTAGCGATTTTGCTGGTTAGTAATCACGCAGGAATTGGTCGGTAGGTTTATAAGTGATATTTATTATATATAAAGTGGAATAGTGGCTCTTGTGGTTAGGGTGTTCTTCTCTTTGTTTCTTCAGGCTTTTTGTTTGATTGTGTTGTATGGGGTCTTGCTTCTCACTCTTCTTCTTGTTTCTCTTCGTCTCACGGAACCACTATTTGTAGGTCTTTCCCTCCCGTTGTAGTGGGCCTCCTATACAGTAGGTTGTTTTGTATCAGGAACCTGGGACATACCATATGTTCATCTGGTGTCAATGCTTGATGCCATGCATGTTTCAAAGAGGGGTCCTTGCGCTGCTTCTGCCAAAAATCTCCTATAACGGTACACACTCTACTGGCAGATTCTGTACTATCCTGTTTCAGAGCGTTCTGTGCATAATTATGTCGCTGTTCCCGTTTTTGTTTTCGACTGAGGATCACCCGGGGTTCTTTGGACTCCTCCAATCTAACTCCAATGGGTACCTCCTCCCACCAGGTTCTAAGGGTATGCTCCTGTCCTGCTTTGGTTAAGAGAGTGGGGAAATCCTCATAATCAGTTCCTAGAATGATATCCTCGCCCAGTTGGGAAAGTACACCCACCCGTATTGTCTCGTTTTTGTTTCTCCAATTCAGTCGTATGGTGGCCACTGGGTAGTATCATTGGTCGCCATGTACGCATGCAATTAGGACCTGGGTTGTGGATCCTCTTGACCGGGTAATACTAGCACCTGCCTGATTACACTCTGACTACACCCTTAGTCTATTAATGCTGTTCTCTCTACCTCATTGATGAAGACGGATAGGGTGTACTTTGGTTTCTCCCCTCCGGACCAGAAAACCCACCCTCTTGTCAGTCCAATCTCCATGGGCTCCTCAGTATCCCTTTTGTGTGGGCAATGTCTGGTGATATGACCCCATTCTGAGCAGTGGTAGCACTGGGAACCCGTGGCCGGATAGCTGGGAGTCGCTGTTGCTGTTGGTTGGGATCGTTCCAGACCCTGTATCAGCGCAGGTCGATGGGTGGTGTTTTTCGCTATAGTAGGTCGGACAGGGGAGGGAAGCGGAGGTCTGCTAGCTGTAGCCCAGAAGTCCGGGCCTCGATGATATGCACATGCGAGGTCTACAGCTGTCTCGTTAGTCAGTCCAGGATGTTGTCCGACCTAGTTGCTGGTAGTGGAAGGCTAGGCATCCAGGTACTATTCCAGGACTATGGTATCAAACATCTCTTCCCTGTTTTTTTCGGTTGGATGCAACCACCTCCCTGCTGCATGCTGGACTCTGTAGTATAATGTGCGAGGGTTCTCTGGATGCTGCCACTTAACTTGACGGAACCTAGTGCGGTAGCTTTCACTGTCCAGCCCGACACGTTCCAAGATGGTTTTCTTTATTTCTCTATAAGGTAGAGTGCCACCTGGGTTAATTGCTTGGTAGGTGGCCTTTAAGTGCCCTGTAAGTAGCGGTGCTATATACTGGCCCCATTTTTCATCAAAATGCGTGAAGAAAGAGTCCAGCTCTTCCTGGTCCTAATATCGCTGTAGTACACTATTTGGTACATTTGGTTGAACCTTTGTATGTGCGATGGTGTCTCTAAGCTTTCCCAGGGCTGTTTTGTGTACCAGCTGGTTATTCGCTATAATTGTCGCTTGACTTTTAAGAGCTGTCTGTAACGCCTCACGTTCTTCCTTGGCTTCTTTCATCTGTTGCTCCCCCATGAGTTGGAGGTGTCAATGCCCCTCAGCCAGCTGGGCTATCATATCTGCCATGGTTGGCTTCTCTTCCATGGTGGCGGTCCTTTATATCCCACTTCTGACACCACTTGTAGCAATTTTGCTGGTTAGTAATCACGCAGGAATCGGTCGGTAGGTTTAAAAGTGATATTTATTATATATAAAGTGTAATAGTGGCTCTTGTGGTTAGGGTGTTCTCTTTGTTTCTTCAGGCTTTTTGTTTGATTGTGTTCTATGGGGTCTTGCTTCTGACTCTTCTTCTTGTTCCTCTTCGTCTCATAGGTGTGCCGGGAAGCACCTGGTACAGCCACGCTTCTTCAGAAGCGTGGCGGGATCCAGCGCTCCGTCTTCCCGGGCTACCGTGGTGCTGGGCTTCCGTCTGGCACTGGGTTGCTCTCTTCCCGTCGGTTGGGAAGGAACCACGCTCCTGTCCTCCAAGACCTCTCATCACGCAGGGACTCCTCATCCTCCGTCCCCTCGCCGTCTCCTCCTCTCGCGCCGTCTTCCTCTTTCGTGCCGTCTTCCTCCTATGCGCTGTCTTCTTTCTCCTCGCCACTGTCCTTCACCTCCTCGCCGCCTTCCTTCACCTCCTCCGTGTCTGATCCTGTCACTGCTCCTTTTGACCTTCTCACGTCCCGCCTTGGACCCGAAGCCCGCCACTCATTGGTAGGAACGCCGGGATGTGTTGGAGCAACCCCGCCAGTGTCAGCACAAGTCCGCTTCATGTGCAGGCGGGCTATGGCCAGCCCATCACAGGCTCCTCATGCAAATAGCCCCAGGAAGGTGGTGACCCCGGGGCTGCGGGTGTCCGAAACGGGCCACCTGTTTGTTTTTAAATTTGCCACAGGGAGGTGGTGGTCCCTGGGGCTGCAGGAGGGGGGTTTGCAGCCCCCCAATTTTTTTTACATTAAGTGCCCAGGGAGGTGGCAGTCCCCAGGGCCACTTGGGGGGCTGGGTAGCCCCTGAATTATTTACAATTAGTGCCGGGGTAGGTGGTTGTCCCCAGCGCTGCAGGGGGCCAGATGGCCCCCATGCATTATTAACCATTCAGTGCCCATGGGAGGTGGCAATCCCAGTGGATGGGGGGGGGGGCAGCCCCCCACATTTATAATTTTATGCCCCCAGGACTTTGCCCACCTGTGGACCTCACAGAAACTAGTGCTGGAGCCCACACTTGTTTTGTATTTCTGAATTTTCGCTGGATCTGTGGATCCACGAAAAAAAATGAAAGAAGGTTTTTAGCTCTGGGGGGTCCTTCTGGGAAACCAACACTTGAGCTAAGAGGTCAGGGTGTCTCTGCCCTGGTCCCCTTCCTTTTATTCACTCATTTTTTTGAGGGACTCGGCGGAAGCAAAGTCCCAAGATGGCTGCCAACACTTCCTGGTTTGAAGTGTTGGCAACCAATCAGAGCTCTGCAGCTCCATGCACAAGCTTTTATTCTCCTCAAAGTCATTGTGAAGAGTTTGCAACCTCAGACATACAAATGTGTTTTCGTTTTAATATCTCAAAAACTACTGAGTGGATTTACACAAAATAAGTGGAAGTGTAATCTGAGTGCCAAAACCTAGCTTTCTGCCACATTTTGTGTAATTCCATCTAGTGGTTTGGGCTGTAGTTTTGCCTAAAGGTCCTGTGGGAATTAACATGGGAAACACAACTTTTTCACTCCCCTTTTGTCAGTCCCCGCTTGACGGATCACCCCGAAACTTTCTGTGAAAAACATGAATTACTGGCTTACTTTTTTGGGAAACTTTCTTAAAGATTTGTCAAACAGTGCCAAAGATATAGACAAGTCAAATGCTTTTCCTATGGAAACAAGGTCCTAAATAGAACTACCTAGTGGTGACCGCCACTAGGTAATATATTTATAGATATATATATATATATACATAAACACCACCACTTAACTCCGTATCAGGAGCTTCAATCCACACAGGGCGGTCGGCGCGCATGGACGGAGCACCCTCGCAAACAGATTCCAACAATATCTCCACACACAGTGAAGGGCCTTACTCAGGTTCACAGGGAAAAGAGGCACTTTATTTTCCATTTTCCATCACAGAGGCAAGAGTTATTTAATTTCTCAGGAGCAAATTATTTCATTTTCTTTCAAAGTATCTCCCATTTTCCTGACGCGTTTCGGCTGCTGATGTCAGCCTTAATCATAGGTCTCTCCTGATAAGAAAAAACAACCACGTGTTCAGCCTTCCATTTATATCATGTCTTTAACCACAGAGTCTCTCTTCAAGCTTTTAAAAGTTTCACAGCTGCAGTGCATTAATTGATTACGTAGGTCAAAGAACACTTATACACAATATTATACTCGAGATATTGCTTGTAATATTAGCTTCTCTTAATCATCACTGTATTTTCATACACAATGTTTATATCCGTTTTTTGAGTGTTTAAAGCAATAAACTCTTCCTCTTTACAAAACGTGTCTTTGAATATCCTTTCCTTTCATTTGCATTGCATCTGACCATGTTTGAAATGTTTCGTGAATTCTTTTGAGTTTCTGTGGTTTGCCTTCAGTGCCTCATAAATCACAGTGAACCAGTGAAACATTCACTTCCCTTGCCCGATTTCATGAATACTACAACGTTATAATTATTTCCATGGTCTGTCTTTTATCCCCTTACCTTTATGTTCCTGTGTTGAAATCGGGCGGATCCGGCTCCTATAGTCATAAACACCACCACTTAACTCCGTATCAGGAGCTTCAATCCACACAGGGCGGTCGGCGCGCAGGGACGGAGCACCCCCGCAAACAGATTCCAACAATATCTCCACACACAGTGATGCGCTGTACTCAGGTTCACAGGGAAAAGAGGCACTTTATTTTCCATTTTCCATCACAGAGGCAAGAGTTATTTCATTTCTCAGGAGCAAATTATTTCATTTTCTTTCAAAGTATCTCCCATTTTCCTGACGCGTTTCGGCTGCTGATGTCAGCCTTAATCATAGGTCTCTCCTGATAAGAAAAAACAACCACGTGTTCAGCCTTCCATTTATATCATGTCTTTAAAGCCACAGAGTCTCTCTTCACGCTTTTAAAAGTTTCACAGCTGCAGTGCATTAATTGATTACGTAGGTCAAAGAACACTTATACACAATATTATACTCGAGATATTGCTTGTAATATTAGCTTCTCTTAATCATCACTGTATTTTCATACACAATGTTTATATCCGTTTTTTGAGTGCTTAAAGCAATATACTACTAGCGTTTACCATAAATGGTGCAATATAACCTATCAAATTAAACTTAAAAACAGTTAACAAATAGAAGTGCTTTTCCAATTAAAAAACTGTATAAAAAGGCCACAACACACTAGAAAATACTTCATGAAAAAGAACTGAATGAATTGGAACAGTATAACTCTACCTGATTTCGAACCAACAGAAGAAGACTTCAACACTTCAAAGAACCATTAAATAATGCAAATAATGTAAGTTTGGCAATAAATGAAGGTTGAGAAAAGTAATAAATAACGAAAAGTATGGTAAGCTAAAAATGATACCACAAAACACACTAGAAAATGTTTCATGAAAAATAATTACACTAGCATGGCATCACTCTGCCTGATTCCAGACCTACAAAAGAAGACCTCAATAGTTTAACAATCACTAAATAATGCAAATGAAGTACGTTTGACAATAAATGAAAGCTGAGAAAAGTAATAAATTACAAAAACTATGTTAAGATAATATATAATAAAAACTATACAACATTATTTCTCCAAATTACCAGTGCGTTTTCTACAGGAAATAAATGTTAAAAGGAAAGCAAAATAAAGACATGGACACTGAATTACTCGAAATACAAATAATACCACCTCAGAAGTAAGTATTATACTCAAAGCCCAACACTAAAATAACCCTAAATATTGCTTTAAGATATTATTAAAATGAGGTAAATCAAACAAACTCCTCTCCTAACTAAATACAACATAAAAAAAAGAAGCAACACTGTAAACAACTTTCTTCCGCTCAACACAATGCAAGAAAAGAAAACTGCCCAAAATAAAATCATAAAATGAAGTAAAGACGAAGTTCAACACATAAGTGAAAGTGTTCACCTGCAATGTAACATACTAAAATAAATATATCTCATACTGCTTTAAAAAAATAATGTTTTCTATACTCCAAAACCCACGGGTCAAATTCAAAAGAGGGAAGCTGATATTAATTTATAGAGAATACACTTGTACTAAGAGGAAAGTCATCAGTGAGAAAACACACTGGAAATTACCAAATATTTTTTATACTCAATCTTTGGCACGGCTTCCACTAAAAATTAAGTAGTTGAAAGAGTTAGGGAACAAAACCATCCTCCTAATATTATTGAATAGAAGTCTGAAATATTTTACAGGACCTAAAAGAGACCAGTACGAGCTCACAAGAGCCAACAGGAACAATTCTTTAAAATATTATACCAAGGGTCCTGAAAAAGCACTAGACCTACTCCCTGGTATCCCAGCTTTTAAGCTGTGCCCCGTCATTTAGTAAATTATATAGACTAAATGGTCAATATCAAAATATAAACATTCCATTAGTGTATGCAATATTATCTAACAAACAAAGTGCAACTTAAATTGAAACTAACAATGTAAGACATCAAACCATCCACTATAATTCACAAAATTGCATCAAAGATTTTGAACAGGCAATGATTTGGACCACATTTAAAATCTACCAACATAATGCAGTTCAGGGGTGCTACTATCACATAAACCAGATCATATGGAGGCACCTACAAAAATCCACCCTAAGAATAGAATAAGGAACTAACCTATAATATACACACAGAATAAAAATGATAATAGCTTCAGCTTACAACCCTGTATCAAAAGTCACTAAACATTATGATACAGTAATTAAATCCTCTTATTATAAACCACATGAAACCAAACTAGCTCCACT
This sequence comes from Pleurodeles waltl, assembly GCF_031143425.1. Classification (NCBI taxonomy): domain Eukaryota; kingdom Metazoa; phylum Chordata; class Amphibia; order Caudata; family Salamandridae; genus Pleurodeles; species Pleurodeles waltl. The sequence goes on along the minus strand of NC_090437.1, from coordinate 683,080,200 downwards.
AATTATCTTGAAGATATTTAGGTTGGTTCCCTGAAATAAATAGGCAACAGATGCTTACCAAGTATCACATTCCATGGTGAAATTTTGATGGTAGCATTTGGTCCCAAGGTGCAAAGACAAATAACACAACGGAAGGGTGGAATAATTCCTTCCAAGGAACACTTGGAAGAAGCCAGCCTATATTCGATCAGTTCCTGAAAATACACAACGAAGAACAAAGCTACCAGCAGCTAAAAATAGAACTATTGCTAGCCCAACTCAAACCCAAAGTCTCCAAATAAACTGAACAAATGCTTGAGCTCATAGCATGCAATACAGGATGTTTTGCAAACAATCCAGGACTACCAAAAACACACTAAAACAATACCATTTAACCTCCCTAAAACAATAACATTCACACTTTGGAAATATTTATTTCTAAATATTATTAAAGCAAATTGAAGATACTAGTCCCAATATAAAAAAGTAAAATCAGGCTAATAATTAAAATGTACTATAATATATATTTACCAATCAATAAATAAATATACAATTCAGAACAACCAACATAACTTTAAATAAACAAACACTTTCCAATCAATTCTAAAAAATGCACCATTACAGATAGGAAGACAGGCAGATAGATAGATAGATAGATAGATAGATAGATAGATAGATAGATAGATAGATAGATAGATAGATAGATAGATACTAAAAGCAAACATAACCTTAAAATTAATAATCATTGCCCATCCAACAACACAAATAAATAAAATAAGATAACATTAATAAGTTCATAGTTGAAGTCATGGTCATTGAAATGACAATTCAGAAGACATAGTCCCAAAAAATAAATAAAAAAGATCTTACAAAAATAAAACTGAGAACAATAGAGCATCCAATACAAGTCCAACAATCCAGAGAATCTATTCAAAACCTCAAAAAAATTGAAAACATAAATAAACGCTCCAGGAATAAATCATATAAATTAAGAAAAAGCAAAAAATGATTTTGGTCAAAAAACATTACCAGCTCCGTTTCCTTAAAAAAGTATCCCAAGTTAAAAAAAAAGTCCAACGTCTGAAAATAAAAACCTGCAAAAGAAAACACATATAAACCCACCCAAAAACTCTTACAAACCTAGTAAAGAACAAATTACAGTAACAAAAATTAGACTCAATGTTGAACACATAGAACAAACATAGAACAAACATATAATATACAATGAAACAGTAGTTGGCACAGGCGGTGATCCAGTTGTTGAAGTTCTTGAGTTCCCGGTGGGCTGTAGATGAAAGATCCATGCAATGTCTAGTTGGCTGTGATTTAAAAATTAAAGGTTGTTGTTGGTTCATTTTGCACTCTGCTTGGACACATATATTTTAGCTTAGCTTAGTCCTGCGGCATTTGCCCTTTTACAGACATATGTGCTTTGATTTCATTCATTCCATTTTATTCATTTTTAGTTGGCCTGATTTCAGCAGGGATGTTTTATTTTCTAATCAGCTCTAACTCTGTGATTCTGCGAAAGCATTGTTCTTATTATTCTGTGCACAACATTTCACCATGTACCCTTGTCCAAGGTTGACGAGTCAGAGTACATGATAATCCAGCTAGTAATTGTCAGCCACAAGAGTTTGTAGTCAGTCCGACACTTAGGCACGTGCCAACGTCAGACCCTTTTCACTGAACAATAATATGTTTTCCTATAAAACACTGTGTAGGCAAAGGGACAACAAGGAGGTAATTCTAGCCAGAATTCCATCCACGCTGCATGCCATTTCACTGATGACCTCAGCCTTGTCTCTACAACCAACCCAGAAGACTGTGGACAGGCCCCTTTCCTTCAGGTACTGGGGGAGGGTGCTCCTCTCATGGACTCAGACTGCCATGTTGATGGCTGCCAAAGGACGACCATGTTGGGGGTCACACAGACCGCAGTATTGTGAGTTACACAGGCAGGAATGACAAAAGTCACTCAAAAACTCAAGACCGCCAGTCGCGTGGAGGGTGGGAAATAGGCAGGACAAACACCAGCACCGACAGCCTGTTGACCAAGCAGCAACTGTATCACAAGTCAAAAGTCGCAGTGGAGGTTCAGCCATGGTGGCAAGCAATGGCGTTCTGAACCACGGCGGTTCACAGTCACTACAGTAATACACAACACCACATTGGATGGATTTAAAAACAACACAGCTGACACACATTGCACACCTTCAAAGCACACTATAAAACACACCCTTCACACACTACAATCCTTTGCATCTACAACGCCAAACAGAAGCCAGAAAGCACAATAGAGAAAACAAAAGATTTAGAATAGGCACCCCTGCAATCTTCCCCACACATACCACGCCTTCCACACATTATTTCTCCAGGCAAATACATTTGCACTTCCCAACTTCACAAATTCACCGTCACCTGTTAATTTCAATCCATTCCCTTAGCACTCCCATGTCACCCAAGAAAAATCCCTGTTTCACTGACGATGAGTTAAGAGTCATGGTGGATGAAATCGTAAGACTAGAGCCACATTTATTTGGAGCACTAGTCCAGCACATTACTATCGCCAGGAAAATGGAAATGTGGCAAAGGATCATCAACAGAGTGACTGCTGATGGCCCCACCTCAATCACAAGGGAAGACATCAGAAAGAGATGGAACAATCTCAGGGGCAAGGTCCGTTCCATGGCATCTAGGGGCCAGCTGGATGTCCAGAAGACTGCCGGTGGTCCCTCACCTCCTCCCTTACAACTCACATACTGGGAAAGAAGGTCTTGGCCATCCAGCATCCTGAGGGCTTGACATGAATACCTGGGGGAGTGGAGTCGGGTAAGTCACAACACAAAAATTGTCACCAAAATGTATTGTCATTCATGGTCACTGCTCACCTTTGCCCACCTTCACTCACACCCCACTCACCACTCACCACCCCAGAGTCCACCTGTCCATAGACCACCGTATGGCGTCCCACATGTGAACTAGAATCACCTGTGTACATTGTGTGTAGTACAGGGATTGACAGCATTACAATTCCCTGCAGGCACTGTCCTACTATTACAAAAAACAGAAGTGTATCATACTCAAATTTATCTTGTTTGGCAAATCCCTAGTGGAGTGTACCCACCTGCGAGGATGACATTTATATAGAGTGTGGGCAGTAGAAGCAATGACATGACTGCTAAGGCCAGGATGCACTGTTACTCTCACTCCACTCAGCCACCAAAGTGCCCTCTGCTCAAAATGACTCTTGTCCCTGAACGCACGATTGAAGGGTACTCACCTGAGAGGTTGATATCTGTATAGTGTGTGGGTGGTACAAGCACTGACAGGACTGATAAGGCCAGGATGCACTGCTACTGTCACTCCACTCAGCCACCAAAGTGTCATCTGTTCAAAATGACTCTTGTCCCTGAACACACCAATGAAGGGTAATAACTTGAGAGGTTGATTCTGTGTACTGTGTGGGTACTACAGGCACTGACAGGACTGATAAGGCCAAGAGGCACTGGTACTGTCACTACAAACACAAGAATAGTGTCCTCTTTACCAGGACACTGTACATATGTCACAATGCACCTGTCTGCAAACTCACAAATGAACTTTACTCACCTGGTAGGGACCAAGAGACAGATCATAGTACACTCTGTGATGTGGCTAAACACCTAGATCCATCTTGAGCAGCTAAGCCAAGATAAAATTATTGTGGACAGGAAGGACAACTCACCCTGTGTGCAACAAAAAAACATGAACCAAAGGCCTCTAGACGGTATTGGCAGCAGACACATTCACAATGTGCTGACAGCATGATGACTACAATCACATATACAACAATGTCCGGGGTCTGCCTGCATAAAAGTCAACTAGGACTTAAAAGGATCAAAGCCACATTCCTGTCCTGCCACTGTTTTGCCTGAAGTGCTCGCAAAATGTAAGTCTATGACCAACCTCCCAAGTATTAAAGAACTCATACATTCTGTAGCTGGTTGACTGAAATGGAATTGCCATATCTCAGAAATGTCAGGTCTATACAATTGATAGCATATGTACCAGTCAAATAAGGAAAACCTGTCAATCCAACTTGTACACAGCCTTGGCTAAATGTCACTCTCACCTATTGGAGGCAGAGTCACAACACAACCTGTAACATTGTATCTCTCACCTCAACAGGCTGCCACTGTGAACACCAAGACTGCTAAAGAGACTGCCACTACCCCCAAAGACAAAGCCCTCAGTGACGACAAAAATCCTAGACATCTGGACATTGAGGACAGTTCTGGCCCATCAGAGCCTCACCATGATCACATCAACTCCTCCCAGCCCGGTTGCATCTACATCTTAGGCAGCCATTCGCCCCCCCCAACCTGTGTCCCGAGGACTGTGACTACCATTTTGAGTCCCCCAGTCCTGAGTCACAGCAACACATCCCTAGTAATGATGGTCATTGAACCAGTGGTAGGGGGCGAACTGTGTCAAGGGTGCAGACATGTGGGGGTAAGGTACATGGGAAGGATGTTGTGGACCAGCAACAGTAGGCCACTGGGGAGGGTCCCAGCCAGGACACCATCAGCCAAGTCTTGGGAGCCTATCAGCAGTCCCAAGGTGTGGTGGCCAGGTACTTACCAAACTCAGGGAAATGAAGCAGCTTCAGAGGGTATTTCATCCAGAGTCATTGAAAAAGTGGGAGGCAAAAAACATCACCCTGACCTCCCTGTCAGAGGTGTTCAGGAAGATTAGCAGTACCCTGATCAGGGATCATGAGCAAAACCACACCCTATACTTTGGCCCGGCAACACTGGGTCCTTCTACATCAGTGAAAGCCACTAGAATGGATGCCCTTTCAGGGGAAGCAGTCACCCTGCCTCTGTAGCTGGAGAACCCCCCTGCAAGCAGCGAAGTCCATGCAAGACTCCAGGAGGTGTAGATGGCAAGACACCAACCACTGTGAGCAAGTGAACTATTTCTGATTTCAATCCTTTGTGTGCCAATTATTCACTCTGTTAACTGTTCCCAAACCATCTTCCATGGTAGTAGGACACTGGACTTTGAACTCCTAATGTTGTGGTATCTACTAATATGATTATATCCACCATAACTGATCCCCTTACTCACCTTCTGTAGCATCAGTTTTTTATTTCCTGCACATATGCACCTATGTAAATAAACTCATCAAACAGAAAAACATTTCCTGCTTGTTTCTGTTCCACATATTGAAATGTTGAAATGTAAGCCCTTGTGATGCACATGAGGAAGACACAAGATGGTAATGGAAGGAGGAATATGTCACAGGTAGTGTCAGGTTGAGGATCAATAGCAACACATTGAGACAAGTGTCTGGTCACACCAAACAGTTTATTGCACTGTACAGCACATAGGCTGTCAAAATGTTTGGATTGTCATAGTTAAGAATGTCTGAACCATATTTAATCAGGCTAGATATGCCAAAGTACGGCCCCCCAAACCACAGAAGAAAGGGCTGTATCAGGCCTTGCCCTGTAGAATAGGCTAACAGATTAGTGAATGTTGTCACCAGCTTGAACCTTATCACATACCAAAACCAGGTCTGCCAACATTACATAAGCCATAGCACAGACAGAGGGCAGTAAAGCAGTCCCTGATCATGGGTTCATCCCATTACAATGACATCTGCGGGCATGATACAACCTATGTCAGTGTTGTGGCACAGGCACTCTGGGCTGCAAAGAGGAAATACATCTACAGCTACAAACAGATAAGCAGGATCATTGTCAACACAATGTGAAGGGAGAATGCATGGATTGAACCTGAATAAAATATATCTCAAGGCCATATGATCACACACATCTCACAACTGGACCAACACACCACATCAAACCAGTGTATCTGGCACTTCAGATTACCTGGATCAATCCATGTCCACTTCCTGTGTCAGAACAGCAGCAGATACCAATGTCACAACTCTGAAATGCCCACATGAGGATGGCATGGTGAGGGTACCTGGATAATTACAAAAACCAGGAGTTAAGCTTAGGAAGTTATACCTGTGACCATATGCACATATCAAACACCAGTGGATACACTTACATTGCAATGAGAATGACACAAACCTTGCAGATAATCAAGGTAGTGAAATGTTCAAGTCTGTCTTAGCAAGCAAAGCTTTGATGTATACAGCAAAGCATTACATCCACAGTCTGAAAGAAACCACCCTAGTCCACACACCCTGACAATTACAGTTTCTCAGACACAGTGACAACATAACAAAACTTACTTGCACTCTAGTAAAGAAGGGATTGATGAGATCCGCCCACAAGTCTTTTCTTCTTCATCACTGTCATCCTCACTTGGCATTTCAAGATTCTCACCAAATGGCACTGCAGGCTCCCCCTCATCTGGGATGTATGGGATATTCCTCTGAAGGGCAATGTTGTGGAGCATGGAGCAGGCCACAATGATCTCATACACTTTCGGGCGAGCAGAGGAGGGCCCCACAAGTGCAGTTGAGACACCTAAATCTGGCCTTCAGGAGCCCAAAAGCCTGCTCCACAACACGCTGTGTTCTTCCATAGGCATACTTAAAGCAGTCTTCCCCTGGCGTACTTGGGTTCCTCACCGCGTCAGCAAGCATGGACGGTTTGGGTATGCAGAGTTCTCTTTGATGGAATGGAACATGTGTGCAACTATGAGTCCCTTACATTGGATTTGTTGAAGCAGACATTGCACACACGCACACAGGACAGATTTGACTTACCAACCAGCCAGGCCCTCTCTGGGTACAGTCGTGACATCAGTAGAGGGACTGTACTGTTCCGCATGATGAAGGCATCATGGACTAAACCCGGGAAATGGACAAAGACTTGTGAAATGTAGAGATCCCCCAAACAAACCACTTGGACATTGATGAAATGGTAGCTCTTTCTGTTGCAGTACACTTGTTCATTGTCATGAGTTGGGACCATGCAACATGTGTGCCATCAATGGCTCCCACCATATGTGGGATGAATGCCAAACCATAGAAGTCAGCCTTCACATGGGTCAAATTCTCACATTGTGGAAAGCAGAAATAGCTGTCCAGGTGTTTCAACATTGCCGAAAGTACATCCTTCAAAACAAGACTGAACATAGGCTGGGACATCCCGGCAGACAGGGCCACTGTATTTTGGAAGGGCCCTGTGGCCAAGAAGTGCAAAACTGCCATATGCGTGGTATGCTATTTGGGTGATGAATGGCAGTCATTAGAGCTGGCTCCAACTGACAACATAGGTCCACAACTGTTAGCCAATTCAAACAGTAGATCTGTATGATGTGGTATTCTTCGATGGTTGGAAGGTCTGGCAGTGGAAGATAGATAGAAGGTTGTCTGATCCTTCCCCTCCTGGTGTACCTAAGTATGACAAGACATGAGTATTGCCGTTATTCAATGTGTCCCTTGCAACATGCAGAATGCATGTCAATGTTAAAATGTGACAAGGCATGTATTGAGGTTTGGACATGATACACAGTACCCATCACAACTGATAAACACACGACAGTCATATCACCCCTTTGCGTTAACATACATGTGTACACATCATGTGAATAGTCATCAACTATTGGGCAACAAAACATGCCTCTCTGGCTGTGACTTGATGTCCCAAGCATTAAAATGACATGGGGGGGGGCTGTGCTCCAAGGCAAATCACCATATATGCCTAGCAATGTATAGCAATGGTGTCTGAGTGGTAGAAACTACATGACTGGAAAAAACAAGCAGTTAATGATGCAAAACCCAACAATTTCGGAGGTGTGACATATTTGTCGGAGCCACATGACACATTTCAGCCCTCTAAAATGGTGGATGCCTGACCTACTCCACTGGACATTGGGAACCGCAGCGACCGCAAGCGGGAATAGTCATAGTGGTAGGAGGTTGCAACCACGGCGGACACAGCCATTGGCAAATGTTGATGTCAGTGGCAGTTGTAGACCAATGGCTGTATCCGCTGGCATTGACGGCCACATAGGTAGCGGACATGACCGCCATGTTCTAAAAGATCCCTCACTTGACTCCTCATACTGCTGCCAGCAAGACCTCTGCTACCTGAGCTGCTGTGTACCGCCTCTGGGAGCAATCATGGCACATCCAGCAGGTGATAGGGCCCCAGCCTTCTCACCAGAGAAGCTAGAGAAGCTTGTCTCTGAAATCCACACCCTTTATGGAGAACTCTATGGTGCACCAGAGGAGCAGGTAAGTGCCTCATGTGCACAGTTTTCTCTGTACTTTGACATATATTCCCTCCTCACAGGCTAGAGTGTGATCATGTGTAGCAGAATGTGAACTCACAGCCCTGTAGGTGCAGTCAGTGTGCATCAATGGGGGAGTGAATGTGCATGTATTTAGATTCAGAGCCAGGTGTTGAGTTCTGATACATTGTGGTGTCTGTGTATTGAGTGTATCCTGATCCACCTTGCGTTGGGGGCACATAACTATGTGAGGTGACATAACAGTCATCCCCAGACATACCTTACCTCATGGATGTTATCAATGTGAGGGCACATGTATGTGCCAGTTGTGTGTGATGTGAGCTTTGTACATAGTGCAACAGAGATTTCAACGCATATCTGCCCTAGCTGAACTGTTGTTTGGAAAGCTTATCCTGACTTACTCTGACCCTCAAGTTGGCATAATAAGACTACATGTCAATTGGTTGTTGGCTACATGATGTACTTTCATGCATGAAAGTGTTTGGAATGGAGTTTCATGTAGGTCTGTCTGCTCAGCCTGCAGAGACCGGGCCTCTCAAATTTATCTCACTGTACTTTTCCATGTCTGAGCTGGTGTCAAATTACTTTTGTTATGCAACTGTGGCACTGTGTCCACTTTCTGTATCCCAACACAACATGTTATGAGGCCAAATCTTGCCTCAGTACTATCATGCAGTGTATCGAGGCTCTGTCCTTGGATAAGAATGTAGATGGCATTGGGGAGAGCTGATGATCTGTGATTGATGCGCACTTGGTATCTCTGTCAATGTGTGTTTCACAGCCTTGACAAGTCCCTTGATCCCAAAGCTCTGGTGCCACTTTCATACAGGTCACATGTGTTCTGTGCAGGTTCATTGCATTTCTGATATTGCATAAGTGAAAACTGTGTGTTGTTTACTGATAATCCATGATATGTGGCTCATTTGTCTGGTCACTTTGCAGAAAAAGTACAATGCATGCCTATGTTATTCTGAAGGTGACCTATGGATTATGTACACATATGTCAAAAAGTGTGTTTTGTGTCGATGATGGGACACACAGACCACCACCTCCTGAAATGGCATGAGTCTGCATCTGTATTTGCACGTGTGCACATGGACAGGCTAGACTCTTTCTGTGCCCACCATGCCAGTCCCTTCATTGTTACCCATGTGTGATGTCAGAGTCTGTACCCTGGCAGTAGTCTGTAGGGACTGTATGCAGAGGATCATTCTCACAGATTGTTTGTATTTGAATGCATTCATGGCTGAGTAGTTTACCTTCTAGTAAACACATAGGTGTGATGTGTCTAATGGTGTTTCTGATTTCTGTCAGATTGCTAGATCATGTCCCACAAGATGGTAGTTGACTTGCCTAGGCAATGCAGGGCCTGAGCTGGGTGGTGAGTAGAGCGGCATTTTGGGAGGTATTTGTAGTCATCTCCCTGTATTCAATGACTGCTATGTGCCACACATGAGCAGTATGGGAAAGACAGGATGTTCTCATCTTGGTATGCGGACATGTATGTGACTCAGACATTTTGAATGGGACTTCTTGACATAATTTCTTATCTTGTCTTTCGCATCAATGCAGGTCAACACCCATCAGAAGAAAGGGATTTGCAGAGCCATTCCCAAGAAGGTGCGAACCCTGGGGGTCCTCAGCTGGCAGAGCACCCACTCTCACAAGAGGTGGGAGAACCTGAGCAGTTGGGCCCAGAAGATCGTGGAGACCCAGCTGGGGATGTCCACTCAACATGGGTGGGGTGCCCATCGGACAAGACCACCCTAATGACCCTCATTCTGGTAGTGGCCTACCTGGAGCTGGATGGGCATTTGAGGGCAGCACAGTAGGCACAAGGGGTTAGTACACTGCAAATTCCTGCCTGTCCCATTGCCAGGTGATTGAGTGGGGTACTTGCTGCTCCCCCTGACAATGAGGGATGAGCCATATGTCACATAGTAGATGGGAGATTCTTTGTGTTGACATGTCATGTGTACCAAACTGCTGTGCCTTGCCTTTTGGACCTGGGACCTAGGACAAGCCTGCGGGGAATCCTCAGACCATTTGCTCAGTAGGGAGCACACATGGCTGTGTATAGTGATCACAATTGTTGTTATAGTGAGTCTAATTTCTATCCAACAGATCACTCTATCTACATGTAACAGGCCAAAGGTAAGTAGGTTGTGGATCACTGTACTCTGCCATGTTTCTGGGTATATGTGTATATAGACATCTGCCACCCAGGAGCTAGTTTTCTTCTGTGTATAATGGGTGCTGGTACCTCACTGCAATCTGTGATGTGTAGGTGTCCATCATACATATGATATTGGCTGACATAGCTATTTGTCTGGAGCTGTAGCAAACTACTTTCCCTTGGTAAGCGGTGAATGTCTATTGAGATGAATGATGTCATCACTGTTGCCAACATTCCTAGTGCCTACATATAAGCATGTGACCCTTTATCTTTAGGAAACATTTGTAAGCTGCAGTTACATGCATGTTCTACCTATGCTGATGAGATGATGCTTGTCATCCCTCACATACAGTATATGTACATGGTAAACTGTTATTGGTCTGGTAAGTCTACAATGGGCATCCATTTTATGTGGAGCCACAAACAGGAGTTTGTCACCATTGTTCATTGTCTGACATATACCTTCATGCATCACAGTATGTCATTTGGCATGTAGGACTGCAGTAGCTATGAGGGAGTTGACAGGTAGGCCAATAGTGTGGAACCCCTTTGTGTTTCTCTCTGCCCTTGATGTGGTATTATGTGTAAAAGTGCACAGCACATGTGTAATGATTGAGGATTGTGCTCTGACTGTTGTCATACATCATGGAGTCAGTTGCAGTGATGATGACCTCACATGTGTTTGGGTACAGGTATTCATCCACAGACAGACACCAGGATTGGCATGTCCAAGATGTGGTGGGTGATGTTGGTGCTTATTGGGCAACAGGCTGAGGGCCTGCTAATGTTCTGTTAAAGTTTTGTGTATCCCCAACATGCAAAGGCCAAATGTCTACTACAGAAACCCTCAGAGGATATCATTGTCATTGGTGTCAGACATTAGTGGTGACTATCCTAGTTTTTTGCAAAATCGTTGTTTTAGTTACTCTGGGGACATCTCTCTTTGACATATTGAACCTGACATCAACAGTGTTCCTTTCAATGCTACATGTGAGGCCTATCTGAGTTACAGATGTCACGTGTTGAAATGTACATTTTTAAAAATTTTCCTGGCTGACATGGTTTTTCCATGTAACATACTCCAGGATGTAGAACTTTTTGAACCCACATTGCAGGATTTCAGGGCCTCATTTCTAATTGTAGGTTCATTATGTATGTGCCAACTAGATATGTGCATGACCTTGTGTGGGATATGTGGGAATGGACTTTACAATGGGATTCTGTTGTTTGTCATTAGTTGACTGAGGTCTGTTGCATATGGGACAACTTTGAGGATGAGAAGGACTCCTAGGGCCTTATTTATACTTTTTGGTGCAAAACTGCACTAAGGCAGTTTTGCCCCAAAAAGTTTTGCACAGGCTTGCACCATTTTTTAGCACCAGCTGGGCACCATATTTATGGAATGGTGCAAGCCGGTGCAAAGGATAGGCTAGCTTAAAAAAAAAATTACATTAGGCAGTTTTGAGTCAAAATAAATGATTCTGAGCAGATTAGCATCATTTTTTGACGCTAAGGGGCGTATTTATACTCTGTTTGCAATGAATTAGCGTCATTTATTTTTTACTCTAATTCAGTGCAAAACTAACTCCATATTTATACTTTGGTGCTAGACCCGTCTAGCACCAAATTTATGGAGTTAAAGTCATTTTTTGGAAGTGGAAACCTACCTTGCCTTAATGAGATGCAAGGTAGGCGTTCCCGTGCAAAAAAATGACTCTATGGCCTTAACACCATATTTATACTCCCATGTAAAAATGGTGCAAAGGAGGGAGGAAGGGTTAAAAAATCGGGCAAAGCTTGCTTTGCCCCATTTTTTAAGACCTGGGTCAGGGCAGGTCTTAGAGGACCTGTGGCCCTATTTCCATGGTGGAACACCATGGAATAAGCCCAGAGGTGCCCTCCCTAGGCCCTAGGGGCACCCCCACCCACACTAGAGGGACTGCGAGGATGGGGGACCCCATCCCAGGTAAGTACAGGTAAGTGCATTTTATTTTTGAAAGTGCCATAGGGGGCCCTGAAATGGGCCCCCATATATGGCACCGGGTGCAATGGCCATGCCCAGGGGACCCCTGTCCTCTGTGCTGGCCACTGGGGTGGTGGGCATGACTCCTGCCTTTCCTAAGGCAGGAGTCATGTGGCATGGTAGGTTTAGCACCATAAAATGACGCTAATCTGGTTAGAGTCATTTATTTTTACTCTAACCTGCCTAAAGCCATTTTTTGGTGCTAAACCCTCTTCTTCTATACTGCCAGCCCCACCCGACTAAAGTCATTTCTTTAAACTCTAGCCTACCCTTTGCACCGGCTTGCACCATTCCATAAATATGGTGCCCGGCTGGTGCACAGAAATGGTGCAAGCCGGTGCTCAACTTTTTGGTGCAAAACTGAGTTAGTGCAGTTTTGCAGCAAAAAGTATAAATAAGGGCCAATATTTTGTAAGTTTGCGCCACTTTTGTGTCATAAAATGACGTTAATGCAGTGCAAAAAAAGTTTAAATAAGGGCCTTGGTGCTAGATGGATCTAGCACCAAAGTATAAATATGGAGTTAGTTTTGCACCGAATTAGAGTTAAAAAAAATGACACTAATTCGGTGCAAACAGAGTATAAATACGCCGCAGAGTATAAATATGCCCCTAAATATGGTGTTAAGGCCATAGAGTCATTTTTTGCACGGGAACGCCTACCTTGAATCTCATTAAGGCAAAGTAGGACTCCACTTTCAAAAAATGACTTTAACTCCATAAATTTGGTGCTAGAGGGGTCTAGCACCAAAGTATAAATATGGAGTTAGTTTTGCACCGAATTAGAGTAAAAAAAAATGACACTAATTTGGTGCAAACAGAGTATAAATATGCCCCCTAGTTTTTATGTGGTTAATATAGTTCCAAGACCTCACCCATGCAACTGTGGTTGTCGGATGTCCAGATTTTACTGTGGGCCAATGCAGTAAATTCAGGTGGAATGCATGCATATGTCATGGCACATGTATGCACCACTTAGATTAGTAGTTTTGCTTGGGTCTAGTAGAATTGACAGTATTGTTAGTCAATCCGAGTTGTGGTTCATGTGGTTCAGTTGTGGTTCAGTTCTGCAGCATCAGAAGAGGCAAGTGGAGGAGATGGGGCTGAGTCAAGTGGGGATGCATCTGGCCATGAGACCTCAGGTCAAGAAACAACTGACACTGAGGGATCCAGTGTCCCAGAGGGCGAGGGGAGTGCCACAGGGGAGACTGGATCTGCATCCTCCTCATCATCGAATTCCTCCTTCAGTGGCCACTCTCTAGATGTGGCGGACCCATAAGGGCCTACCACAGCACCATCCTTGTCCCCCACCTCCCGTTCTATCACCGCCCTCCCTGTTGCCCCCCACCCAGTTGGCCGTGCTCACTCACCCAAGAGGGAGTGCATCTCATTTGCGCAGGCACCTCCATCCCCCCTCCACCTTCCTCTTCCTAGTCCAAATCCCCCCTTCCCCTACAAACCCAGAGCACACACACAGATTTGCACTGTGGGCATGTATAGTGTTCGGCTTGTCCCCCTGATATGGCTTCTGTATGTAGCTGATGTGTGTGGTCTTGAGTTTTGTTTGTGCAGACATGAAGTGTGTTCAGTTGTGCTTGCTGTGTTTCAATTTGCCTGTGCATGTGTCCATTTAGGTGTGTGTCTCTTACAGCTAGTTCCTGTAGAGGTATGTCCCATTCAGTAGGAGTTGTATGCGCTATGTTGACTTGCCCTTCCCTGTTGTGCATATGTGCATAACATTTGGGTTTAGTATAGTTAGTACCTGGGACCCATGTCGGCCCATGTCCTGTGCACATTTTAAGTGGCCTGTCTGAGGTGATGTATGTCCCAGTGCAGTTCCCTTCTCTGTGTGTCCCAGATGCCCCTCCTTTGTGTAGGTATAGTTGTCATGTTTTCTTTGTCTATTTGTGTCTCTGTGTTTAGTGCATGCCACCGTGCTTCCATTGTGTTGTGATGTGTGTGTCCATTGAAGGGTTGTTTCATGATGGTGTTGTTTGTGTTCCATGCCACTTCGATACATATATGTGTAGTATGTGTGAACAGTCTCTGGCCAGTGGTGTGACAATGTTGTGTAGCCTTCACTGTCCTGGGCCTGATCTGTGATGTGTATGTGTATTTGTATTTGTATAGTATTTAGGTGCAGTGTGAGTGTGCTGCCCAAAAGGGACATCTAGTGACTGTGCGCATGTCGGTCTTGATGTATGTTTGTGAATGTTTGTTTTTTGAGACATGTACCTACTTCCTGTGGCATGCCATCCCGATGTGTAAGCAGGCACAACACGCTTTTTTAAGGTTATTGATACAGGTAGGTGTGTGTGTACTTGTGGTTACTAGCGTCCACAGCGGCATGGATTTCATGGTCTTTGGAGCAGAGGCACGACATTGGTGAATGGCTCCATTGTGACACAGGACGTGTAAGGCTTCCTGCAGGTAAGTGTCTCCCTTTATACTGTCCGTTTCCGCCTTCTGATATGTGGTGGTTGAACTGCCATAGTCACATTGACGGTGTGCAATCTCGAAATTACTCTGGCGGCAACACAGGCTTTGCAGGCCTGTTTGTGCTTCTTCATGACTGTGGCAGTCTGTCCTACCTAGCAGTGGTGGCATACCGCTGGCGGTCTTCTGTTAGTGCGACTGCTATATTCGTAATATGGGGGTCCGATCGACGGGCGTCGGACCGCCACAGTCGCCATTGCAGTCTGCAGACTGCCAAACTCATAATCAGGCCCTAAGTACGGACAGATTGGGCTATCACTGCTATGCTCTTGCTTAGAAGTTAGGGGATAGGCAGGACTCATCTATGTATGTTAGTCCAATATGTTGGGACTGTCCATTTTCTTCTCGCTAGTCACTACCATTCTAGTGCTGTTATGCCTCATTGCCCGAATAATTGCAGCTCATTTATTTGATTATAGATTGCAGTCTTATCAATAAATGTATTGAAACCATCCTGTATCTCATTCTTTACCTATGTGTGTGTTTGAGACCTTTTGCTAATGAGAGAAAGGAGCAGGACTTATCGACCACGACTTCCCCTGAGAAGTCACTGTCATGTTCAGGCTGCCACAAATCACCTTTTCTTTCAGGTTCTGATGATGTGTTGCTAGCTAGCCGAAAGGGTGGGACCGACAGCTGCCAAGATGGTGTGGGACTGACTCAGTTACCCACAGACGGTGGTGCTGCCACACCTAATCCAGCAGTCTTGTCTCTGACAACGGGAGTCTTACAACATAGTGTGGTGCTTCATGAAGCCAGTCATGAAGTTATGGTGTTGTTACATCATATGGTATGTTTTAACATATTTGCAATTCCACCTTCAGGCTTGTCTTCGGGGTCTTGTCCGTTGATCTTGTAGCCAGCGGGGATGGCTGTAGTGATGTGAGGTGTAGCGTTTGAATTTAGTCAACCTTCATTGAGGAACGATAGGTTGGAGAAGTGATTGTACACCAGGTCCCGTATCTCTGTGATATGTTTGCTGAGCTAGCAGGTGTTGAGCAGCATGCATGAGAGTGTAGAGCAGTATGTGGGTGTTGTCTGGTTGCTGTGTGTACATGGAGGTGAGGAGATGGATGCTGATGGTGTCAGGGTGGTGAGCGTTTGGGTAAGGAGCATGCAGTAGAATCTGGAGGAGGAGGAGGTGAAAGCTTCTTCTGTGCTGTGCAGTGAGGTTTGGCAGCAGTGCGATGATTAATGGCAGGGGGTGAGGAGGGTTACGGCACGGTTGTGGTGGGATCCATCATGACCAGAGGTCCTGGCGCTAGGTGCGGTCTAGTTCTGGACAGAGGCAGATAAGCTTACATTTGGCATGTCTTTGGCACATCGCTGTGATATTTGTGCTGCAGCCACCATTAAGTAGGCCCTGGAAATGCAACGTGAGGGTAGAAGCGCAGCAACAGGAGCAGAAGTAGACTTCAAAAAGCAGGTATGGAGCAGGGGGGGAGGAAGGAGCAAAATAATATAAAAACATCAAGAAAAAGTGGGTGAGTAGTGGTAACACACTGTGTGAAGACACAATTCAGTAGCAGGACAGTGAAAGAATGGCAAAACAGGCAAAACGAGCAGTGGCACAGACAAATTACAAAGAAGCAAAACAAGCAGTAGCACAGAAAAGCAAAGGTAAAACAAGTAAACCTTGCAGTGGCAAAGACATAGATGGGCAAAACAAGCATGCCACTGAATTGAAAGCTTCCTGTAACCTAATGAACTCCTTCCAATCAGGCTTTAGAATGTTATAATCCACTGAAAATGCACTTTATTTCATGTCCATCTTCTGTGTACCGTAAAAATGTGTCATCCATACTATTACTCTTTGACATTTGGGCTACATTTGATATTGTCAGCCACGGTATCCTCTGTTCTACCCTCACTAATTTAGGCATACCTAGCAAAGCACTAAATTGTTTACTGTCCTATTTCTTCAGCTAACTCCACCAGTTGGTGTTCCCTAAGGACCAGCCATGGGACTTCTGCTTTCTGTCTACATCCATAGGAAATATCATCTTATTGTTTCCATTCCCCTTATATGCATGTATATTTAAATATCTAAGTGACTATGTATGCATTTGCAATTTGTATTATACAATTGTAGCCAACAAGCAGTGGAGGAC
The DNA here is from genome assembly GCF_031143425.1 of Pleurodeles waltl. Classification (NCBI taxonomy): domain Eukaryota; kingdom Metazoa; phylum Chordata; class Amphibia; order Caudata; family Salamandridae; genus Pleurodeles; species Pleurodeles waltl. The sequence continues at coordinate 683,063,195 of NC_090437.1, read as the reverse complement.
TGAACAGGATCAAAGACAAAGTTACAATTAGTAAGTTAGTCAGTAATTGAAGCAGGAGCTGGGTTCTGAGAGGAGAGGTGGATTGTTTTTCATTATGATGTAGTGTTCTTTAAAAAGGTGTACCTTAAGCTCTTTTGTAATTTACAGCAGAGTTCAACCAACCTGAATGGATACAATAATTTACTTCCAAATCCTGCATGTATAAATGGAGAAGATCTGTTACCTTTTAATTCCCTGTTCATACTTCTTTGTCTCCATTTGGATGGTGTCCCTGCTGTGGGTGTGCAGAGAGCCATTGATGGGGTGAATCTGTTTTCCAGGTAGGGAGAAGGCAAGTTCTGATAGTTTGGTAGATGATGCAGCTGCTTCTGAATATAGTGCTGGCTGGCAAGAGGAACTAGTGGAGTTCCTTCAGAGTGGGTGTGATGTGGCCCTTGATGATGCATCTTGTGGCGTGTAGGGTGGGTTAATGGGGGGCCAGTGCAGAGTCTGGGAGGCCCTGAAGCATTGCATTGCATGAATCCAGATATGAGAGCACAAGGGCTTGAATGATAGTTCTGAACTCACGTTCTGGGAAGACTGATTTCACTTTCTTCAAAAGAGATAGCTGGTACCAAGTTGCGTCTGTGTGTGTTTTTTTTCTGCAACGTATTCCCTGAGTACTGTGTCTCAGGTGAAACTGAGTGACTTGGCGTCAGATTATAGTTGGAGTTCAGATCTGTCTGGGTTCATGTTTATGAGCCTGGTTTGAGATAGTTGGTACTTCTATTTAGCAAACTGCAGGAATTCTGTCTTGGTTGGGTTAAGTTCAAGGTAGTGCTGGACATCCAAGACTGGATGAAGTCCAGATTGTGTTTGAGGAGTTAGATGTTGGAAGTGAAGGAGAGTTCCACAGCAAGTTGTGTTGTTGGCTTAATGGAAAGTTGTGATGCTACTACGAGCAAGTAAAGTCCAAGGTGCTCCATCTATATCGTGGTTGATGATGATGGGAGACAAAATGGAACGGTGGGTGACTCTGGAGGCAATATTGGCTGGTTATCAGTGAACAAAACAGTGCAACGTACAAACAAAATTACAAGATCTATCCCCCAGCTGTCTATCTAGATTGCTATCAAGATATGTGATGGTTCCAACCTTCACTCAACTAATTTAAACCTTCTTGCCTCCCTCAAACCTCCTTGCACTGCTTCATAATTCTGTTCATTCAAGCAACTCAAACCTTGCCATGGACCGACTCCCAGTTTAACTGCTCCCCACCTTCTCCTTTTCCCTTTTGAACATTGCCTTGAAGATGAAACTACTCTTTCACTCCCATGTCTTCCTTTACTCTCTAATGGTAATATGTATGCATGCTATGCTACATCATCTAACTTGCCAATTATTAACAGTCTAACCTGTATTGTATCTCTCCATGCCCATCACTGACTGTCTAGCATGAGTATGGTCCATTAATCATCACCAAACACACTTCAAAAATAAAATAAAATGTGTATGTTACCACAGAAATTGTATATGACCGTTTGTATCTTGGTTCTCTTTCTATTGGTTCCATTGCTATGTACAGCATTTCTTGTTGAAAAGCGTATTTCTTGCTTAAAAAATGAATAAATAAATAAATAAATTGATGCAGCCGTTCAGATAGACACACTAATATCTCACGTCCCTAACCAGCAAAATGAAGGTGATCAGTTTGAGTGTGTCCCTCTCTGTTAGAGATTGTTCACCTAATTACAATAGGAAACAGCAGGCCTAGAGAGCTCACAGAACTGAGCGGGTCTGAGATTCCTTATCTTTCATCTAGACATATTGCTTTCTTAGACACATCCTGCCAGAATAGATATGTGCATGACCTTGTGTGGGATATGTGGGAATGGACTTCACAATGGGATTCTGTTGTTTGTCATTAGTTGACTTAGGTCTATTGCATGTGGGACAACTTTGAGGATGAAAAGGACTCCTAGTTGTTATGTGGTTAATGTAGTTCCAAGACCTCACCCATGCAACTGTGGTTGTCGGACGTCCAGATTTTACTGTGGGCCAATGCAGTAAAATCAGGTGGAATGCATGCATATATCATGGCACATGTATGCACCACTTAGATTAGTCGTTTTGCTTGGGTCTAGTAGAATTGACGGTATTGTTAGTCAATCCGAGTTGTGGTACAGGTGGTTCAGTTGTGGTTCAGTTCTGCAGCACCAGCAGAGGCAAGTGGAGGAGATGGGGCTGAGTCTAGTGGGGACGCATCTGGCCATGAGACCTCAGGCCAAGAAACAACTGACACTGAGGGATCCAGTGTCCCAGAGGGTGAGGGGAGTGCCACGGGGGAGACTGGATCTGCATCCTCCTCATCATCGAATTCCTCCTTCAGTGGCCACTCTCTAGATGTGGCAGACCCATAAGGGCCTACCACAGCACCATCCTTGTCCTCCACCTCCCGTTCTATCACCGCCCTCCCTGTTGTCCCCCACCCAGTTGGCCGTGCTCACTCACCCAAGAGTGTGTGAATCTCCTTTGCGCAGGCACCTCCATCCCCCCTCCACCTTCCTCTTCCTAGTCCAAATCCCCCCTTCCCCTACCTGCCCAGAGCACACACACAGATTTGCACTGTGGGCATGTCTGGTGTTCGGCTTGTCCCCCTGATATGGCTTCTGTATGTAGCTGATGTATGTGGTCTTGAGTTTTGTTTGTGCAGACATGAAGTGTGTTCAGTTGTGCCTGCTGTGTTTGAATTTGCCTGTGCATGTGTCCATTTAGGTGTGTGTCTCTTATAGCTAGTTCCTGTAGAGGTATGTCCCATTCAGTAGGAGATGTATGCGCTATGTTGACTTGCCCTTCCCCATTGTGCATTTGTGCATAACATTTGGGTTTAGTATAGTTAGTCCCTGGGACACATGTCGGCCCATTTCCTGTGCACATTTTAAGTGGCCTGTCTGAGGTGATGTATGTCCTAGTGCAGTTCCCTTCTCTGTGTGTCCCAAATGCCCCCCCCTTTGTGTAGGTATAGTTGTCATGTTTTCTTTGTCTATTTGTGTCTCTGTGTTTAGTGCATTGAAGGGTTGTTTCATGATGGTGTTGTTTGTGTTCCATGCCACTTTGATACATATATGTATGTGTGAACAGTCCCTGGCCAGTGGTGTGACAATGTTGTGTAGCCTTCAAAGTCCTGGGCCTGAGCTGTGATGTCTGTGTGTCTTTGTATAGTATTGAGGTGCAGTGTGAGTGTGCTGCCCAAAAGGAACATCTAGTGACTGTGCGCATGTCGGTCTTGATGTATGTTTGTGAATGTTTGTTTTTTGAGACATGTACCTACTTCCTGTGGCATACCATCCCCGATGTCTAAGCAGGCACAACACGCTTTTTTTAAGGTTATTGATACAGGTAGGTGTGTGTGAACTTATGGTTGCTGGTGTCCACAGCGGCATGGATTTCATGGTCTTTGGAGCAGAGGCACGACATTGGTGAAGGGCTCCATTGTGACACAGGACATGTAAAGCTTGCTGCAGGTAAGAGTCTCCCTTTATACTGTCCGTTTCCGCCTTCTGATATGTGGTGGTTGGACCGCCATAGTCACATTGACGGTGTGCAATCTCGAAAAGAGTCTGGCGGCAACACAGGCTTTGCAGGCCTGTTTGTGCTTCTTCGTGACTGTGGCAGTCTGTCCTACCTGGCAGTGCCAGCAGACTTCTGGCAGTCTTCTGTTAGTGCGACTGCTATATTCGTAATATGGAGGTCCGAAAGCCAGATCTACGGGCGTCGGACCGCCACAGTCGCCATTGCAGTCTGCAGACTGCCAAACTCATAATCAGGCCCTAAGTACGGACAGATTGGGCTATCACTGCTATGCTCTTGCTTAGAAGTTAGGGGATAGGCAGGACTCATTTATGTATGTTAGTCCATTATGTTGGGACTGTCCATTTTCTTCTCGCTAGTCACTATCATTCTAGTGCTGTTATGCCTCATTGCCCACATAATTGCAGCTCATTTATTTGATCATAGATTGCAGTCTTATCAATAAATGTATTGAAACCATCCTGCATCTCATTCTTTGCCTATGTGTGTGCTTGAGAACTTTTGCTAATGAGAGAAAGGGGTTGGACTTATCGACCACGACTTACCCTGAGAAGTCACTGTCATGTTCAGGCTGCCACAAATCACCTTTTCTTTCAGGTTCTGATGATGTGTTGCTAGCTAGCCGAAAGGGTGGGGCTGACAGCTGCCAAGATGGTGTGGGACTGACTCAGTCACCCACAGACGGTGGTGCTGCCACACCTAATCCAGCAGTCTTGTCTCTGACAACGGGAGTCTTACAACACAGTGAGGTGCTTCATGCAGCCAGTCATGATGTTATGGTGTTGTTGCATCAAATGGTATATTTTAAAATATTAGCAATTCCACCGCCAGGCTTGTCCTGGGGGTCTTGTCCGTTGATCTTGTAGTCAGCGGGGATGGCTGTAGTGATGTGCGGTGTAGCGTTTGAATTTAGTCAACCTTCTTTGAGGAAGGATAGGTTGGAGAAGTGATTGTGCACCAGGTCCCGTATCTCCATGATATGTTTGCTGAGCTAGCAGGTGTTGAGGAGCATGCATGAGAGTGTAGAGCAGTATGTGGTTGTTGTCTGGTTGCTGTGTGTACATGGAGGTGAGGAGTTGGATGCTGATGGTGTCAGGGTTGTGAGCGTTTTGGGTAAGGAGCCTGCAGGAGAACCTGTAGGAGGTGGAGGTGAAAGCTTCTTCTGTGCTGTGCAGTGAGGTTTGGCAGCAGTGCGATGATTAGTGGCAGGGGGTGAGGAGGGTCACAGCACAGTTGTGGTGGGATCCAGCATGACCAGAGGTCCTGGTGCTAGGTGCGGTCTAGTTCTGGACAGAGGCAGATAAGCTTACATTTGGCATGTCTTTGGCACATCACTGTGACATTTGTGCTGCAGCCACCATTAAGTAGGCCCTGGAAATGCAACGTGAGGGTGGTGAGGGGCCTTGGGTTGGGCTTGGGACTAATAGGAGCACAGCAACAGGAGCAGAAGTAGACTTCAAGAAGCAGGTATGGAGCAGGGGGGGAGGAAGGAGCAAAAGAACATAAAAACATCAAGAAAAAGTGGGTGAGTAGTGGTAACACACTGTGTGAAGACACAATTCAGTAGCAGGACAGTGAGAGAATGGCAAAACAGGCAAAATGAGCAGTGGCACAGACAATCAAATTACAAAGAAGCAAAACAAGCAGTAGCACAGAAAAGCAAAGGTAAAACAAGTAAACCTTGCAGTGACAAAGACATAGATGGGCAAAACAAGCATGCCACTGAACTAAAAACTTCCTGTAACCTAATGAACTCCTTCCAATCAGGCTTTACAATGTTATAATCCACTGAAAATGCACTTTATTTTATGTCCATCTTCATCACATCTGTGTCACATAAAAATTTGTCATCCATACTAATACTCTATGACCTTTCAGCTACATTTGATATTGTCAGCCATGGTATCCTCTGTTCTACTCTCACCAATTTAGGAATTTAGGCATACCTAGCAAAGCACTAAATTGTTTACTGTCCTATTTCTTCAGCTAACTCCGACAGTTGGTGTTCCCTAAGGACCAGCTTGGGTCTTCTGCTTTCTGTCTACATCCATAGGAAATATCATCTTATTGTTTCCATTCCCTTATATGCATGTATATTTAAATATCTATGTAACTATGTATGCATTTGCAATTTGTATTGTACAATTGTAGCCAACAAGCAGTGGAGGACTGAACAGGATCAAAGACAAAGGTACAATTAGTAAGTTAGTCAGTAATTGGGGCAGGAGCTGGGTTCTGAGAGGAGAGGTGGATTGTTTTTCATTATGATGTAGTGTTCTTTAAAAAGGTGTACCTTAAGCTCTTTTGTAATTTACAGCAGAGTTCAACCAACCTGAATGGATACAATAATTTACTTCAAATCCTGCATGTATAAATGGAGAAGATCTGTTACCTTTTAATTCCCTGTTCATACTTCTTTGTCTCCATTTGGATGGTGTCCCTGCTGTGGGTGTGCAGAGAACCATTGATGGGGTGAATCTGTTTTCCAGGTAGGGAGAAGGCTAGTTCTGATGGTTTGGTAGATGATGCAGCTGCTTCTGAATATAGTGCTGGCTGGCAAGAGGAACTAGTGGAGTTCGTTCAGAGTGGGTGTGATGTGGCCCTTGATGATGCATCCTGTGGCATGTAGGGTGGGTTTATGAGGGGCCAGTGCAGAGTCTGGTAGGCCCTGAAGCATTGCATTGCATGAATCCAGATATGAGAGCACAAGGGCTTGATTGATAGTTCTGAACTCACATTCTGGGAGGACTGATTTCACTTTCTTCAAAAGAGATAGCTGGTACCAAGTTGCGTCTGTGTGTGTTTTTTTCTGCAACGTATTCCCTGAGTACTGTGTCTAGGGTGAAACTGAGTGACTTGGCGTCGGATTTTAGTTGGAGTTCAGATCTGTCTGGGTTCATGTTTATGAGCCTGTTTGAGATAGTTGGTACTTCTATTTAGCAAACTGCAGGAATTCTGTCTTGGTTGGGTTAAGTTCAAGTTACTGCTGGACGTCCAAGTCTGGATGAAGTACAGACTGTGTTTGAGGAGTTAGATATTGGAAGTGAAGGAGAGTTCCACGACAAGTTGTTGTGTTGTTGGCTTAATGGAAAGTTATGATGCTACTACGAGCAGGTAAAGTCCAGGGTGCTCCATATATATATAGTGGTTGATGATGATGGGAGACAAAATGGAACGGTGGGTGACTCTGGAGGCGATATTGGCTGGTTATCAGTAAACAAAACAGTGCAACGTACAAGCAAAATGACAAGATCTATCCCCCAGCTGTCTATCTAGACTGCTAACAAGATATGTGATGGTTCCAACCTTCACTCAACTAATTTAAACCTTCTTGCCTCCCTCAAACCTCCTTGCACTTCTTCATAATTCTGTTCATTCAAGCAACTCAAACCTTGCCATGGACCGACTCCCAGTTTAACTGCTCCCCACCTTCTCCTTTTCCCTTTTGAACATTGCCTTGAAGATGAAACTACTCTTTCACTCCTATGTCTTCCTTTACTCTCTAATGTTAATATGTATGCATGCTATGCTACATCATCTAACTTGCCAATTTTTAACAGTCTAACCTGTATTGTATCTCTCCATGCCCATCACTGACTGTCTAGCATGAATATGGTCCATTAATCATCACCAAACACACTTTACAAATAAAATAAAATGTCTATGTTACCACAGAAATTGTATATGACCGTTTGTATCTAGGTTCTCTTTCTATTGGTTCCATTGCTATGTATAGCATTTCTTGTTGAAAAGCTTATTTCTTGCTTACAAAATGAATAAATAAATAAATTGATGCAGGCGTTCAGATAGACACTCTAATATCTCACGTCCAAAACCAGCAATATGAAGGTGATTAGTTTGAGTGTGTCCCTCTCTGTTAGAGATTTTTCACCTAATTACAATAGGAAACAGCAGGCCTAGAGAGCTCACAGAACCGAGCGGGTCTGAGATTCCTTATCTTTCATCTAGACATATTGCTTTCTTAGACACATCCTGCCAGAAAATATAGAATGCCCTGCAAATATGAAGTGGGAGCAGTGGGAGACCTCTTTAGTGATGGGCCACCAAAATGGCTGCTGGTTGTCTACTATACAGAAAACCGTCCAAGACCTGCAAATCATAATGTTGCCTACAATAGAGAAAGACAGTACCCGTGTTATGCAATTCTTGATTCTCCTGGAGGACTGTGGGATGACTGTCTTCAGCTCTCCCTTGAATCTATTTCTAGGAGCGATTTAGAAGGCCAACACTGTCCCATGCACCCCGTTAGAAGACAAAGGGAATACGCAGAACTAATTCAGAAGAAGTCAATGCTATTTATCTTCTACCCTAAAGGCTGTGCTTTAAACAGTATCCTAGGAAGAAAGTCCACTCTGCTGCGACATTTGACTGTGGTCCTATAAAGACTGTCTGAGAGCTTTTCTCACATTGGAGCTTGCATACTGGTCACTAAAGAACCCTCCTTGAGAGGTGGATACATTTGGAGCATCAGCACAGGAGTTACATTTATTTACTTTCAATGTTGCGTTTTGAAATATAGACACTTGCTGCAAGTAAGACTGACTATAAAAGGAACATTTTATGTTTCCTAAGAACTGAACTACATTATAATATTTCTCTCTGGGATACTACCGGCTTCCATGTTAAAAATGAATGAACTGCTCACCATAAGTTTGTTAAAAAAATTCATTACCAAGTCTTTTTTGTAATGAAATTCATACCTCAGAGAGTGCATTTAATGCAGAAAACATTCAAATTAGCGTTTTGCATACCTCCTCACCCCCAACAGCAGCTTGTCGTTATTTGTGTGCTATTTTAATATCAGTGGTGGCTGGTTTCCATTTACAGTGGAGGCTGGGCTGGGGAGGGCGGTGGTTACAATAGTCATAATTGTTTAAAAAAAATAAAGAATAGTGACTTACCTGACTGTTACAGGTCTCCTTCTCTTCAAGGCGTCCTCCTCTCATTGTGGCTTCAAAGTGGCACGGGGACCAGGAAACAGCGCTACCAAATCCTGACACTGGTTTCATGCTGGTACGCAGCATAAAAGCAGCATCGGGATTGGTGGGAGCGGGCTCTCTCCGCACTCACCAGAGCGCTGGAGGCCTGTGCTTTGTCTAACCCAGCTGTCATAATAAAGCTGGGTTAGAGATGTTTAAATTGTGCATGCCAGTCTGACTGTCACAAGATAGCTGACCAAAGGGACATGTGCACTTTAAACAAGTGCACAGCTCTTTGCTGCTGTCACTCAGTAGTTATTGACCCCCCCACCACCACCCCGGCAATAGCTACTGAGTGACAGGACTATTGCCCGTTTCAGGACGGGGTGCTGAAAAATAAAATGGTAATAAAGAAGAAGAATTTTCTGCTCTGGGGCATTTTGGGGGCATTTTTGTAGCAGGGGACTAGCCTCTGCTCTCGTGGAGGGGCCACCCCAATCTAATTACCAGAGTCTTTTCTTTTTAAATCAATTGGTTTGGAAAATGCATCGCATTTATTCTTCAAGTTTAATGTTGTTTGGTACTGCTTTTCTTTTAGGTAGGACTGTTTGCTACTGACAAGAAATCAAGTGTTTGCCCAGGATTCTCCAGAGACACTAGCTCTTACTTTGTAGATAGTGTTGGCCCGACTCACTGGGACAAACACAAACCCCTCTACCTCAACTTATTTTTCCTACATTTCGGAATTTTAGAACATTCTGAGATTTAACCTGGAAACCTACACTTGCATTTGGGAGTATATGAACTAGTTCTACAGGAATGCTGCTCATGTACTTGTAAATTCATTTGTGACCTGCCCCCAGGGGGTGCTACCATTTAGTAGTAATGTTGCCAATGTTTACTGATTTTTTTAATCGAGACACTCACTATTCCTTCCTATTATGATGCCTTAATCTGTGTGCATACTGAAATCAGATAAGATGTGCACAGCGGTCCATCAGAGCATGCCAAAGACACCATCAGGAACATCTAACCCAACTCTAGAAACCGTCAGACTGGTTCCAGTTGTAACCATGCTTTTGTTCTATGAACGCTCCCATCTTTCTTTTTACTACAGGAGCAACCAACATTGTTGTAGCCCAATCTTTCGTTTACAGCACATTAAACATGTTTGGCATGGTTTAGAGTTTGGTAGATGAGATACTCCATCACAATTGTGGCAGATATCCCGTCTGTCATATTAAAAGTGCATTATAGCTTCTGGCTCTTGTAATATGGCAAATCAGATATCCACCATGCTTGTGACTGAGTATCCTGTCCACCAAACTCGAATATGGCCCTATGTCAGGTATCTCTATTGAACTATATAGAGTGAATGGAGCCAGGGCAGACCCGCCAGCAGGGAACCAGTAGGGGCCCTTCTAGAACTTGCTGCCCCTGAGGCACACCAGTGGGGACCGGCCACCCAAATATGAGTTGCATGACCTAATAAAATTTGCGGAGTTGTCCGGGGGTCGCGCCAGCTCCAGGAAACTCAGAGAGGCATGGAGCTGGCCCATGCACAGGCTCAACTATAGAACTAGGCCTCGAATCATTCTTTTTTTTGTGGGACTTACCTGAACGCCCAAACAACTTCAACTGCGGCGAAGATCAATGGCTCAGGAACCGATTCTGGGACCTTCCTTTCGAGCAGGAGCAAGACCATTGCAGCATTGCATGTCTAGCAACAAGGATATTGAGAGACAGCTCACTCAAGGCCTTGGGGTGCATGGGTGTAGCATTAATGCAGGCCTTCATGTCATGGTCATTCTCAAAACACCAGAAGTAGACAAGATGCGGGTCTGTCACTGACATCTCTCAATGACAGGTGCAGCAGGCTTGAAGCCAGCTTTCGTAGTGGACATCCCTGCCACAACACGAGAATGATTCAAAAAAACTTTGACAAAACGTCACAAAAGGTCAGTCAAAAAACGACTGAGGGCAGTGCTTTCCAGATCTGTGCTGACTGCAATTGAAAGAAAAGAACTGACATCTACTCACTGGGTTGGCACCTATATAGGCACTGGTGACATCACTTCCGGCACAGACGACGCCGACAATACCACGCAGAGTCAAACAATGCCACCTACAGGCGTGTGGGGGTGCTGCTCAGGAAAAGAAATCCTGATCCAGGCTGATGCCTACGGATAATTCTAAGGTAAGATATCTGTGGCTAAAAGTCTCTATCAGATATCACATAAGGAATTTTTCATCTACACTCATCTGCTCCAATATTAACCACAAATATTAGAAGATTGACAACACTAGTAAAAGAGACCTCTCCTGCTGAAATCACAACACAAACATGAGGAAATTATTTGCTATCTCTTTTGCGTTCCAGGTCACGTCATATTATTAATTATTCAGGCTACTGAGCATGGGTGCCTTCAATGCCTGAAAGGGAGCCCTATTTAACAATGGTGAAAATCAATAGGGATAGATGTTTATTAACCCATTTTAGGCTAAATCTGTTGCACCTGACATTGGCCTCACCACGTAGTTGCTGTGATTTTAAACTGCTGGGTCCCTGTAGTTGTGCTAATAATTCGCCCCAGGACACATTGCACTGTATGTTATGTTGTACTTTTTTTGCACACCTAGGCTTCGTTTTATTGCTCCCTGGCTTAAAGAGGGCGGTCATAAACTAGCTCGTCCAGCACTTTTATATTTACAGATGTTAAAAGTGGAAAATGTAATCGCTAATATGAGGGTTTTTTTAAGGGTTGCTGTGTCTACTCGGGGTACTATGGGTGATGATTGCTGACATTTCATGATTTGTTCTAATTTATTTATTAATAATTGCTATGTTTTATTGTGTTGTATATACTGCTGTCTTCTATGATTTCGAACTGTAAACCGAATAACGAATATGAAATTAAATGACTGTATGGTGATCGGTCTTTAATAGTGTAACTGTGACCGCATTAATCAGAGACAATAAGAAATTGGCGTCACTATTCTACAGTATCCAGGTGTTACAGATATGATGTGCCACTGCCCTCTGCCAGAGAGGGTAGTCACGGTGAAGGAACATGATTGAGCAGAATTACAGCAGCCACTTAAACAATTGAATAGGTAGCTAGCTCTTCAGCTTTCTTTGTTCTGAATATGTTTCGTGAGAATTCATAGTCATTAGCACACAGGGAGACTTTTATGGAAGCACAGGTATATATATAGCACTGCCGAAGCTAATTACTAGAATGTAGTAATCTATCTACAATTTGCCACACATTCAAATTCGCATTAGGCTTTGAAATTGTCAAATATGAAAGTGCTTAACATACGTTTGCAACGAATTACAAACTACATTTTACATCTATGCAACCAGAGGGTCTTTTTCGTAGACAGAAGCAAGACATCAAGCATTTATTAGACGGATGCAGGGAATGGTGATGTTTGGCTAACATTTTGTAAGAAATAGCACTGTAAGCAATAAAGGTATTGTGGTATTTCAAAGTCCTGTGACCTAATAAATGAACTGTATTTCCACTTTATTCTTCCAAATGATAATGATCTCCTTTGTGACTAGAAAAATGCTTTAAGCAGGGGAATCCTCTATGTTTTTCATTACTGAAAATCATGCTAAACTGTTTCATATTGTTTTACCCTTAAAGTCATTTTTACACACACGGCGCGCGCACGCACATGCACATTCACAGACTCTCCTACCAGGTTTACCACAATTATTTTAATATCTCATAATAAATGCAACTAAGGGGCATATGCACTACCATAATGAGAAAGTTCAGATATTTTAGTTACAACAGCTTTACGAGGGAAATATCCTGCCACCTAAGTTGAAGTAGCTTGCAAGCGTCAGTCAATATTGAGGGCACATTCATGGTGCAGAACAAACTCCGTCCATGTTGCGTCTTAACGACCTTCTCTCTACTTTCAGACGCAAACTTACTCTTAAAGACGGAAGTGGCAGATGACGCACAAAATGATTCCACTGACAGCGTGGGTTACTCTCCTCGAACCACAGACACCACTGTCACCTCTACCTTTAGGAGCAAAGATAATATCTGTCAAAGTATGGCTTTCATTGTCATTCACCCAGCACATGTTAGCCACACACAGAAAGTGTAGGTGTCTTTAAGAGAATGTCTCACTACAATTCATGACCTCCTTTCAAATACGAGGAAAAAACCTTGCTTGCTTACCACAAAACACTTTAGATAAAAAGGATAACGTACACGGCATAGGTGTTGGTGTTTTTTTTGGTCTGTTCCCATTTGTGCAGATATGCTATAATTGCTACTGTTGATTGCATAACTCCAAGTCCTACTCCCTTGCTTTAATTCATCACGTCATGTTCCCTGTCTCATTAGACACATTAACACATGATTACATTTATGAATGCCCCTGTTCCCTCCCACTCAGTAAATGCAAAAGCTTGGTACTTTGATTTAAAGCGAGGGTGTAGGACTTGGAGTAATGCAATTACCGGTCAGTAATAACAGCATTACCTCTGCATCTCTCCCTCGCTTTAATTCATCACAAGTGAGAGTTACGTTAGAAAGCAAAAGAACACCAAACAACTGAAGCTCAATGCTCAAACAATCAGGTCTTATTGATATAGGTGTCACCTCTATCTATTATGTCATAGATTGGAGAACTTTGCAACCTAATACATTGTATTGAATACAGCATCATGTGATTCAGCTCTACTATCCTGTAATGCTTAATGAAGGTAGAAGGGGATGTCCATGTAGCTGCTCTACATATTCCCAGGCTTGTGGCTCCCCATAATTCTGCCATCATAGAAGCCATGCTACCAGTGAATTTTTTTTTAATTCCCAAAGGTGGAAGCTTACTCACCACCTCACAAGCCACTGAAAATAGAGATCTAACCCATCTATTCAAAGATGAGGTGGTTGTGTTTTCTCCTCTTCTAGCTGGACCAAAATTAATGAACAGTGATTCATTCTTTCTAAAGGGTTGCACCCTCTCCAAACAGAATAAGAGAGCTCTGCTTGCATATATATAATGTATATATAACCTCGCTTCCTCAGAGGAGATCAGAGAAGGAAAACAATTTGGAAAGAATAATCTCCTACCCTTTTTTAAATGAATTTATTTTGGGGACAAAGGAACTAACTGGAGTCAATACCACCCTATCGTGAAAAATCTTACAAAAGGGATGTTTACAAAATAGAACCACCAGCATTCCCACTCTCCTTGCTGAGGTAATTTGCTACTAACAAAACGGTATAAGTGTAAGTACTTTAATATCCACCTTTTTCAATTATTCTCCAAACCCCTATATAACCTACAGACCAAGTCATCTTCATCTTTCGAATACCTCCATGAACTGCGAGAGGCTCGCTGCCCATTGGACCCTCAAAGGTGCTAATGTAAACTCAAGCTTAGAGCCATGCTGAAAAAAGTCCAAAATTATATTCAAACTGACAGTATTAGGAATCTAGATCTCTAACCCCACACCAATAAGAAAAAGATTGCCAGTGTCTACTACATTACTTTAAACTAAAGACCCTCCTGGAAGCCTGTAGAGTTACGGCTAGATCTTTCAGAATCCCCTGAGCTTTCAACCCCCTCTTTACAACCTCCAACCCATCAATCATAGCTTTGTTAGGGACTCTGGTCTCAACACTGGAAACTTGAGAAGAGAAAGAACCACCAGTAGAGGCAATACCTTTGAGATTTGCAATGAATGCTAAAAGGGGAAACCAGTTTGCTTGGGGCCAATATAAACCTACCTTAATCATTTGGGCCCACTCCCTCTGAACCCTAACAAAAGAAAGACTTTATTAAAGGAAGGGGATCAAAGGCATATAGAAGACCTTCCTGCCACTGGCAGGATAGAGCATCTACTGCCCAAACATGTTCTGTCCACTCCCTTGAACAAAATATTGCCAATTTGCATTTTCCCTGGTGGCAAATAAATCCACCAGTGGCTAACCCACTGAAGGGCCAGAAGATCGAACACTGCAAGTTGTAGGGAGAAGTTCAGAAAGAATGGAATCTCCCTGCTCAGATCGTCTGCTATCACATTACACACTCCCTGAATGTGAATGGCTGACAGTACTATCAGGGATTTTTCAGCTCAACTGAATAGCTTGGGAGAAATCCTGGTCAAGGAAGAGGATTTCTCTCTCCCTTGTCGGTTGATATAGGCTTAGACCATTATATCGTTCGTTGGAACCAGAAACGCTTCTCCTGACAGATGAGATTTGAAGGATAGCTAGGCCAACTTCATTACTTGAAACTCACTATAGTTTGAAGACCTCTTTGTGTCTCTTAGGGATTTAAACCTGTGTACCCTTTGGTATCTGAGAAATGCATACCAATATGATAGACTGGCATCTGTTGTAAGAATGAGAGGAGCTGGAGGAGAAGACTGAATTCTCTTCTTGAGGTGAACCAACGCCATCCACCAGGTCAGATACTTCCTTTCATGTGCTGTGTCTAAATGATCCTTCGAAAAATATTGCGTGAAAACAGGGACCAATTTTTCAGAATCCATTCTACCAACTTATGGACGTAAAATCATGCTTATAAAAAAGTTGATTCCTGCACTCTTAGCCAGGAGGACACTTTTGGAGCGGCTTGTGATAATGAATTTTCGAAGTCATTTTTCTGGTAGAGCTACTATCCTGCAGAGTGTGAAAATGTGCCCCAGTGAAAACTAGCTCATAAGATGGTTGCAAACTTGATTTTTATGAGGAATCCATGATCCTGGAGAACTGTCAGTACTTTGTGTGTGTGAGACAAGCATAGTTTCTTCAATGATGCTTGAATGAGCAGATCGTAGAGTAGATAAACATTCCCTTTGCATGGAGACAAGCCTCCAGAGGCACTAACACCTTAGTGAACATTCTCTGGGAGGCATTTAGTCCAAATGGAAGCACCCTGAATTGAAAGTGCACATCCGCTACCATTAACCGAAGAAACCTCTGACGAGACTCTCTGATGGGAACATGCAGGTAAGCATCTTGCAAATTGATTGAAGCTAAAAAATAGCCTGGTTTCACCATTTGAATGATCAACTGCAGGAATACTTTTCTGAAATGCACAGTTCTGACCCATGAATCCACCCATTTCAACATGAGAACGAGCCTGAAAGCACCTGGCACCTTTTTTACAAAGAACAAAATGGAATATGTCCTGACCCCATGGTTTCCTCTGATAGCCTCACAAAAGCCTTCTTCTCCAGCACTGGATTCCTGACAACAGTGCCACACGTTTGGGACCATCCTTTGGAAAGTGTGTCTGAATGATTCCTAAAGAAGGAGTCCATTCTAAGTCTATTGGATATCCATGCTCAATTACATTAAGTACCCATGCACCTGTCACATGTTCTCACCAGGCCTGCAGAAAGTACTGGATCCTTTTTTTCCACCAGATTCATTTTGGACAAACAGTAATTGCAAGGACCTTTCCTTGACTAGGCCTTTCTGTTTAGCCACATCTTTATTGAGAGGAAAATTCTTTGGTTGATAATTCCTGCATCTGAACGATGAATTCTTTATCTCCTTTCTGGGAGATGTCCTCGAGTAACCAGACCAAAATGTGTGAGACCTGGATTTACCTTTGTATGGAGGCATATGCTTTCGGTCCTTTAACACTTTCAAAAGCATGGCCTCCAATCGTTCTCCAAACAACATGCATCCTTCAAATGATTTCTTGAGGAGAGAAGACTTCTCTGGTGCTTCTGTTCTCCGCTACCTCATCCAAAGGTTTCTTCTAGTGGCAATCAACACTTCTGCCAATATATCTGTAGCTCTGCCACTCCTGCCAATATATCTGTAACCCTGATCATATCCGCAGAAATATCTGCTAGCAACCTTGCATGCTGCTCCACTGCAGCCAGAAGTTCTGAGCATTCCTGATCCTCCTGAATAGCCACAGCCATTTTATCAAAGTCATTCACCATAAGTGCCTATTTTCAGGGTCAAACGTGCTGCTCAATAGGCACCTTTTAGCCATTATATCGTTCGTTGGAACCAGAAACGCTTCTCCTGACAGATGAGATTTGAAGGATAGCTAGGCCAACTTCATTACTTGAAACTCACTATAGTTTGAAGACCTCTTTGTGTCTCTTAGGGATTTAAACCTGTGTACCCTTTGGTATCTGAGAAATGCATACCAATATGATAGACTGGCATCTGTTGTAAGAATGAGAGGAGCTGGAGGAGAAGACTGAATTCTCTTCTTGAGGTGAACCAACGCCATCCACCAGGTCAGATCCTTCCTTTCATGTGCTGTGTCAAAATGATCCTTCGAAAAATATTGCGTGAAAACAGGGACCAATTTTTCAGAATCCATTCTACCAACTTATGGACGTAAAATCATGCTTATAAAAAAGTTGATTCCTGCACTCTTAGCCAGGAGGACACTTTTGGAGCGGCTTGTGATAATGAATTTTCGAAGTCATTTTTCTGGTAGAGCTACTATCCTGCAGAGTGTGAAAATGTGCCCCAGTGAAAACTAGCTCATAAGATGGTTGCAAACTTGATTTTTATGAGGAATCCATGATCCTGGAGAACTGTCAGTACTTTGTGTGTGTGAGACAAGCATAGTTTCTTCAATGATGCTTGAATGAGCAGATCGTAGAGTAGATAAACATTCCCTTTGCATGGAGACAAGCCTCCAGAGGCACTAACACCTTAGTGAACATTCTCTGGGAGGCATTTAGTCCAAATGGAAGCACCCTGAATTGAAAGTGCACATCCGCTACCATTAACCGAAGAAACCTCTGACGAGACTCTCTGATGGGAACATGCAGGTAAGCATCTTGCAAATTGATTGAAGCTAAAAAATAGCCTGGTTTCACCATTTGAATGATCAACTGCAGGAATACTTTTCTGAAATGCACAGTTCTGACCCATGAATCCACCCATTTCAACATGAGAACGAGCCTGAAAGCACCTGGCACCTTTTTTACAAAGAACAAAATGGAATATGTCCTGACCCCATGGTTTCCTCTGATAGCCTCACAAAAGCCTTCTTCTCCAGCACTGGATTCCTGACAACAGTGCCACACGTTTGGGACCATCCTTTGGAAAGTGTGTCTGAATGATTCCTAAAGAAGGAGTCCATTCTAAGTCTATTGGATATCCATGCTCAATTACATTAAGTACCCATGCACCTGTCACATGTTCTCACCAGGCCTGCAGAAAGTACTGGATCCTTTTTTTCCACCAGATTCATTTTGGACAAACAGTAATTGCAAGGACCTTTCCTTGACTAGGCCTTTCTGTTTAGCCACATCTTTATTGAGAGGAAAATTCTTTGGTTGATAATTCCTGCATCTGAACGATGAATTCTTTATCTCCTTTCTGGGAGATGTCCTCGAGTAACCAGACCAAAATGTGTGAGACCTGGATTTACCTTTGTATGGAGGCATATGCTTTCGGTCCTTTAACACTTTCAAAAGCATGGCCTCCAATCGTTCTCCAAACAACATGCATCCTTCAAATGATTTCTTGAGGAGAGAAGGCTTCTCTGGTGCTTCTGTTCTCCGCTACCTCATCCAAAGGTTTCTTCTAGTGGCAATCAACACTTCTGCCAATATATCTGTAGCTCTGCCACTCCTGCCAATATATCTGTAACCCTGATCATATCCGCAGAAATATCTGCTAGCAACCTTGCATGCTGCTCCACTGCAGCCAGAAGTTCTGAGCATTCCTGATCCTCCTGAATAGCCACAGCCATTTTATCAAAGTCATTCACCATAAGTGCCTATTTTCAGGGTCAAACGTGCTGCTCAATAGGCACCTTTTAGCCCAAAGTCCACTTTCTTGTCATATGGAACAGATGGAGTACAATCTTCTGGACTGATTGATGTCTTGACAATCATTGTTGCTAAAATTGCATGAATTTTAACATTATAATGAAGCATGTCTTCACTGTCCAACACAACTTTTGTAAGAATCGTGCCACTAAAGCCTTATTCTAGAAAGTAAAACAAAGCAAGTGGTGGGAGAGGGGCTTTTATGCATTAAATCACAAGGTGTCTAATGATACAGATAGTCTTATTTGTGATGAATTCAAGTGAGAGAGGGACGCAGGGTTAATACTATTTAGCACCATACTAGATGTGGATAAAGGGAGCTATTTTTAGCCAGCCTCATATCACCAAAAATACTAAATTAAAATGTACGTATACATATATAGTCTCATGTCCTATTGTCAAACAAAAAACAG
Source organism: Pleurodeles waltl (assembly GCF_031143425.1). NCBI lineage: Eukaryota > Metazoa > Chordata > Amphibia > Caudata > Salamandridae > Pleurodeles > Pleurodeles waltl. Next base: position 683,044,476 of record NC_090437.1, on the reverse strand, counting down.
GTGCAGACCTTATCAAATCACCTTCATTTATTTCTGCTAAATGTTCACCATGACACTTTAGGGGTACAACACCAGCACCCACGTGCTTGACATCATGAACGATTTGGAAAACAGACTGCATAGTTCACGCAACCTGCTTCGAAGACATTCACTGCTAATGTGCTCATCCACAATTATGTGATCTGATATTTAAATACTCTTTTTAACCTTTTTTAAAGTCAAATGACCTATGAATAAAGGTAGTGGATTAATTAAACAAACACAAAATACAGAAAAGATTAATGATAATCTAACAGTGAGGGCCTCCACATTTCTATTCTATTCTATACGGTTTTTGTAGAGCACCTGGCTACCCCATCAGTCGTCCCAGCACTAACTCAACCACATTGAACAGAGGCAGCACAGGTGACTTCGACTAGAACGGGCGTGTTGTCAACAGCTTCTTGAATCTTGCTTCTGACTGTTGAGATTTAATTTCTGTGGGGAGAATTCTAACGGTGAACCTAGTAAAGCTAGAATGATCACAACTCAGTTTATGCCTACGAGATTGCTTGTTTCCAGTTCAAATTCAATATTCCAACGCTTTCAAAGTGCAAAATACATCAACTCGATTTCGAGATACTTAATTGTTGCATGTGTAGCAAACACTACAATTGGTGCTACACTATTTTCAGGTCAGCCTGTAATGCTGTACACATCAAAAATATGTGTCTTTCAAACTTTCTAATCATGCCCCAGTGGGCGAATGTTGTTTTCAGGTCCGTACATGTTGAAACTGGCACTTCTGTTGACAATGCATATGAGAACTGGCTTCAGGTCTGCCTCATGATTCTGTGTATAGGAAGAGTGGGAATCCTTTAAACCTGTCAATCATGCCCCAGTGGGCCAATGTTGGAAATGTCACCACCTGTCATCACACTTTGCTCCCACATCAATACTCAGGGCCTTTTATTAGTCTCAACTCCGATTGTGCAGCTTACCAGTGTTGTTACACATCCACTTCTTTGCTTCACTATTGATCCTTCCACACAAAGTCAAATTGGGCACCCATTTAGTGAGAACTTGAAACATCACAGCTTCCCCTCAATTTTAAACCTCTGGGTTGTATACCACTGCCGTTAGGCTACTTCTGAAGCCCCCACTGAGATCTCAACACATTTGCACCTAAAACTCATTTTGTCAAATCCACATACAACAAACCATATAAACTCACTTGACTTCCCATCATCCAATTCATGTCCATTGAAAAAACTCACTGCTCCTGTCTCCTGTAAAAACAGATACAAATCATTTCCTGTCCCTTGTAGGAACAGACACAAACCTTGGTAAGAGAACTGTATTTGCTACAGCGCAGAATGGTGCAAAAATGTATATAGCTCCTCTTCCATATGTGGACCCTTCATGATTTACTATCCAGGATCACTAAATGCATACTCTCCATTTGCCTCAACTTATGCTCCCAACCACCTCCTCTTATCTCGGCTGGAACTGCATCAATTAGAAAGTATTTCAGACACTTAATATCATATCTGTGCAACTCAAATCCGTCTCGTCACTGGATAAGAGAAGTCCTTATTTTTTACTGCCATTAAGCGCTGCAATATTCTTTTGTGCACCTGTACCTACCTACTATCTAGATATGGAAGGCCAAATTCACACTGCAGCACATATACTGCATATTCTGCTCTGCAGTGAAAGGGCCCTGGGATTGTTATGGGTGTTTTTGGAGAATGATGTTGTAACCTCCTATACGCCTAGCCCAAATGTAAAAGCTTTGCATTTGTGACAAATGCAGAAAACCTTCCCCTGTTGTAGCCAATTTGTACTTGTGCATACTTCAGGACTATTCCACATTAGAGAATCCATCACCAAGTTTGTTCAACAGAAAATAATCTGTGGGGAATTTGGTAATGTTGAGCCTAACACCAGATCTGCCCTCACTAGGTGCCAGTGTTTTTTCGTGATTGCCCTGAATTCCTTCTGTTGTGTCCTGTAGGTAGTACTCATTCATGGTGAAGAGCTTTCTTTTGCCTTTCCTTGGAAAAAAGTAGGGCCTCACAGCTAATTGACTCCACTTTGTTAACTGCTGCATCAACTAGATGTGTATAAAAAAAGATGTGTATATATAATAGGTATAGGTGGAGAGCAGCTCCTATATAGAACACCCTTCAACACTAGCGACACTTCAAATTTGGTCTGTTTCTCTAGCAGAGTTTTTAAGCACAGTGGGCTAGGGAGTGACAAAGCTGTTTGCCATTTTTACAGCAAAGTCTGTAAGCATAGAATTAGCAAGTGCCATCCAAGCAGAGCTGAAAAATGGCAAAAGCCTTTTAATACTCCAGGCACAGTATTGGTATGAATTGGTAAAATACCATCTAGACCAACAGGGATTAAAAGCAACCCCTGACAAATGTGTTTTGCTCCAGTTAGATAGTATATATATAAATACATATATGTATATATATATATATATATATATATATATATATATATATATATCTTCAAACAAAACAGTCCTCTCACGGCGCAATCCACAGATGGTGCTTGCGTCAGGGATGGACCATTTCCCTGCATTTAATTTTCTTCCAAAAACAAAAACGCAGCACTCCAAAAGTCTTCGTCTACTTCTTTAATGTGTTCCAAAACAACCCATCAACACGTTTTGACTATCGCAGTTTTGATCACGGTAAGTAAGTTACAAAGTAGACAACGTTTTTTGGAGTGATGTGTTTTTGTTTTTGGAAAACAAAAAACAAAACAAAAAATATATATATATGTATGTATATAAATGCATCACTTAAATCCGGAGTTCAGAGGCTTTGATTGTGGCAGTTTGAGTCAGGCTCTGAATGCCTAATATATTCTCGCAACGTAATCCTCAACAACAGCAAGATTGCACAGACAAATCCTTCTGGTGGTGAGGATTACATTGCGTGTATATATATAAAATTATACAGTTTTTATAGAAAAGGCTGTTTTTTTTACTTGCCTACATCTTTAACGCTGCTTGACGAATCTTCACAAAAATTGCTCAAAAAATTGGACAGTCACGTCAAGCTGCAGCAGTGAGCTGCTGTCTAGTTGGGGTGATCTGTCAAGCCAGGGATGAGATAAAGGGGGTGTTGAAATTTAGAGCATTTCCAGTTTTAATTCTCATAGGAAAAATTGAACAACTATAGCGTCAAAATCACTGGAGGCAGAAAGGTAGCTCTTGGTCTACAAATGGCACTTTATGTTATTTGGTGTAAATCCATTCAGTAGTTTTTGAGAAATTAAAGAAAATCTAAATTTGTATATATAGGGACGCGAAGGATTAGCAACCCCTACCGATCTCCTGCTGAAATTTGATTGGCTGTCAACAAGGAAGTATTGGCAGCCATGTAGGGACCCGGAAAAAAATGTGGAAAAATAGAAAAGAGACCAGGGTAGAGACACACTGATCCCTTAGCTCTGGAGGTGTGGTCCCCGATATTCTTCAGCCTTTATTTCTTGGTTAACATATCCATAAGCCTGCTTCTTTTGTGTCTGATATAAATATTGTTGTCTGTAATGTGAATGTGACTGTGTATCTGGATGTCTATATTTGATTTATATAGTCTTGTAGCCAACACATATAGGGGGTCATTCCGTCCCCGGCGGGCGGCGCCCGGCGGGCGGAAACCGCCCAAACACCGCCCCGCGGTCAAATGACCGTGGGGACCATTTTAACTTTCCCGCTGGGCCGGCGGGCGATCTCCAAAAGATCGTCCGCCGGCCCAGCGGGAAAGCCCCAGCAAAGATGAAGCCGGCTCCGAATGGAGTCGGCGGATTTGCTGGGGTGCGACGGGTGCAGTTGCACCCGTCGCGATTTTCAGTGTCTGCTATGCAGACACTGAAAATCTTTGTGGGGCCCTGGTAGGGGGCCCCTGCAGTGCCCATGCCATTGGCATGGGCACTGCAGGGGCCCCAAGACACCCGTTCCCGCCAGCCAGGTTCTGGCGGTTAAAACCGCCAGAACCAGGCTGGCGGGAAGGGGGTCGGAATCCCCATGGCGGCGCTGCTTGCAGCGCCGCCATGGAGGATTCTTTTGGGCAGGGGTAAACCGGCGGGAAACCGCCGGTTGCCCTTTTCTGACCGCGGCTTTCCCGCCGCGGTCAGAATTGCCCATGTAGCACCGCCAGCCTGTTGGCGGTGCTACCCCCGGCCTCCACCTCAGGCCCATAATCTCTTTATAATTTGAGTTGCTAATAGAACATTGTCTGTAATTCTGCATCACTAGATTTTTTTAAAATTTGTTTAGTATTTATTTTATATTTATATATAGTGCTGCAGTGTTCACTTTTATATGGCGATAGTTGGTTTGTGTATATGTTTTTTATTTATTATTCTAATTTTGCAATTTCTGCAGCCCTGATGAAGCCTGTAAAAGGGCAAACCTCATTGGCTGTGCTTGTAAATTTGATAAGAAGAAGGATTAAAAGATTTTGAATATTATGGATTGACTGCCCGTACTTGACTCATTGTGTGACTGTTTTTGACTGAATTTGTTGCCTCTCTATTGTTCTGCCTTTTTCTAATGTTGAGCCATTTTTCACCTGGTCCTTAGAGGTGGGCAATAAGTGATACAGATTTTGTGAGTACTATAAAGGGTGCAACAAAGGGTCCCCTGGTTGTCAATATTTGTTCAATTTCTTAATAGGATTGTTAGCACACTTACGCTTAAATTCAGAATTTCTAAGATGCATTTTGATGATCATAGAGATGAGTTGGCAAAATACTTATTTAATACAGATAGTGCAACTCCTAATACTACACAAGTGGGTGGTACCAGTAAAGAAGGACTTAAAGCTAAATTTTTTAAACACAAGAAACTTAAGAAAAATGAATTATTTAAATGGTGGGATAGAGTTAAACTTAAAAGATATATTGAGAATAAAAAGGTCCCACAGGGTTTAAGAAGTCTAACATTTCCAGATTTTGATGACTTGGATCCAGACCTGCTACAAGAGTGGTAGGAAAATCTACATAACTCTTCATTCACAATCATGAAGAAACTGACCCAACACGCGGAGCAAAAATCTCTTGAATTTAGAGAAGGAATTAAAGCCTGAGAGGAGGAAATAAAAAAGTCTAGGTTTTAAAAAAGCCACAGACAAAAACTATGCCATTCAGAAGAACAGATTGAACAGCACCAGACGATGGCAAGAGAAAGGAAATTGAGCAAAAGTGCTAGAGATGACAGAACCTATGAGAATGAGAGGATTTTCATGTTTGCTCATGGGTTTGATGATGTTACAGTTCCCAAAGCGAATGTAAAACAGCTTCTGGGAATGGGTAGTATAGTTAGTATAGCTAGCAGCTCGGATGTGTCCTCCATTGTAGCACAGATAGTAAGACTGCACTACCAAAGCTCTCCTCTGCTTTTTTCAAAGAGGTACTGAGATAATCTGTAGGGAACAAACAACAGAGATCTACTACAAGACAAGGAGAGGGAGGAGGAGATAAAATGGAAAATGACAAGAAGGAGTTCCATCACATAACCAGAAAAACGGGCTGTACAAATAATGGCAGCTCATTTAGCATTTGATTGTAATTCAAATGTAATTAATCTGACTGTTAATAATTTAGGTGTCAAGGTATCTGATCGCCTGCTGAACAAACATGAGATGTTGGTTCTGAATAAAGGACGTGAATTCTGTCAAATCCACCATGGTGTCTTTTTGGATTTGCATTTTGATGTTTTTATATTTGCTCAAATCCTTAAACTCAAGTGCTACAACCATCTGTTTAATTTTAAGAGACCACAAACAGACACTAGGCCCACATTGTCTGATTTATCCATTGCACAGCTTAAGGATATTTCTATGTTATTAACCCTTGATACAGACAATGAATGTACCATGAATGATTTGGCTGATGGCCTTGATAGTATGCAGGACTATACATGGGACAGAAGTTTAAAGCAACACAGTAAATTATCCCCTCGGGGAGCATACCTCAATAGTATTTATGTTTTCTCAAAACAGGTAACTGAGAATTGTTTTCAACTAGAAGTCAGAATTTTAAAAGGAGCACATAAAAAAAATCAGAAACAACCTTACTAAGGAAGGAAGAGTTGCACTATTGAGTCTGGGGGAGACACCTCTTTGATCATTTGGGAGGCTGACAAAGGAGGGAATGTTGTCGTAAAGAAGAGATCAGATTATGTAGGGAGGTTAACAGACACTTAGAGAACACTGTATGTTATAAAAAGTTGCAAGTCAACCCATGTGTTGCTACGAAACCACTTGTTATTGAAAATCTGGCAAACAGAGGGGTAGATCTTCTATTGGATTCTGAATGCCAGTGTTTAAATTGGAATGTCCAAGATTTCCGTGCCTGTATCTACTAACTAAGATTCAGAAGGAGGGTCATTTTCTCCTTGGATGTCCAATAATCTCTGGGACTGGCTCCCTAACAGAACTTCTGTCCCAGTTTGTGGACTTCTTTATAAAGCCACTTGTGTTGAATCGGCCCTCTTTTATATGGGATACTACTGACACCCTCAACAAATTTGAAGACTTGGTGTGAGACGACTCCATGTGGCTACTAACATTGGACGTGGAGTTGCTATATACCTGCATCAAAAAGAAGTATGGTTCTAAAGTTGTATATTTATTTATTTCTCCACAGAGAGTGAATTATCTTGAGCAGAATAAAATGCTGCGAGAAATGGCTGATTTAATCTTAAGTAACAACTACTTCCTGTATGGCAAGGATTGGTTCCAGCAGCTGCAGTGAACAGCTATGGGTTCAAAATCTGCCCCATCCTATGGCAATTTGTTCATGAGCTGAGGTGAACATGTCCATGCGTGGGCCCCCTTAGCAACAGAATGGACTGAAGGGGTCTATTACTGGGGATGTTACATAGATGATATCGCCATCATTTGGACTGGCAGAGAGGAACATATGAGGTCCTATTTCACCTTCCTAAGTGATACTCTATTTAATCCAGCCTTTACTTTGAATATGTCCCAGAAAAGGAACCAATGTTTTGATGAGGAATTGTTTGTTTCTGGCAATGCACTACAAAGTAGTCTCTTCAGGAAGGAAACAGGGGTAAATAGTATCTTACACCATGAGAGTGCACATCCACCAAGACCTGAACGATCTATCCCTTCTGTTGATATGATTAGAATGAGAAGGAACTATAGTGAAGATGGTCCTTTTGAACGGCATGTTAATAAGACCACTTCAAGGCTTAAGATGAGGGGGTACAAAGAGCAGGATTTGTTACAGACAGTGAATAAAGCTAGAAAAAACAGCTGTAGTGATTCTTTGAAAACAAAAGATAAAACTTTTATCACTACATACTCTAGACACAACCAAGAAGTCTTCAACATTTTGAATCAACACTGTCCACTTCTGAGAGATGTCCCTGGGATTAGCACTTTGCTTTCAAATAGACTATCTATTACAAACAGGAGAATTATAACAATTAGGTGATTCTATGCTCAAACTACACATTACCCAAAATGAGAGACCAGACTACCTGGATAAAACAGCCTTTGGGGTTCCAAATTTGTGGCGATTATAATAGCTGTCATTTGGATCTAAATAGAACTAAGGATTTCTCTTATAGCATGCAAGCAAATGTAACTGTTAAACATTTGATCAATTCTCAGAGTGGTTGTGTGATCAATGTAATTATCTGTCTTCGCAACAAAATGTACATAGGAAGTACCATGTGACAATGAACATTTTACATTCATAACAATGGAGAGCATGTCTCACTTCTGATACATCTTACTCTCTAGACTCCCATAATTGTTTAAGTGATGGTAAAGGAGACAATTTTAGGTCTAATGGCATAGACCTGAGACTGCTTGATCAAAGGAGGGATCACAAACTGTATCTAAGGCAACTGGAGGCTAAATGGATATGTAGACTAAGGCCATCATTACGAGGCTGACGGTCTTGAGACCGCCAGCCACGCGGTGACAGTCGGACCACCTCACTCCAGGCGGTCCGTCCGCCACATTACGACCCTGGTGGTTGGACCGCCAGTGGACCCCGCCACCACCAGGAACAAGGTTCTCGACAGGCTGGTGGCGGGTGTTGAACTCAGTGCCGCTGTGCTGATCACAACTCCTGTTTTTGCCAGTTAGACCTGACAGCCTTAGGGTGGTCACCCTCAACTTTTTGACTGCCTCCCTCCACTTGTTGACACTGTTTTTTCTGGTTTTAGGACTCTGCGCACTTTACTGCTGCTAACCAGTGCTAAAGTGCATATGCTCTCTCCCTTTAAACATGGTGACATTGGCTCATACCCAATTGGCTTATTTAATTTACTTATAAGTCCCTAGTAAAGTGCACTACCTGTGCCCAGGGCCTGTAGATTAAATGCTACTGGTAGGCCTGCAGCACTAATTGTGCCACCCACATAAGTAGCCCCTTAACCATGTCTCAGGACTGCCATTGCAAGGCCTGTGTGTGCAGTGTCACCGCCAATTCGATTTGGCATTTAAAAGTACTTACCAAGCCTTAAACTCCCCTTTTTCTACATATAAGTCACCCCTAAGGTAGGCCCTAGGTAACCCTTAGGGCAAGATGCAATTTGGATAAAAGGCAGGACATATACCTATGCAGTTTATATGTCCTGGTAGTGTAAAACTCCTAAATTCGTTTTTCACTGCTGTGAGGTCTGCTCCTTTCATAGGCTAACATTAGGGCTACCCTCATGTACTTTTTGAATGGTAGATTCTGATCTGAAAGGAGTAACAGGGTCATATTTAGTATGGCCAGAATGGTAATACAAAATCCTGCTGACTGGTGAAATTGATTTAATATTACTATTTTAGAAATCCCACTATTAGAAAGTGAGCATTTCTTTGCACTTAAATCCTTCTGTGCTTTACAATCCACGTCTGCCTAGGTTAGTTGACAGCTCCCTTCTGCATTTCACTCAGACAACCCCAAACACAGGATGCTCAGTCACACCTGCACACATCTGCATACTGAATGGGTCTTCCTGGGCTGGGAGGGTGGAGGGCCTGATACTTACATGTCAAAGGACAGTAGCCTGCCCTCACACAAAGGACTGCCACACCCCCTACTGGGACCCTGGGAGACAGGATGAAACGGAAAGGGGACCTTGTGCACTTCTAAGCCACTCTTTGAAGTCCCCCCAACTTCAAAGGCACATTTGGGTATTTAAGCAGGGTCTCTGACCCTACCAACTTAGACACTTCTTGACAAGATAACTACTGGGAAAGAAACTATGAACCGGAACCTGCAACCTGCTAAGAGAAGCTGCCTGGCTGCGCAAAGGGCTCACCTGACTGCTTTGCTGAAAAGGACTGCTGTCTTGCAGTCGCCCTGCTGACCTTGCTGCTCTCTGGCTTCGCTGAGAAGTGCTCTCCAAGGGCTTGGATTGAGCGTGCCTCCTGTTTTCTGAAGCCTCAGGGCCAAAATGACTTCATATCTGCAAAAAACTCCTTGTGCTGCGAAAATCGACGGACAGCCTGCCGGAATCGATGCACAGCCTGCCCTGCGGTGAGAAAATCACCTCAGCGCCAAACCGTAACGACGCAGCCCCGCTCCCCGAGTGGAGCTCGACGAAGCATCAGCATTGCAACCGGAACTTCGACGCACGGCCCACTGGATAGACGCATAGCTGAGCCAAAAAGACGCAGCCCGACCTCCTGCAAGAGGAATCAACGCAGCACCTGTTATGTGACAGAAATTTCACCACATCGCCCACCGGATCGACGCAGCTTCTGTGGCTTTGTCCTGCACACCCAGGATTTCTCTGCATCATCCCCGGGACATCCAAATATCCTGCAACTCGAAGAGGATCCAAGTCTGCGCGCCGGAAATTGACGCAAAGCCCTTGCTGTGTGGAGAAACATAGACGCATCATCTATGAGCGCCCGGAGAAACCGACGCACACCTACCCGTTTTCCACGCATAACCTTCTTGGCGGTCCTGTGTCGATAATTTAGACGCAAACCAAGTGCTTTGTGCTTGCAAGAGACACGTATTGCTTTTTAAAACCTAAAGACTCTGTTTATCATTACAAAAGTGATATCTCAAATTGCACTTATCAAATCTTGATAGCTTTGACCTTATTCTGCTCAGATAAATATTCTAAATTTTTGTAAACATGAGTGGTGTATTTTGGTGGTGCTATTCTGTGTTATTGCCTGATTTATTGCACAAATACTTTACACATTGCCTTCTAAATTAAGCCTGACTGCTCAGTGCCATGCTACCTGAGGGTGGGCACAGGATAATTTGGATTCTGTGTGACTTACCCTGACTAGGGAGAGAATCTTTGCTTGGACAGGGGGTAACCTGAATGACAACCAAAGACCCCATTTCTAACAGCCAGCCTTTCCATGATTGGGACCCCACCATGGAGAGGCTGGCGGAAACACAGTGAAGGGAGCCACAGGTGGGCTCCTGCACTGCCCATGCCTATGCAATGAACTACCACCAATAAAAGGCTATGTGAGTGTTCTATGCCACTGGTACTATAAAAATCCCCAAAATCATGTCATACAGAGCCAGAAAGGTGATTACTTTTATCAGGTACACCCACTTGTGTTCAATAGAAAAAGGTAGGTGGATGGTCACAGAGAGGAAAGCGCAATGAAAAGAGAGAGAGAACAGGCCCCTCTAGGAGGAGGATTGCTGCTCTTGTTCTGTATACCTTATTTACACACCTGTAATGTTGAAACACAGTGATCACTTATGCTGTGTAAGCCTACAAATATGAACTTAGCTGCAATTATATCTACCTGTTCACATTGCCAGAATAGCTTCATGCCTCAGTTGTGTTTTCCACAGTCGTTAGAAGGAGCTTGTGAGAGAATGGAAAAGAAAGTATATCTATGCAAGTTTAGTCAGTATGCTTTGTTAACTGGTCTACTGCAGTGTGTCTCCCTGTACGCGCTGGCTTCTCTGTACTCAAATAATCTGGGTCCAGTTATACAGTCATTGCATTTTAGTTGTTACTGTAGTAAATGTTGCAATCTCTTAGCCATGTTACCCAGTTATGTCATTTTGTAGTTGTGCAGCTCCACCTCTGCTGTGGGTTTCAACGTCAGTCAGGTGCTGCACATATCACTCTGCTTGTTTTATGTTTTGGCAAATGTGTTTCACATAACTCAACTAATATTAAGTCACAATCCTAAAGTTTTGTCAGTGCCTTTAAAACTAATATTTCCTGGTCATAAATATCATAATGTATGCTCTCCCATGTCTTAGGCTTGCTCGGTTTGAAAGGATACGCATGAAGAGATTGTTATCTCCCAAGTAGCTCCTTGCAGTGTGGGTCACTGATTCAGATTGTTTTGCCTATCTCTTGTGCTGTAGGATCAGTGAACTGGCAAACTCTTGCACTGGAGATTCTGTGTACAGCTAAACACAATAGAAAAGTGCAATAGTCCTGTGTACCTTAGAGTCATCATTAAGGAGGGAGTGTTTCTGGGAGGGTGTGGTTAAAATACTCATCCACCCAAGATGGTCATCAAAGATCTGGCAAAAGGTCCCACAAGACGATGAGCTCTTGCAGGATCATTGGCCTTCATGTTTTTTAGGTTCTAGCCAGTAATGCAGTTGATTTCAGCAGCTCTTTTTCCTAATTGAGGACATGTCCTGTAGAATTGGGGAAGAGTGCATTAGGTTAGGTCCCATGTGTAAAGAAGATTCTAAGGGGAGACCCAATGTTTCCAATGTTTAGCCTTGAAACCTTTCCCTTTGTTGGCTATAGCAGTGGTTCCCAGGACATACCTACTTATCGCCCAACTTGTGACACTATCAAGATTCATATCTGAGCCCTTCCTGGCTAATGATGTAGTACAAAAACAAAATTTTGAATATTTATTACATGAAAACAGTGTTTGCATGTATACATAAATATAAGACAGGGATTACTGTGTGATAAGTGTACGCTTGCTCACATCTTTCCTTACAAAATTTGAAAAGTCTAATTCAGTTTTAAGGCAGGAGCCCAGTAATATCATATGTACCATTTTTTATTCGGAAATGCAGGACACTGTAAGGTTGTAAACAGCTAAACATACTATGTCAAATTGTTTGCACCATAAAGAGGAAATGCATGCTTTTTAATTTTACATCTACCTGTAAATAATTTCCCAAGTGGCAGCTACCATGTGACACTTTCCACTAAATCCTGCATTTTAGCCATAATAACATTACAGCTTTACAGTCACCATATGTAAAGAAAATCCTAACATTCAATGAGGCTGGCCAAAAGACTAAGGAAAGGGAGAAATATTTTTTAAGCAGATAGCAGTTTGAGATCCGTTGTGACTGACTGCCAATACATAGACTGAGGCCTGCAGGGCACAGCAGATCTCCATACCTACATTCCCAAATGGGAAACATTTTTCCACTAAAGGGACAGGTGTTACTTTATAAAAAAAACTGTTTCCTATTTGGGAAGACATGGAAGAAGCACACTGTGGTCATGTGGACCACTGCACGTTTCCACTGAGGCCACAGATAAGATTTCCCTCTGTAAATCAGTTACCATTCCATCTTGGTTGTCAGTAAGAGATCAATTGTTTGCAAATCATGAAACGAAGAGGACACTCCTTTCACACACACTTTCATTAGAGATTTGGAAACAGGTTTTTCTGACATCCAATAAAATCCATTTGTGGTCTTAAACTCTGTGATTTAGTGAATTGCATTATTTGAACCTTCAAAATGGGCCAGTACATCAGGCCCTAAGTACTCCCCAAAGAACAGTCCCTGTTGTTCCCATGAGCAAATCATCCAATTCTCCCGAGTGGTTCAATGACAAAATATTTAACCATTAAATATGGTCATACAAAAATATTGTGACAAAATTACTGAGTACAAAAATATTGTTTTCCACTAATTTCGAAAATTATATACAGAAATATCATTTTTTAAGACATATATAGTTAAAAATAGTCAACTTTAAATATATTAACATGTAACAGCAATATAATGTAAATTACATATATGTATATGTTTATTACACATATATAATGTTAAACTAGTAAAATAATAATTTTAATTTACATTATAATTACCTATTTTTTAAATGTACTAATATAACAAATATATATGTATATATGTATACACACACATATATATATATATTTAAAAACCATAACAAATAAACTGGAAACAACATACCAATTTAGTCACACATAAAAAAGTAAACATCCACGGAAACATGATAATAATATCATTTTGAACAATATAAATAAAACTATACATTTGTAGGAATAATACATATAATATTCTCACTCCAGTCTGCAACAGTAGGGAAAGCGTTGGCCTCAGGAGGGATAAAATTTACAATTCTCACTCCCGTCAGTGCAGCACTAGGAAAAAAGTGGACTCATGAGGGGTATAATTTAGTATTCACACCCCAGTCAGTGCAACAGAAGAAAAGCAGTGGACTCAGGAGGGGTAACATTTACTATTCCCACCACAGTCAGTGCAACAGTAGGGAAAGCATTGGACTCAGGAGGGGTAGAATTTTATATTCCCACTCTAGTCTGTGCAACACTAGGAAAAGTGCTTCACCTCAAACATATATTAATACAAGTATTAATTTCATAAAAAATATAAAACTATTAACATAAATTAAATACATACATTAAAAACGTAAACAATTAAAATAAATATCAATTTGTAAAATAATTAATATAGGAAAATGTTTTATTTATTAATTATTTCATTAAATTCTTACACTATAGAAGAACATTAAACATATATCTAAATTTAAAAATTATAATTACATAATTCACATATGTAATTAATAAGTATTTCATGATAAATAAAGAATGTATATTTAATATATATAACCTTCCACCCTATACCTTTATCAACCCAACAACCTGCACCTAAAATGTAAATTATAAAATTATACTTACACAATTTACATAATTGATTACAAACATTTAATAAATAATGTATAAATAATTGCAAATGTATTTTTTTGTATTTAATTAACTTCCCACCCTATACCCCTACAAACCTAACAACCTCCACCTAAAATATAACTTAACAATACTTTTTACACAATTTACATACTTAATAAACAAACAAACAATATTAATTAAAACAATCTATATAAATGAATTATACTTCGTTAACTTCCCACCCTGTATTCCAACAAACGTCACAACCGGCTACAACACTATAAATAAAAAAAAAATAGAAATAACTTAAAATGACGAACTATATTTAAACATTAACAACAATTATTCAAACAATAAAAAAACAGACAAACAACACATAAAGAAAGTTACAAATCATATTTCTTACCTAAAAACTGATATTTTTGTCAATGATGTTTTTGCACACAATATTTCTGTGTCATGATATTAAAAACATGATATTCCTGCAGCTCGATTTTTTTTATCAATATTTTGTCCAAACACCCTCCCTAGCACTTCACCCAGTTTAACCCACATGATTTAAATTCCTTGTGCTCCTTGTACCCCTCCAAAGGTTGTGTATGTATGTTTGTTTGCGTGTATTGATGACTCTGTTTGTCAGTGAGTGTGTATATATGTTGTTGAACTTTGTGAAACTGGTTGTTTGTGGGTGTTGGTCTATGTGTATGCATGCTTGCTGTATTTGGACATATGCCAATATACTATGTGCATGTGTGAGCATGCTTTGTGTGGAAGCCAGACCTATTGATTTTTTCTTTTTTCGATCTACTTCTGCTAACAGTGTTTTATACTCTGGTATTAGGGCAGAAGATAATCAAAAGAGTTCGGGTGGGCAAAGAGGCACACTGGCAGATTCCACAGTCCCCTGGAACAACATGTCCACCCTGAATCAGGAAACTGTAAGTCAGTACCGAGCTGCTTTGTGTAAGACCCGAGGTTGCGTCCTTTAATAAGAACAAGTAGCCCTTAGCTGGCTTCCAGTATCTTCTTTACTTGGAGCCACCACTACTTTGCTCCTCATAATAAAAGTGCTGTTCTCTCCTAAAATATCCTGCATCATGAGTTCCCTCTGACCCTGCCCTTCCTTTAGCTGCTAATGCTTTCTCTAACGTCCCCCATCCTCCCGACAGCCACCGATCCCTAGCATCATGTTGCCACCGATTACATCCCTTGTGGCAGATTTACCTCGGCTTTCTTTGCATAGTATTTTAAAACAAAATACTTAATTGTTTCCTTTTTACAGAACTGAAATGTAAAAACATACGGAGAAACATCATACACATGCGGCTCAGGAAGATAACTTTATTTTCATTACATTTCCAGACGTTTGTCCAAGTTATTTTTTCAAAGATGACTTCCCTTTTTAGTAACCAAATTCAGAGCAATGAAAGGCTCTTCTACAAGTTCCAGAATGTTAATGTACAGTACAGGTAAACAAAGTCAGTTGCACTACCTAATGTTTGTGTTCTGATATGTCTGATAGTGACGAAGTCATAGAAATCTCATAGCATTTCAGCTGCAGTATCATGAATTTTACTTTTTCTGTAACAGAAAGCTAGTCTTTCACGCTTGCCTGGATATTTAATTTATTAGACTGCAGTAAAAATATTAACTGTCGATTACGATGAATAAACCAATCCTCATTAGAGAAAGCCAGCATATACATGCAATATGAATGTATTTTTCCTCCATAGACGAGGCAAGGCATTGTGCGAAACTAAATCTTGAGAAAAAATCTGCTCGGTAGACATAATGGGGCCAAGAAGAATATCTCAAGACTGAAATAGTTTGTAAACTGCTTCAGTATCACTTTTGGAGTTGCTGATGTCAGCAAAGTCCCTCGATACTTTAACGGGTCTTTCACATCTGGCCACTTATCTTTTATCCGCTTTCTGCTTTACCTAGTTAAACATTCCAGCCTGCATTTTTTATTACTTTATGATCCAACATTTTCTTTTAACAATTCCTTTATGTGTGTTTCTCTTTTTCAATTGATGCTGACTCCAAATTCTGCTGCAACACAAATAGAGCAGTATTGTTTAAAGGGATGGTCCCGTGGATGAAGGAAAATATTTATACGTGCGCCTTTTACTGTTTAATGTTTACCTGGATTGAAATATTTATGGTTTCATTGTTTGAATACTCAGTAAAAATGGTAATAACAAGGTTTGCAGTAAGATTTATGAATTATTCATGAGTTTTTAGATCCTAATAAGGGTACATTTCAATTTTCTATAATTTTCATTTTAGCAATTGAAATTGATAATTATCTTTGTAATAACCAAATGAAGAAATTCCTTTATCAAACTTTTATACATTACTTTGTAACTTTGGAATGTGAGGGGGCAGTAGTGTGCCTCAGGGCTAGTAATTGTTAGGAAAGACCTCAACATTCCCTATTTTTTTCCCTGTTCAATTTACAACATTCAACAGTGAATGGAAGGATACAGGGTGTTCCAGTAGCAATATAGCCCTTCTGTCTCCTGGTTTACCTGTCACGAAAAACACATCTCCGTCTTTACAGACCCTCAGTAGCTGTTCAGGCTTATAACTTAAATGAAGGGCCTTTAACCACCAGCACACCCCTCCACAGAATGCTCTAAAGCTATATTGCAGATGTCATAGTTTGACTTCAGAAAAAAGATATGAGAGAAGTAAAGCATTGACATGCTAGTTTACCAATAGTAACTTACCAATAGCGTGTCTAGACTGCATGGACAACCTTCAGCCACAAATGAATGAGTGCGGATGCACAAAGCTCTTCTCAGAAGCATGCGGCTGGTTCAATTTAATTCACCTCAGGCCTCTTCCTCCACCTTTATCTCACTCTAGGAGGTTCCTGCTTTCTCCCTTTCGGACGGTTTTTCCATCTCTCTACCTCTGACTTTCTGCTTTGCGGGTTTTTCCTTCTCTTCCTCTTCAGGAATGCCTGGTGAGGAAAAATAAGTGGCAGGCTCCAAAAAGAAGTGTTGGCAGCACCCATGGGCAACCACCAGCTCAAACTAAGTACTACCTCCAACATATAACTATGTCCCAACATTCTTTACAAATTAGGGAGTGCAGCTTGGTTTTAGGTCTGGCTTAGAGAGAGGTTTAACAGGCTCATCACCTTCATGTAATAAAAAAAAATCTAAATAAAAAATTTATTCACATATACATGCATAGATGGGCTTTTGGTCAGCCTTCTTCGTCCATTTGTTTTTTTTTAATTGCGATTCACATATTCATTACACCCACTACAACATGCACGAGGTGTCAGTGGGTCAGCCCACTTCTGTCATTGACTTTAGTGCACTGTGACTTATGACATTATTCCTGATCGCATGAACACATCTGCCTAAAAAGAAGTGTATTTCAATACTTGGACTTGTGGGGGCAGTGCTCTACTTTGCCAATGTTTTTTCTTTCTAAGCTTTAACCTTTAGAAAAACGTTTTCAGTCACTCTAGTCTGTTTAAACAATACCTTTAGGTTACAGTAATTCAAAGCCAATAGTAATGTTTCTTGAGCAAATTAAAATTCGACTTTTTTGTAATGGGCATTAAAACAAAAAAAGCGCTTCTGTACCTTTCTGTACCTGAGCCATGAACACCTGCCTGCTAGGAAGTATCATTACTGTATAATTAAAGTTATATATGATGGTAACTTACTTTTAATTTTCAAATGTACACTTTTTATTGCAATCTTATGCAATTTACATTTTGCTGTTTATTTCAGTGGTATATAATTGCAATAAATTACAAGAAAGACACATTGCACAAGGCCGGTCCTCCTGGTGTGACCATGCATTTGAAATGTTTTAATGTTGTTAAACATTATTACACAAGTCCTCACCAGTACAAGCGTGCGTAAACCGGTAAGGCCAATGAAGCCAAAACGCGTCTGATTCCTTGCATCTGCGGTAATTTGGAACAATTAATCTTTTGACACTGCTTTGAGTGTTCTTCTGTTTTTACATAAACAACAGCTGGAGTTTGTAATTATATATGTGTATATATATGTATGTACATGTTACCTACTGGCAGTCGCCAGTAGGTAGTTATAGTTAGGACAATGTTTCCATAGAAAAAGCATTTTTTGACTTGTCTATATCATTGGCACCATTTGACGAATCTTCACAAAGTTTTTCATTAAAAAGGTGGCCTGCAGATTCTTGTTGCACATGGGAAGTTTCGGGATGATCCGCCAAGCGGGGGCCAAGAAAAAGGAGTCTCAAAAAACATTGTGTTTCACATGTTAATTCCCATAGGACCTGTCAACATGTCTACAGCCCGAACCGCTGGATACAATTACACAAAATTTAGCAGAAAGCTAGCTGCCGGTACGCAGATTGTGCTTTTTTGTTATTTAGTGTAAATCCATTTAGTAGATTAGTAGATATTTAAAGGCAAATAAATTTGTATATCTCTGGCCGCACTTTATCGCGAAATTCACAAATTTTTCGCAAACATGCATGCAAAAAGAAGCGTTGCAATTGGGTGACCGCAACCGTACTAGAAAGTTGTGGCCTGCATCTTATTTCACGGGACATGGTCCCCGAGGATGTGAAAATTGAAATTGAAAGTGGCATAAGGGGTCAGGGTGAGAATACCCTTGCCCCAGGGGTGTGATATAGGTGTGTTTTAGAGACAAATGATAGGTTTAATATAAATTTACGTCATGGCGTGAAATATTTGTGAAAATTCACGCATTTTTAGGATTTTTTGCAAAATATTTTCGATTATGGAAAAAATTGAAAGAAAACCCACAGACTCATTCCTACTCTAATTAATTTACTCATACATGCACTCAGAGGCTCATGCGCCCACTCACACACTCACTCATACACTCATGCACCCACTCAGACCCACTCATAGACTCACACACCAACTTTTAGACCTACTCAGTCACTCACGCACCCACTCACACATCCACTGACAGAGACAGGCCCTGTGGCCAACCTGCGCTGTGCACAGCCAAAGGTCATCCGTGGCGCAGGGTTGGATGGTTATCAGGGCTTGGCTGCAAGGCCTGGCTTCAAGGCTAGGCCTTGCGACCAACCCTCAACGCGCACGGTGGAAGGGGTAGAAATAAAGAATAGTAATTAAAATTGCTTTATGTTAAAAAAAAACAAATAAATTCACTGAAAAACGGAGGTTACAGGGACGTTATAATTAGGTTCTAAATTTGCTTGAAGACAAAGAATATTGATACACTGTTCCAAAGGAACAGTGTATCAATATTCTTTGTCTTATAGTATTAGTAGAGGGAGGCTATACACCGGACCATAAACTCTCCATGTCCCTTTCTTATAATTTGAATTTACTTGTACAAAGCCATAGAAATTCAGCAGTTATAGTTAGAGTTCTTTCAAGTAACTATAACTCGGGCCCTAAGGTAATTATAAATTGCGCCTTCGCCATGCACAGCTAATTACTCCACATATGATGTCATTGATGAGATCTTGTATGGCATCTTTGATATCACTGCAATGTTTGCAATAACATTATTGATAAGAAAACTGTGCATGGCTCCACAATGACAGCCACATCGTATTTATGCACATATATATATATATATATATATATATATATATATATATATATATATATATATATATATGTATATATATATATTTGTGATATTTTTAGGTATTTTGTTCTAGATGGTGTACCAGAGTAATTTTATCAGCTTAATGTTGTTGTTATTTTGCATTTGCGTAGAGCAAAGCTGCCGTTAGTATGGCATTGCCGTGCTTTGCCCTGCTTTTCTATTGGATATTAATATCCAGCATTATGCTGCTGTATGCAGTGTGTACCCACCAGAGGGGTATGTTTTAATGATAGCAAAACATTAGTGTCTCAGTTTTTGGCTCTTTCCTATTTGTGCTACTTTTATGAAACAATGAACTCACTAAGGCATGTTGGAGACTCAAAAAGTCTGCATTACAAAATTATGAAATTACAGGGTTCTTCTGAATATCTAACACAACATAAATGCATTATGCCTATTTACATCATTTCATATCTAAAAAGAGAAACTTCATTAACTTCATAGAAATAGGTGTAAGTGAAAAGTACCACCACTGTGATCTTTGTGCATTTTGTTAACTTATATCATTCTACAATGTTTCCAGTTGTTGTTCAGGGGAACACTCAGGGCCTAATTATGAGTTTGGCAGACAAGATACCGGTCCGCCAAACTCCCGACAGGGTGGCTGCCGCCATAGTGGTGATAACCGCGCCAGACCTATTAGGAGTTTCCCGCTAGGCTGACCAAGGTTTCCATTCGTCAGCTTAGCAGGAAACTGGTGGCAGCATTGTCTCTGGCTCAAAATCAAGCTGGCGGCAATGTTGTCGCCTGCAGGGTGCACTGGCACCATTGCAATGTTCACTGTCTGCACAACATTGTGATGGTGCTGGGCAGGGAGACCCATGCACTGCTCATACTAAGTGCATGGGCAGTGCACGGGCTCCCCGTGGTTCCCTGCACCTGTTCTCCACAAGCCTTTTCATGGTAGTAAAAGTGCCATGAAAAGGCTGGCAGCAAACAAGGTCGTAATCAGCAGGACGGCACTGCATGCGGAGCCGCCCTGGCTGATTGCAACCTCCATCTGCCGTCAATCCATCAAGATCACCAATCGAGGCAGAGACGGCAGAACCCTGGCAGTCTGACAGCGAGTGTCTTAATGTGGTCGTCAAACCGCCACAGGAGTGGTGGTCCTGACCACCACGCGAGGCTCCTGAGGCCCTATGCATTCTTAAGTCTAAGGGTTAATTAGCTCTCTCCCTTTTATAGTACACCTCCCATATTTCACCGCCTTATGGGGACTACGCTACCTGGGGAACTCCTTCAGCCTTTTAGCAGGGTTACTATTAGAATTGGATTCTCTGGTTGACAGTCAGTTTACACCCTGTCCAAGCAGGGACCATCACTCTAGTCAGGGTATGGGAGTCACAAACCTAAGATAACACGTGCTCACCCCTTTGGTAGATTGGCACAAGCAGTCAGGCTTATCTCAGTGGCAATGTGTAAAGTATTTGTACACACACACAGTAACACAGGGAAAACACCAAAAAAGTACTCCAAACCAGTTTAGAAAAATAGCTAATATTTATCTAAGTTGAACAAGACCAAAATGACAAAAATACAGCATTCATAAGTAAACATCTCAATTTTTAAAGTTACGAGTCTTAATCCATAGGAATCAATGGATGTATTGTTGTAGCACAAAGTACCTTGTATACATCAAAGATAAAGGCGCAGGAGAGGTGATGCATCAGAAAAGCAAGCAATGCGTTGATTTCTTACTCGCAAGTGAGGTCATGCGTTGGTTCTTTCCCTTCCAGGTAGGCAATGCATTGATTCTTTTCCCCACAGGACAATGATGCATCGATTTCTGGGCATGCAGTCTCAGGACCTTGCTGCGATGTTGAAGATTTGATGACCAGGGTCGATGCGTGGAATATTCCGAAGTGCTGTGCGAAGGGTTCGCTTTAAGAACAGGAGCTGCGTGGAATTTCAGCCATGGGACAGGTGCTGTGTCAAATTTCCATCTGTGTGACAGGCGCTGCGTTGATTTTTCTGACGCGCATACAGCAGTATATGTATTTTCCCCTTCAGGTTACCAGCTTCCACTTCTAAGGGTCCAGGGACTGGATTTGGCACGACTTAGCAAGTCAGGACTCTCAGCAGAAAATCCCATGCACTGGCAGATGAAGTCTTTGATATCCCTGTGAACTCACAACAGAAGGCAAGCTCAGTTCAAGCACTTGGAGAAGCTTAGAAAGCAGGGTGTAGAAAGCAAAGTCCATTCCTTTCACTCCCAGGGCAGATGTAGCAGCAGGAGGCCAGCACAGCAAACCAACAAGCAGAGTGGCAGGTTCTCCTCAAGCATCCATCTCTTCTTTCTGGCAGAATGTCCTCAGTCCAGAGGTGATCTGAAGTTGTGGGATCAGCAGTCCAATACGTATACTCATTCTGCCTTTGAAATAGGCAAACTTCAAAAGAAAGTGTTTGTGGTGCACAATACCCTGCCTCTCCCTGTCTTGGCCCCAGACACATTCCAGGGGGTTTGAGAATGCTTTGTGTAAGGACAGGCACAACCCTATTCAGGTGCAAGTGTCAGCTCCTCCCTCCACTCTAGCCCATGAAGACCCATCAGGATATGAGGACACACCTTAGCTCCCTTTGTGTGACTGTCTAGAGTGAATTCACAGCCAGCTTAACTGTAAGTCTGACCCAGACGTGTATTCCACAGCCAGGCAGAGGCACAAAACGGTTAGGCAAGAAAAATGCCCACTTTCTAAAAGTGGCTTTTTCAAACCTTTCAAACTTAGAATTCAAAAACCAACTTTACCAAAAGATGTATTTTAAATTGTGAATTCAGAGACCCCAAAATCCCTATTTCTCTTTGCTCCCAATGGAAAATTGCACTTAAAAGATATTTTAAGGCAATCCTCATGTTAACCTATGGGAGAGATATGCCTTGCAATACTGAAAAAACGAATTTGTATGTATTTCACTATCAGAACATGTAAAACACACTAGTACATATCCTACCTTTTGAATACACTGCACTCTGCCTATGGAGCTGTCTTGGACCTACCTTCGGGTGACTTACGTGTAGTTAAAGGGAAGATTTGGGCATGCAAAGGGTGGACTTGCCACACCTAACTGGCAGTTTAAAACATGTTTACAGGGCTACTCATGTGGGTGGCACAATCGGTGCTGCAGGCCCACTAGTAGCATTTGATTTACAGACCCTGGGCACATATGATGCACTATACTATGGACTACTAGTAAAGCAAATATGTCATGGATAACCAATCAGAATCACAATTTACACAGAGAGCATATACACTTTAGCTCTGGTCAGCAGTGGTAAAGTACCCAGGGTCCTAGAACCAACAAACAGATGGTCAGAAAAATAGGAGGCCAAAGGCAAAAAGTCTGGGGATAATCCTGCAAAAAGGGCCACGTCCAACAGTAAATATAAATCACTATCATTTATTAGAACCCCCTCTCTTTTGTGGTTCCTAAATAAATGCCAGGGTGTGCACTCTCACAACATCTCGGTCACACAGCCTTGATAACAATACTATAAGCAAGTGTCATTTAGTTTATACTAGTGAGCCTGGTGATAACCTACTAGAATTTGGAAATGCAATAGCTTCCTTGGAGCAAGGCATGAATATAATATGAAGTCATTAACAGGTCAAATTTCTAGGTAAGAGGTGTGTAACCACCTCATGGTGGAAAGCTTGACTCCAAGAAACGACATGAGGACTAGCTGGTTAGAGTCACAAGGATATATGAAATGTGTTTACTTTTATTGGAGGGAAGACAATTGATATTTTTCATTTGAGAGAGACTTTTTTTAATGTTTGGATGTCTCCCACTCATCTAGATTACACCAAGAAGAATCTCCCATATGCATAGATAGAAAGGACATTCCAGTGTCCTGCCCACTCACCTGAGTGTGAACAGGCAGCGACCCCATCACCAGCACAGATAGATGGCAGTTTTGACAGTTCAAATGACTTGGTGGAAAAGTAGGAGGTAAAGTGAAGCACAAGTCTAACATTGCCACTCTGCTCCTATGTGCTTGTCCAAGCACACCCATAGTTATTGTGTAAGTATTCACATATCAGGACACGTCTGGATAAAAGTGGATCCAAACTTGGTTGATTTTAGTTGCATTGTGTATAGGGATTAATGATGCTCTATTAGGACTAGAGTGGACGATCAACACTGGTAGATCCTTTTTACTACAAATTCAGTGTCCCACCTACCTGGAGAACGTATTGCTGTTGTAGGTTAGGGCTTTATCCAGTTTTATGAATGGCCTTTCTGAGATTTCATTTGTCTAAGGAACTACAGGAGGGTTGCTTAGATGCAGTCACAAAGACGTGGAATATCTTTGCTCTCTTTGCAAAGAAACAGGAGTTGTGGCAGAAAGTTTTCGTTTAAGAGAAACATGTACATGTTAGGAAGTCCCCACAACATTTAGTTATAGCAAGAAGCCCCTATTTAATTTAAGAAGCTAGAAAGAAAATCCCACCAGATTTGTCTCAGACCATAGTGTTTTGAAAACGAATTGCCTTTTGTGGGAATTGTTTTAGCATGCTCCAGTTGTATAGCAGGAATCGTCTTAAAGAAAAACACTTTTTCACTTTTCAAGCTGCAGAAAAAATAAACAGGACTACTTGTGTAGGCGTTACTGGGCATTTGCCAACCCAGGCTTAGTTCTCTTTCTAGAAAGGTTTTGGGCCACGACTTCTTCTAGACAGACCCCAAATTTAGGCTGGATTAGATCTGAGCTTAATTTCACTGTGGAAAACGTTTTTGCTTAATAGGATTTTGTTTTTTTTTGCTCTTAGAAGCTTTGACCGGGGGAGGGTACAGTATGTCCATAGGAAGCTGCGGGCCTGTAGTATATGTTCAGTATGCTGGTGGGACATAATTCTGAAGTGAACTGTTCCAGGTGTAAGGGCTGAACTGGGTTTGTGTGGCCCAAGTTCTCGTGATGAAAAATAAGTACAACGTTTGGTAGAATTGGATGAGGTCACTTAACACCACTCTTGAAGACATCAGAAAAGCTTTTTATGTTTTAAATTCTGTACCAGAATGTACTGAGAAAATCAAGCTGTCAGACCTGATGTGGAGCCATATGAATGCCTTTATACTAGATATTCGGGGTTGACTGAGATCTCTCACAAATTGCATCCTTTTTCCTAGGCGCCCGCAAGCTGCAGGTTTAGCTCAATTATCGTTGACTAACACCCTGTGTTGGAGGTCTCCAGCCTGGTGAGATACAAACTGAATACATCCACAAAGTTAGTCATAGTGAAGATTTTTTTCCCTTCACAGTTTCCAAGCATAAAGATAAAATCCTTAAGCAGGACGCACTCTCAATCTAGATCCAAAATCAGTGTTCAGAAAGTAAACTAGTGGCACAATGAATACATCGCACTGAGTCCTATTGTTAACCTTTTGCTATTTTACCTGATTTTGTATCTATGCAACTACATGATGAAATATTCTTAGCATTAATTGTCATTACTGATATTGATGTTCTGCGTTCACCATTATGTTTTTGTATTTTTTTCTTTGGTATTCTTCTTCTTTTGTCTTCAACATTTAAATTCATTAGCTTGCTTTGATTTCTGTTTGATTACTTTACGAAATTGTAGTGCTTTGACTTTAGAGGGCTATGGATTTTTATTTCTTCTATTTCTTACGTATCTGGTTTGATTTTGCTTTGTTAATAATTGCACCTACGTGCACCTTTACTCATACCAAGTTACAGTTGAGCAACGTTTATCCTCATTGAAAACTGTTCATATCTGTGGACTGGACTGCGTGCCATTGCCCAACAAAGACCATTGGCGGTTCCCTATTCCCTCACTTGAGGTTTACATTGTCAGAAGACTGATGGTGAACTCGGTGTAATCTGCAAAACCGCAGCCAGATAATATTTATTTCCTTTGGTTACCTGAGCTATTTAGAGAAATTTCCTTTCTGAAAAAACAATCAATAATTTTCTCTAATATAAGAGAGCCCATGCTAAGGCTACTAAAACTGTGTCATTTCAAGACAGATTTATTTCTGTGTCAGATGAAAACCGTGATAAAATATACTTAGGTTTTCACCACTTGCACAAGAAAATGTGATGAGTGTAATGATACTAGTATTCCACCCAGGGAATGAGCTAACTTCATTACAATAAATGTTCCTAAAAGTAATCTATGTGTTAGAAAGAAAAGATAGAAAGATAGAAATATGTTAATATAGAAAACGTTGGGCTATATTTGGTGCCCTAATTTTTCAGGCAAGGATTTTGTTCCAGTTAAAGTGCCCTACCAGGATGTCACTTTCTGAAGAATGATGAGGAACAAAGATTTGGTGAGCCCTATCGCTTTATACAACTCCAGTAAACAATGTGTCTCTTCCTTCTCTACAGATATGCTGTAATAGTGGAATGTAGTTTGAGATTGGCTTTTCCAGCATCATCAAAATTGAGATGAGAAAAATCAGTACCCCAGGCTCCATGTGTGCGTCATACTGGTGCAGTGTCCGTCTTCTGCCCCACTGACTTTAAAGACACCAACAGGGATACCCATCAGCATTAATAATTATCTTCCTAATTATCATGTTATATCTGCTTAAATTACTGTAGGTGTTCACATTCTCTGAATGGCCAGCCTTCTTAAATTGCATACATCCAGATCGACTTCCAAATACCCCCAAAGGAGGAAGGAAACCAATGGTCATGACTTTGAAGGAATTTACTCAATGCTGGCAGGCGCTATTGTGAATGTTCATTACCTGAAAATACCATGCACCCTATGTCTGTGCTGGGTAGAGAAAACAAGGAAGCTGTCTTAGCTGAAGGAATGTAGGATGACCTGATCGCTTTGTGTCTGTTTGCTATTCTTGGGCCCCTCTGCAGTGAAAAGACACAGTGGCAGTATTCTTGCTGAGTCTACTTTGCACATTTCCAGCATTTTGTACCTAGTGTGTGGGGCATGGTGTCGTGCTTGGGGCTTGGGACCATCTTGCTAAGGATGGTACGCTATAAATTGGCAGGCTTGGCGGCTCTAAACACAATGGCGTCCCACCGGGCACATGCCGGGAGGAAGAGGCGGCGCCCTGGACCTATTAGGTTGTGGAATCCAACACTCCAGTGAATCTGTTTTTTTCCTTTGAGCTTCTTTCTTTGGCAGAATGACAAGGCATCACCCTCCCCTCTTGAGGCCACCTGGGACATCTCCATCACTTTGTCCTTTGCCTACGAGCAGTGGCATTGTGATTGGAGACATAGAAGACCCTCTGGGGATGGTGCGCTATGAAGTGGCATATTGATGGCCCTAAACACATCTATCAGGCTGGAAGGGGTTTGGGGCCACACAGGGATGTGATGGTGTTGCTAGGGAAGACAACTGAGCCTAGGGGCTGGCTCACCCAGGCGAAGATGGCTGACAGGAGCTACAACAAATATTGCCACATAAAATGCACTGCAGGAGGAAACATCATCACAACCCCTGCAGGGCCTATCTGGTATCGCAGCCACAATGAGAACACTGATGCCCTAGGGGTGCACTGCATCATAGCATTAGATCAAGTGCCTGTGCCACATGTTTATGTTCCCCTGCTCTCTCCTCTCCACACACAGCACCTGGGACCATCAGGCACCACTGGTTGATTGCTCATTCTGCCACTGTTCATATTGGTCATTTTCTGGAGCATGTGACAAGTAGGCTATCCAATGGGGGGAGCAGAATACTGTTGTGGATTTACCTGCATGTTTGTGCTGAACTTAGCCAACACCCACCGCTGCCCTGGTGAACTGCCTCGTGAGCCCCCTGAGCAACCATGATCAACGCCCCAAAGCATGATGATGGGAGAAACCCAGGCCATCCAAGCCACCATCCTCATAGTGACACTACCATGGACCAAACCAGACCAAGCAGCCAGGACGTCGCAGGCACACCTGCAAAAGACCATGACCAAAAAGACAAACTGGACATGAGTCTGGAGGATGTTAACTCCACCACGGGGTCCATCAAAGCTAAAATTAATGTGGTCACAATCAACTTGGCTTCTTGCACAAAGACCAGAAAAACAATCAACAAACATGTTTCTCAGAAGGAGACCTTAGTCCAGTTGTTGCTGCTGCTGACATCAGATCTTCAGCAATGTGTGCAGGACCTCACTGACTGCACTCATTTTCTGAAAGGGATAGCATAATATGTGAAGAGGCGCATAAGATGTACCAATATTCGCCTGGTGGGGAGAAGTAGGAACTGAGTGGTGAATGTCAGTGCAGGTTTGCACCTGATCATGAGCAAACTACCTGTAAAAGTCACAGGAACTATCCATAAACCTGTGAAGAAAAGGGTACATAATATGTACAAACAACAAAATCCGTCAAGGTGTGATTTATGAATTGCACTGATAAGTAGATAGTTTTCAGTTCTATCTACTTTGTATGCACAAATGTACAACATGGAAGGGAAACCTTATTTCTAAAGAAAGAAAGAATGTGTCTGTGTTCATGCATATATATGAACCATAATTAGTCCAACAGTTGATTACGCATAAATAAGTCTACAATAATCTCAGTGCTCTGTGTAATGGGTGGTCACAGGGTAGAAGAGATGGGAACAATAAACCAATGAAAAAAGGCCTTTGGTGTTAACAGTAATAAAATATCCAGATCAAATACACTTCTGGATACAATGAAGACAATTCACAAAGCTCCTCACTGGTTATCATACATTGTGTTTTTGACAGAAATTGTTGACTGCTTTTTGACCTAAAAACAAAAATTAAGGGGTCATCATCAGGACAAAGTATGTTTGAGAGCACATAGTAGATCCCTGGATTCCAACACTGAGATATTTGGTGCAATTGAAGAGGAATATGCTCACAAGCAAAAAATCTTGAGTGCCAGGTTTTTGCAGAGATGATTCTTGCCAAGAATTGCAACCAGACTAAATATGGTTCATGTACATGAATGTACAATTAAAAAGAATGATTCTCAAAAAAATAAGGTCTCTCTTCGATTGTTCCGTATTTGTGCGTACAAATTAGATAGAATTGACAACTATCTACTTATCAGTCTAACTGCTCTGTTAAGCAGTTACACTATGAAGGATTTGTTGTTCTTACACACATGAGCAAACTGAGGCGCCACACTCTGTGGCACTAAAGGTTGCAGCAGTCAAGCGCACGACAACAAAGAACTTTGTTGCGGACTCTTCCAACTGCAATGATGGGAACAACACAGTGCCTTTCTGCTAGTGAGGATTATGTCAAACCACCCAAAGTGAACCCACAAATGGCAGATGACTTGATCCTAAGTACAAGGCTTGAGGGATTCTCCGGTTGGTCACCAGATAGTGGGCATGCACCTTTCTCCTTCTGGCCCACGCTACAACCTTTGTGTTAGAAGCAAGAAGTATTTGATGAGGAACAGAGTCTACAACAACATACCCTATGAACAAAAAACAATATTATGCAGCTGCACAGGTGCCATGGGGGTGTTGCCCAGAGGGCAACCCTTACCCTCCTGGTGTGGTGATCATGACAGAGTCCTTCAACAAGTTTGGCGTAGCCAACATACCCCAATTACTTGTGTGTTGTCGACCTCAGGCCGGGGCCCTAACATGTTGTCACTTAGTGGTGGCCAGTAGTTCTTTACAACAATCTTTTTGTATCCCCCCCCATGTATCTTCTCACTCTTCTCAACTTATAGACTGTGTTCTGGGCATATGCATGTTTGAGCAAGGAACAGTTGAAGTCGAACCACAGGATAGGTTGTACAGTAAGGATAGTTTCTTACCTTGGGTTTTTCTTCTCATAGGTATCTATATCTCAGCATCACAACAGACCATCAGAGCATCCACAGAAGGCTGTACTTTCATAGTCATAATGCAGCCATCAGGGACAAAAGGTGAGCTGGTTGAGCATCATGAGGAGATTGCACACCAATAGCAAGATGTCTCCTAGGTCCACACCCTACTCATGGTTAAGCACAATATATATGCCTTTTTCAAGTGGAACATTAGAGGGTAGAGTCAAGTGACTAAAATACACTGCCTACATACTTACTTGAAGATATGCTATGTGCAGAAGCCAATCCTGCAAGAGACACACCTCACAGGGGTCAACAATCAGAGGCTCCTCCATCAATGGAATGGCCAACTGTTTTATACTACCTATTCAGCTTACACCAGGAGTGTCTGGATACGGGGGCACCCAGAGGCCCCTTTGGTATTAGAAAAAGAACAAATTAACATGAAAGGGAGGTTTATGTTTGTGTCCAGCTTGTTTTAGCAGTAGTAAAGTGTATATCCTGGGCCTTTGCTCTCCCAACTCATGCCAAATGCATTTGCCCACACTCGTCACAACTCCATAAGTCTTTCTTGATAGAAGGGGGCTTTTATAGCGTTCTTGATTCTGCACTACACAGAGCCTCCCCCCATAACTGGAGCAGCAGCACAGAAAGCTGGAGATGAGCTTGCCAATTAGGCACTCAATTTGCATCTGACCAATGCATGGAGAATGTCCCAAAGAGCAGATTAGAAGTGTTAGACCTTTCACCCTAAGAGTAGTCTTTCCCCAAACGTTTTGCCTTAGTCCTCCATTTTTGGTTATCTCACTTTTTGGCCATAGGACTCTGAGCACTTTACATTGCTGAGTAGTGCTAAAGTGTGTGTGCTCACACCTTAAAACATGGTAACATTGATTCAAACCTAACTGGCACATTTTATTTACTGGTAAGTCCCTAGTAAACCGGTAATAGATGTACCCAGATCCTGTAAATTAAATGTTACTAGTGGGTCTGCAGCACTTATTGTGCCACCCATTTCAGTAGCCCCTCCAAAACATGTCTCATGCCTGTCATTGCAGGCTGTTTGTGCAGTTTTTACTACTATTTTGACTTGGCAAAAAAAAAGTTTGCCATACCCAAACCTTCATTTTTAATGCATATGTCACCCTTACAGTAGGCCCTAAAATGCCAAGAGGGCAGGGTGCAGTGTATTCAAAATGTTGAACATGTGCTTTTAAGTTTTGCATGTCCTGGTAGTGAAAAACTCTTACATTTCTTTTTCACTACTGCAAGGCCTGCCTCTCTATAGGATAAATTTGAGTTACCTTATTACATTTAATAAGTGATAACTTTCAATTGAGAAAAAGTAGGAAAGTCAGTTTGGTGTCTAAAGAATTGTAATTTAAAACCCTGTGTAATTGTAAAGTCGGATTTTAAGTTATAATTCTGAAAATGCAATTTTTACAAAGTTGGCATTTTCTTGTCCTAACTATTTGGTGTCTGCAGACTGTGTTCTCAGTCACATGACTAGGGTTAGCTGACAGTTGATATTTGTGTACAGTTCCCACATAGTAAAACAAAAGGGGAATAGGTGTTGGAGGATGGGCCATCTCTTACTTAAGGGAGAGAGCTGTCACCTACCACACATGTACATCACAAAGATCCGACCTCAGCACACTCACAAAGTGTTTTACACCAGTCTATTGTACCCCTAGACAGGCTGGGGCAGGGAGGTAGGACATTCCATGCATCACTAGGGGTGGAAAGCTCTAGAAGCCTGTTAGAAATGGGGTTTCTGGTTGGCTAGGGCATGCACCTAAGCCAGGCAGAACCCACCCACTCTAATGAGGGTGAGGGAGTTATATACCCAAGATAACCCCTGCTCACCCCCTTGGTAGCTTGGCAAGAGCAATCAAGCTTATCCCAGAAGCAATTTAAAAAGTGTTTGCACAGATCACACAACACAACTGATGCAATAAACACACCACAAAGGAAACACAAGTTATATAAAAATAAACTGTATTGCATAAACCATCATTAGACCAAACACATGTCAGTAATACCCTGCTATACAAGCGGTTGTCAGGACACCACACAGTTAAGAGTACTCTGCAAAAGCCAGAAGTGGTCATATAAACACAGAAGTTACTGGTATTCTGCAACACAAGCAGCAGTCAGGTTGTCATTACCATCACCAATGCACGTCATAATTAACATTTCACCAAAAATTCCAGTTTATTATCATGAATGTACATAACATGACACATCACCTAAAATGCTCCTGACAGAATAATCACATTAGCATGGAAGCCACAACCTAATCATCAACCACATGCCCCAAATGGTATATGTCAGGCACAAAGGAAAATGCACATATCAGGAAAACATATTTTCATGAATGCCCAGAATCATGAATGGCAAGACAACAATAGAAATGCCTCTAACATGGGGCCCATATCACCAACCCCTTCCTCATGCTGTGTGGAACACCAACAACACTTCACACGTGAAGTTTGTAGCACATCTGCACTTCGCTTCCAAGGTCTAAGGTACCCCTGTGGGGTGCACGGTCACAACCCTGTTCTCATGGGGGTCGCTACCCTCAGAAATGCGGCACTGCAATCTTGGGGCGAATCGGGCAACTCCTGACAACTCCAATTATGGCACAGTACTGGCAGGACAGGGGACCTCCGGCGAGGGTCACCACCTCGGCCTGCTACCAACAAAACAGAAAGAGGTTTGGCGGGAACAGGGACCTCTGATGAGGCTTCCCTCCCAGCCCGTGAGCCGTACCTTAATGTCCACGTTTTCCTGGGGCCGCCGCCTTCACAGCAGCAGCACAGCAGCTCCCATCCATGGCGGTTCGCTCCCTAGACCTCACAGGGCCATGGTGGTGAAAGGCACTCGAAGCAGGTGCCTGTCTTTGCTCCAGGGGCACCACTAAGAGTTCTCCTGTGCCCCTGGAGCACTCCTCGCAAGCGCACCTCGGACGCACTCGGTTACTCTTGGCCGGCGGCTCTTCTTTCCTTCTCCTGCGCCGGGGGCAACAGGGGCACAACAGTGCTCACGAGGCACCTTGAGGGCTACAACACATAGCGCTCACCAGGCACTTTGAAGATAAAACAGGATGCCGGGCCTCCTTGTGCTCCTGAGCAGCCACGATGAATGAAGGGAGCGCTCCCATCACCCTACCTCATAAAATAAAATGCTCCTCATGTGCTGGTAAAAACAGAAGTAAATAGCCCCTCCAGCACTTTAAAGAAAAATGCAGGGGAGCAGGGGAAACAGCACCCAGCCCCCTGGAAACAGCAAATGGGGCACAGGGCTGCAGGGCCCAAACAAGCAGGGTAGCACAAAGGTTTGCAGGCAGTGGCAGTTCCTCTTAGTGACCCAGCAGGTCACAAGTCAGCACAACACCAGCATTCCCAAGTCTGTTCCCGGAGAGTTCTTCCAGCAGGATCCTGTGTCCAGTTCAGTAGTCTATTAGTGTTAAAAAAAATATGGGGAAAACTCACTGTACTTATACTCATTTTGTGCAGTGGCCACAAAAGGGGGGAAGGGGTTCCAAACAGTAAAACTGGTTCCAGGAATGTCCCCTTTCTACTACAGCACAGGCTCCAGACATCAGTGGGGGGTAAGCGAACCCTTTGTGTGAGGCCAGGGCACAGCCTTTACAAATGCAGATGTGCCCTGCCTCTCCCTCTCTCAGCCCAGGAAGACAATTCAGTACGCCGATGCACCTCTGTGACACTTCCACCCTCCCTGTATACAGGCTGTTTGAAAAGTATGCACAAGCCCAGCTGTCACTCTGCCCCAGACGTGGATTGGAGTCAAGCTGCAAAACACCAGTCATAGCACAGCGAAATACCCACTTTCCAAAAGTGGCATTTCTAGAATGGTAATAAAACATCTACCTACACCAGTAAGCAGCATTTCTCACTACCATTGGAACCATACTAAACATGCATACGCTACCCATCATAGATTAGACAATACCACATGGACATAAGGTAGGGCACTTCCGATGCAATCCTATGAGCAAGGCAGAACTCACAGCAGTGAGAAACCAAATAGGCTGTTTGTCACTACCAGGACAGGCCACACAACCAGGCACAAGTCCTGCCTTTTATGTACATGCCATCCTGACCGTAGGGCTAGCGAGGGCCTCCCTTTGGGGTGACTTACATGTAGTAAAATGGGAGTTCCAGGCCTGGCAAGTAAATGTAGATGCCTGGTCACTGTGGCAGCAAACTGCGCATGCTGAAACAGGTTTAAAAGGCTGCTTCTCTGAGTGGCACAAGCTGTGCTGCAAGCCCACTAGTAGCATTTAATTTACAGGCCCTGAGTATAGGGATACCACCATACAAGGGACTTACAGGTAAATTAATGTGCCAATTAGTTGTAAGCCAATCATACCAACTTTAGAAGGGAGAGCGCATGCACTTTAGCACTGATCAGCAGTGATGAAGTGCTCAGAGTCCTAGAGCCAAACAAAAGAGGTTAGAAAAAATAGGAGGAAGGCAAAAAGTTTTGGGGTGACACTGTAAAAAGGGCCAGGTCCAACAAAGCTTCTCCTACTTCAAAATTAGCACTAGGTACAAATGTTGGACCCCCAGGCCCAACTATTCATTACGCATGTAGCCTTGTGAAAGTGTCAGAAGTAGGGCCGCTTTGCTGTTCTGCTGCCAGAAGGCCTGCTACTCTGCTGTCCTACTACTCTGCTGCCCTGATGCCCTGCTGTCTGAGTGAGAAGGACTGGAGCTGCATCTTCAACCCAGGACCACCAGAGTGACTGCACATGCGAGTTGTCTGGCCTTAAGGACAGAAAACGCTCCAACCACCTTAAACTTAGCACTTGGGGCCAGATGTAGCAAAGGGTTTGCGCCTCGCAAACAGCGAAAATCGCCGTTTGCGAGGTGCAAAAGCCTCTTTGCTATTCAGAAATGCATATTGCGAGTCGGGACCGACTCGCAATATGCATTTCAGAATCGCAAATAGGAAGGGGTGTTCCCTTCCTATTTGCGATTCGGAGTGGAATGCAATTCCATTTGCGACCGCATATGCGGTCGCAAATGGAGTCGCAGTTACCATCCACTTGAAGTGGATGGTAACCCACTCGCAAATTGGATGGGGACACCTTCCACTTTGTGAATGGACCCACAAATATTTTTTCAGGGCAGGGAGTGGTCCAAGGGACCACTCCCTGCCCTGAAAAAATACCGAAACTAAAGGTTTCGTTTTTTTTTTTAAGTGCAGCTCGTTTTCCTTTAAGGAAAACGGGCTACATTAAAAAAAAAAAAACTGCTTTATTTAAAGCAGTCACGAACATGGAGGTCTGCTGACGACAGCAGGCCTCCATGTTTGCGAGTGCCTAGACTAGCTATGGGGCGGCAATTAGCGACCCACCTCATGAATATTAATGAGGTGGGTCATTGCGACCCCATAGCGAGTCGCAGTCGGTGTCTGAGACACCGTACTGCATACCAATTTGCGAGTTGCACACTGCGAGTAGCAGGGACTCGCAATTTGCAAGTCGCAAATTGGCATTTTGCTACATCTGGCCCTTGGTCTCTTTGCTGTGAGTATTGCTACAAAGGTTGTGCCACCCTAGTCCTAGACCCTTGGAAGTGGGCCTGAAGGTGCTCTGTCAGCTCAGCTGTGGCCTCTTAGGCAGAACTGACACAGCATGATACACTTCCTCGCAGCTCCACATAGGAACGGTTGCTGCCTGATGCAGCCCGATGCAGGACCTCACATCACAACCCTTGCAAACAGAATCCTCAACAATGCAGGACCTTGCATCTCAAGCCCTGTCCACTGCTTTAACTGGATGGTTGTGTGCACTGCATCCTCGATGCACAACCTTGCATCACAGCCCCAAAACTCATCAGAACGGCTGCTGTGTGACACATCCTTGACACATTACCTTGCAGTTGCCATTGTACAACACATCTTCAATAGGAGACCTTGCAATGCTCTGAAACCAAGACTTAATGTAGTATGTTCAGCGGGCCTAACCTGGTCCCTGTAGCCCGTCTGTGCTCCATCGTACTCGGCCTGAACTTGTGACGTTGTTCTTGTCCAGCGCGATCAGATAACCACAGTTGGTGCTTTGTGCTTTTAAGCACTATTTTCACTTAAACCTTTAAAACTGCATATCTCCCGTTCTACTCATTGGATTTTTGTCATTGTGGCATCAAATAATGTATTGAATTTCTCTCTATTTTGCTAAAGTGGTGTGAGATTTTTCTCGTGTTGTGTTTTCACTTTATCACAGTTTGAAGTGCTGCAGAACTACTTTACACTTTTTGCATAAGCCAATCCTGCAAGAGATACACCTTGCAGGGGTCAAGGGTCAGAACACATTTAAGCCCTTGGAATTGGGTCTGTAGGTGTTCCTCCAGCTCAGCTGTTGTCTCCTAGGCAGAACTGAGACATTACAATGCACCTCATCATAGTTCTGCGCAATGCTTCCCTGATGCAAAACCTTGCATCAAAGCCCAGAGCTCCTCAGACCCCCTGCTTTAGACATTGCCTCTAATTAAGCCTGACTGGTTTGTGCCAAGTTACCAGAGGGTCAAGCATAGGTTAATTTGGGGTTTGCTTGTGTTTAACCCTGACAAAAATTGTGGTTGCTGCTGGAGTAGGGTTTTACATCCTCAACCAGTAACCTAATTTCCTACATTGGTGTTCTGCTGTGAAATTAAGGTTTGTGCCTGTGCAGTGCAGTACAGTCATTTTATGTTACACTAAAAGCTCTGATAAATAATTTGATATCAATTGAAGCTTCTTTTTTTTAAATTCTCCTTGAAGGACCTTTTTTGCTTTTTCCAAATTCACTTTCATTCTGCCTGTCTGTGGCCATACTTGGAGAAATGGAATTCAAGCTCATCAACCTGGAGAGCTATACAGTGTCTGAGCTCAAGGAGCACTGTAAGGAAAGAGAACTTGCAACCATAAAGGGCACCAAAAAGAGCTTCAGAAAGCTCTGAGGGTCTGGGCAGAGGATCACAAGTTACTGACAGCAGCAAATGACCAGGATGAGAAAGGTACATGAAGGGGCAAGGAGAGGGTCTGGATGCAGGTCCTGAGATGCAGCGCACAAAGGAGAGCGATAATGTGTCTTCTGAATTAGAACACCCTCCCAGAGCAGAAAGCAGTGTGTCCTCAAAAAACCTGTCCCCAGAGGAGCTGATAGACAGAAAGGCTGACAGGGCATTTTGGCTGCAGATGGCCAAACTAAAAATGAAGGAGCAGTTAGCTCTGGAGGAAAGGAGAATGGACCAGGAGCTAAGTCACAAAGAACTGAACATCAGAGCCAAACAAGTGGAGCCTAGCAACAATAGTGGCAGCATATCCGCAGTGGGTCAGGAAAGTCTGCATACCTAAAGATCTGGTGCCCAGCTATGTGGTAGAGGATGATATTGGTAAGTGGTTTTCTGCCTGACTGAAGGCAGTCAAATAGGACTCCACAAGGCAAAACCTTGTACACACAAGTCAACACTACACTGGTCCTATTACCAGGCTAGCAAAACATGATCACAGAGAATACATCACTGACGGACACATGGAGTGGGATAAATCCAGCTGTCTATTATCTGGATTATTCAAAAGCATAATGGCCATAGTAGCCAACTGTCATCCAGATGGACATCATTTGCCTAGGCAAGCAATATTCATCGCATACTATATCAATGGTTGTACTCACAACCAGAGATAATTGGCACTGCCCACATAGATTGCTTCTTTCCATCTGCCCGGCTGTAAAAGCTTATGCAAGATCAGGTGCTCAAAACTGAAGGGCCGATCATGGACCCCGAAATTGCTGCTGTGATTAAGCAACTGGCGATGGGCAGGACTCTTGGCAGTGATGGTATTCCACTTCAACTCTTCAAAACTTCTCAATCTGATCTGACAAAGTGCGTCTTGGAGGTTTATGAAACATCCAGGAAGCAAGAGAGGCTTCCGCAGTCATCTCGGGAAGAGTTTATTATTATGTTGCCCAAACCTGGTGGTGGCCTGCTGGATCTATATCTTGACCTTTGACTGTAGAATTTTTGAGAAATTTATTTTGAACCAGATCCAACACAGCCTGACCAGGACATATTTGCTTGCGATCATGCAGCATATGAGTTTCAGATCGGTTGTTCTACCTTGGATTAGGGTCCTTGATACCAACCTCACTGCCTGGTCAAGA
This sequence comes from Pleurodeles waltl, assembly GCF_031143425.1. Taxonomy (NCBI): domain Eukaryota; kingdom Metazoa; phylum Chordata; class Amphibia; order Caudata; family Salamandridae; genus Pleurodeles; species Pleurodeles waltl. The sequence goes on along the minus strand of NC_090437.1, from coordinate 683,007,033 downwards.
CTGTGATGTAATTCTCTGAATACTGGCAGGTCCACAGGGTCACCAGGCAAGGCTTTTCTTGCACCATTTCTCTCTCGCAATGGCGCTGCAAGCTAGTTGTATTCACCAAAAATGGGAGACACACTAATGTACTGATATGTTTAGGTGTTGTGACCATGCATCTGGAGCCGATGTTGGAAACTCGTAAAACTTGTGGCAAAGTGTTTGGACTGGTTGTCAACTGAACCAAATCCCCTTGACAGTTGCACTTGTGCTTAGCGGAAGGGGTACTGCCAATTTGCCCATTGAATTACAAAAGTTCAAATTTCTTGAAGTGAATGAGTACAGGCGCCAGCCCACAGATAAAACCGCAAACTTGGACTGGGCACTGGCAACATTCGGGTATATATCCTTTTTCTGGAGGAAACTTCCCTTGTCAACACTAAGGTGTATTGCCTGATCTCCAAACAACCACTGCCTTAACACAGACCCTTTTTCTGAGACCTCAACAGGTGGCCAACAGAGCTGGTGTGGAGTGTGTTCAGGTGTTGACAAATAGCTGGGGCCTGGGTGCAACCAATTTTGAGTCTTACTACCTAATAGTGCAGCTCAAATGAGTTATAGCTCAAATTACCCCAAGCACTTCTCCAGAGTTGGGATTTCTGAGTCATTATCTGTGAGACAGTTCTGGCCTGCAATGCCTGTTGGGTGACTGTGCCCGCACCACGTCGACTTCAAAGGTCATTCGGCTTAGTGGTGTATTCACTAGATTTACCATTGTGGTGACTAACTATGCTTAGGAAAGCAGGGCTGACTACCAATAAGTTGCACTGGTCGAGGACCACCATTACACTTGTGGGGCAGTGGGTCAACTCAAGAACTCTCATGACATTTGCGGAAATAAAAGCAGCTTCTGCCGTTCATGCTGGGTAATTCATGGCAAAAGCAGGTCTCTGTAGTATACTTAATGCCAAATGAGGAAGATCTGAATGATAACCAAAGACAGGTGACACACTACATGTACCATTAACATGGGGTTTTCATTGCCATAAACTTAGAAACATAAACAGGGAGATAAGAAGGGGTGCTCAAAAGATGTATCAGCTTTTAGATCCAATTTGAGCAAAGTCCTTAAGGTGGAGCTCCCTGGTGGAAACTGGTCCATGATTTTCCAGTGTCTGTGAATGAACTTCTTAAACTGCTGCAGTGTAACTTTATGCATTATATCTCAGACCCACCACACTGCACCAATTGTTTGCTAATGTACCTCATTACTTCCCTGCATCTGATGGGGACAAAGCAGACTTTTACTACATGGCCAGGACATTCAGAACAATTCCAATTTTTCTAGCATGGTGTGTGGGATCTGATCATAAAAATAACAGGTTGAGGGCACATTTTAATACCTAAATCTTGTCTTTTAGGGTTCATAACTTGACCCAAACTTACAGGGTCCATAGCACTTTGATCGACCTTGCGGGGGCTCTTGCAAACCAAGCCATCCCAGTTTGCTGGAAATTCAGATTCCTTCTGTCTGTCGAGCTCTGGAAGGTAGAGCTCTGGAAATGCACCCAGGTGGAGGATAATGCTATCGGGCAGGAAAGTCTCAGACAATTACAGGGTGGGAAATCATTCTCCTGGATCAGGCCCATATTCATTGATGCACAACGATCTTTCACTCAGTGATTTAATTGTCAATCTCACCTACCATATGCACCCATTCACAGATATACACACACTTGGGCACCCCATCCGTATACTGCTAAACAAGGAAATTGACAACCAACTCAAATAACGGCAAGTTGACCAAGATGAATATGAACCAAACGGCCTTGCTAAACTTTCACTGTTAATGGCATCCCAATGGAGAAAGTTTCGACCTTTGACTATTCAGGCATCAGGTTTGACAGCCAACCAACATGGGCACAGCACCAACAATGATGCAGAATATGGGAGCAGTCCTCTGTTGCTAACGCAACATTCGAGGAGACCTGATCGAGACATTTCTCGACATACACAAGATGAAAATAGTCAAGAGTACAGAGCAGAACTATGAGGCTACTCTAAAGTGCATAAAATACAAAAAACTGAAAATCAGTCCCAGAAAATCAGTGCCTGACCCTGTAGTTGTTTGTTGCTGGGTCCAAGAACTCCATTAAAATAACCACATTTAGAAATAGGGCTGCACCCCATAGAGGATGTGATCCAACTAAGCCCAGTCTTATTGTGGACCAATCTGCACATGAAACAGTATGTAAAGTTACATCTAAAATCCGGTGTCAATGCTCGGAGTACAATTGGTTTTGCAAAAAATCCACGGGTAAATGATGCAGGAGTGCTCACGTGGCTGGGGCTGGGCAGCACAAGGGGTGCGGGGGTGGGTTGCAGAGGGGGTGGGAAAAAAATAATAAAAATTGAATTAAAAAAAAAAACTCACCTTCTTTGCTCCCACGCCGCCCTTCTCTCCCATCACTGCTGCTGCAGGCACAGTCTCCAGCCTGCTCTCTGCCAATCTTGATGCTGCTCAGAGCAGCGTCAGGATTTGCTGGGAGCACCCAGCCAGGGCACTCTCAGGCAGACTGGGAGCCTGTGCAGGCTCTCTCCAGCCCAGCAACCGTGTTGCTGGGCTGGAGAGAGTCCTATGCGCATGTGTGTTTGGCCGGTCCGAGATGGCCTGCCAAAAAAACATTCACACTGAGGGGAGTGCACAGTGCACTCCCCTCAGCTCGTCACCCCGAATGCCCAGCCCCTTTTATATGGAAAGGATAATAAACAGAGTTTTTTATCCTTTCCATGTAAAAGTATTTGCAGCGGTTGCTGCTGGCGGGGGGGGCCACGCTCTTCCGCCCATGTGAAGGAGCGGCGCCTGTAGAGATGTGGAAAAACCCTGAATGAAAATGGAAGCAAGGTATTTCTGGGAAAATCCAAATTAACTGACTATGACAAGCGCATTGATAAGCAAGATCAAGTAGTGACAGGCAAAACAAATCAAGCGGTCAAAAGTGATAGAAGAGGAACATTGTTACCAAATTACCTAACGGTAAATCACACATTTTTGTCCAGAGACCTATCTTGCTCAAAGAATCGATGTATCTGAAATTCAGGCTAGTAATATTCCCCATTGGAACGTTTAACCACAAAGTGGTTAACCAAGTCAAATAACAACTTCTTGCTCTTTTCTACATCAACAGCAGCCTTGCAAATGCAAATACCATGTCCGCTGTCTGCAGAAAACTCTACTGCTGAGGCTGTGAGACAAATGCTTGGTGCCATCGAACTGACACGTCAGATATTTACCTGGGAGTTATGGCTTATATTCAACTAGTACAGCAACTCGCAAGAAGCAAACGTGAGAAAACCTACAAATGACACAAAAAGAGCTTGTAAGGGCTTTCAAGCATTTATATTTAAAATAACCCCTTTTTGGATTTATTCTTTTGTAAACTAACTATACCAGAACACAAAGTGTTTATTGCATGTGTTTAACCTGAGTCAATAAATTGGAATTTGAAAAGCATCTCAAGCCTTCAAAGGGATAAAGAACTATAATTAGAATGTCCGCTGAAATTCACGCAGATTCCAGTAGGAATTATCTAAGAACGGGATTAGGTTTTAGCAAGGAGGAGTTAAGAATCTGAATTACATCCCAAAATTCAGAAGTGTTTCCTCATGACAAAGGGAGGCAACATTTCTCTGAAGTTCTGTAAAGAGAGAGCAAGCCACACTGACCTGTGAAGAGTGAGATCTTCCTAAAGAAACCCTTCCAAAGATAGTAGAAACACCAAGCTTAAGTAAAAATAAAAGTTCATTGATTAAAATTCTGTAAAACAAGATTGTCTATTTAAAGCTGCTCATAGCACAGGCCCAAGAAGTATTAAGGAGCCATTTCTGGTGGAGAAACAGTGCAACTGATAATGCTTCACGTATCTTGCACTGTGCATGCGGTTTGCACGTTATTCTGATCAACAGCTGTTGGAAATGGCCCTTCTTGCAGGATCATCCCTAAACGTTTTGCCTCCTTCCTCCTAGTGTATGTTGGATTTTTGTCATTTTGGTCTTGTTTTATTTAGGTATTTTTGCCTATTTTTCTAAACTGGTGTGGTGTCCATTTTGTAGTGTTTTCAATGTATTACTGTGTGTGTTGTTACAAATACTTTACACATTGCTTTTGAGTTAAGCCTGCCTGCTCGTGCCAAGCTACCAAAGGGGCGAGTGGAGGTTAACCAGGTGTGTTTCTCCTTTGCCCTGACTAGAGTGTGTCTTTGTTTGGAGAGGGCGTAACCTGACTGCCAACCAAAGACCCCATTTCTAACAACAGCTAAAAGGCATGTAGGCCTGGTTGCACAGGAGGAAGTGAGGAAATGCTGAATTACTTGTTTGCGGCCTGCCAGTCTAAAATATGGTTGGGGGCCATGGCGCCAAACTCACCATATTTGCAGCTCTCCCCACACTTCTCCTCCGGTCCACGAGTAGGAATAGAAGGAGTTCCTGCTCAGTGAATCGGGATTCCAACCAGTCCTGGAGCTACTCTCATGCTGTTTGCAGCTTGACAGCAACTCCAGGATTGGTGGGAGCAGGCTAACCCAGTGCTCAGTTTGAGGCCGGGGGCCCTTACCAGCAATCCCCCGGCTGTTTGACAGCCCTGGAATTGCTGGGTCTACAGTGTGCATGTTGGGCAGTCCGTAGCTAGACAGCCGGCCAACACGACATGCTCACTGAAAGGTGCAACAGCTATTGTGCAATTGTAGGATGCAGCTCCGCCCCATACCCTTATGCTCACGCTATACACAGAGCAAGAGTGAGGGTAAAATAAAACTGCATTATTATGCCACTGTATTTATTTGTGCTTGCCTGCTGCGCATGTTTTCTGACATTGCACAAATCTGTGGTGTGATGCTACCTATGGGACATGGAGGGTGCTGCCTCTGGCCATCCTGATATTATAACTGTATTCTCGCAGTAGAATGTCGAAATTAAGTGGGAAGAAATTGAAGACAGACCTAGACCTCGGGGAATTATTTCACAAAGATCACCACTGTTTGGAGGCAGTTCATATGGATAACTTTGACAGTCAAATAGGCTATTTGGCAGTTCGGTGTTGTTATAATTCAAAAGGATAGCAGTGATGCAAAAAAGAAAGCAAACAACAACAAATGATGTCTGAAAGAAAAAAACTGCATGAAAAGGGATATTGCAAAGGCACAAATGGGGGTCTTCCGGGACCGCTTGCAATCTTACAGGCTGTGTGAGCCGGGGACAAAGGAACTTCTGAATGCCCTTCATGCTTTAAAAAGAACCAGTGATCGACCTCATAAAGTATAATTTCAGGCGTAGACAACATATTTGGAGAAGGTAGAAGTTAGAAACACAGGGGATGAAGCTGTTGCAGCACAAGGGCGAGTGGAAAGAAATAATGCCTTGAACTAGAATCGGATGTGTCACTGGAAAACAAGGCTGAAGGTGCAGGAACCAACACAGAGCACACAATAACTCCCTGTAGAGGTCAAATGTGCGTGTTCCTTCGTACATTTTGCAAATTAAAAGTTCACAATAAAATTTCAAGTTAAAATTCGAAAGGCCTGAAACTCGAAACTAGAAAGGAATGCCTGCAAACACACAATTAGCATGATCTCGTCACAAAGGGTGTTGAAGGCGCGGTTCCTGCTATCATGGAGGGTACCGAAGCAATGAACGATTTAGGACATTCTACAGATTAAAACATGGGCTCGGGCCGGATTTAGTGTTGGTGGTGACCAGTGCCACAATCTCTTTGGGTGTCCCCACTATACAAAACCTCCTTCTCCACGAATTCCCTCACTTCCATGATCTGCCAGTGCCCCTCCTTTCTCCTCAGCTCCTCTCTCATCCGCATTTTATTTGCTTTATAACTACTCATACCAGTGTAGGGTGTCAGAGCACTTTACATCACGCACCTTATGAAAAGTCAATAAATCATACATGTGTAAATCAGTCCATAATAATGCTTACACAAGACACAGGAAAACAAGATGTAGGATTCATGTGTCACCCATACCAGTAGTCAGTATATATTAAGAGTATTTGGCCTGGAGACGCACAAACTCAAACATCCATTATCGGTTGCCTTTACTATTAAGAATGTATTTCCACCGTAACAAACCCTTTTTAACACCAATAGACTAATAAAAGACTGGGAAAAACATAGGCCCTCATTACAACTTTGGCGGGCCGCAACTGCCGCCCGCCAAGTTGTAACTGCTATGCGGCCGCCAATGCGGCCACACTCCAGCGGTGAGCATTATGACATCCCCCGCCAGCCCAGCGGGGATGTCGTCCGCAACATGGGATCCGGCTTGCACCCGTCACGCTTTTCACTGTCTGTTGTGCAGACAGTGAAAAGCTGTATGGGGCTGTGCCAGGGGGCCCCTGCACTGCCCATGCCATGGGGCTGTGCCAGGGGCCCCGCGACTCCCCTTCCCGCCAGCCTTTCCATGGCAGTTCCTACCGCCATGAAAAGGCTGGCGGGAAGGGGACTCGTAATCCACCTGGACAGTACTGCCCTGGTGGATTAAAACCGCTGGGACCAACGTGGCGGAAAACCACCGGTCCCGGCGGTGCTTGCACCGCCAGCCTGTTGACGGTGCAACCTCCAAAACAGCCCTGGCGGTCTTTGACCGCCAGGGTTGTAATGAGGCCCATAATGTTCTAACCTATACCTTGCAGTTTGCATGCAGCTCTCTTTGATGACAGTTCACAGCTTACTGTCCTGTATTAAGATTGTAATTTATGAACTACACGTAACAAAACAATCTCTGTGACAAAAGCAGTAACCTACTGAGTGATCCACTTAAAATACAGTTGGGTGGCTTGCATGGCACACATTCTTTGTAGCAGGCATCTTAACCCTCTGCACTACTTAATTAGGAGTGGAATCTGCCAACAGACAAACACATTCTCTCCAGCAGGAACATTAACCCCAGAGTGATCTTAACATTACCCCATCATTGTGTTCTCCTCGTCCCAATCCTAACATCTGAGGGAATGTCCCTCTCACGACAGGCGTAGCACATAATTCATTCCTGATATATTTTTTTCACAAATGAACTCCTCGTCCCCTTGCCTCTTTCTGTTTGGTTTCCTGTCACAGTGCAGGTAATCATGTACTTTAACTTTATCTTTCTATGAATCATTTATTTAGCTGTTCATAATGTGCTTATGTGAGATTCTGTACTTTCTGTACTTACATGAGGTGCTTAGAACCCAGTGTTGGTTTTGTGCTGTAGTAACTGTGTCACTGGAGCGAGTGGTTCTATTTCTTGTGCCGGCCTTGGACACGCTTCCTGCTCATGTGCTGAGCCGGGGCAGGGATCTAAACCAACGTTCTCGGTTTGGGAAGTTCGGAAGCCATGTTGTATGGCTTCCCTAGCCCCTCTCAGTGTAACATTATGACACATGTGTGCAGTGCTTCCAGTGGGAAGACAATGATAAATAGGCTTGAAAATGATAGAATCCTCAGCCCCCTGAAGAAGGAGAGGCGGAGGAATTATTGCACATTTCTAGAGGGGATCTGCAGTCCCTCATCAAAGAGGCTGTTGATACATCCATGAAGAAACAAGAACTCCTTACAAAAAGGATGAGATTGGAATTAGGATGCAGAGGAGCCAGAGGACTGTAAAAGTATATAAATATATATTCAATTTGATCAGCTTAAGGAGGCCTTAGCTCTCATTAGAGACCTATTGGGTTTTGCCTCTCCGCTTTTTAATCAGGGTTAATTTTTGGTGTAGTATAATACAGTGGGTAAGGACTATTTGCTTTTTCATAAAGGTTATTCAGAATATGCTTCAAAAGGAATGGAAGGACATTGATAAGACTGATATTACATGCTTCATTAACAAGCATTATTTGCTGGAAGGATTTGAAGACCAGTTCCACCAAACTCTGAAGGTTACTACAATATTGCAATTTATTCACTCTTCATCCTCTTTAGCCTCAGAGTATGCTGTTCTCTCTGATCCGGTGGATAAGAGAGTGGAGTCCACCTTGAAGAGGGCATATGCTGCCTCTTATGCGGCATATGCAATGCAGACGCTTCTTAAGGATTTTCATGCTTTATTTGATTGTCTCCTGGCACAAACGGATCCTCCTGCGCTTTTAGCCAATATGGAAATGTTATCTCAGTTTCTGTCTGATTCCATTTTTGACAGTCTTTGGGACTCTTCTTACACAGTGGGTGCTTTCATTTCGGGCAGTAAGATTCTTTTTGTTTAAAATCATGGAAATTGGAAGCAAGTCGGAGATCCATGATATGACATTTGCCTTTTCTGGATCTAAAAATTGTATGTCCTGAACTAAATGATTTGGAGGAAAAGGTGGCAGAAGAGAAAAATACTCTAGGCCCTTTTAAACAGGTTCCAGAGAAAAAGCAGTTTGGGTACAGGAAGAGTGTTTTTGGAGCTGTTGAAAGTCGTCCCTTTCGAGGACAGTCCCATGGGTTGGGGGGACGCCTTCTGTAGAAAATCCTGACCGTCAACCACTGCACTTCTGACGTCCAGCAACAGAAATGACTATATAGCAAAAGGAAGACGGATCAGGCTGTTTCTGCCACAGTGGAAGAGAAAAGTGATGGACTCATAGCATGTTTGTTTTTCTTATAACGTTCAGGATTTCAAATTGGGTTTCTGGTTAGCAGAGATATGCATTCTGTCCAAGCAGGAACCACAGTCCTAGTCAGGGTAAGTCAAATACACACCATAAATTAACCTGTGCTCACCTTCTGGCAGCTTGGCACAGAGCGTGCAGGCTTAACTTAAGGGACAATGTGTAAAGTATTTGTGCAACACTTCAAACAGTAACACAGTGAAAACCGCCCAAAAAGACTCCACACCAAGTTAGAAAAATAGATTATGGTCCTCATTATGACATTGGCGGTAAGTGCTGCTTACTGCCATGCTGACTGCCGCCAACATACCACGACCGCGGCGGTATACCGCTACGGATATTATGACCCACACTTAGAAATCTGCCACTATACAGACACACACATAAGTCCACCAGCCCAAAAGTCAGTGAAAAACTGGCAGTACCAAAACCCACACCGTTACGCCAACAGAAATACGCCCAAGGTATCATGACCCACGAATCACAGCAGCGGTCAGTCAACCTCGGTAAACCATTGGCGGTACAGACCACCACGCTCAAAATGCACACACACTGACAAAACAACACCACATTGGACAATTTGAATAACACACACCTGACACACATCCACACACCACACCCACACACCCACAACACTATAAAACACACACCTATTTACCCACAACCCTTTACGACCTAAAGAATTTGACAACTGAGAGAGAGACAAGCCAGGAGCACCCACTGAATCTGAGCCACAAAACACTATCACTCATACACTATCAACGTACCTCACAGCACACACCCCAACACATAACCCCACACACCACTTCACACTACACCTATGGCACCACAGTGGCACCCCAGATTCTCTGAGGAGGAGCTAAGGGTCATGGTGGAGGAAATCATCCAGGTAGAGCCACAGCTATTCGGATCACAGGTGCAGCAGACGTCCATTGCTAGGAAGATGGAGCTATGGCGGAGAGTCGTGGACAGGCTCAACACTGTGGACAGCACCCCAGAACAAGGGATGACATCAGGAAGATGTGGAATGACCTACGGAGGAAGGTACATTCCGTGGTTGCAAGACACCAGATAGCTGTACAGAGGACTGGCGGTGGACCCCCACCTCCTCACCCACAACCAACAACATGGGAGGAGCAAGTCTTGGTGATCATGCATCCTGAGGGCCTGGCAGGAGTAGCAGGAGGAATGGACTCTGGTAATTCAAATCTTTACTACTTTATCCCCCCTACCTGCATGCCATCACAAACCCCTACCCCTACCCTCACCCCCATCACTCCACCACCTCACATATACCCCACCATCACAACCCACCCATCCCAATGCCAAGCCCTGCATGCAACACCAATGCATGGACCCCCATCATAGACCTGCATGGACACCCATCACCACAACATGCACTCTAGTGGCAATCACTTAGCCAACCAAATCACAACTCACACAAGCCAAAGCTGCCTTGGTAATAACAACCACAGAGGGAAACATACCCATGCACAAGATGTCACACGCAGAAACAATAACACTGCATTTACATCCCCACAGGACCCCCACACAACGTCACCGGAGAGGAGGTGCCAGCAACATCCAGTCCCCCCCAGAAGAGGCCCACAGTGATGACAGCAGCTCTGAACGCCTGGATCAGGATGACCAACCTGGCCCATCAGGGACCTTTGGACAGTCGGTGACCCAGCCACAGTCCCAAACCACCACAGAGCCTCCCTCCTCAGGAAACACCACCACAGCACCCACCCAGCGGGCCCATCCCTCTGTCCCCAGGACACATCAATCAGCAGTGTGTCCACCACTACAGGGACCCCAGGCAACCCCACAAATACAGGACGAATAGGGACCTGGGGTCAGTGGCGGTGGGCACACGGTTCAGGGGACAGAGGCACAGGACAACAGGGAAGTTGGGAGGACTGCTGTGCGACAGGGGGAGGACAGGCCCAGGGAACCGACTCTCCACGAGGCATTCACCAACATCCTGGGAGCATACCACCATTCTTAGGAGACGATGGGCCAGATACTGGCCAAGTTGCAGGAGACCCAGCGGCTGCAGGAGTGACAGTGCCTGGGGATCAGGGAGGACCTGAGAGACATCCACACCACCCTGGTCACCATTGCAGGGGTGCTGGCAGACATGGCCAACACCATGAGGGAGGCAGTGGCAGACCAACAGGCCCCTGACACTAGCCACACCGAAGAACAGCCCTCCACCTCCACCCACGCTAGTGGACAGGAGGCCCCGCCACTGGAACAACAGGCCACCAGCACCCCATCCCCTGCAGAAGGAGAATCACCACACAAAAGGTCCCTGTGATCCAGGCGGAAGTCAGAGAACATTGGCAAGACCCCCGCCAGGAAATAGGACTCACCTGATTGTCACCCTTGTGTCCCACTCTGTCACCCTGTCCACCTTGAACTGACATTGCTCCGCTTCCTATGCCCCCTTGGACAATGCACCTGTGATACCAATAGTCTGGACTCTATCCTGGACATTTCTCCACCATCAACCCAGCCCATTGCAATACCCCCTACACATATCATCACAGAAATAAACACCCTTGGAACGAATACAAGTATGGAGTCTGTCAATTGATTGAAATATGTATTACTTAAACAAGCTGTAAACATTGCAATTCAAATGTACAATTATATTTACTTAGGTATGACCTGTAGTGGGCAGCAGTAAACACACCAGGAGCCAGAATTGGGCACAGATATCTGAAAATAGAGATGCCAAAGGGTACAGTAAGTGGCCATAGAAATAGGGAAATCAGGCTGCCATGTATAATGTCCAACACAAAACTGCAATGGAAGGTGAAGTTACAGTGTCTTACCTGTTTGTCACTGGAAGTACTGTTGGATTATTGTAGTTCTGTTGTCCACATCCTCTTCCTCCGCCTCCTCTTCGTCACTGTCCACAGGCTCCACCGCTGCCACACAACCATTCCCAGCCTCATCCTTCTGCAGAAAAGGCACCTGGCGTCTCAAAGCCAGGTTGTGCAACATGCAACGATGATCTGGCACACCTTCTTGGGTGAGTAGTACAGAGATCCACCTGTCAGATGGAGGCACCGGAATCTGGTCTTCAGGAGGCCAAAGGTGCGCTCAATGATCCTCCTTGTTTGCCCATGTGCCTCATTGTAACGTTCCTCTGTCCTTATCCTGGTATTCCTCACTGGGGTCAGAGGCCATGAGAGGTTGTGGTAACCTGAGTCACCTGTAAATATCGAGGGATACCTGTTAGCCACACACTCACCCTTAGGGCCAACCCCACACCCATATACCTACATCAACTGGGTGGGGACCATGGGCTCACCTATTAGCCACACCCGGTGCCTTTGGAGTTGAGCCATCACATATGGAATGCTGCTGTTCCTCAGGATTAAGGCATCATGCACAGAGCCAGAGTGAAAGCTCTTTCGATTTCTGAACACCTGTTCATTTTTTTCCAGGGGGAATGGGGGGACAAAGGCAATATGTGTACCATCAATAGCACCAATGATGTTGGGATATGTCCCAGTGCATAGAAGTCAGCCTTCACTGTGGCCAAATCCTGCACCTGGGGGAATACGATGTAGCTGTGCATGTGTTTCAGCAGGGCAGACAACACTCTGGTCAGCACGCTTGAGAACATAGGCTGTGACATCCCTGATGCCATGGCCACAATTCCTTGGAAGGAACCACTTGCCAAGAAATGGAGCACTGGCAGGACCTGCACTAGAGGGGGGATATCTGTGGGGTGGCGGATAGCTGAAATCAGGTCTGGCTCCAATTGGGTACACAGCTCCTGGATTGTGGCCCTATCAAGTCTGTAGGTTAGGATAATGAGCCTGTCCTCCATTGTCGCCAGGTCCACCAGGGGTCTGTACACGGGGGGATGTTTCCATCTCCTATTCATCCTGAGGAAGTTGAACTCTAGACTGAAAAACGGTGAGCAGAATTTCATATTCAAACATGTACTCAGATTAATATGCAATTTTTGTTTTACAGAAACAGTATGTGAACTTGTAAGTCAGTTGATGTGCCTATGTCTGCTGTGACGCAATTAGGCGCCATGGCCTGTGCCCCCCTGAAATGGCGGCTGCCTGACCTGTGAGGAGGGACAAGTGGAAATTAGGTAATTCTGCTGGCATAGTGCGCCGTTGCGGCGTGACCGCCGTGCAACACCGCATTGCTTATCATTGGGGCCTATGAGTTCCAGGAGCCAATGGCGATGTACGCCGGCGGTGACGGTACGCACCGTCGCGGACGTGACCACCATTTTCTATCTGTTCACTCACTTGCTACCTGACCTTCAACAGGAGAGGACCTACACTGCAAGTGCTGCTTTGACCTGTGTCTGGAAGCGACCATGGCTCGAAAGTCTGAGGAAAGGCCCCTGCCTTCACTTCGGAGGAGTTGGAGAGACTGGTGGATGGGGTCCTACCCCAGTACCTTTTACTTTATGGTCCTCCAGACCAACAGGTGAGTACACTGTGAGCATGATGCGTGGGGCATGAATATATGGAGTGCTGTGTGTGTGTAAGCCTCATGTGGGGGGGGCTGAGGGGTCCTGGGCAGAGTACTGCATGTATGGTGGTCAATGTCTGTGCGTAAGGGGATGGGAGGGATATGGTGGGCCATGAGTATGACATGAGTATAACTAATCCCTTTTCTGCTGTATTTTTCCTGCTGGTCAGTGCCCGTCAGAAAAAGGGTAGTTGGCATGCCATCCCCAAGGAGGTGTGGACCCTGGGCACCCACTTTGTTTTGTCACCCTGTTCTGGTGTGCATTAGCATCATCTGGCGGAGCAGCACAGGTACCGGCGACGGAGTGAGCTGCATCCCACATGGGCCTGGAGGCCGAATCCACCGATGGTGAGGACATCAGTGGGACAGAGGGCGAGGGGAGCACCACGACGGAGACATGAGGGGATGGTACTGGCAGCAACTCCTCCTCCGATGGGACCTCCCTGGCAGTGGCGGACACCTCTGTGCTCACCCCAACTACAGGTACAGCTGCCACCCCCGAACCAGCACCGCCCTCCGTGCAACCCCTCAGTGTGTTTCCCGTGCCCGCTCACCCAGGAGGGTGGGCATCTCCTTCGCCCCTGGCACCTCAGGCCCTGCCCCAGTCAACCCTGCTGCCCTCAGTGAAGAGGCTAATGACCTCCTGAGATCCCTCTCTGTTGGGGAGTGAACTATACTGATTGGGTCTAGCAGGGCATTTGCAACAAACAAATGCATACCTGGAGGGCAATCACTCTGGTGTGGCAGCCCAACAGAGAGCATTCAAGGCTCTGGCCAACTCACTGATGGCAGCCATTGTACCTGTCTCCAGCCTCCCCCTCCAACTTCCTCTACCCAGTCCCAATCCCCTCAACCCCAGCCTATCCCAAGCACACCTTCAGAACAGCAGTCACCCAAATCAACACACAGAAGTGGCTCAGGCAAACACAAGCACCACATTTCGTCTCACAGGCACTCACACAAGCACCATCCAGATGCAGACACACCAACATCCACTGCCTCCACTGTGACAGTCCCTCCTCCTCCTCGTCCACCTCCCTCCCAGTAGCGTCTCCACTCACACCTGCATGCACTACATCCTCATCCACTACCTCCATCACGAGCATGCTTATCACTACACGCCCCTCACTGGCAGTCACCACCCCCACATCCATGCACACGTCCCCTGTGTCCTCTACCACTGTGTCTGTGACCCCCTCCTCCCAAAGTACATAAATGCAAGCACACAGACACCCAACAGCCATCCACCCCACAACAGCATCCAGTCCATGCACCTGCACCCAAACACAGCAGACTGACACCTCCTACAACCACTCCCTCTTCCTCCACTCCCAAACCTTTGCCCTCTTCTCACCCCAGTGACCCTAAGAAGCTTTTCCTCGCCGCCATTGACCTATTCCCTACCCCTACCCCTACCCCCGTCCTTCACTTCTGGCCAGGGTGGTCCGAACCCAACCCAGCACCTCAGCCACCCAGTCCACAGCCACTGTAGTTTCTGCATCTACTGCAGGTATGAGAGGCTCCAAGGAGGCACCCGTCAGCACAGCCAGTGTGCCAGCACCACCTGCCAAGGCCAAGAAGGGTCTGCCACCTAGCAAGGGCAAGAAGGGGACACCAGCCAGCAAGGGGAAGGAGGCACTACCAGCCAGCAAGGGGAAGGAGGCACCACCAGCCAGCAAGGGCAAGAAAAAACCACCAGCTGGCAGAAGCAAGGAGGCACCACCATCTGCCAAGGGCAGGAAGGGGCGCAAAACACCAGCCATGGCACTTCAGCCGTCCGAGGCTGCAGAAGAAAGCTGGAGCCTACGCCCACCGCAGCCAGCACCGCTACCTGCACTGCGGCCAGCACCGCCATCTGCCCTGTTGCCAGCAGCACCACTCCCAGCAGCAGCAGCCCAAGTGGGAAGCCGTCCGAGGCTGCAGGTGAAGGGCTGGGGCCTACCACCACCGCAGCCAGCACCGCTACCTGCACCATGGCCAGCACCGCTACCTGCACCACGGCCAGCACCGCCACCTGCCCTGCCACCAGCATCACCACTGTCAGCAGCAGCAGCCCCAGTGGGGAAAGAACGTATCACTATCAGGAAGGCATTGGTAGTCTTTCAGGAGTCCTTAATGGGGCCAGAATGCAGTGGTTGGGACTCAAAATCATGTAGCAATTGCTTGGAGCATGTCCCTCATTCAGATTGTCTCCCTGATTTGTTCTTGGGCAGAGGAGCATGTTCTGGATCTGAGAGCAGTGCACATTCGAGGTGGAGATTAATTTCTGGGCAGGACAGTCTCAGCAGGAATTTATCATCCTCAATGGACTACCACTTGGCTGTTTCTTAGTTCCACCTGTTTTTTCAGGAGTTCAGGAGGCACTGGCTGGACCTTTTTGCCTCCAGTGAGAATGTGCAATGTCCACTATTTTGCACAGAAATTCCATCTCCTCTAACATTGGCAGTAGACACTCTGCCAGTGCTGTGGTCTCTGGGGTTGCAGTATGGCTTTCCTCTGATTCTTGTCCTACCAAGGGTCCTCCAAAAGGTCAGGATGGAAAAGGATCAGGTGAATCTAATCAGCTCATTGCTGGCCCAGACGTCTTTGATTTCCTCTCCTTCAGGTTCTATCCAGGCTTTGTTTTTTTCATCTCCCTCACAACCATTCTCCTCTTCAATTTCTACAGCAGTGTTGCCAGATAGTAGCAAGGTTGCATCTGATGGCTTGGCTACTGAACAAGTAGGTTTGGAGCATTTGGACTGCTCTTTCTATGTAGCTCTGGAGATTCAGTCTTCTCGCAAACAGTCTACCCTGAAATCATATAAAAACACTGGGTGTTTTTATCTAAATGGTGTTTTGCTATATCTGAGGATCCTGCTATCTTTGATTCTTTTAATATTCTTAACTTTTTAAGGAATGGGTTTGTGAAAGGTTTGACTCCTAGGACTCTTTTTTTTCAGTGGGCTGCAATTAAAGCGTTTTTTCTTTTACATATGATTTCCATACTCTTTTGCCCCTAGTTTTATGGTCACTTAAAAGTTTTGGAAAGGAAATTCCTTTTTGGGATTTGTCTTTTGCCTTGCATGGGTTGTAGTGTGTTCCTTTTGAGTCTTTAGAGGACGTGGATTTGTCCAGATAAGGTGGTGTTCATAGTGGCCATTACTTCAGCTAGGTGTTTAGGGGAACGTGGTGCTGTTTTTCCCTATCTCAAATTTTTCACGGATGGAGTGGTACTTAGGTTGAATCCTAAGTTTGTTCCTAAATAGTTTTCTTCTTTTCATTATGCACAGGAGGCCATTTTGCCCGTAGTCCCAGATTCTTCTTCTGCTACTCTTCCTTCTACTCTAGATTTCAGGAGGGCCCTTCTGATTTATTTGGAACACGAAAATCAGTTTAGGTTGTCTCATTCCTTGCTTGTTGCACATGGCTCTGTGTCAAAGGGGAGGAACGTTTCTACTTAAACCCTGGGTGGGTGGGTCTGTCAGGCTATTGCTTGTGTGTATTCTGTAGTGGGGGAGCCCCTTTTAACTGGTGTCCAGGGTTGTTTGACCAGGCAGTTTCCACTTCCTAGACAAAAGCAGGGGGAGTATTGCTCTTGGAGATTTACCAGGCTGCTGTTTGGTCTTCTCCCCATAGTTTTTTCACTCATTATCGTCTTTCTTTCTGTGAGGGTCTGGATGGAGTTTAGTTCAACTGATTTGTCTGCAGCAATGAAGTAATTTTTTTTTTTTCTATTAAACATATTACATTTATACTGTTATAAATTAGGTCTTTGGTTGGCAGTCAGGTTACCCCTTGTACAAGTACAGACCCTCACTCTAGTCAGGGTAAGTCACACACAATCCAAATTATCCTGTGGCCACCCTCTGGTAGCTTGGCACTGAGCAGTCAGGCTTAACTTAGAAGGCAATGTGTGAAGTATTTGTGCAATATATCATGCAGTAACATAGTAGAACACCACAAAAATACACCACACAGTGTTTAGAAAAATATATAATATTTATCAGGATAAATGGAGGTCGAAACGATTAAGATTCAATAAGTACATGTTAAAATATCACATAGAAAATTATATAAATAGTCTTTAGTTCTTAACAAGCAACAAATGTATCTTACAAGCACAAAGTACCTGGTTTGCGTTCAAATTCTCTGCAAGGGACCGCAGAGGAGGAGTTGCGCGGAAAACGGGGAGGTGTCCGTCGATTTTTCTGGCACACACAGACGATGCGTTATTGAGTTTTCACACAGGGCAGGCTGTGCGTTGATTTCCGGCACGGAGACTGGGATCCTCTTCAGGTTGTGGGGTTTTCGGACACTCCAGGGATGATGCGTTGAAATCCTGGGCGTGCAGGATGAAGTCACAGGGGTTGCGTTGATCTGGTGGGTGTTGCGTGGAAATTTTTACTGCACAGCAGGCGCTGTGTCGATTCCTCTCAGGAAGTAGGGCTGCATTGTTCCGGTTCTGCTTTGCGTCGATCCAGTGGGCAGCAGTCCTTCTCAGAAAAGCAGTCCAGGTGAGTCCTTTGGGCAGCCAGCCAGTTCTTCTTGGCAGGTTGCAGGCTCTGGTTCAGGGTTTCTTCTCCAGTGGTATCTTGTCCACAAGTGTCTGAGTTGGTAGGGTCAGAGACCCTGCTTAAATACCCAAATGTGCCTTTGAAATGGGGGAGACTTCAAAGAGTGGCTTAGAAGTGCACAAGGTCCCCTTTCAGTTCCATCCTGCCTGCCAGGGTCCCAGTAGGGGGTGTGGCAGTCCTTTGTGTGAGGGTAGGCTACTGTCCTTTGACATGTTAGTGTCAGGCCCTCCACCCTCCCAGCCCAGGAATACCCATTCAGCATGCAGATGTAATCAAGTGTGACTAAGCATCCTGTGTTTGGGGTTGTCTGAGTGAATGCATGAGGGAGCTCTCAACTAAACCTATCCAGACGTGGATTGTGAGGTACAGAAGGATTTATGAGCAGAGAAATGCTCACTTTCTAAAAGTGGCATTTCTAAAAGAGTAATATTAAATCCAACTTCACCAGTCAGCAGGATTTTGTATTACCATTCTGGCCATACTAAATATGACCTTGTTACTCCTTTCAGATCAGAATCTACCACTCAAACAGTATATGAGGGTAGCCTATGAAAGGAGCAAGCCTCACAGCAGTGTAAAACTAATTTAGGAGTTTTACACTACCAGGACATATAAACTACACAGGTATATGTTCTGCCATTTACCTACATAGCACCCTGCCCTGTGGGTTACCTAGAGCCTACTTTAGGGGTGACATATGTAGAAAAACTGGTAAGTAACTGAAACATTTTTATTTGTTGCCTGAAAACTGCTGGACACACATGTACTTTTTAAAACGGTGTTATTTCTAAACTCCCCTCTCATTCCCCAAGGTCAGCAACAGGCGCACCGATCATATTGCCCTAAAGCCGTGCCTACGTGAGCTTCTTAGTTTCAATAGAGCATGGTAGGGACAAACGTATTCACTGCTAAAACAAAAACTCATATTTAAAAAATCTAGTGATGACAGCCCTCAACTAATGGAAGTAATGCTCACACTGTTCTGGTGGGAAAACGTGCATTTAATAATAGCTTATGGAAGAAAAAGACTGTAGGAAATAGGTGAAGCCAACCCCATCAACAAATTGCAGTAAGAGCATCTGAAAAGCACTTTCCACCACTGAAATTCATCATCTAAGACCCGAAAGGTGAACAGGGAGAGAGGCAAATTTTTTTTAAAAAAAACTTTGTAATGCAAAAAAACAGTTTGTGTGCAGTAAAAACAAGCGTTTAATCTGGTGAATTAACATATCATCACTGGAAGACTAAACAACTGTAAAAATAACATTATATTGCTGCAGTTATAGGTGTCAGTAGTATAAGGGGATACCTTCCATCAAACTTTTTTGACGGGTGCCCCGCTACATGATGACATACGCAATGACGTGGGTACCCGCCCTGTGATGACGTAGACAATGACGTAGGTGTAGGTGAGTCACTTGGGTTGTGACATGGTGTGATGCCGTGTTAGTCACATGCTGTCCCTAGTGTGTTGGTCTAAGGGTTGTGTAAAATGGCGGCAGCGCAGGTGTACGGCATGCTTCATGGCCTAAGAAGACAAGTCTGGGCATGTTCATGCCGGCAGGGTGGTTGGGTTGCAATGTGCCTCCTCAGCGGAGCGGTGGAAGTACAGAGCTCCCACCCAAGACCAGCACGGAGAAAAATATGAAGGGCAGAGCGCAAACTAGTAATGCAAACCAGCTTCTACTGAAGGTAAATAACTATGGTCTGTTTGTATATTTTTGTAATGTAATTCCTAACTGCTGTTCTCTCTAGCCCCCCTTTCCCTAGGAACATATGTGCCATGTACTATAGTCTATTTATGTGGTATGCAAAATGTATTATAAGTATGATCAAATGTGTTTGGGGGGTGCCTATGGCGAACCCTCGCATCCCTTGTCTGGTGTTCTGGTCACACCACAGGCAGCCCTATATAGTGGGGCGAAATAGCAAAGTTTGGCGATTTAAAAACACATGTTGAAAAGTTCCTAGTGCATGCAGCCTTTAGGAAACAATAAAAATGTCAATATACTGCTTATAATTTATGTGCCCACTAGTTAGCGCTAGTTTTGACTCTCCATAAAGTAGCACAGAGGGTTAATATTCCTTTTGCAAAGAACAGAATAATATTTTATGCAGACTGGTGAAATGTTAGGTAAAGCCAGCCTTTAAATGCGCTTTAAAACAAAATAAATGTCTGTGAAAAAGGGCTATGGAGAGATGAGGGGCATACTTTGTTATGTGGCTGAGCGGGGGTGCCAAAAATTAATGTTACCTGCGGCCCCAACTGAGACCATGCTTGTTAAGTTAATAACGGGCCACAGCACTGCATGTGGCGTGTCGACCCCCGTATTAACCTAACATTGCCTGCTCTCAACGACCGCAGGCTCATAGCCTCCAGCCCCTGAGAGCAAGCCTGCAAAGTTAAGGGCTGGGGGTCACTGGCCTCGTAAGGCGTGACATCCCTGGCATTAGCCTAACACAGCCGGCTCTCAGGGACCAGATGCATTTTACAGGGCATGGAGTCACGGACCTCACACTCTGCGGACCCCGTCTCGAGGGGGCCGTCGAGTGCGAGGTCCACACGACCCCCCTACCCCCACTCCAATATGTGTATGGATCGAGGCACGGGCCTGAGGGCCCAAGCTTTGCGTGTTTGGGCCCTCAGACCCTTCAAGTCAGCGGGGCCCCGTGCAAGAGGTTTGTGTCCCCCAAGGGCCCTACGAGCAGGTTTTTTTTGTTGTTGTAAAAAATAAATCAAATAAAAATAAATAATTAATAAAAACTTTTTTTTTTAAATAAAGAAATATAAAAATTCAAGCAAATCATGGGTTGGGTGGCATTCCACTTACCTGTGGTTGGTCTCATGATATCCTGGGGAAATGTTGAGCACGATGCAGGGGACCCCCATGCTCCCTCCAAAGCCTGCAATGTTTAAAGAAGACTGTGTGCAGGGTGGTGGAGCTGGCTCTGCCTATTTGCTCCACGCTGTAGGCTGGAGCTTACAGTGAGCTCTGTCCCAGCACATGGTCCAGAGCATTGGGGAGTCAGGGTTAAACCTGGAGTGGATCCTAGGATCCGGCTTCCATTCTATTGTACATGCATATATATAATGAACTGTAACGTTTTTTTTTTTAATTATGTTTTTACATTTCTAATAATTACTGTAATTATATGACATTATAAGGACTAGAGACGGCATTGTAATATGAGAAAATAAGGCTGCGGAGACCGTGGAACCATATAAATAATGTCTCATAGAGAGAATCCTAGAGCTTATGTTGCGCAGGAGCGCTGCCCTGTGGACTTTTTAAATAAATAGTGCATGGTTTTTGAGAAAATGTGAACAAATGGCTTTGTGTATTGTACCTTCAGAGCATGGTATTGGGTTGATGGTGGGCTTAACAGATAGCATCTTGAGAGAATTTTTTACAACCTTTTGCGAGATTTTATAGATGTGTTATGCATGTAACATCAAATGAGTTATGCTTAAAGTCAGTTCTGTCTCTTCCGTAGGTAGGATCCCCAAGAGCAAACAATTAAACCAGGAGGAAATGGATGCCTTTCAGCAAGGTACAGATATCTATAGTTTTATAGTTAGAGAACCTTGTCAATGACCTACTCTTATTACCTGTTTTGCTTTATTTTCTAATACTGCTTTCTGATGTTTGTCCACTTTTTATAGGGTATGACACTGAAGTACAGAAGGCTGTCAAAGCTCTACAGCGGATCCTAGAGGCTCTAAATGCAAAGTCTTCAATACAACAAGATACAGCTCTTATGGGTAAATGAAACTATCCTATGCCTCAGAGAACGGTAATAGTCACAGGTTTATATTGTAAGCGTGGCATTTATTTATTTTTCCCTCTTCTGTACAGATCCCTTAGGGGCACGCACAACGGCACGCCACCAGCACAAATGGTGGAAGACGTTGTTAAAAAAGCTGGCCAAAAAAGGAAGTCTACATCGCCTAAACATGGAAAACCTACAAAGAAACGCCCCAACCGTGGGAGCACATCAGGTGTGTTTTAAAAATGTAGAGCCTAAAGAATCCTAACCTCTTTCTCTCTCTCTCTCTCTCTTTCTCTCTCTTTCTCTCTGTCTCTCTCTCTACTGACTTTTTTTCTCCCTCTAGGATATAGCGGTTCTAGCAATACCTAAAATGTAGTTTTTATCTTTCACATCACAGAACCATCACAAAAGATCTCAGAAGGTGTCCGCAGTAAAGCCAAGCGGTCTGCGTCGCCTTTAAGAGACGTCACAGGAGTCTTACAAAACATAAAGTCGTCAACAGCCACGGAGATTGGCGCAGGGCGTTAGGACAAACAAGGACCAGGGTCTACAGATAATCGTCATAGACCAGGTACAGCCCTTAAACACTGCACTGTTTTACAAATAAACACCGCCACCGGTACAGTGACCTCTTCTACTGAAAGTACATTTCTGCAAGGGTTGGTAGACACACAGACGATGGAGGCATTACACCCGCAGACATACAACATCAAATACTGTTTAAAACAGCTGAGGGGGATCCCAAATAATGCAACAAGCCTAAAATAAACAGTCTTTCATTAAAGAATCGTAAGAAGCAGCAACCTGTCCCTGAGATACAAACTGTTCCTCTAGGTCTCTCGGTTAAAAACACAGTTACACCTCTGACAGGACCCCGTAGTCCACAGAGGTCTAAGTGCTTTAAGGCTGAAACGGGTAATGTAGAGGCGGTTCCCAACGGACAGGTCCCAAAACCTCCTATAACTATGTTGGACTCTAGGTATGAAAATGTTCACCCCGTAGAGGACCCTTATCCCGACTATATATGGTTTCCCAGGGCAGTGGCAGGTGGGGGGCGCGTTCTGAAACTAAAGCAGCCGGCGAGTACAGTGGTCCTTTTAGCATAGACCCAGACATGCAGCAATCTACCAGTCAGTAATCAACCATTCCCAGCCGCTGCATGTCCCACACATCCGCAGCCCCAAGATCTGACGATCACCATTTAAATTCCACACATCTGATGTCCCCAATCACTCCTACAATCCCACCAGTCCTCCTTCCAGTGCATACGCTCCTAGGGCCTCTCGCTCCTCAACATACCTTAATAGTATTAAGGGGGCTGGAGGGTCACAAAATCTGAGTTTTGGAACCCCATCTAGCAAGGAACAGTCCTACGAAGCACCAGGGTGTTCGCATCAGGCCCTGTTTTTTCGACCCATACTGGTTTAGCCCCTCAGAAAGTGGGTAATAATGTTAACCGTGGACCTGTAGCAGGGGTGGCTCAGGGAAATATAAACGCTGCAGCTAACATTTCAAGTAATGACCCAGAATATAGGTGGTCATTACAACCCTGGCGGTCGGTGTTAAAGCGGCGGTAAAACCGGCAAAAGGCCGGCGGATTTTTTTTTTATTGAATTACGAATTACGACCGTGGCGGAAACCGCCAACATAGACAGCCACTTTAACACTCCGACCGCCAAGGGGGTACAAACAAACACCGCGGCGGTAACCGCCAACAGACAGGCGGAGGACAATGTACCACCCACAGAATTACAACAGTCCAATCCGCCACCTTTTCCGGGGCTGATTCACAGCAAACAAAAACACGGCGGAAACAGGACATGGAAGGGGAAATGCTCACCTCTACACACCCCATGAGGAACCAGGACGCCATGGAACCCGAGCTCCAGATTCTTCCAGCCTTTATCTTCCTTCTCCTCTACCAGGAGCACGAACGCCGGCGGCGAAGACCACGGTGAGTACTGCACCGACGACACAGGGGAGGGGGGAGGGAAAAAACTGTGACACACACACACAACACGCAAAACCCCCACCCCCACCCTCACCCACGACAACACACACACTAATACATCATGATACATTACAGTTACACCTCCCAACCCCCACTGGAGGAATGCAAGGACAAAAGGAAATAAGTCGAATGATTGTAATATATTCAGTATGCCCTGGAGAAGTGTGGCATAATGGTTAGAGTGGCAGACCCTGAAGTAGAGATCTGGCTCAGGACCAGGGTTCAAGTCCTGCCTCAGCAGGTCTTGGGCTCAATTCCCTTGGACCAGATAATTCTTGCCTTGGTGCCTAATCTAATTAATGGGTCCCAATCTGTAACTCTGGGCAATAGCTTGCTTAATCACCCCAACAGCCCTTGGATCCCTGGCTTCACCCTTGGGGTGCCCAGGAGTGGGCACCTCACAGGGAAAAGCCAGGAGGGCTTCCATAGTGGTATGTGTACAGCGCCTTGAGACCCTAATGGGTGAGTAGTGCGCTATACAAGTGCAAAGTATTTAATCAAAAATATATAAAGATATGTACACTATAAACAAATATATACACCAAGAATACAAGTCCAAGGTATTCCACTATCATAGTCCGTGGACCACTGGGCCCAAAAGGCATGGGCGAGGCCCACACCAGATACCCAAACAAGATGGAGAGAACACTGCTGGGGCATCAGATAGAAAAAAACAGGCACCTCAGGGGGAAGCGAGGGGGGGCACCTCAGCCGGATGAGTGCACGACGCCAGATCCACGAGGGGGCTCCATGCCCACTGTTCAATCCTGGGGAGTGCAAAGCCACAGTCTCTCAAGTCTCTACAGTGGGTGGTTTGCCCACTGTTCAATCCTGGGGAGTGCAAAGCCACAGTCTCTCAAGTCTCTACAGTGGGTGGGTTGCCCACTGTTCAATCCTGGGGAGTGCAAAGCCACAGTCTCTCAAGTCTCTACATTGGGTGGGTTGCCCACTGTTTAATCATGGGGAGTGCAAAGCCACAGTCTCTCAAGTCTCTACAGTGGGTGGTTTGCCCACTGCTTAATCCTGGGGAGTGCAAAGCCACAGTCTCTCAAGTGGATAATATTCTCCACTGGTTCTGGAGTGGGCTTTGTGCCCAGAGTGTTTCATCCTGCCAAGGACAGAGGTAGTGGATGCCTTTCTCCACTGGTTCTGGAGGGGGCTTTGTGCCCAGAGTGCTTCATCCTGCCAAGGACAGAGGTAGTGGATGCCTTTCTCCACTGGTTCTGGAGGGGGCTTTGTACCGAGAGTGCTTCATCCTGCTCGTGGCGGCCTCAGTAGCATCGGAATCTTTGGCGCTCACTGGCCTGCAGTGCTTTTTGCGGCGGTGTCCTGGGCAGCGGTGCTAGTGGCGGCTGTGTCCTGGCCAGCGGTGCTGGTGGTGGCAGTGTCCTGGGCAGCGGTGCTGGTGGCGGCGGTGTCCTGGGCAGTGGGGCTGGTGGCGTGGGTGTCCTGAACAGCGGTGCTGGTGGCGGCGGTGTCCTGGGCAGCGGTGCTGGTGGTGGCGTTGTCCTGGGGAGCGGGGCTGGTGGCAGCGGTGTCCACCGGGCAGATTTTCCCCAGACTTGCCGGTTTTACTGTGCCCCTTCCCCACCTTGGATGGTGGCGCAGCTGTCTCCACACTCCCAACTGTACCCCTGGGAGCGGCTTTGGTGGCTGATTTCTTTCCTCTCTCCCGCCGGCCACTGGCCAACCTTTTGTGCTTTACAGGTGGGGGACTGTCCGTGCTCTGGCTCCTGGCCACACTGGCTGCCCTGGTGCTTGGCGCACTCCAGAAGCCGGTTACTACTGGCACCACTGGTCCCGCAGATTTTGTGGCTGAGGTGCTGGGTCGGGATCTGGAAAGGCAGGCCCTAGGAGAGTGAAGGGGTGGCAGAGGTGAGGGGAAGAGGTCAAGGTTGGACAGGAAAAGTTTTTGGGGAACACTGGGACGGGTAGATGGAGGGGGTTTGAGGGTGGAGGAAGAAGCAGTGGTTGTAGGAGGTGTACGTTCAGTGACTTTGGGTGAAGGTGCATGGGCTGGAGGCTGTCGTGAGGTGGATGGCTGTTGGGTGGGTGTGTGGCTGCGTTTGTGTACCTTGGGAGGTGGGCTCACAGACAAACTGGTAGAGGACACTGGCCATGTGTGAATGGTAGTGGGGGTGGTGACTGCACGTGAGCGGGGTGTGGTGGTGGGTGTGCTGGTGATGGACGTAGTGGCTGAGGATGTAGTGCATGCAGGTGTGAGTGGAGACGAGACAGGGAGGGAGGAGGGAGACAAGGAGGAGGGGGACACAGTGGAGGCAGTGGATGTTGGTGTGTCTGCATGTGTATGATGCTTGCGTGAGTGCCTGTTGGATGTGTGGTGCTTATGTTTGCCAGAGCTTCCCTTGTGTGTTGAGGTGTGTGCATGCTGGTCTGAGGTACAGGGGTTTGGGTCTGGGTGGAGTAAGTTGGAGGGGGGAGGCTAGAGACAGGGACAATGGCTGCCCTCAGTGCTGAGGCCAGAGTCTGAAAAGCTCGCTGATGGGCTGCCTGACCAGAATGAATGCCCTCCAGGTATGCATTGGTTTGTTGCAACTGCCTCTCTACACCCTGGATGGCATTCAAAATGGTAGACTGCCCAACAGTAAGGGACCTGAGGAGGTCAATGGCCTCCTCACTGAGGGCAGCAGGGGTGACAGGGGCAGGGGCTCAGGTGCCTGGGGCGAAGGAGATGCCCACCCTCCTGGATGAGCGGGCACGGGACACATGCTGAGGGGCTGCTGGGAAGGCGGTGCTGGTAGAGGGGGTGGCGGCTGTACCTGTAGATGCGGGGGGCACAGATGGGCCCGCCACCGCAAGGGAGCTCCCATCAGAGGAGGAGTCCGTGTCGCTGATCTCAGCTCCTGTCCACGCCGAGGAGCTCCCCTCGCCCTCCGTCCCACTGGTGAATTCAAGCTCTGTTGTGTCCCCCTCCAGGGCCATGTGGGATGCAGCTCCCTCCTGCTCCGGTGCCACTGCTCCTCTGCCTGATGATGCTAATGCACACAAGAACAGGGAGACCACAAAAAGGGGGGGAAGACAGAAGAAAGACATGTTGAGTGCATGCAATACCGCTACCGTTGGCGGACACTACAGACACAGAAGCCCCCTGCACTACGCCGTGCACTTGGAGTTCCCTAATCAATCCCAGGGACATGGGTTACAACGCTATGCCCGATTGCTGCACACATGGATGTTACAGGAGCCTGACTAGGTGTGGTTGGCACTGTACACAGGTGGGGTGCGGTGCCACAGAGCCTGCCTTAAGAAGGGACCTTGCCTACTAAACTCGCCCTGGCCTAGGGGAACCCACAGCCCACCTCCCCTACCCAGACACCTCCAATGCGTGCTGAATCAGCAGAATGAGAGTGTACTCACCTCCTTGTGGCTGCTGTGATGCCCTCAAGCGTCCATCCAACTCCGGGCACGCCACCGCCAGGATCCTGAACATCAGGGGGCTCATGGTGGGACGGGCACCCGTCCCACGTTGGGAGGCCATCCCCAGCTGGGCCTCCGCCGTCTTCTTGCTCCAGCGGCGAATGTCCTCCCATCTTTTCCGGCAGTGGGTGCTCCATCTGTGGTACACCCCCAGGGTCCAGACTTCCTTGGCGATGGCACGCCAAATGTCCTTCTTCTGGTGGGCGCTGACCTACAGGAATAGTACAGGGGAAAAGGAGAAGATATTACCGTCCACACCATCAAAGTCATTGGCCCGCATCCCTACCCTTGCCATGACGCACATGCACTCACCGTCGTTACATGCATGCCTCATTCTCACCCCCCCTATCTTTCATCCACACCACTCCACACAGGCATTGCCCATACAGCATGCTCACAGTGTACTTACCTGTTTGTTTGGAGGACCGTAGAGTAGCGTGTACTTGGGGAGGACCCCATCCACTAGTTTCTCCAACTCCTCCGTGCTGAAGGCAGGGGCCCTTTCCCCAGACACACAAGCCATTGTCTCTTCCAGACTGAGGTCACAGCAGCACTTGTAGTGTAGGTCCTCTCCTGTCGAAGCTCAGGTCTCAAGTGATTGAACTGAGAGACAATGGCGGTCACGTCCGCGGCGGTGCGTACCGTCACCGCCGGCGTACATCGTTATTGGCTCCTGGGACCCATAGGGTCCAATGTTTACCAATGCAGGATAGCGCCACGGTCTTCAACTGCCTTCTGCGACAGTGTACAACGCCAGCGCAGTTACCTCATATTCCCTTGTCCCACTTTACAGGTCAGGAAGTCGCCATTTTATGGGCCCACATGGCAATATTTTGGACTGCGTCACACATATCTAGGCCTTGCTTATACACTAAAACAGGCATATGTCGATTTGCTAATATTTTCCGATTAAGCTATGTTTACGTACCTCACAGTTGGTTGACTCTCTGCTCGCTGTTCTTCTCCATAGGCACCGTGTGCTGGGGCATGTGAGGAGATGACGGCATCCTCCATTGTACAGACCGCTGGTGGACCTGTCGACAATGGAGGAGCGACATGTGATCATCACCTACTGACTTGATAGTACCACAATCCTGGAACTGTGTGCCCAGTTGGAGCCAGACCTGATGTCAGCTATCCGCCATTCCACAGGAATCCTCCCTGAAGTGGAGGTGCTGTCAGTACTCCATTTCCTAGCAAGTGGGTCTTTTCAAACTACAGTGGCCATAGTATCAGGGATGTCCCAGCCTATGTTTTCCAACGTGTTGTCCAGAGTGTTGTCTGCCCCGCTTAAACACATGCGGAGCTACATCGTTTTCCCTCAGGCGGAGGATTTGCCTACAGTGAAAGGTGATTTCTATGCCCTGGGACATATCCCCAACATCATAGGTGCCATTGATGGGACACATGTGGCCTTGCCCCCCCCCCCAGGAGTGAACAGGTGTACAGAAACCAGAAGAGTTACCATTCAATGAATGTGCAGATGGTGTGTTTGGCAGACCAGTACATCTCCCATGTGAATGGCAAGTTTCCTGGCTCAGTGCATGACGCTTCTAGTCTACGGAATAGCAGCATCCCTTATGTGATGGGGCAACTCCAGAGGCACTGTGTGTGGCTATTAGGTGAGGACATGGACCCAATACAGTGTGACTACGTGTCTGGGTATGGGGATGTCCCTATGAGTTAGTGTGTGTCTAACAGTTGTCCCTCGACATTTGCAGGTGACTCTGGGTACCCCAACCTGTCATGGCTACTGACCCTAGTGAGGAATCCCAGGACAAGGGCAGAGGAACGCTACAATGAGGCCCATGGGTGAACTAGGAGGATTATAGAGCGGACCTTCGGCCTCCTGAAGGCCAGGTTCCGGTGCCTCCATATGGCAGGTGGTTCACTATTCTACTCACCAAAGAAGGTGTGCCAGAACATCGTGGCCTGCTGTATGCTTCACAACTTGGCTTTGCGACGACAGGTGCCTTTTCTGCAGGAGGATGGTCCAGATGGAGGTGTTGTGGCAGCTGTGGCGCCTGCGGACAGCGAAGATGAGGAAGCAGAAGAAGAGGACATGGACAACAGGAACACGGTGATCCTGCAATGCTTCCAGTGAGACACAGGTAAGAAGACAACACTGCCTGCTACATCTGATTTAATTCTACTACCTCTCATCTGTCTGTCATTTTCACCCAGTGTTTGGTCACTGAGTTGTCACTTTCCCTTACGATTTCACTGGTGTGGGTTCCACTGTGTGACATCTGCTTCTTTTCCGCATGGACTAGAGCTGTGTGACATAGGTATGTTGCCATTACGTTTGATATAGCAGTTTGGAACTGTTATTGCTAATACACATTTATGAAAGCACAGACAGACTCCTGATTGTTTTGTGATTTAAGGGTGTTTATTTCAGTGCTCAATAGTGGAGGGGGTTGTAAAATGGTCAGGGGTGATGGTGGAGGAATGTCCATGGCAGAGTCCAGTCTATTAGTCTCACAGGTGCATTGTTCAAAGGGGCATAGGAAGTGGAGCTAGGGCAGTTTAAGTATGGACAGGGTGGCAAAGTGGGACAGAAGGATGACAATCAGGGTGGTCTCATTTCTTGGCAGGGGTCTTGGCATTGTTCTCTGTCTTTGTCCTGGATCTCAGGGACTGCTTGCGGGGTGGTTCTCCATCTGCAGGGGGTGGGGTGCTGGCGTGGTGGCCCTGTAGCGGTGCCTCCTGTCCATTAGCGCCGGCAGAGGTGGTGGACAGTTCATCATCCAAGCTAGTGTCAGGGGCCCCTTGTTGTGCCACAGTGTCCCTCCTGGTGTTCACGAGTTCCTTCAGCACCCCTACAATGGTGCCCAGGGTGGAATTGATGGATTTGAGTTGCTCCCTGAAGCCCAAATACTGTTCCTCCTGCAGCCGCTGAGTCTCCTGAAACTTGGCCAGTACCGTTGCCATCGTCTCCTGGGAGTGGTGGTAGGCTCCCATGATGTTGGAGAGGGCCTCGTGGAGAGTGGGTTCCCTGGGCCTGTCCTCCCCCTGTCGCACAGCAGGCCTCCCAGTTCCCCTTTATTCCTGTGCGTCTGTCCCCTGAACTGTGTGCCCACTACCACTGCCCCCAGGTCCCTGGTATTGTTGGGGTGATGGGTTAGCCTGGGTTCCCTGTAGTGGTGGACACACTGCTGATTGACGTGTCCTGGAGACAGAGGTATGGGCCCACTGGGTGGGTGCTGTGCTGAGGTTTACAGAGGGGGGAAGCTCTGTAGTGGCCTGTGCCAGTGTGAGGGGAACCGACTGTCCTGAGGTCCCAGATGGGCCGGACTGGTCATCTTGATCCAGTTGGACAGAGCTGCTGTCATCACTGTGGGCCTCTTCTGTGGGTGGAGTGGACATATCTGGACCCTCTTGTCCGGTGACGTTGGGTAGGGGTCCTGCAGGGGTGTAAAGGCATGATTATTGCATCTGTGTGTGCCATGGTGTGCAATGGGTGGGTGACCGTGTACCCCAGTGCTTGAATTCCTGTGTAGGACCTTGTGTGATAATGGTTTAGTGGGGTGTATGGGTATGTGCAGTGGCCATGCTTTGGTGATGGGTGTCCATGCTTTGGTGTTACATGCAGGGCTTGGGTTTGGGATGTGTGGTTTGTGATGTTGGGACATACGTGAGGAGCTGGAGTGATGGGGGTGAGGGCAAGGGTGGGGGTATGTGATAGCATGCAGGTGGGTGGGGGATGAAGTAGTTAAAGGTTTGACTTACCAGAGTACATTCCTCCTGCTACTCCTGCGAGGCCCTCAGGATGCAGTAAAGCCAAGATCTGCTCCTCCCATGTAGTGAGTTATGGGGGAGGAGGTGGGGGTCCGCCGCCAGTCCTCTGAACCGCACGGTGGTGTCTTGAGACCACGGAACATACCTTCCCCTGTAGGTCGTTCCACCTCTTCCTGATGTCATCCCGTGTTCTTGGGTGCTGTCCCACTGCGTTGACCCTGTCCACGATTCTTCGCCACAACTCCATCTTCCTAGCTATGGTGGTGTGCTACACCTTTAATCCGAATAGCTGTGGTTCTACCCGGATGATTTCCTCCACCATGACCCTGAGCTCCTCCTCAGAGAACCTGGGGTGTCTTTGCGGTGCCATGGGGTGGTGTGGGTGATGTGTGGGGTGGTGTGTGTTGTGATGTGTGGGGTGATATTTAGAGGTGTGTTGTGTGAGGTGCTTGGATGTTGTGTGAGTGATGGTGTTGAGTGCCTGTGGATGCTAGTTTGTAGATGGTGGTGTCTCTGTCTGGCCTTCAGTCGCAATTGTTGACGTAAGGGATTGTGGGTGATGTGGGTGTGTGTTTTATATTGTATTGGGTGTGTGGCAGTGGTGTCTGTATGTGTATCAGGTGTGTGTATTTGGAACTGTCCAATGTGGTAGTGTTCTGTAAATGTGTGTGTATTTTGAGCGCAGTGGTGTGTACCGCCAATGGAATACTGCGGTTGAAAGACCGCCGCGTGGATTCGTGGGTCGTGATAGTGTGAGCGTATTCCTGTTGGCGTGACGGTGGAGGTTTTGCTATCGCCAGTTTATCACTGACCTTTGGTGTGGCGGACTTGTGTGGGTGTCTGGATTTTGGTGGATTCCGCGCTGTGGGTCATATTGACCGTGGCGGAATTCCGCGGCCGCGGCGGTGTGTTGGCAGTCTTCTGCACGGCGGTAAGCGTCTTTTACCGCCAATGTTGTAATGACCCCCATAGTGTTTTGGGCCGCAGTAGGGTCCTGGAGACATATATAAAAGAAATACATCAGTCAATTAGAAGTCTAAAATTCAGACTGAACCTCAAACCCTTAAGACTGGGTAAAATCAGATGCAATACTGCATCCTCCAGAGCCACTGTGAGGGCTTTAATACAGAGATTGGCACAGCGTGGAAGCGAGGCGGTACAATCTTGTGATTCAGCAGCTGTAGACATAAGTAATCAACCCGCATGACTGGGCATGCAGGATGACCTAAGGAATGTAAGAACCACATTTATTAATATGGTTGTCCTTAGGTCTAAATATAAAAAGAAGACCCAGGATGTACTCAGTAAAGCTCTACGTTTTTTTACGAGAGAGCAAAACCAAAAAGCTGAGAAAGCCAACCCCCAACTGTTTAAAACTCCTAAAAGCAGCACCTGCAACACCTAAAACACCCCCATAAGGCATCAAAATATCAAGTTAGGAGAGAATATAGGCAGTTTCAGGGCCTCAAGGGGTAAAGTTCAGAGTTGGCTCAACCCAAAGCATCCTGAAGGACCCACGCCCGTATTAGGTGAAATGGCGAGGACACCTCCTGTAAATGCACAAACTATTGTTCAAATAGGCTATGGTCGGTTGCCTAAAAACAGCTGGGCTTGTAAGAAACAGAAGTGGGTTAGTAGCGCTAGAAACCGTAATCTTTTAATAAGAAAATTAAAGAAAGCCAGACTAAGCATTATTTGGTGGCATAAAAGTACCCTAACAACGAGCCGTAGTCAACTACCACTGAATGATACCCCAGGGAGCCCACCATCCTGCGACGATCCTCAAGCTGAGGATTCAGAACTGGTGTTTTTAGAAAGTGTCAGAAGGTATAGTCGTACTGTAGAGAGGTTTTTACGCTGCAGAGCACTATGAGAAGTTTAGGTTTGTTAACCTAGACCTTCTGAACTCCTCCAATCAAGGTGTTATACCTATACACCAAGCCGTACAAACACTCATAGAATGATTGTTACATGATGTGGGGCCTAACGATTTCTTCCAGCTACGTTTTCAGGGGCAGGGTCTCAACAGTAACAGACTTCTGTTCATCAGACGGTCATCTCAGGATGTGTTTGACGCTGTGACTTTTCTGGAAAACCTGTCTAAGCTTTTACAGAGCAAGGCTGAATTAATGGCGTACAAGACCTTCAGTATCATTGCCCTCATTGTTAGGGGTCATGAGGGTGGTGCGTCCAGAACCTTAAAGAGTGTCATGTACTGTAAAGTCATCGGCAAGAAATATCGATGGTTGCACGACTTTAACTCCGGAGCTACCAATATGAGTCTGGCGACGAGCATCGCAGGGTTGTTGGTGGACCGAGCTACCCCAGACAACGTCATTATGACTATGGCGGCGGCAGCCCACGAGGCGCTTCAAATACCCCCAACAGACTGGTTGGTTTTGGGGACCTGGGACTTTTAGAGAACCAGTTTGCTGTTACGGTAAAAGTTCTGTACCACAGCGGTTCTTGGAAGTACTTTACTACTAATGAGAATGTGAAAAAAAGGCTGTTTATGTGATACATCACGAAAAACACTTTTACGGTATCTTGAATCTGAAGAGTTTTCTCGGAGCCAAATACGTGTGCGAGCATTGCAACCACATATATAACAACCGGACTGGACACCAGTGTGAAATGCACTGTGAAATGAGTCAGAAGGACGGGTGAATCGATGACGACACACAGAAGGTGAACTGTTCGACGTGTAAGATGTTTTGTCGGTCGCAAGACTGCTTAAACGTACATATCAGCCTCACACAGTGCATCCGTAAGTTAGACTGTAGGACTTGCGGGTGCTACAAGGCCGCCAACAATGATTGTAAAGGTATGCAATGTCCCAGGTGTAAAGCGTATTTTATAGCTGGAACAGCACACAAGTGTTACATGCTCAAAGGCTCCCCCAGAAAACAGAAGACTATATTGTATTCGATATAGAGTGTACGCAGGAGACGGGTGTGCACCAGCTTAGCTACATTTACTCCCAACTTCTAACACCTGATGAAAACTGGGAGTTTGAATGCCGGTCATGTGTGAACGATTTTCTCAACACGTTCATGCATATACTACGAGTATACAATGCTGGCTCACAATTTGAAAGTGTACGACTCGTTCTTTATTCTCCAGGACCTGATTTGTGAAAAGCTGGACGTGGAGCTCATCACCCAGGGTTCCAAAATGATGCTGTTAAAGGTTGTGCCTTTTGAAATTAAGTTCATAGACATCTTGAATTTTTTGACCATGAAGTTGGCAAGTTGACAAAAGCCTTTGATTTTAAAGGCTGTAAAGGATGTTTCCCTTACTTTTTTAACACATGGGCTAATCAGAATTACAGGGGTCCTATGCCTCTGCCCAACAGTTACGGCGTCGAGTACATGATGCCATCTGTAAAAGAGAGCTTTCTACAGTGGTACGATGAAAACTGTGAAAATCGGTTTAATTTTCAAACAGAGTTGAAAGCTAACTGTCAGGTGGATGATCTTGCGAAAAGCACGCAACCTTTTCAGAGACGTTGTGGTGAAGATGACGAAACGGGTCAGGATTATCAAAACCAAATCCCGTAAGAGGAAAGAAATCGTGGGATACCTAGACCCATTTAAGAACATTACTCTGGCTTCCATGTGCATGTCCATTTATCAGCACATGTTTTTAAACCTGAAACTAGAGCTTTAGTACTGCCTGACCTCTATAATTTAATAATATTTATCGATGTTGAGACGGCTGTTCTATGTTGGAAATACGCCAAAGAGTACCCCACAACGTGTAACAATATAAACATCTTCATAGAGTGCTTCACAACCACTCCGCTCGTCTAGAGCTTTACAGGTTACTGGATAAGCTTCAGCATCGCTGTTTGTACCACAACACTGACTCTGTTATTTTTGTGAGTAAAGAGGGTGATGAAGATCCTGCACTAGGTGAATATCTAGGGGATTTGACCAGCGAGCTCGAAAGGGATGGGTACATACTCGAGTACACTTCCTCCAGACCCAAGACCAACAGTTTAAAAACATCTAACAACAAGGTTTGCATGAAAGTCAAAGGTATCACTTTAAATGTCAGCAATACGGTTAAAATAAATTTTGACAGTCTAAAGGGCATGGTGCACGAGTACTATGCATCGAGCGGTCGCAAAAATAGTAAAGCAATAGTCGTAAATCACCCTAGCATAGTCCGGTCCAGAAAAAGGTGGGAAAATACAACACAGCCCTTGTATAAAACCCTGCAAGTAGTGTTTGATAAAAGGGTCCCTACTGAGGACTACAAAACACTGCCATACGGGTATTAAAAGACACTAGAGGGGCTAACCCCCAACCGCTATGGACACCAGGCTGCAACATCCATTCTCCTGCATTTTAGCAGGTCCCTCATATAGCGGTAAAAGTTATTTTATAAAGAAACTGTTAGAAAATGCTCCCCGTGTTTTATCTCAGACCCCTAACAACATTGTATGGCTTTATTCCAGCTGGCAAGATCTTTACACGGAACTATCACTTACGTTCCCACACATCAGATTTATAGAAAGCATCGACGATGACTTGTTAACTAAACACCTTGTAAACATGGTCATTGTGGATGATCTCATGCGCCAAGGCGGAGACCGAGATCGAGAGGGCTTTTACTCAATATTCACATCATCATAATCTAAGCATATGCTGCATCGTGCAGAACTTGTTTTACAAGAGTAAGAGCAGTCGTTCTATAACTCTCAATGCCTCATACCTGGTCTTATTTAAAAAGCCAGCTACAACCTTCAGATATCAATTATAGCTAAACATGCAGTTTTTCATGGAAGCATTAAACGACGCTGCCACAAGACCCCACAGCTACTTCCTGGTAGATTTAAAACCCAATACTCTAGAAGACTACAGACTGCGCTCTGGTATTTTCCCACCTGACTTCCCAGTCGCTTACACGCCTAAAACAGTCCCCAAAGCCTATAAAATGACCCATTAAAAAGACTTTATAACATTTACACTCTAAACCCTATATTATAAGGTCTCTACCATGTCTGCGCTGTTACGGCATAATTTAGACCTCCTAAAAATGCTGGTCACAGCCAGCCCCCTGAAAATAAAGGCTATCCTGTGCATGGTTTCAGACAATTTGGTTTCTGCCGTTTCAGAAATAGCCCTAAACACCCTAAAAGACAATGTCCCGATATCAATAAGCCAGTTCCCCGTGCTGAAGAAGAAGTGCCACATCATTAAGAAGCTCAGCAATAAAAGACCGTTGCTTCTTTCTAAAAAGAAACTGGTCAAATAGTCTGGAGGTTTTATAGGGGCCCTGCTGGGTATAGCTATCCCACTAATTACAGGTCTCCTGTCGAGGACGTGATGGAGCATGCCCAAAACATTGACCTTGTGCCTCGCCAACAGCTGGAACAGTTAGGCCCTTTTACCACTGACGTCTGGGACATACGCAGAAATGAGACGCAGCATCTCGATGCTGAGATCAAAGCCATTTTGAACCGAATCGATTTAAAACCACACGACAAAGCAGGGGTTTACTCAGGAGCCCTGCAAAACTTTTTATAGCATTACAAAAAATGGAACACTGAATAAAAAAAACGGACTCAGTGTACACCCGACACGGAACAGCCGCCAGCAGACCCGGTAGTGCCTCAAGACCCAAGATGCCCAGACACCACGGATGCCTTTGTCGAAGACCTTTTCAAAAATATAAGTCAGCAGTATAGAGGGGCGCCGCAAATGCTGCTCGGTATAATGACTGCTACTAAAGATCTGACCTCTTGGAACGACTGGGTGAATTTGTTTACAAGGAACAACCAGTTGCTGGATCACACATGTACGATCTGGTCAGTGGTCTCACGCACAGCAAAACACTATCGACCCAAAACGCTCCTAGAGGATGGGAGTAGTTCCTACAAGCCTCTGCGGAACTCAACATTCCTTCCATGATTGACGGTAACGTCAACCACCGGCGAAGGCTTGAAAGTTTGAAAGATCCAACCCCTGGTATTTTTACCATGAGTCCTACCGTGTCGACATCACTTTTCTTTCTGCAGTTAACACCGTATAAGAGCTGTGACACTCTACATATGGAGCCTAAAAAGAGACTGTTCAAAATGAACACTTGGCTACTGCTCTAATGCTATTATGATATTTGAACAGTTGTACAGTTTTGTGAAAAGGTTCACGTCTCGAAAGATTTTTGCTGCATTTATTTCTTTACCCTTGTCAATGTTTGTGCTGAAAACTGTTTGTAATAAACACTTTTAACTTTTCAACAGTAGTCGAGCATCTTTTTTAAGATGGTTTTAAAATGTGGGGCGTGTGAATAAAAAATGCATAGTTTGAATTAATGTTTAAGATTTTTTTATTTTAGACAATCATCAGTACAAATAGAGGTGTTACAAGCTCTTACACTTTTGACAAACACTGTATTCTGTTTTAACAACGCTCAACATAGTCCTTGAGTTTTCATTCACATATTGCATAACAATTCCGTTGTTGTTTACTAGATCGGCGGAATACAGATAAAAAAAATTCTAAAAGTCATACCCCCAGACATTTCACTAATAAAATATACACAATGTTCCCCACAGGCTATGGCTTGAGAATTCTGTACACGCATCTTGTTATACTCGACCGTCGGCGATGCTTTTTTTTACATATTTAAATATTGGTTTTGTATAAGTGTTATGCTCTGGTAACTCCCAGAAACAGGGCTGCCCAATGTGTACCACCCTTGTAATGCAGGTTGGTTTTAAAGATGAGTGTGCAGGGTCTTTCTGGTCCTCTCTCCCCTGGTAGCCCGTCACTAGGAAATACCCCAAAAAGTATTTCTTAGCATATTTATGACTGCTTAAGAAGTCACATGTGTGCACAGTGTCCATTTTACAGTCTTTTAATGACAGTCAAACATAATCTGTCAGGCGTGATTGACTTGGATGATGCTATTGAATACAGAGAATACTACCATGTTCACGTTGGTAGCCAGCACCTGTGTAAAGCGTTTTCAGCTTTTAGAGTTCCATTTCTGATCAAGTTGTAGTAATCACCATCTTCCATGTCAGGAGTCAAGTCGAACACGAAAACAGCGTATAGCCGGTCCCATATCCCTCTCTTGAAATGACTCCAGAGTCATGCAGGTGTTTCACCATTATCGAGACCAGATTGAGAAATTCCCTGACAAAATTGGATCTTCCAAAACTCGGGGTGAACGGTTTTGTGGGAATAACATCTCCCTCATGGACAAAAGTGGTGTAGTTGATGTCGCAGTGCTTGAAGTTGAAAGGGTTAGAGGTACAGAGACTGCTAAAAGCTGTATTGTCCACAAACCCTGTGATGATGAGTTTCGGGAGTTGCCCCAGAAATAGATTTTCCTGCTGCGTTAATCTAATACTGGCGAGTATGCTGAATATCTTCAGAGCCACTCTTTCAATGGCGTGCTTGGCGTTCGATAGTTGTAAAGCTTTGGCGTGGGTCAGTCTGACGCTCAGTGACACTTTCACTCTCTTTACAAACAGGCTCGCGGACAATATAAGCATTTCACACTTTTCCGCATTGCCACTGATGAGACAGAACGCGTCCTTGTTGCGGTTGAGTTTGATCTTAAGATCGATACAGTTGACGAGAAGTTTATCTTGGAAGAAAAGATCTGAATGTATGCGCCCCAGGAGGTCAAACTGTCTACTGCCGGCGGCGAAGCTGGCTCTTTTTTTAAAACCACTGTTGCCCCCGTCCAACACCGTGTCTTCAAAATGCGCTTGAGTATCTTTGTAGAAGAGCCCCGCTGAAAGCTGTCTGTCCAGGGCTTCACAACTGTAATTTAGAACACTCTCTATGTAGGCTCTGTAGGAGTACATGTTATCACTTTGCGTGACGAATCAATCGCCCAGGTTAATGTCCACCTGATTAAACATGGTTGCGATGTAGTAGGCGATCGGTACCCCTTTGGCATCGCCTCGATGTTGGTGCCGTTTCCGTTTTGCTTTTGCAGACGAGGTATAGCAGAGTGTTGTTGAGATCCAAATACATATCCGTGGACCCCGACACAAAAAACTCTATCTGCACCAGTGGCATCAGAGCGGCTAGAGATACTTCCATGAAAAAACTGTTCTCAATGCTGGTCTGTGTGGATTTTAGAGAAAACAAACCTAGCTCAGATTTGACACATTCACCCGAGGCGCAGTGTACGAAGGCCATGATAGCTGATTTTAAAAATATTCGCACTAGAGTGTGTTCTCTTCTTCTTCTTGGAAGATCTCTTCTGTCTTACAACTCTTCTTTTGTGTGAGCCTTTTGAAGACGTTCTCTGTTTTTTATAGGGCACTGGTGGGCCCCTGCACCTCAAAGCCCTTTGCTTCCTTTTAACACCCGCACACACCTTGTACAACAATCCAGCTCATTCTTGGAGCTGTTTGCTCATGGACTCAGCAACAGCCGACGTTACAGAGACCACAACATCATGGGCTATGTTCGTAGCCCCTGCTTTAACGTGAGTTTTTGTAATTTTGTACCCTCTTCTCAAGAAAAGCAAACAAACTAAACAAACTCCGAA
Source organism: Pleurodeles waltl (assembly GCF_031143425.1). Classification (NCBI taxonomy): domain Eukaryota; kingdom Metazoa; phylum Chordata; class Amphibia; order Caudata; family Salamandridae; genus Pleurodeles; species Pleurodeles waltl. The sequence continues at coordinate 682,967,859 of NC_090437.1, read as the reverse complement.
AGAAGCCCCCCAATCCGGTCCCGTACATAACAGGGGCCCTTTGAAAGTATGGCAGCAATCCGCCATAGCCGGCCTGAACTCTATAATAGTCGCTGTTCATAGAGGGGTCCGGTTAGGTTTCACGATGACCATCGCAAATGCCTGATAGTCACTGTTGTGGCGCAGCCTTAAAGGAAGCTTAACATTACATTTCCCGTATTTAAAGGCCACCGACTCTGACTGATCGTCGTAGACCATAATGGTTATATTCTCAAAATGTTTTTTAGAAATTGCCACGTAGTCGAGTTTGTGATGTTGTATATTAACCATTGTGTTATTTTCTCCCTTCATCGGGACCCATCTCAACAATGGCGAATAACTATCCCCTATCCTCTGAGGTTCTACGATGTCGCTATACATGTAGTGTCTACAATCCACTGTTACTTTCAGGACACGTAGGGTCTGGATCCAGCTGTCTTTTCACATGTTGTACGGTCCCTAAAACCCTTTGCAATTTACCGGTACAGGCAAACCTGCTATCGAGCTCCGGGTCTTTAAGAAACACTTTTCTTCTAACATTATCTGAAACCAGATGTATATTCGAATACTCTTCAACGCCGGCTATGGCTTTGTTGATGGCCTCAACCACCGCTGCAGCGGTGGTGTAATACCCATGCCTGAAACTCATGGGGAGGCTCCAGAAGTCCTGAGAGAGCTTTATGATATATTTAGCCTTGCAATTTGTAAATGCATTCCACGTTCTAGGGTACTTTATCTCCATTAGGGCCACCTTCTAGGACCCTTTTAGGTCCACCAGTTTAGCCAGTTTCACTGTATAATTAGAAATCTGATTGTCGGGGAGCATGTCCTTCAAGGCGTTGGACAGCAACGTAACATAAAAAGGAGAGGTCTCCATCTCGGCGCTTACAGTGCAACCTCACACCCCATGCAGCGAGCTGTCAAAAACCCAACTGTTAAATTTCTCGGGCCACCCCCTACATTTGACCAGAGCCTGTCTCTTAGCTCCGCTGCCTTTCATTTTCAGAACCTTTTCAACCCTGTACACCCTGTTTAGATCGTAGGGCACCTTTTGTAACTCTTCATTGTAAAAGACACTTGTTACCTTTTCCTCATCGTAGTCCTTCAACTTGTAAATATATATCCCTTCTTAAAACTCTACACTTTCCACTATGAATATCTCGCCGCTAAATGTCTGTTGGTAGCCTTTGGTGCAGACACCCTTCAACTTTGAAACCCTGACATGATCCCCTTCTTTTAAAACAGGTTTCTTGACCCTTGCCGCGAGACGACTCCCGTACACAGTTCTCCACACCATTAACAAATTATCAGCTGTTCCCTCCACGGGGCACATTTTGATGGTCCTATAAACATCTATAAAAGCCTGTAGAACATCCACGTATCTGTAGGTATTGATGGCTGTGAAAAATCGCCACATCTTTGATTTTAAAGTTCTGTTAAAACGCTCTACAACCGCTGCTTTTACCTCAGTGTACGTTAGACAATGCTGAACAGCGTGCTGCTTTTATAATTTCTGAAAAGGTTTGTTTAAAAATGATTTTCCAGCGTCTGTTTGTAGTTCTTGAGGTACTCGACCTCTCGCAAAGATGACTTTAAAGGCGCAGAGTCGCTTGTACCACTTTTATTGTTTAACGCTTCTGCATAGGCGTACTTGGACAATACGTCTATATACATTACGCCGTTGTTATGCTTTGCTAGATCTTGAAGACTGATTATGTCCGCCTGCCACTGATAATCTAGCTGAGCTCTAACGACTGTGGCCCTCCTCTTAAAACATCTCCTGGCTGGTTTGTGGAGTGAATACGCTTCTTCCCCAATAACCAAGTCTTCACCTCTGATCGGTTTACAGATTCATTTTCTACTCAAGCCCTAATAAACAGAGCTTCTAGGCTTCCAAAGCTTGCAACCCCTAGTGTATCATAATAAAGCTTCCTGAACATGTCCTTTGACATGATAGATGTCGTTACAACCCATGAAGTGAAAGACGCGTGTTTAGTGTAAGAACATTTTATTTAAAAAAATAAAAGTGTGTAAGCACAACATAAACACAGTGTACTTGACATTTCACGGTACATAGCTCATCGCTATCAATGCTGCTGGACACTGTGAGGCCTTTTGACTACGTATACATAGTACAACACATGTTACACATATTACTCAGAGCCGTTCCTTTTACTAGGTCTCAGCGTCACAAGCTTTGATATTTTTATAGCTATACACTCAATAGCTCTAGACATGACTTTCCGCTCCCCCTGCCTATAACTCTGGATGCTCAGGATACTAACAGCATTCAACAGTTCATACAGTTCTAAGTCGGACAATACAGAACCTTTATTTGTGAAATAATCTTCAGTCAAAAGTTCCAAAGCACGGTGTAGCCCGGTCAGTGGTGAAAGTCTTAACTCATGTGCATGGTCTTTGTACGCGCTCCAGTATTTATCTGTTGCGGGTAGCCATGTGTTGATACACTAGTTGGCGATACACACAGGGCTGTCACACTGCAAGGTAGCAGGAGGTTCCGAAATGTTCAGATAACGCAGAGTCACAGGGTATATTTCAGCTATTCTTTCCTTAACCAGCACGTATATGAATCTCCCAATACATGTGTATACTGGGTGTAACACAGAGACATCTTGCACCGCGACACTCTGATTCTCGTCCTAAAAGTGAGTAAGTATGTAGCATTAAATAACACAGTTATGGTCCACTATCCGCAACCTCTGTATTTTTCAAACCATTTTCGGAGAGCTAAAGACCCCATTCTTCTATTTTTATGATAAATATCACACATTCATCTTTCTATGACCCTTTCTATCAATCTTTTGTCAAAATAGGTACACAGCCCCTCCATACTTTGAGATTTGAGCAGGGCTCAACCACGTACAAGATCTCATTGACTGCTGCTGCCAAGACCCTAATCATATCAGCGTGGACACATTTCTTCACAGCTGACAACCCGTACATCACCCTTAACAATGTCCATACCTTGGGAGGGTCTAACCGGCTACATATGTGTCGAATTGTTCTTGCAGTGTACGACTCATATAGACAGTTGTGAGCCTCCTGCTGTGGCTCGTTAATTTTCTGCCCATAACATAGGTTATAATAGTCACGTTTAACACATGTGTTCACAACGGTCGCCGCAAAACCTTTAACAGGCCATATGGCCTCATAGGGTACACCCGGAGTTTCCTTTTCAAAATCACTGCTATTGTAGGTGCAAACACATTTCTTATGCAGCTCTTTGTTCTGGCTTGTAACACTTTCAGACTATCTGGAACAGCATAAGCAGTAAAAATTTATGTTGTTAACCTCTGGCGTGGACCCTTCTAGAGCATCTCTTTTTGCGGTTGTTTTCTACAGTTCAAACTGAAAGGAAAAGACAAACTATTAGTTAAAAGTATGATATCAGCATATGCACATTAATTGTCTATAGAGTCTTTTTTACTAACCTTAGCTTTTTCGCTACACTCAGCGGCTGCTCTGAAATCTTGCGAGTTGCATATGTCCATTGGTGTATAAGCAGCTTTGGAGTTTACACTTGCTGGCTGTGTGACCACAGCCTCTGGATAAGGGTCCTCCTGATAGCCCATATCTTCATAGACTGCCGAATTTGGTGGTGCTATACCTTCTTCATCATCTTTAGTGTCGACGAAGTTGATTGTATCATTTAATTCATCTTTCGAGGCTTCGCTGCCACTGCTGTCAACCTTAATAGGGGATATCAGTTGCTGCAAATCCTTGAGGCTGAGCTTTTCAAGCTGCTGACAAAGTTCCTCTTGAAAACCGGTGACGTCAGAACCCCCATATTTAGGGGCAGCCGGCTGTGCATTCTCATCCAACACCAGAGGTGTTAGGGTCCGATAATATCTATTGATAGTGTTCTGGGCCCCAGAGTAGGTGGCTTTTCTGGTGAGCGGATTGTATCTCTTCATAATGCCTTGACAACCTATTTGAGCAATGGTTCACGGTTTGGCATGCTGCTCTAGCCGCCTCCTGATACGTATTCAATGGTACAAAAAGGGCGTACGCCTCTACAACACATAGGGGTCACATGCTCTCCTTGATGGCGCTAATACGTTGAGGGGTTACATGTAACGCTATCCATATGTCACGACCTTTGCAGCATTTGCCCAGCCCCTCTTTTTGGATTAGCCGGCAGTGTGACGGTTTGGCCTTACAATCCCCATGCTCCACCCTGTGAGGTGGATCCCCCAAGCAGCCACTTGGTCCTGAATGTCTGACATGCCCAGACTTGTCCTCTTAGGCCATGAAGCATGCTGCACACCTGCACCGCCACCATTTCACACAACCGTTTGACCTACACACTAGGGACAGCATCAGGGCACGTGACTAACACGGCATCACACCATGTCACAACCCACATGACTCACCTACACCTACGTCATTGCCTATGTCATCACGGGGCGGGGTACCCATGTCACTGCCTACGTTATCACAGGGCGGGGCACCAGACAAAAATGTTTGATGGAAGGTATCCCCCTATACTACTGGTGTCAATTTATGGGATGTAATAGATGCTTCGCAAATGTGAATCAATAAGTTTTCTTTAACGAATACGTTTAATAGTTCAAAGTATCCAAATAAAACAAGCATATCATTGCACAGTCCATATTTCCACAAAACTGCCCATATTTTTCCTTGAACTTCTGTTAAGGTACAATCACCGGCTTGTAATATTATTGTGTACCTGAACCTTTGTGTCATACATTTGTTTGCCAACATTACATTTTGTGTGAATGTGTACCAATCATCACGTACTTCAGCGTTAATGACAAAATAGTCCGAATGAGTGGCGCTCTCATACCTGGGATTTGCATAGGTGGGTTGGTTCAGGCTCCGACAGGGGACAGCTAGTGAACAGGGGTGTCTGCAGAAGCTGGAAGAGTTTCTTACTGCCCGGAGAGGCTGCTATTTTTGCAACTTTAGAAACCTATAAATCCCAATAAGCCAGTACATTTTTTGCTGAAAATTGTGAATAATTGGTTTTACACTATTGCTACATAATATGCAGGGATCATGCATACTGCTAGTAAATCTTGCATTACAATTTTTTTATAATCACGTTTGCATCACATGTTATCTGTCCATTCATTCAGTAATGCGTTTTCATTTTTTTGGATATCTGCTTTAAGAGCATGAAAAAACGAGGCACATGTCTGTGCAAGGAAAAACCCCAACAAGCAGCAAACACCAGCTTTGACATCCAAGAAGCCATTGAAATAGTTGCCCAGTAAGATCCAGGCAGGCAGAAATGCGGGGCTGCAAGTAACTAAAAGTGGTCAAATAGATGTTCAAATACTGTCCGAGTCTGACAAACTGCTCTTTTTGATGCCTTCTTCTTTTGGCACTGGTGCTGGTATTGGAATGCACGCTTTTGTCTAATTTCATTTGGCTTTCTCTTTTGCTAATGCCACAAAAGCAACAATAGATGCCCTGATACATTATATAAAACTTTGGGGCATATTTATACTCTGTTTGCGCTGAATTTGCGTCAAAAATTTTGATGCAAATTCGGCGCAAACCTAACACCATATTTATACTATGATGCCCGACCCCGCAAACGTCAAATTTCCTCTGTGTGCGTCATTTTCTGGATGCGGGAGACCGCCTTGCGTTAATAACATGCAAGGTAGGCGTTCCCGTCCAAATAATGACTTTAAGGCCTGCGCGCCTTATTTATACTCCTGTGTCATTTTAAAGCAGAGGAGGGGGCGGGCCTTAAAAAATGTCGCACAGCCAGATGTACGCTGATTTTTAACACCTGGGTGAGGGCAGGCGTTAAGGGGTCTGTGGGCTCACTTCCATGGTCTCTGACCATGGAAGCAGTCCAGAGGTGCCCTTCCCTGCCCCCAGGGACACCCCCTGCCACCCTTGCCCACCCCTGGAGGACACCCATGGATGGGGGGACCCATCCCAGTTAAGTACAGGTAAGTAGAGGTAAGTATCATTTTTGTATTTTTTTAAAGTGGCATAGGGGGGCCTAACTTGGGCCCCCTACATGCCACTGTACCCAATGGCCATGCCCAGGGTCCCGCCTAGCACGTAGGAATAACGTTAGCCGGCGGTAAATTTTTTGACGCAAACCATATGGGCCTTTGTCACTGACAGACACAGCAACACGCAGGCTTACAGGAAGCTGAAAGTACAATTCGTTTACTTTCCCAAGTTACCTGATACATGTACTAATGTCATTGTAGACCCCCTGATGGTAAATAGTGAAATTCCTATACTTTCATGGAATTTTGCAGGGATCTCCAGCAAAGTTGCCAATCCCGTCTGGAACATTTTCATGGACTCTTCATAAAGTGCTTGTTCAGGAATTTTGGGTAGTTTCTCCAGCTCGGAGAGATGAGTATGTCACCTATTGTAATAATGCAATTCTATCTACTAATGGTAGACCCTGAGGCGGGTTGATAATTTGGCTTAAGATATCAATGAATTGTCACATCAAAAACTGGATATCCCTTCTCCAAACATTTTGGGGCTAATCATTAGGCCTGGTAAAGGAGTTCCATTACCATCTTGAATATCTACAACCATTTGGTCCCCAAAAACAAACAGTTGGCTATTTTCACCAAGTTGGAAAATCTCCTTTCTTCTTTTAGTAATTCCGAGTTCACGAAGTTAGCCGGAGACTTTAATGTCACATAAAAACCCATAGAGTTTATTGCATCTATAATCTAAAGTGGAGACCAAACCTTGGGTGTTCCATTTCTGGCGGCAGATCCTATTAAAGTGTGAAGCGCAGCCACTTTCCAGTTGCCTCACTATCCCTTTCTTTCTGACTTAGGGCATGCAGTGAGATGTCAAAGTCTGACAGATCTAGGGCTTTTACATTCAATATAGGTTACAAAAAAGTTGAATCAATTATTTTATTTTAAGTTCTAGACTGTGGGGAGATTTATGTGATTTTAAGATATTACCCAGAAGTAATAGCGATCATAATTATCTAGAACTAATTCTTTCTGGCGATCTCCTTTTGTAAGTTGTCTGCCTCTTCAGCAAAGGCCCAACTTGGCCCCAGTGTTACTAACAACACCAGGGGCATCACATGGCCATCTATGACCAATAACCCAGCTCTGTTGTCCCAAGTTTATACTGTTTTGTCTTCTCTTCTTGACACCATTTTAACACTGTTCTTTCCCAAACAAGCTAGCAATGGACAGCCATCTTTCTCTCTTCTAGTCTCTTAAAGATTATTGTCATGGCCATCTCGACAAACTTCCAGTGAAGTGTTGAAAATCACTCTTTGGTACCATAAAGATTGCTGTCAGGATTAGACATGCCTTATGAAGGCAAACAAATCCCATAATCCTGCCTCTGTTTGACACGTTTAGGCAATCTTACAAGCAAATTCTCACACGTAAGCAGCATAGGTGGGATGAAACCATTTGGCATGGTCTGTTAGACGCTGCCTAAGGTGGACATGAGGCCGTGTTCTGGCAGATCTTGTCCCATGGTCTACCTCTTCCACAGATCACTTTATTCCTTCAATTATCTGGGAAAAGTACTTTTGGGAGCTTTATGCTGATATTCAACTACACCATTCTAATTTATATCCCGCTCCCCTTGTCACCTTTGCAGACAACAAGCTGCTCTTTTCACTCACAGAAACTAGGTTGGCCATTGGATCTTTACACTCAGGAAAGGCTCCAGGGTCGATGCCATGCCTAGAAATCTTTTATGAAGCAGGTTGGACATCTGGGCCCCTTACATGGATAGCCTTTCTAATGAAATACTACAGGGTGCTGTTTTACCCCCTAAAGCGTGAGTTCATATTATTCCCTTTTACAAGACAGGAACAACCCCAAAAACTACAAACCCATAGGTCATCTCCATAATTTGCAAAAAATCCTCTTCTCCCAGCTTCTTACTAAACTCCAGGACTGGTTGAACAACGCCAAAATTATTTTTCCCTTCAAAGCTAGGTTTTGACGTAGGATCAGCAATTTTGACTAAGTTCTATGGTTTACACTCATCACATGTAAATATGTTACTCTTTTGAAAGACAGCTTTTATGTGATTTTTGATCTTACGTCCACCTTCCATTTGGTCCCTAGACACACTCTTTGGGAAGTCCTCGGGGATCCTGGAGTTCCTCACCACATATTAGATACTCTTATCAGGCTCCATCAGTGAAATAATGCACAGGTTAGATGGGGAAGTTGGGGTGAAGCCTATACCTGTACATAGGAGCGTTCGTCAAATAAGTATTGATTCTTACATTATTTTCCCTATATATCAATGGGGTTATTGATTATCTTAACTTCGGGGTACTGATGGTGATTGGAAACAAGATCCCTGTGCTCCTCTTTATGGTTGATAACCTTCTTCTGTCTAGGACTCCGTCTGCCCTTCAAAACCTTCTAACTAAATTTGAGGAATTCTGCCATGCCTGAGGCTTTGAAAATCAGTAAACAGAAGACTAAACTTATGGCACTTAGACCCCATAAAGATTGAAACAAGAAATTTACCCTAGGCATTACTGTTTTAAAGTTGATTAATATCTTCCTCTATTTAGGGACAAGGGTTTCCAATTCCCTTTCTTGGTCTTCCCGGTCCTTAAAAGCAGCCTGATTATTCCATATACCTCTGTGGGCATTTTCAAAATGCATAGATCTTCTCTACTCCAGGCAGTATCTCCAGCACTGAAGGTTTTTAGGACTAAAACACAAGCAGCAGCACTGTATGGAGCAGAGTTCTGGGAACTTCCTAACCTTACCCCATTTAACTTAAATGAATTTATGTTCAATAAATTACTACTTCATCTCCTATCAAGTGCATCATTTGTACCCATAATTATTGATACTGCCCTTATGGGAGTTGAACATCTTGCTGCCCTTAAACCCCTTTTTATGTTGAGCTAGGCTTTGGTCTTTCCAAGAACTAGACCAGCATAAAAAGGATCTTTTGGAAGTAAGAAATCCTGATTCGAGCAATAAAATCAAGCGGTTCTTGTACCTAAAGGCACAGTTTTCCAAACTAAGGGGGTGATTCTAACTCTGGCGGGCGGCGCAGGCCGCCCGCCAGAGTTCCCCCCTCCAGAACACCGCTCCGCGGTCAGGAGACCGCCGCGGTGATTCTGGGTTTCCCACTGGGCTGGTGGGCGACCGCCAAAAGGCCGCCCGCCAGCCCAGTGGGAAACAACCCTCCATGAGGATGCCGGCTCCGAATGGAGCCGGCGGAGTGGAGGATGTGCGACGGGTGCAGTTGCACCCGTCGCGAATTTCAGTGTCTGCTCAGCAGACACTGAAATTCTTTGTGGGGCCCTCTTACGGGGGCCCCTGCAGTGCCCAGGATGGCGGTATGGGGTGTCAGAATCCCCAGCAGCGGAAAACCGGCGGGAGACCGCCGGTTTTCCATTTCTGACCGCGGCCAAACCGCCGCGGTCAGAATGCCCTGCGGGGCACCGCCAGCCTGTTGGCGGTGCTCCCCCCGACCCTGGCCCGCCGGGGTCAGAATTACCCCCTAAGTCTTCAGACAATATATGCACTTCCTGAGACCATAACACCTAATGTGAAAGCTCTTATAACAAAAACCTATTGGGCTTCATAGGGAACCACAAGCCGCTTTCTAAATTTTAACTGTATCTTGATGAGATTACCCCTCCCCTTGTGAAAATTAATTTTCATTAAATGTTGATTCAGTATATTCCTCCGAAATGTTGCTACAAATAAATAGTCCTGAGTGTAATAATTGTGGGCACAAAACTGAGGACATTGACAACTTCTTGTTCTTTTGCTCCTGAGATGCTGGCCCCAGAAACAAATGGAATCGCCCTTGTACCTTAAATTGGGCTTATATAATTATCTGATCACCCATAGGATTTTCACCTCAACCTCGTCAAGAAGCGTAGTCTTTTCTGTTAGTAAATATTTGCATTTAGCATGAATCATTTGCTCTAGATTGCCTTGAAATTATTGTTGCTACACTACATGCATCTTATGTGTGTTCAATGGGTTATCAGCTCCTGTTGGAAATGGCTCTTTCTGTGGGGTTATCCTCAAACGTTTTGCTTTCCTCCTCCTATTTCCTGACACTTTTTCTGTTGGCTTTAGGGCTCTAGGCACTTTACCACTGCTATTAAGTGCTAATGTGCATGTGCTCTCTGCTCTAAAACGTGGTATGTTTGGCGTACACCTGTGTGGCATATTTAATTTACCTATAAATCCCTTGTAAAGAGGTATAACATATACCCAGGGGCTGTAAATTAAATGCTAGTAGTAGGCATGCATGGCGGATTGCACCAACCACAGAAGTAGCCACTGTAGTACCTGCATACACAGTTTACTGCCACATTGACTTGGCATTTCAAACTACTTGCCAAGGCCTAAACTCCCCAATTCCGACACCTACGTCATCCCTAAGGTAGGCACTATGTACCCCTATGGGCAGGGTGTTATTCATCTACAAGGTAGGACATGCACTTTTATGTTTTACATGTCCTAGTAGTGACAAACAGCCAATTTTGTTTTTCACTACTGTGAGGGCTGCTGATCTGAAAGGAGTAGCATTGGCCTGTTTGGTCTGTTTGGAATGGTAGTGAAAAATGTGGCTTACTGGTGTAGTTGGATTTTTCATTACTATTTTAGAAATTCTACTTTTAGAAAGTGGGCATTTCTCTGTGCTTATAACTCTAGTGTTTTGCAGCCTGACTCCAATCCACATCTAGGGCAGAGAGAGAGCTACACTTTGTGCATACTTTCTAAACAGCCACAACACTGGAGGGGTTGGGTGTGACAGGATAGGCATCTGATGCATCTGCATACAGACTGTGCTGGGAAGGGGAGAGGTCGTTCACACCTTACATGACAATAGGCTGTGTCCTGCCCTCACACAAAGGGCTGATTGACCCCCTACTACTAATGTCTGGAGCCAGGGGTGGGTTAAAAGGGGTTGTGTTCTACTTGAAAGGGTACTTTTGAAGTCACCCCTTGAACAACAACATTTTTTAGTTTAGTACTGGGGTTCTCACCCCATGATTTTAGAGCACTTTTAGAACTGGGACTGAACCTCTGTCAGAAGGAATGTTGTGCTGCATGAAGGACTCACCTGAACTGCTCTTCTGTTATTGTGCTGCTGCCTGACACTGCTGGGTGGCATAAAGAACTCACTGGTTTGCTTTTCTACTTGCTGCCCTGCTGCCAGTTGCTCCCTGACTGGCCTGCATGTTGTCTATGGTGCTACCTAAAGAGATCGCCATTAGGCCTACTGCTGCCTGCTCACTGCTTCCTCTCAACAGTGTTCTTCCAGGAGCCCACTGCGTGGTGGGTGCTGGTTGAGCTCCTAGTCTCCACAAGTATAGTGCCTGGGGAGGCTTCATTTTTCACAGTTCCGTATCTGGTGTAGAGAGGGTGCCTCATCTTACCTTTGCGGCCCCAAAATCAGTGCATGGTGAATGCTAGTAAAGAAAGTCACAAGAGTCCTTTTTGACTCAGGAGCAAAAATTACCATTGTTGCTAGCACATTTTATCAAGAAAACTTAAGGAAAAGGTGACATTACTGAAAGCTGACATCAAACCTTATGCATATGGTAGGAAACTAATTGAGATGAATGGATATTTATTAGGCTTGACTGAGAATGAACAATGTTATATGTCTCGGTAGGAGTATGTTTCAAAAAAGGGTGACAGGATCATATGTTGGTTTCATCTGAAGAAGATGAGAGTGATGTTAGATCCGAACAGCAACCCTCGCATCATATCAAAGTAAAGTCATGGTGTGATTACAGTAAGGGATTCTAAACCATCTGAAATGCTGTTTTTTGATTAATTGAAGAAAGAGTTTCCCTCAAGTGGTCTTGGATGCATGAAAAGCTATAGCCAAAGGACATAGTTAATTCCAGAGGCATGACCTGTTTGCAGCAAAGTGGGAAATGTACCTACAGCCATAAGAAAGGAGATGCATTCTGAGCTGGAAAAGCTCAAGTCACAAGGGATAATTGAAGAAGTTGAGGGAACTGAATGGCTTGCTCCAGTTGTAGAGGCTTGGAAGTCGAACAGGAATTTAAGATTATGGCCCTCATTATGACCCTGGTGGTCTTCTGACCACCAGGGTAAATGTGGCAGTCCCACTGTCAACAGGCTGGCGGTGCATTATGAGTGTGGTGGGTTGGCGTCTGCCAACTCACCACATCTCCACTCATACCGCTAGGGCGGTTGGAACCACCAGGTCAGAGATGAGCATCTCCAACCTGGCGGTCTTCTGTGAAGCCGGCTTTCTGCCATGGTTAGCACTCCCATGAAAACCATGGCTTGAAAGCTAGCGGTGACAGGGAATTTCTTCCCTGTCACCGGTAGATGACTCTCCCACCCCCAGCAAGCACTAAGCCCCCTTCAGCCACAGCACCTCCCACTCCTGCCACCCTCCAGAGACAGCACCTCCCTCTGCCCTACAGACACAGCGCCCCCTCCCTCTACCCTCCACCCACCTCCCTGCATACATGCACACAGATACCCACACGCACCATGCCTACACCCATTCACCTACACTTTATTCATACACGCATTTACTCACACGCATTCATACACACATTCACTTCAACATTCATACACGCATTCAAGCATGCATACTCAACACAGACAAACACACATTCACCACAACACTCACACTCGCATAAACACATACATACACACTTACATGCATACACGCACTCACTTCAACATTCAGACACGCATACAACCATGCATACATGTATTCATACACACACGCAGACACCACACACTCACGGACGCCCAAAGGGTGGCTTAAATCTGGCTGTATCCGTGATCTGGTGGCAGTCTTCTGGCATCTGAGGCTTTGGCAGTCTTCTGTGAACACCGCCAAAGTCGTAATGAGGGCCTATGTGTGGATCTCAGACATTTAACAAGAATGTAACAGTTATTTGATATCCTCTCCCTAACATTTCAGAATTATTGATGATTCTGGGTGGGACAAGGGTTTCGAGTGTAATAGATCTCACATCTACCTATCACCAGATCAAGCTGGAGGAGACCTCAAATGCTTTGACACCATTTAATACCCATTTATTACCTTTTGGTACTTTGAGGTACACCAGGTTACCCTTTGGATGGGCCTCAGTGGATTCAGTCTTCCAAAGTGCTATGGAGAAGATCTTGAATGGGGGAGAGGGTGTGTGTATATATCAGGATGATGTCTTTGTTTATGGAAAGGATGAGAAAGAACATAATACTCGAGTGTGATAAGTCCTTAGGAAGCTGTGTGATTATAGTCTTATCATCAAGATGAAAAGTGCAAGTTTGGAACCATGACTGTTGATTACTTTGGTCATAGTGTTACTCGTGATGGTGTCACACCCACAACAGATTTGATTGATGCTAGTCAAAGTATGGTTCTGCCTAACACCAAAGAAGATTTGATGCATTTCTTGGGCATGGCCAAATATTGTAATATTTGCTCAGAATTTTGCAGAGGTAAGTGTTAATATGAGGAACTTGTTGACAAAAGGTGTGGAGTGTGTGTGGAGTTCTGAATGTGAAAGAGAATTTGTGGAGATTAAAAGCAGTTTGAGTCTAGCCCCAAGATTGAAGAACTTTGATTTCAAGAAAAAAAACATCATTACGACTAATGCCGCTCTTAAAGGTCTTGGTGCTGTTCTCTAGAAGGGTGGTCTTGGAGCAGAAACAACCATTATGTTCATCTACTGGAGCTTGAAAGAAGCAGAGACTAGGCAGTCTGTAATTGAGAGGGAAGCACTTGCCATACATTGGGCAGTAAGGAAGCTAAAAAAAATCCTATGGGGAGGTGCTTTTGAAATAAGGAAAGATCACAAGCCGTTGTATGTTATTTTCAAAACAAAAGGCATTGACTCTGTATGTGACAGGATCACAAAGTGGGTAGTAGCCTTTAAGGAGTACAACTTTGATGTAAATTATATTCCAGAGGTAGAGAATAAAGTAGCAGATACCTCATCTAGATTAGTACCGAAGGTGAAAATCAGTCAAGAACAGGAAGCAGCAGTTGAAGATGACGCTGAGTTTGTTTGTGAAGTAGACTATGAAATTATTTCTGAATAAAAGGTGGTATTAAGAGATGAGGTCAGATGCTTCATTGCAAGAACCGATGAACTTAGTATGCATTGGTTGGAGGAGCAAAGAACAAGGGAGTGTAGAGTGCACAAGCTATTGGTGGGTGAAAGATGAGATAGCTATGAACAGTGGTCTGTTGTTTAGGGGTACAAGATTGATTCCTCAGATCACACGTAGGGACAAACTGTTGAATCTGGTACATAGTTGTCATCAAGGTATTTCAAAAACATTCAAGAGGCTGCGCTCTTCATATTAGTGGCCAGGTATGGATCTCCAAGCTGAGAGGCTGGCAAGGGAAATGTATGCAATGTGCATTAAGTGAAAAAGCTAATGAATTGATTTCAATTACAGGTTCTTGTAGAGCGCATTCATGCCATAGGCATCAAAGTGCTAAACCATGTGAGCAGAGTGGAAGGGATGTTGCAAAGAGCTACTGCAGGAAAAGTCAAGTTTTAGGTTATTTGCAAAAGGGTACGTAAGAGTTCAAACCTCTAATCTATACTGGGAAAGAATTCCAAAGCTCACCGCAGCCACCAAAAAGGCCCCTTCACTCCATTTAACTTCCTTACAGCGAGGAACCAGCAGCACCGGAGCAGCAGATCTTAAAGGGCAACTAGGAATATACCACTTCAAGGTGAATTGAAGATAGTCTGATCCCTGAGAGTGGAGAGCCTTATGTGTCAAGCACAGAGCTTTAAAAGTGATGTGTTTCCTTATGGGAAGCCAGTGAAGCTGCCTTAGACCCTCTCTGGCTACAGAACGTTTTTGTGGTCCTAGCACTAAATGGGCTGCTGCATTCTGAATAAGCTGTAGCTTATTCAGAGATGATTGATTAATATTCAGCTACAGTGCGTTGCAGTAGTACAATAATGATGTAATCAAAGCTAGTACTATGGATACTCTCAGGTCTTTGGCAAAGGAATTACTTTCTTTTAGGATTTTGACCATCCAAAAACAGGCACTCACTGTACTGTGAACATGCATATCAAATGTCAAGGAGTTGTCAAACATAACCCCCAAATTCTTGGCTACTGTTATGGCAGAGGATAAAGTCCCACAGGACTCAGGTCATCATCAATTACTCCAAATAGGCCTGTCTGCCCCAAATACCAAGACCTCAGTTTTGTCCCCATTCATTTTTAGCCAATTCTGTCTCATACACTGGCTGAATTCCCTCATGCAATTGTGGAACCTATGTGCCACCTCTACCCAGTGATCCCTGATGGACATGATAAGCTGAGTATTGTCCGCATGCAAAGAAACCTGAATACCACAGGAATGAACCAGTTTTGCCAAAGGGGCCACATACAAATTGAAAAGGGTGGGGCTGAGGGAGGTCCCCTGGTGGACTCCGCAAGGAAGTTGAAAGGGGGCATCTCTGTAGTCCTCACAGTTGACCGTGACAGATCTATCTCATAGAAATTACTCCAACACCCCCAACACGGTATCTCTCAGGCCCGCCTTATGCAGCTGCTGCATCATCAACTGGGGAGAGATGGTTTTGAAAGCTGTGGATAGATCCAGTATTACCAAGACAGCAGAACCCCGTGGTCCACCTGTCTGCGTATGGTGTCTGAGGGGGCAATGAGTGCAGATTCTGTACTGTCATACTTCCACAACCCATGCTATGAGGGATCAAGACAGCCATGGGCAAGAAGATAATTGGCTAATTCTTGATTGATGTGCTTTTCAAGGATCTTAGCAGGAGCATGCAGGGGAGAGATAGGGCGAAGACTCTTATGGTTGCTGGGATCTCCCCTGGGGTTTCTTTTTTAGAGGTATAACAATCATCTCTTTCCTAGTCGAGGGAAACACCCATGACTCCAGCACCTCTGCAAAAATAGTTTCAAGCACCTCAGAGATAAGATCCGGGGCCAGCTGTAACACCCTTGTAGGAGGGAGGACCATCGTCTCCTCAACCGAAAAGGAAGAACAAATATCATTTCTACTGCCTTTCTCTATATTCTTGCCAGAGCCCTGTGAATTATTGAAACTGGGGGAAAGCGTAGACTAGTCCGGTCACCCCAGGACTGGAAGCCATAGCATCTGTGGCTCCTGGAATCTGGACGGAAACCTTGAAAGTTGTGAATTGTGGTGTGTTGCAAACAAGTCCATGAGAGGGACACCCTATCTCCAACAAATCTTCTAGAATATTACTGGAGTCAGGATAAATTCCTGAGAACATAGAAACATTCTCCTCAGATGGTCCACCCAAGAATTCTGAGTTACCCTGATGAACACTGCTTTTAAGTGTAAAAGATTGTGCTCATCCCAGAGGATGAGTTAAGTCGTTGAGGGAATTTTATCCCATCCCGAACTGATGGTTTATGTATAATGTGCAAACTCTGGGCCTGATTTATAGTTTGGCGGACAGGCTAATTGGTCACAAATGTGACAGACATCCTGTCTTCCGCATCACAAATTCCTATAGGGTATAATTGGATCATAATATGGCGAATGGGATATCTGTCACGTTTGTGATGGATTAATCCACTTTGCCAAACTCTAAATCAGGTCCTCTGTTGTCTTTCCTTACCACTAGAGAACCCCTAGATATCCTGAAAAGCTCTGTATACGCTCCAAACCTAATCAGCTCTCCCACAACGGATGTCCTGCCTCCTGTATGACTGTCTAGAACTGCTCCCCATACCTGAGGTGCATGCTTTGATAGTAAGGACCATCCGATTGGGGTAAGCAATCATTATCCCCTGTACTAACTCTGAGGAGCCCATCTACTAGGCTAGTCTCTCGCGAACTAATCACGTTACAGTGATTGGGTCCTCTTAACCCTTGTGAAGAGGGATCCAATGGTTTAGGACCTGGAGTACTAGTTCTGCCAGATGTAGGTGAGTCCGAGGGACGATTTACAGAGTCGCAGCCTGAAAGAAGAAAAAAAAACAGAACAAGAGACAGTTGAAACTCAATATCCTATGTAAAAAGCAGCCCAAAAAGAGAGAAAAAAGTTAAACTCAATATTCATTGTAAAGAGCAGCAATTACCACGTCTCTCTTGATTCTTGGGCACACTCTTGCCAGGTTTTGCCAACAGCTCCTCTGAATGACTCTTGAGTTTTCTCTTCCTGGTCTCTGGTAAGGAGACAAGCCTGTGCGTGGTGTCAAACATGGCACCTATATACTTTAATGTCTAGACTGGGATGAGATGAGAAGTCTTCCAGTTGATGAGAAATTCAAAGTTCTGGAGTGACTGAGCTGTCAAGGCTGTTTTCCTAAAGTCTTGCTCCTAGGTCAGATTCTAAATCAAGACATCTTTCAAATACTGGTGGATCAAAATATCCTGGGTATGCAGGAGACTTAGTACCGCTGCGAATACCTTAGTCAAGCCACAGAGAGAGGTCTTCAGGCCAAAAGGTAACTGTCAAAGTTGTCAGTATTGGTTGTCAATAGTACTCTTAGTGCGAGAGAGAGTGGGGATGTGCAGGTTTGCAACCTGGAGATCTCTCTTGGTCAGGACGTCCTCTTTGAACAATACAATGAAAGAGGTGCTGCAGAGTGTTCATTCTGAGGCATCATTTAGGGATGAAATAATTGAGATAGCTGTGGTCTATTATCATCCGGAACTCCCAGATATCTTCCTGACAGGAATACTTAGAAATAACATATTTTTCCCCTCTCATGAATAGGGACTGAGGGCATGGCCTCCTTCACGACCAGCAGAGAAACACTCTCCTAAATAGCAGCCCTCCTTTCTCTGTCTGATGGCCATGACATCTGAGCAAAATGAGGATACAAGAATTTTGAAGAAACCCCATCGAATAGCTTGTAGAAATGATCTGAAGAACAGTTGTCTGAAATTAAATCCTCCCAGTTCTGAAGAAGGCGATCCCCCTAATGGGGCTGATGAATTCCCAGCAGAATAAGGAGTGCTACTTCAGTCTACCCTTACCGCCTAGCTGGTACGAAGAGGAAATGGAAAGGAACCTTCTGATTGGTACCACTGTCTGCTATGCTAGAAGTAAGAACCTCTTTCTTTTGTAATTCTCACATCTCTTTCTTCTCCCCTCAGCAGATCTTTGCTTGTAACAAAAGGCTGAGTGTGCTTTCAGCTCCTAAATGATTTATGGAGACCCTCCTCTAATCCCTCACAAATAACCTGTTACCAGAGTAAGGCACATTTAAAAGGCAGTTCTTTTGGGCTGCATCTGCCTTTCAATTTCTGAGATGTCGGTGATGCCCGTTGCAACTGAACTAGCCAAAGCCATAGCTAATGCCCTTAAATTGTCAACCATAATAATAATGAACAAAGAAAAGGCCTGGATCTCCACTCTTTTCAGCCTCCTGGATATTGACAGATAGGGCCTGGAAGTCCTTCTATACCTCCTAATCCAGCAACTGTGAGGCATTGACTCCATAAATCGCTGACCTGAATGCTAAGCTGAGACCAGATTGGGATGTTTTAAGGGTATTCTGCACCTCTATATCTACAAGATCCATCATCACTACATCTTTTGAGGGCAGATAAGGTGTTCCAGTCATATTTGCGTACAGTGGATCCACTGTTAAAGCTTGTGGATGTTCAAATCCCCCGTATGCCAGTGGATACAACCTTCCTGTGTACCTATGGACTGAAATATTATCAGGCTTCATCCATTCTCTCTCTAAGAGATTAATCATCAAAGGAATAATACGAACCTTAGGGATCGAGGGCTTCTGAAATAAGAGGAACCACTTCCCACTACTTCTGGGTTGGTCCTCTTCTACAGGAGATTGGAGGAGATATAAGAGACTACAGACCTCCCTTAAGATCTAACTGTTGACGACTCTGTGGTGGAACAAATCTCTTCCTCATCATAATCCGGGATGTGCAATGCCAGAAAGAAGAGGGAGTGGAGATCTAAATTAAGGTCCCTTAGTTGGAGAAGGTAACAAGCCAGAAGCAGAGCTCCTGCACTGATGGTGATTGGAAGCCATGTTCTGAAGATTATTTTTCTGGACTCCAGTGGAGCCCACTGGTCCCTCTAGCATGGATGCTGAGCTGGTCACTCAGTCTCCTATTTCTCGATGTACTGGGAGCCATTAGGAGCCCACATCACAAAGGGCCCTGCAGCTGAGCAGCAGGAGAGTTCTTTTTGTGTACGTTAGTGATCAGGCATGTAAACAAACAGGCAAGACTCAAACAACTTTGGGGGGGAGGAGCTTGCCACCAGTGATGATGGCCGCAAGTTAGGCCAGCTGCCATGGTGAATACCCCCCGAAAATCTGATAAAATCCTGTCAACAACAGGGCATAATGTGAGCCCTGTGCCCCTGGTTCTGGAGGGCTGAGAAAAAGCTGTTGGGGCTGATGATGGCGCACCAGAGGGGACGAAGACAGCAACTTCCACCCAGTGCAGCTTCAAGGTAAAATGGCAGATGGCCGCTGCGGCTGTAGAAGAGGCCAGTGCTGAGGAGGCAGCCGGGCGCCCGACGTGGATGGGTCCTCCCCCTCTCCCGTTCTCGGCGGTTCTGAGGCCAAGAGAGCAGAGCTGCCCGAAGTGAACAGAAGGCGGATACAGCGAGGCGCTGCTGGGTGAGGAGGCACAAGAGACACGTTGTGGCCCAACCACAGCACAGCAGCGACGAGGTGAGCGGTGCCCCCGAGCCCGGGACACATCAGTCGCACTGGTCCCGGAGTAGAGAGGAAAGGGGCCAGTGGGACACGGCTGGCCTGGCGCAATCAGGAGGTGGAACAGGATTCGTCCCACAGAACAGGGCCAAAGAGAGCAAAGCCCAAGAGGTCGACAGGGGAAAGCCCAGTCAGCGGGCCCCCGCCAGAGCCACGAAGAGAGGCTGCAGGGCAACAGGTGGAGAGTGGGCTCTGCCTCTCCCGGTAATCCTGCGCCCGGGAGAGTGAACTGTTCCCAGTGAGCAGAAGGTGGGCAAGACGGGCGAGAGCAAAATAAAAGAACGACTAAAGAGCAGCCCCCCTTCCCCTACACCCCTGGAGTGTGGGGTCCCCTGAGAGAATCGATCGGGGACCCGGGGAGCAGAGGGACAGAACTGTCGGGGTGAAGACCTCCAGCTGCTGCTCCAAGAAGAGGGAGTGGGGGAGTGGAGGGACCCCAGGACAAATAACTGAACAGGCAGATCACAGGCCCCAGAGGAGGGCACAGGAACAACTCCCTTGAGGCCGGGAGAAATCCAACCACTGGGAGGTGGCCCTCGGAGTGCCTCATAGAAAAGTGACAGCAACGACCGCAGAGAAGGGGCAACGGTGGCCCGGTGAGAACTGGAGGAGAGGTCGACTGGAGGCAGCGCAGCCACAACAAAAGACAGACGGAGGTGTGAAATAGGTGGATGGGACCATGGTGAAGGGCTGCACTCATAAATCCACGCACATGAATAGTTTGGACAGATACACAGTGCATAAGAAGGCCACGAATGGCCCGAGCCGCGATGGGGAGGGGGTGACCCAGGACCAAGGGACTGAGCCCTGTGGGGGGGAGCACTCACTGAATTCCGTAATGGCCGCCATACAGGACATCCGCACATAGCGGGCCTGATTACAACCACAAAACATCTGGAAGAATAGGTCAGATCCCTCACCAAGAGGAGGTCAGTAATGGAAGCAAAGCTGGAGGACCAGGAAGGGAGGTCCAGGAGAAACACCGTGAGATTGGTGGGAGTACCAGAGGGCATGGATGGCCCGAGCGTGGACTCATTTGTGGAAGACCGGGTCCTAAATAAACTTAAGCTGAAGCAACTGTCCAATGTCTTTTCAGTGGAGAGGGCACATAAGGTACCAGGCCCGCGGCCGAAACCGAGGCCCCACCACGCACCTTAGTAGTCAGGATCCTGAACTACAGGGACCGAGATGCCATCCTGTAGGCAGCCAGGTCGTTTGAGGACCTGAAACAGGACAATGCCGTCATTCACTTCTTCCCTGACTTTACCTTTAACGTGCAGCTCCAACAGAAGCACTTTGAGGAAGTCAAAAAAGTACTGAGGACCAGGGAACTGAAGTACATGATGCTATTTCCGGCCAGGCTGCGAGTGGTTGCAGACGGCAAGACCTGTGCCTGCGGGTCCCCGGAGTAGGAGGCATGGGACTGGCTGGAGGGCAGGAGGCCATTAGGTAAAAAGCAGGGAGACAACAGGCAGCCCTGATCCAACAGCATATAAGTAGGGACACAACCCTGTTCAGCGGGGAGACACTTCTCGCAGATAGAGGATGGAACGGACTCTGGACAGTGACCAGGGGCATGACAACTAGCAGAAGTAAGTGGGGGAAACATGTGCTAATTGCCTAGATGAAATCCGTTCAGAGACACCATGCAGGCGGTGACACATACCCCAAGCGAGACATGTTACATTTTGGGAGACAGACGCTCTACAAGTTGGGGGGCACTATTGGACCCACAGAGCAGGGTTGCTGGGATGGGGGAACTGGGGAAACTAGTTTTACTGTTTGCACCTTTGAGGGTAGTTATGTTTTTGGAGCATAGTTGGTGCGCAACTTGGGTTGGCACAGCGCTGTTGGGAGGACTCAAGACACTTGGCTAGGAGAGTAAGAAGTGGAGCAGGCACATCTGGTCCCAACATTGACCAAACACTGACATAAGGAAAGCCCTTCGCGAAAGCTGACAGCATGGTCATGGAATGTCAATGGCCTGGTTAGCAGGATCAAGTGCACGGTGGTCATGCAACATATAAAGTGTCACACATGAGACATAGTTCTGCTCCAGTAGACACATCTCCGAGGGAATCACTACAAAGCACTTGATAGATTTGGATACAGGCCCAGGACTCATTTTGGGTATACCACTGACTCCAGGGGGGTGGGCATACTAGTTAGGAAATCGGTAGTCCTCACTACACACCAGGTATGGCATGACAATAATGGACGGTATACAGCACTGTCGAGAACCTGAGAGGAAACCATAATCAATGTGTGCTCCGTGTACCTTCTCCCACAGATTCAGGAGGTGGCACTCCCAGAGATAGGGAACCTACTCCTTGGGTTGCCACCTGGGACCCTGATATTGGTAGGTGATCTAAACTTGACTATGAACTCCGGGACAGACAGGTCTGGGGGCCTAGAGTTTGTAGGAGGTATGGGATTACTCTCTCAGTTTGCCAGGGCAATGGGTCTGACTGATCTATGGAGGGAGGGATCCCACACATGAGACAATACAGATATTTCTCCGCCACTCATGGGAGCTAGATTACATATTCATACTGAGCGTTAAGGCCCAGCAGTTCCGGGATGCGGTCATTCATGAAAGCAGGATCTCAGATCACTCCCCAGTGGAGGGCACATTGATGGGTCCAGTATAAAACTTCACACTACCGGGTCGTCTGGACGCCTGGGGGTTGAAGGAACAGGAGACCAGAGATAAACGGCGGGAGAGGGCGGTTCTCTACTTTTAGGAAAATCAGGGCTCAGTCTCCTCAGCAAGTATGCTGTGAGAAGCTTTTAAGGTGGCCCTACGAGGGCAGGTGCAGGCATTAATGGGGGTGGCAAGGAAAGAAACGCGGCTGCAGTGCACAGCTATTGAGAGAGAGGTGGGGAAGCTGGAGGGAATCACCCTGGCCTCAGGGGATCCAGAGGACTGGGAAAAACTGAAACTGAGGCAGCAGGAGCTGCAGTCCATGGCAGAAATGCACGCCATGAAATATGTGACTGCAGTTTACCGTCGACTGTACAAGGTTGGGAACAAAGCTGGAAAATTGCTAGTGTGGCGGGAAAGGAGGACTAGAGAGCACGTGGGTACTAAAGGTGGAAAATTCAGGACATGTCCTGAAGATGTCAGGCGCTGATATAGCAGGGACCTTTGCAGACTTCTATAGGAGTTATACACCTCCAGAACAACTATGTCCACAGAGGATTGTATTGATCTCCTCCGGGACACACATCTGCAGGTGTTACGAGATGTCGACAGAGACGCCTTAGAGGGAGATATGACGGAAGGAGGTGACCTGCACCTTACGGGACCTTCAGGCAGGAAAAGCCCTGGCCCGAATGGATCCCAGTTGAATTGTAAAAAGGGATGGCTAATATAAATGCTGGCCCACTGTTAGAGATGTTCAAGGATGCCAGGGTTACCTTCCAGCAGACCAAAGAGCAGCGACTATTGTAGTAATTCACAAGGAGGGTAAACCTTCGACAGCCTGCAGTTCCTATCTGCCCACTTCCTTGTTAAGCATGGAAGCAAAGGTATTGGCAAAGGTCTTGGCAAACAGACTGCATGGGATAATCATGAAACTGATACACCTGCATCAGTCCAGGTTCATGCCAGACCAGAGCACACAGCTTAACCTCCGGCACCTATACGGGGTACCACACCTTATGGCTGATCCCCGGTCAGAATTGGCAGTCCTAATGGTGTTGGATGCCAAGATGGTGTTCAATTCACTAGAATGGAACTATATGTGTGCTGTCCTGGTGAGACTGGGCGTCGGACCACAGTTTGGGTCAACGGAGTGGTATCTCAGGAGTTTAAGCTTGGGAGGGGCACCCATCAAGGTTGTCCCCTATCTCCCCTGCTCTTTGATCTGGCACTGGAACCACTGGCGGCCTGGATCCACAAGAATCCGCTGGTCAGAGGGATACAGGTACCAGATGGCTGGGAGGAGCACATATTCCTTTATGCCGATAACATACTCTTATATGTATCACTGTATCCCTTACGATGGGTCGGCTCATGCAAATTTTTAAGATCTTCTGAGAACATTCTTGTTACACTATAAACTCGTCAAAATTGGTGCTGCTCCCCCTATCTGGGGAGAGGCCCAGCCTCCCCTGGGATTGCGACTCCGCGGTAGCAAGGGAGGGCTTCCGTTACTTGTACGTGACTAGAGACCCCCAGGACTTTCTGAAATTAAACTTAGCTCCCCAATTAGAAAGACTCAAAGGAGATGTAGCCTATTAGCATGGACTCGCACTGACCCTAATGGGCAGAGTGGCTCTCTATAAAATGACAAGTCTGCTGCAACTGCTATACGTGATACAGAATACACCTTACTATATCTGGCGAGAAATTTTAAGCACAATAGACTCGGAGGTGCGTTGGCTGCTGTTGGGTCGGGCGCACCCAGGATTGTCCTGGCCAAATTGCAAAGGGGGGTGTACGACGGGGGACTAGCAATTCCAGACATCTGGAAATACTACTGGGCATCCCACCTTGTTTTGGCTAACGAGTGGGTATTCGCAGACCAACAAGACCCGGCGTTCAGGCTGGACAGGTGCATTAAGGAGAGGGGGTATCCCAAAGCCCTACTGCATGACTCCAGACGTGAGGGAACTCTGACGCACCACACTAGAATTGTGCTCCAGGCATGGAAAGAAGCAACCAAATATTTGGGTGGGCTGGGAAGCTCACTGACCTCTCCCCCTCATGGCATAGTGATGCCCTCGCTGACATGAAAAGCCTTCAGGACTTTCAGAAGTGGGGGATGATAGCCATAGAGCACCTGGGAGATGTGTGGAGAGGACAGCCTGACATCAGCTTTGAGACACTCAGAGAGGAATGCACAATGGCAGACACTGAATATTACCGGTACCTGCAGCTGGGACACGCTCTGAGGAGACATCTCAGGGAACGGGGCCAACTACCAGAGGCCCCACCATTGGAGGATAGGGTCCTATTGGAACCACTTCCCAGAAGAGGAATCTCAGTGATTTGCAGAAAATTGATCAACAATTCCCAGATTGATTGAGCAAGTTGAGGGAGACATGGGAGACATACCTGGGACACCTAGAAGAGGATGAGTGGGGAGAGGCCCTTGGCAACTCCAGGGACATAGCCATTAGGGCAAGATTCTAGCTTGTCCAGCTAAAAATCCTGCATAGAGCATACTACTCCAGCAAATCGCTGCAAGAAATCGGTAGGCCTGAGAACTCACACTGTCTGAGGGGCTGCAATGAAGAAGGCACATTCATACACACACTCTGGGGTTGCCGCGGGTATGGGACTAATGGACTAGTATAATCAGTGAAATTTCCGGAACCATAGCACTGGTCGTACCTTTGGACCATAAGTGGCTAATCCTGGGAATATCAGGAGATCACTCCTGGCCCAGATACACAGAAATCTGGTTAAGATTGGCTGCTGGGGTAGCTAAACGCAATATTGCAAGAGCATGCGGGGACACAGCCATCGCACAAATATCAGATTGGCATATTTTACGTGAGGTCTGTTGTTTGATTTACATGCCAAATATTTTGTTTGCTCAGCTCATAGTAAGGCCAATTCAGACCCCTGGTCTGGGCTCTTCCTGTTAATCGACTTGTGTACATTATAGGCATGATCCGCCTAACCCACGGAGTCTGATTTGCTGCTCCAATAATGTCCAGATTGCTCCATGATACTAGCACAAAAACGCATACCTGAAACTGGAGGCTTCACATAACAACACTTAACAGAGAGAGCACTGGAAACCTGACAATGGGTATGGAAAGCACTATTTAAAATAGCAGTACAATAAATAAAAACACACACAACCTGTAGATGTGCTGTTTGAAGAAGTTAAATATATCTCTTCTTAGTTGTGTGTCATCTGTCTGTGCCCCCATATTCTTTAACTCTCTCTTCATAATCACTCTCCCCTGCTCAATGTTATTTTCATTTGCCATGCAAGTATACGAACACCAATTTCTGCATATCTTTATCTTTCTTGCCCCTACCATACTTATTTATTTCTCAAACCTTTGAGAGAGAGCAAGAGAGAACGAGTTTTTAGAATGTAAGCAATGGTGGGCCTGAAAAAGCAAGAGTATTAATGATATGGCAGAAAGTGAGCATGAGAGATTTAGAAGAATTAAAGAGTGGTTTTGGAAGAGAACATATCTGAGAGAGTGTAAGTGAACAGTCATCTCTCATCAAAAGCATCAGTGTCCCCACCCTGGAGATGCCTGTCTAAAGGGACTTGCGAGGAGAGAGTTGTAAAAGGGGGGCCCTCACAAAGTGCACAAAAGGCTGACTTTACACTTAGCTGTGATTTAAACGGGGCAGATAGTGAAAAGTGTGATGCATTGACACAGTTCACTTCAGTCAGATTCCACCTCGGATCTTCATTTGGGCTGCCAGCTTGAGCCATTTGCTGACAGTCAGTACAGTTACCTGCAACGACTGCACAAGTGCAGCACCTGCTGCACTAGGGGCACTAATGGGTGACCAGGTGAAGATTAATATGATAGGGATACTGATGGATTACAGTGAGCAAATGGCGAGGTGCAGCACACATTAACAGATCACCTTCGCGGGGCACAGTAAATGCAGGAATCCTGTGGGACAGTACCTGACAGCATGTGAAGGACCATCCCTATAACTTGAGTGCATGCTACGTGGCACAGTAGACCTGATTGGTT
Organism: Pleurodeles waltl; assembly: GCF_031143425.1. Taxonomy (NCBI): domain Eukaryota; kingdom Metazoa; phylum Chordata; class Amphibia; order Caudata; family Salamandridae; genus Pleurodeles; species Pleurodeles waltl. The sequence continues at coordinate 682,941,464 of NC_090437.1, read as the reverse complement.
TGTTTATTTTATCATATACTTATGTGTTTACCAGATATTTTATATAACTATGTTTCAGTGGACTATTTTCAGGGGTTAGGTACAATTTCACTGTAAATGCCACAGAGATATGTGTTATGTCTCTGTTGCGCAAACCACTCTAGAGTGGGCAGATAAACTTTGCATTATCTTACACCAAAAAAAAACAAATTAGAGGGAACACTAGTGGAGACCAAAATTTCTTACCCTGTGATCTAACACCTTGAAGGAAAAGAGGAAGAGCTATATCACGTCTTCTGCGAGTGTTTCACCAAGGTACCACCAGTCAGGAATGCATTAGAATGCTACACATAAGGTTGAAAGTTGCCTATATATCTTCTGGGCCGAGGTCATAGGTGGCTAAGCACCTGCCTGCTTGAATTAGACACATTTAAAAGGGCAAAAAATAGTAAAACTACTCATGAAGTAACTGTAAAACCTGGTAGAGTAGTTTCTCACTGTCAGAAATGGGGTTTCTGATTGGCTAGGGTATGCACCTAAGCCAGGCAAAACCCACCCACTCTAGTCAGGGCAAGGGAGTTACACGTCCAAGATAACCCCTGCTCACCCCCTCGGTAGCTTGGCACGAGCAGTCAGGCCTAACCCGGAGGCAATGTGTAAAGCGTTTGCACAACACACACAACACACGTGATGCACTATCCCCACCACAAAGGAAACACAACACCAAGTTATATGAAAATATACTGTATTGTACACAACACATTTATTAGACCAAACATCACATATCAGTAGTATCCTGCTACCTTAGCAGTTGTCAGACATTACTCATTAGTTACTCTGAAGACTAGCAGTAGTCACATATAACACACAGGTTACTCAGTATTCCTCAACATAAGCAGTAGTCAGGAAACACGTTATTATAATAAAGTACTTGTCATAAGAATATCATAAAGCCCATATTAGGAACATTATAAAACATATTAGCATGTCATGCCCATAAAAGGAACATTTGCACACATAGATGAAAACATCATCAAACAGGTAGGCAACATATAAATAAAAAAAGTCTCTACAAAGAACATATGTTGAACATATTGTCATTTAGTAGTACCTGGTCTGAGATGAAGGCACATCCAGTGCCAAAAGAATGAAGAAGGGGCACTTCCAGTGCCAGGAGAACGAAACATGGGGTTGAGGGGGGTGGCATGCACCCCCTCTGGATTTTAGGATGGGCCTCTCCTGGGGCCCGCGATTTCTGGGGACCTCCACCGACCCTCACGAGGGGGGCCGAAGTCCAGAAAAACAATTAGGTAGGAGGGGGCGTCACGCACCCCCTCCGGTTTGTAACAGGCCCCTCCTGGGGCCCTCGATCGCTAGGGGCCCCCTCGTACCTCCACTGGCCCTTCCACATGGGGGCACAACAATGCACAAAGAGCACCAGCAGGAGACCCGGTGGGGTGAGAAGCCTCCGATGAGGCTTCCACCCTGCCCGCCCTTCAAACTACAGTATGCCAACCAGGCCCCTCCTGGGGCCTGCGATTGTTGGGGGCCAAAACAGAAGACCAGCGTTTCGGGGGGAGCCTCCGATGAGGCTTCCTTCCCCCCACCTGACTGTTCTCTCCACGCTGCGGTCCGCTGGCCATAACAGAGGGCAGGCACCACAGTGGTGCCTGCCTGTGCACCGAGGGCGCTCCTCAGAGCGTGCTTCACCCCAGGGGCACGATAGGAGTGCGCTTGCTTCTTTTCTTCTTTTGATGGTGCCCCAAGGGCACTGTGCAGCACGCTTTACTCGCGCTTCCTGAAAACAGCCCGCCCAGGCTGCAGCGATGATTTCCACAGCGGCAGAGCACTGCTAAAGCGCTTGGGGGCACCAAAAGAAAGTGTCCACAAGGCGGTTAGTACAAAGCGCTCTCAAAGCGCTACAAGGCGTGCACAAGATGTGAAAGTAAAGCGCTCCTCCAGTGCTTCCTACAGAAGCAGGGGTCAGGGGCCACTGCACCCTGCCTCTGGGGGACAATGTCCATGGAAAAGACACACAGATGAGAGGGCTCAGCAATAGGCCAGTACAAAGAGGTTGCAAGCAAGTGGCAGTTCCTTACAGTGACAAAACAGGTCACAGCAGCAGCAGTCCATGGCAGTTCCTGGTGAGTTCCTCCAGCAGCATTGTGTCCACTTCCAGGTGAGTTTCAAAGTGTCTCCAAATTGTGGGGAAAAACTCCCCTGTACTTATACTCAGTTTGGACAGTGTTTTACAATAGAAGGGGAGAGGAGGTTCCAACCAGTTACAATTGGTTGTGGGAGTGCCCCCTCTCTCCTCCAGCACAGGCTCCAAACACCAGTTGGGGCTAAACAACCCTATTGTGTGAGGCCAGGGCATAGCCTTTACAAATGCAGGTGTGCTTCCCCCTCTCTCTTCTCTCAGCCCAAGAAGAATATTCAGCATGCAGATGCACCTCTGTGACACCGACACCCTCACTGTGTACAGGCTGTCTGAAAAGTATGCACAAAGCCCAACTGTCACTCTGCCCAGACGTGGATTGGAGTCAAGCTGCAAAACACCAGAGTCATAAGCACAGAGAAATGCTCACTTTCTAGAAGTGGCATTTCTGTAATAATAATAAAAAATACACCCACACCAGTAAGCAGCATTTCTCACCACCATTACAACCATACCAAGTATGCCTACGCTACCCCTCATAAATCAGACAATAACCCCTACATATAAAGCAGGGCATTTCTAATGCAATCCTATGAGAAGGCAGCACTCACAGAAGGTGAGACTCCAAGTTAGGCTGTTTGTCACTACCAGGACAAGCCACGCAACCTGGCACATGTCCTGCCTTCTAGATACATAGCACCCTTCCCATAGGGCTAGCTAGGGCCTACCTTACGGGTGACTTACATGTAGTAAAAGGGGAGTTCTGGGCCTGGCAAGTAAATTTAGATGCCAGGTCCCTATGGCAGAAAACTGCGCTCACAGGCCCTGCGCTAACAGGCCCGAGACAGGTTTGGAAGGCTACTTTAGTGGGTGGCGCAAGCAGCACTACAGGCCCACTAGTAGGATTTCATTTACAGGCCCTCGGTATAGAGATACCACTATACAAGGGACTTATAGGTAAATTAAATACGCCAATTAGGTATAAGCCAATCATACCAACTTTAGATGGAAGAGCACCTGCACTTTAGCACCGATCAGCAGTGATAAAGTGCTCAGAGTCCTAGAGCCAACTGCGAGAGGTCAGAAAAAATAGGAGGATGGAGGCTAAAAGTCAGGGGATGAACCTGCCACAAGGGCCAGGTCCAACACTCACTATTACCCACCTCCACCTAACTCCCACCTATACCTCTGTAAAATAAATAGGAGCATATTTACAAGGAGCTTGCGCTGCCGCTGCATCATTTCCATGGTTCATATTTACAGTGACGCATTAGGCACAATGCGTCACTTTCTGCTGGAATATGTTTTTTTTTCCTGCATCTCAACCCTGTCTCGTTACATTACATATATACAGGGTAGGTATTCCCTGTAAACTCCAATGCAGAACTGATGCATTGATATTAAGAATTTATGGGAAAGTCACCAATCACTGGCAGTCCAAAATGCATCAAAATTACTGTGCATCGGCAACCCAGGTGTAAGAAATGAAGCATTAGCACTTATGCATAAACAGAACATACCTAAAGCACTTTGGCAAGCCCAACTATGCCTTGGAGGTGCTCATAGTGCAGCTAGAAGCAGCAAAAAAACCACCAGCACCTCCTCCACCCCTACAGAGGCAGGGCAGGAGAAGGAAGCATATATTCCACCAAAGGACTACCCTCATTGAACTCAGGGAGTAGGAGGTCATCACCTACTACAGGTTCAAGAGGGAGTCCATCATCCAGCTCCTGAACCTGGTTGAACTAAGGCTGCAGGCAACATCCCAGAGGTGCACCAATATCCCGCTGCATGCTAAACTGATGGCAATACTCCACATGCTGGTGTCTGGCTCATTCCAAACCAGCACACCCAAAGTGGCAGGAATCTAACAGCCAATCTTTTCCGCATACCTACCCTCCGTCCTGCATGCCATCATAAGCCTGTACATCATGCTACCCAAAACACGGCAGGAACAACTGGAAAACAAGCAAGGCTTCTATGCCATTGCTGGATTCCCACATGTGTTGGGGGCAATGGACTGCACACATGTGCAACTTGTGCCTCCTGCTGCTAAATCCCACCTGTACTACAATGGGAAGCACACATATTCCATCAATGTGCACAGAATAGTGGATCATCTGGGGATGTTCTGGGGATGTTCATGAATGTGCTGGCAAAGTACCAAAGAAGTGCTCATAATGCCTACATCGTTAGGCACTCCATCATCAATGAGTGCTTCCAGAATGGGAGATATGGGAATGGCCTACTGATTGGTAAGTACATCTGAAGTACATGACAGACCTACTAAAAGTAACTTATGTATGATAAAATAGCCATTTCTGTGTTGGGTAACTGAGACAGTGCATAAGTAGGAGGGGTAAGTATCATACATGTACCATACAACATGGCGCATGTACAACACAACCCTGCAAGTCACACATATTAAGAACTGCTAAGCCACTGTATGTGTATCAAAATGGTGGAAAGATCGTCAGCAATGCAACACTTTGAAAAATGCTGTGGAAGAAAGGCCCTCCATGTCTGTTGACTGTGTGTCCACATGTAACTCACATAGTCATGAAGCATGTCACGTATCCAATACCCATGAAACTGAGGAATGTTTCAAACAAGTGGCCCTCGCCAGGTCATGTGTTCCATGGAAAATTACATTAGTCATCATATACACTCTTGCCATCTTATGAGTGCTCCATTTTGTGATACACAGGCTTACTCTATCTGTCCTCCAAGGGTTCAGACTGTGCAGCAAGGTAGATCCTCATGCACAAAGTACATCTTGCAGGAAATGCAGCCACACATTCAGCATGTTGCAAATGTGCCTGTTTTGTGCTATGCTGCCCATTGTGTGCCAGTGCAGCCTGCAAACTCAGGACACTGCTGTATGTCCAAAATATTTCCTACACTGCCCTTACTCAATGAGACAGTGCAGTGTTGATAGGTTACCAGTTACAGTGTACAGTGCAAAACTCTCATACATCTCTCCCATTGTTTTCTGTCAACCTAGTGGACACAGTGCATTGCCATTTGTATACAATGATGTTCACATTGTCTTGCACTCACTAATCTATCCATGGCAGTAGCTACTGAACAATAGGGACTACTACTGTCACAACCAAATCTGTGTGAAATAATGGAACCACATCATCTGCACCGGGTAACTATTGAAAATTCAGTCATGTATTAGGTCAGAAATGCCAAGAGTAGTCTCAAACCAACATAGTAGATAAGTGTGAGATAGGTGTACCCTCAATAACAAACTGACTCTCTATATCAGTAAAGATTCACAACGTTCATGGCATTGGCACTAACATGTATTACAAACAGTAAGTGTGTCACACAAGCTAGTACACTTGTATGTATAGCACAGTGTTAGTCATAACAAAACTGAAACGGCATGTATGCCAAACAATGTCAGTGCACATCCCATACTGGTAGAAATGTGTAGGAGTCATTCAGGACACATGACAGGCATGTACTTAAATGTGGGGTCATCAACCATCATGATCATTGATTGATTTTTCCTCTCCTGTCTTTTCAGCTAACCAAGGATATGGTCTGTAGCCATGAGTCATGAATCCATTTGCACATTCCCAGACAGAGAGCCAGCGGAGCTCCAACCATGTACTTTGCAGGACCAAGTCTATAGTGGAGCAGACTTTTGGAGTTTTTAAGTCCTGCTTCCGCAGCCTCAACATGTCCAGGGGGGAGATTGCTATACTCACGCACTACGGGATGTAAAATTATCCTTGTGTGCTGTATATTGCACATGTGTGTGCGGACCAACGTCTCATGGGACGAGGTACTTGAGACCCAGGAAGGCCCAGATGAGGATGATGAGAAAGATGGGGACCAATGCCAAAATGTACACACAATTGCCTCACTCAGCAGAGAGACACCGTAGTGCAGATGCATGAGTCCTATCGATTAGCACAAATATTTGGATTTTTTTTCAAAAAGTGTTAAAAAATGGCAATAAAATAATGAACACTACCTTTGCATAAGCAGTCTCATTTCGTAGTCAATGTAAGCATAAAAACACTCACATCTCACTAATAGTTATTGGCCCATAACAAAAGTATGTAGCAATGTGTAACAAACACCGCAGGACAACATCATGTGTATAACAAAATGTGTGCATGTCAGCAACATGTGCCACATGCATTTGCATTGGGAAGGCATACACCAAACAAAGATAGCAATTTGGCACAGTATGGACATGTGAGTATGTGTGCTGCTGCAGTGTACTGACTGACAGACATATTATCACAATCCAAAAGAAGAGTAAAAGTAAAAAATGTGCAGTGACTGTGTGAGTGTGTGTTGTACATCTAGCCATTTGTACAGCATTATACTCGTGGAGGACAGTATAGTGAACTCATACTCTGATAACTTTCAACAGAGGCACATCTGATGTGCTTGGGAACACAGTGCAACCCATATAGTCTACATATGCTACATCATGTCTGCAAGCACATAGTAAATTCATTGTGATAGCTCATATAACACATACAAATGTGGATTTCTCAACTGTGCCGGTGAATGATTGGCTACCCAGGTCCAATGCTGCCACACTTGTCCCACTAGGCAAGAATGTAACTGGAACCAGGAGAGATGTATGTGACCATGTTGGTGTGTCTTACTCAGAAAAAAACAATGCTATCACCCCTACAGCTCCATCTATGTGTGTTTGTAAAAACTGGCCCCAAAGACATAGGAAATAAAACAACTGCTTTGAAGCAATGACTATATGCAAGATAACTTCTGCCAAGGTGTCATGCACTTATGCATTCCAGGTTAGCAGCAGAATGTGTCATGAAATGCCTAGTTGAGCATGTTGTGTGAATGCCTACGCATATCCTACGTTCACTGAATACGCTCAGTTTAGCAAAATAATGTGATGTATGCCAATTGTAAACATATACCTCCTTGGAAGTAATCAGGCTTGTTTTGGCTACCCAAAAAGGCCCAGTGATCGCCCAAATATAGGCTAATAATTTAGGCAAACACCAATGTGGAGCGGTCCTATGCATGTACCACACATATTGTTCCAAATCCAAGCCCAGGCAGAAGACCTGTCTGTACCACAACATGATATACTGGTTGTTGGGTATTTCTGTATGGTAAATGTTGTTTTGCATATATCATGTGTCATATATGCCTAGCCACATACATTGCAAATCTAGACACCTAATCTGTCCCCCGGATGCCACATACACTGTAAACTGACCAGCCAGTGTATATCATTCTCTGAGTGGGCAATGCATCCATAAAACTTTATAGATTTGCAATGGGGCCAGATATGGGCCTATGTACCAGAGGCTGGTGCAACTGGTGGCTCACTACTTTCTTACCTCAGCTGGCAGAAGCCTCTCAACCATATCAATGAGGCCATGCTAAGTCACGTTGTGTGGCTCATCATGGCCTCATAGATAAGGAGTAGGTCAAGGCACTGCAATTGGCCAGCTTGGTTTACTCTGCGCCATGGGGACATTCCAGGGGTTTTCCGGGGTGATGAGGGGATTCCAGGGCAACACCCATGGATATTTAGCCTGACTCACATGTAATTAATGATGTAAACTTGGTGCCCTGGCAAAAGCTTATGCCGCCCCTGAGTAGACATAATGTGGCATGATATTTCTCTACTCATTCCATATATGCTGCATTATGCAGCACACATAGAAAGAGTAACATATCTCTTGTGATTGTGTATTTTGCAGGAAGGTGCCCCTACCTTCCCAAAGACAATCCTGTATCCAACATAGACCCCCTAGCACCATGGTGCAAGGGTGCCTGTGTTGGTGCAAGGCAGCAAAATCTGTGCTGACAAAGGCAATGAAGGATAGGGATGTACTGCAGTTCATACCAATGGTGCTTTCCTGCCACGTTCACATTGGCATAATGCAGCGCTTCAAGAAGACTTGTAGCGCATTTCTCTGCAAGTCACCCATAAAAATGGGCTATAGTAATTCACAGAAGTTTGCCCATTATCTTGTAATGCAATGTGTACAACATTTGCATACAACAGCTACATCTTTGGAAATAATTTAAGAACAACTCAGATTCTGCCAAGCATGATGTTAACATAATACATAAATCTAAGGCTAACCTCTCAAGATCTCACAATATGTCATGGAATTTCACATTGATACATTACGTGCCCCAGTTTTCAGACCATTAATGCAATCAGTTATACAATTGTGCACTGTAAACATACACATGCAGCATATTTTAAGTCATCAAGCATGTCACCTCAGAAATTTACAGGCAAAACACAGGTCCCTTTAAGTGTTTCCATGCATTGCACAATGCACTACATTATAATGCACATGATTGGCCTGTGTCAATTTAAACAGATGCATTGGCCTAATGCATTACACATTGCAACCGTTGCACCATACAGATGGCACGCATCCATGCTGATTCATCAAAAAAACAGCATTGTGCATTGACCTGGATTGTCTGTAAATCATCCCTTGCCTATTTTGCCAAAGATGCATCTAAAAAACTGACCCATTTGGTGAAAACGTGACTCATCCAGCCAGAAAAGGATGCAATGGCTCTGCCATGCTGCAAACCAGGAAATTTGAAGTTACTTCCATTATCCCTTACAGTCTTTTTGTCTGTGCTGGCTGGTGGAGGTGTCTGTTGTTTGCTGGAGAGTGTGGTGCTGTTTATTGTTATTTAATTGTGTTTTCTTATGGAGAGGGATATGTCTGGGAGGGACAGGTCGAGGAATATGTCTGAGCAGGAGTTTTGTGGCTTTCTATGGCTCCTTTCGTACCAGCTGCCCAACATAATTGCCACTGGGGGGTCGTGTGATCCACAGGTACCCGACACAGGAAGGGAAGCAGTGTTGGGAGAAGGTGTGGCAGCACGTGGTCCATATCTTTAAAATTGATAGAACACTGAATCAGCTGAAGCATCAATGGGCAGATGTGGTCAGCCGGGAGGCTGACCTCATCAATCATCTTTGCACTGAAGTAGGAGGAGCTGTTGGTGAGTACATATATGCTGGGAGCTTTTAGATAAGTCTCCTTTGCCGATATCTGATATTGTTTTTATTACTTTAAGGGTCACATATGTTTTATGGTTACTAAGCCATGCTGCAGTCTAACTCTGTTAAGAAAATTAAGCATGCTACAGAGGCAGGATAACACTGGCCTGGCACTAGCCCACACAGACCTTGCAGTTCATGCCAGCCTCAAAGATGGACCCATCAGCGCTGTGCAGGTAGTGTTGTCACCGGGCATGCCAGGTCATTACTGACTCAAAAATGTGTGTGCCAAATGCCACGTATGTTGCAGGGGAACACACTCACATGTAATCACTCCAAAGGTTTGACGGGCTGTTTGAGGCACATCTAACCATTTCTCATACATGTTGTCATGCAGATGTTCCCAACTCGTTAATATGCATATAAAGGGCATGTATGGACAATGTCTATTTACTGTGCAGAGTTAACATGTACTGAGCTCAGTGAAGCCAAGGAGCAAGCATGGCTACTGTCTGATGTGTGCAGCATTGTCATGGAAATGTATAGATTTGAGAAAGAGCGAGCCAAAGTAATACTTTGCAGAGTGTGGTATGTCAAATTATTCATTAAAGGCAGGCACCCTTGCACCATTTAGCAAGGAGAGATGTATTTGAACTTGGCCCACACTCTGTGCATCTGATTCCTGATTTTGCATATATTATTTGTGAACACTTCAACCTGCCTTACCTATGTGTATCATTAAGTCATGTCAACTGTGACACCTGCTGCATATTCAACATGTAGACTTACATAGACATTTGCAAAGTTAATGTACTGGGCTTCTTATGACCGCAGCGTATGTGTTCTACATTCACAGTGCAATGTACCATGTTATATCTTGTAGATGGACCAGCACCCTACACTAAAGCTAAGGTGGACACATTCAAGGATCTGGATGCTACCAGTAAGTGTCACCACAATGTTTTCTGTGTTGTGTAAGGATTGTTTGTGATGTCGGATAATAGTTGCAATGTTCAAGGGGCATCCTCATTCCACTGAAAAATTTTGTTCCACACATGTTATATCACATATTAATTAGGGCAAAGTTGTATATACACTAGATAGGAACTAATGTTAATGTTCATGTATTGCAAATCTATGCAGGCTCATGATAGATGGGGTAACATAGGAGCAATTAGCAAAATGCCATAGTCTGTGAAAGTATATAGGAGAAGAATTAATAGTGAACAAGGCTTTGGATGGTTCGACTTCAATCTGCCCATCAGATGACATTGCCACTGTAGTTGTCCATGTTACATTATATGTACATTTTGTATGGCAAGTCCAGACACGATGTGAGGATTCATACCTCAGTGCATACAGAATAGGTAAGGATACATAAGCCATATGTCAGCATTTCACAAATGGTAATGCAGTTAAAGGCCTCACACATGCCGCCTTAGGCCCCATTTCCCATGTTTGACACATACTCATACCTTTGTGCTGTTTTGTTACCAGAAAGGCCAATGCATGTTGGGCCAAAGGCATGACTGCACAGTGTTGTCAGCATACAGTCTATTACACAGTCCACCTTTTTGTGGCGTTACCCATAACAGCTCCCCCAAAAACTGTCACCCTTGATAAAAGTTTGTCAAGTACCTGCAAGTTACATCACAAGATGCTTGTATATGAGATGTACAGCATGCATGCACACACTCATCACATGAATATGCTGAGAGGTGATGTGCTTCAGGGTGACATTACTTGCTGACATGTATAGACAGACACTAGCCTATGTCGATGGACACATGCTATTTCTTGAATTGCTTGTAATGAGCCATGGAATGGTCCTTCTGGTATTTCCATTAGTTAACATAGGATATGTGTCCAATATGTCTGTTTGATGTAAAGTAGCTAGCCACCCTCCAACCATGTTTCAAATACCTGTGACATAGTAAGTCTATGTAGCAACTTGTGTGGAGTTGTGTTCTTGCCATTTCAAGTACACAATGCTGAGGCACAATACCTATATTTGCCAGATGTTACTCATTTGACCATGGAATCAAGTCAGTTGCATGCTGCATAAGGAGCCCCAATGATCAATTAGTAGGGACATGTGTACCAAACCATGTGTGCACAACAGCATAGTGCCTAATCAATCTCAGTATTAACATGGTTCTACCTAGATTTGGGCAGACAATGCAATTGCATATGACTACCTTGGCAACACCTAGGTACTTTTGCTTTGTTACGTTAGGAGGACTTACTGCTTTTTTCGCTAGTCATTTTTTAATTAAAGGATATTTTGGGGTATTAGAAATGCCACATGTGATGCTCCAAACTAGATGAAGCATAATAATGATTGACACAGTTCCTATTTCAGTTTTGTTTGATACATATTGCCTCCCGCTCCAACAGACAAAATGACACCTGAGGAGCCAAAGGCCCACCTCATTCATTCATCTTGACCGTTACAGCCTCATCTGGCACATAGTGAAGGCCTACTGGTGAATGGCCCAGCAATTCATCAAGGAGAGGGCAGCAGGCACATGGAAGTTGACACCCCAGGGCCCATAAACCCATGAGCAGCCAGGCACCAGCGAGGATGTTGTTGAAGTAGATGGGGATGCAACGCTTGCTGTTCCAGGCCCATGCAGTTAGCCAGCAGGACCACCACAGCCCGTGGCGCCAACCACTGGATAGTCTAGCCAGTTTGAACGTTTGCCCATGGACCTATCAGACCTCACGTTCTTTCTTGCTTGGAGCACATAGGTGGCACTTTGATACGTTTGGTCCAAACATTGCAGCAGTCCGAGGACCGCATTGTGGATCGGATGTAGTCCTTACTGACACCTGATGCCCTTCCCAAATTTTTTTGATATGTTTATTTTATAGTGGGTTTATAGCATAGTTTAGGATATGTTTTAGTGTAGGCATAGGATGGTTTACTTTTAGTAAGTTTTACATTTTAGGTGGGTTTGTTCTTAAATGGGTATAAGGGTGGGTAGGTTATTTAGTGTGTGGAGGGTTGCTGGGTTCAAGAGATGCAGGTCCAGTCCTTCTCACACAAGCAAGAATGCAGCAGGTCAGCACAGTAGGGCAAGAGTCCTTCAGAGCAGCAGTTTTTCAGAGCAGCAGTCCAGCAGATTGACAGTTCTTGTAGTAGCACACCAGTCCTTCTTCCTAGCAGGGTATCTACAGGTCCAGGCAAAAGTGTATTGAAGTGGCGGTGTCTGACGTTTCTCCTTTTATACATATTTGTGCCTTTGAAGTGTGGAGAAACTTCTGGAGGCATGTTTTTGAAGTACACAGATGCCCTGCTTCTCTGCCCTGGCTCCAGTCTAACTACAAAGGTATGCAGCCCTTTGTGTGGAGCAGTGGCGGCTGGTATCATTTGAAAGTTGGCTACTGATGGAAGTTTGGAGATCAGTTTAATAACTGGTTAATAACGATATTAATTAGTAACTCACATTCAAGTCGTTTCAAGTGTTAGGGGTATTAAAGAACCCAGTCACACGTGGGGCCATAATCACCTGCTAATATATCTTTATAGATGCAGACACAATGTAAATGCATGATGAAATGTACTAACGGCATGATTAGAGTGCACTTGATCTTCAGTTGTAAGTGCATGCAGTGCATGTTTGCAGGGGGGTCTATACGGATCCCACTGATCTTTTCTACTCTTGCTTTGTCATTCCGGGATTCCAAGGGGTTACCTGTTGGATGTTTTCTTTGTTGGCATGAGAAGGACGCTATCCTGTTGGTAATTTATGACAGCTCTCCATTATTTTTAGGAAATTTATAAAGCATGCATTTTTTTAATAATCTGTTTTTTAATGTGTTGGTAGGGTGCTGGGGTATTCCTTGTCCTGATGAAGTAGTATTTGTATAGACCGAAACTGGTTGACAAGTTCCCAAGGAGTCCTGACTTCAAATTTATGATTCTGAGAGAAGAGTGTGAGCCAGAATATTTGGTGCATATTTGGGCCTGAAATCTAAGCATTTATGTGGGACTACCTATGGTGGATTTTGTATTCATATTAGTGACTGGAACCACCTCTTTAATTCTGGAAGCCACAGGGAACTCTCTAAGAAATCCCAACGAACTTTATAAGATGTTTTTTGTTGCTATTCAGGTATACATTTCTTTGTTGGGATTTATGTAATGTTGGAAGCATTATGTTTTCGGTTAAATATGGTAATGAGAAATAAAGTATAGCCACAGTGGAGGGTGTCACCATAACAATTTGGAACTCTTTAAAAGCATGGAAAATTATTTTGAAATAAATTTGAGCTTTCCAATGATAATTTAGGTATCACTGTTGAAGAAATTAGAGAGAATCTATTTCCCTTATTTTCCAACTTATGCTTTTGGTTCAATGGTGTATTAGCCCAGAGACTGGGGGCTACATAGGCATCACCGCTGTTTGATGACTTCATATGTGGATGTGGTGGGGCTTAAAAGTTGGGTATAACTTTTATGCAGTAAGTGAAGTGAGACAGCTTAATGGACAAGAAAAAATGTAAAAACGATTGACAAATCGTGCATTTGAAAGCAAATGAATTTAGTGAGAAAGCAAGGTTTTTAGAGCAGCAGGAACGTATATTCTTGAAATTTTAAACACATTAAAAACTGCTTAATATCTTACTGCATTAATATGTTCAACAGTTACTTTAATATGCAAACTGTACAGCGTGAAAACATCAGGACCTTTAAAGTGTGTGTTTGCCCAGAGTCTTGCACTGCATGTGTCTTCAACTTTTGAAGAAAATGCTCTCACCAAGCATTGGGAAGCGCCCACAGCTGCTGGCTACAATCAGTAATACAGAAATTTGTGCAGGCGGGTCTTTAAGTGGGATGAAAAAAGTGGAGGCTCTTTAAAAGGGAACATGTAAAATTAATTTCTGTGATACCCATAGTGTGACACCCAACCTGTATTTTTGTTTCTCTCTGAGATGTTATTGCATTCAGAAATATAACACAAAAACTGACACACACCTAAAAACCTGTCAGTGCTACTGGCTTTCTCAATGGTTGTTAGCTGTTTGCGAAAAATGAGTAACAAGAATGATTTGGTATAAATAATTAATATTGGAAATGTTTAAATTCTGAAATTGTGTTGACTGTGAATTAAATATTATTAAGTATTAAGGACTGCGGAAGAAGTATGGCCGTCAGTTATGTGTGCTTTATTGTAATTATAATTGTGATTGTATCAATATAGCGCTTCTGTCAAGGCGTTGAAGCGCTAATGGCAAGTAGCACGCTACTCAGGAACCCAAAAGGATTATTGGTGGGTTAGTATAGAGGAAAATGAGTACAGTATTATTAGTAGTATAGGGAGGTATAATTTAATTTGAGCAGAGGACGTGAGTCAGTTAGTTGGATTGAAAAGAATAATGGAGGTATAGAGGAGGGAAGAATCCATAAGTGTTAATTGGGAGATCATAGTAGCAAAATTAGGTTTGGGATAATTGAAGGAGAGATGGAGGAGGGAAGAGTCTGTAGAAAGGGAATGGGGAGTTCATAGTAGTAAAATGAGGTTTGGGATGGATTAAAGAAGAGATAATTGAGGGGGAATGTAGTAGGATTGTTTGTGAGATCATAGTAGTAAACTGAGGCTTGGGGTGAGCCAGGTGGGGTAGAGAACGAAAGAGTGTAGGAAGGGTTATTTTGGAGATCATAGTAGTAGAATGGGTTTGGGATGAGTCGGAGACTAGAGATAGAGGATAGATTGATAGAGCTATAGGGTGGGTGATGGTGAGACAGAGTAAAGCTTTCAAGAAAGTCATTTTGCTTTTTCTCTTGTGCAGTAAGACTACAGTAATACATTTTTAGATACATGATTACATAGTAAGGGAATATATGTGTAAGAAATATAATATGTTGTGATTTAAGTCTTATCATATAAACACAGATTTTTAAGAGTTGCAGTATTTGAAGTTAATTTATTTGTACACTTTTATAATGTTATTGTATCTTTCCTCAATATTTCAATAGTGAAATGCTCGTGGATAAATAGTGAAGATAATATTTACCTATTTCGATAGATAAAATAAAAACAGACTGTTAAGCATCTAATCAAGCAACTTATATAGAAACTATACAACTACCTATAAACATACATACATACACATGTACATAATATATATATACTCATACATACATCTATACAAAAACTTACATACATATATTTATTTAACCGTAAGTAAAATATACATTTGTTAAAACAGATGTAAAGAGCATGTATATATTTTAAGATAAAATAGTTATTTTACCTATTTGTACAAATAAATATATATATATAGATATATACATTTGGGGACACATGTACGAACTTCAGGTTTTGTGACTCGCAAATTGCATGTCATAGCGACTCGCAATTTGCGACACACAAAACCTGATGTACAACATTCTCAATGACACTGTTTGCGATTCCCAATGGGGTCGCAAATTACCTACCTCATGAATATTCATGAGGTAGGTCGCAATTTGCGACCCCATTGGGAATGGCCGCCCTCACAGGGATGGTGGCCTGCTGGAGACAGCAGACCACCATGTCTGTGACTGCTTTTAAATAAAACAGTTTTTATGTTTTGAAATGCAGCCCGTTTTCCTTAAAGGAAAACAAGATGCATTTCAAAAACAAAACATGAAAAGCTTTCTTTTCATTTTTTCAGAACAGGCAGTGGTCCGTAGGCCTGTTCTGAAAAAATATTTTTGCTGCCATTCACAGAGGGGAAGGGGTCCCATGGGGACCCCTTCCCGTTTGTGAATGGGTTAGCACCAGTTTGAAACTGGTGCTAACTGCGATTGTTTTGCGACTGCATTCGCAGTCACAAAGCAATCATACATGGGACTGCGACTCGCAATTAGGAAGGGGACACCCCTTCCTAATTGCGACTCACAAACCCTTTTTGCGATTCGGTAAATAGATTACAGTCGTTTTCTGAAGATAAGATAGTTATCCATGAATCTTATATTTGAGGGTAATGAATTCCATTGTTTGGTCGCTTGAACAGAGAAAGATGTACCGCTTATTGTCTTATTCTTGTGTGGTGGTGTTCTGAGGCGGGGTGCCAATCTTGAGAACACAGGTTTCTTTTTTTAATGTATTTTGTGATTTTATTCCTAATGAAAAGCAATCCTGTCCATGTATTGCTTTGTGAGTAATACAAAGCATCTTGAAGGTAGATCTTATGGCAACCGGCAACCAATATTGGGCCCTCAAGACAGGGGAGATGTTGGCTTGTGGCTTTACATGTAGGAGTAGTCTGGAAGCCAAGTTTTGAATGTGTTGTAGTTTTTTCATAGTAGATATAGATGATCCATGGTAGAGGCGTAATAGATTTCATGGTGAGCTTTGTTAGATATGTATGCCCTTTTTCTCTGCACATCTCATCCATTTCAATACCAGGACACGTGAAACTTAAAACTACATGTCCTATCTTTTAAATATATTGCACCCTGACCTCTAGGCTGTCTAGAGCCTACCCTATGGGTGCCAGATAAAAATGGCAGTTCAAAACTGTACACACAGGCTCTGTAATGGCAGGCCTGAGGCATGTTTAGAGGGCTACTTAAGTGGGTGACACAATCAGTACTGCAGGCCCGACATCAGCCTTTAATTTACATGCCTTGGGCACATGTAGTACACTTTAGTAGGAACTTAGAAGTACGGTAAATTAAATATGCCCGTTGGCATATGCAAAGTCACCATGTTTTGGAGGAAACGTACAAGCACGTTAGCAATGGTTAGCAGTGGTAAAGTGCGCAGAATTCTAAGGCCGACAAAAACGAAGTCAGCATAAACAGGATGTCTGAAGGCAAAAAGTTAGGAGGAAACCATGCCAAGCATGCCAGGTGTGACACACTGCAGGAAAGTAACCTGAGTTATAACTGCCTTTCTATTTGAATGATACTCTCCTTACATTCCATCCTCTGTATACCTTCATGCCTATGAGCTTTTCCTTCCCTTTCACATGCCTGAAGCCTCACTCTCTAATAAAATTCAGTAAACGAACCTTACCCATCTTAGCAAATCATAAACTCTCATGAGTAAACATTCTTGCAATACCAAAACCTTTCGAATGTATCTACTCATACCGCTCACATAGAACACTAGTTCTCATTCTGTTCTAACCTTTCCTTGCTCTCACACATGTCTAACCTCCTCCACTGTATTTAACCACCTCTTTTTTCCACTCAGATTAACTGTCTCCAATAACTATACCTAACACCCATTATCTCTATATATTACCCCTTGTAAATGCAGGGAACTATTCAGTTTCCTTAGAGCACAAGACTAGCACAATAATTAACAAATAATAATACAAATAATTACAATAAATAATAACCACCAGATTAACCACAAACCTTGGACTATGGAGAAGTGTGTTACCTGCTGGAGTACTTCAAAAGTTCGTCAGTGGTAGTAAGATATATGTAAATGCAACTACAATACAATAATAATAATAAGGGCACCCTGACAGCAGCGTTTTATAATTTATATATGCATCTTTAGGGAGTAAAGAGTTTAAAATGGCCCATCTATTTCAGAAACACCCACTACAAGATGGCATACAATGCACAGACATGTTGAATGATACATGTGTCATGCTGCATGGGCACATGCATTATGGTGTATGCCAGACATTTGTTATTTACAATTCTGACATGGCTGAAGGCCATGTTTTAAAGAGAAATAAAACGTATCAAAAAAAGACAAGTGAGTGTACACGCTGCACAAAAAAAGGAAGCAAGCAGTTTGGCATTATTTTACAGCTGCTTATGGCCTAGAAATAAAATAATATAAAAAATAGTGCAACCCTGAGTGAGATCAGGAAAGGGATTGGAAGTAGGGCAAAGAACACTACGAAGGGGGAGTTGAAAGGGTGTATGCAGGGGATCCAAAAATTGCAGCTGTGGGGGTCATCTTTGAATGGAATTTGCAAAATTAAAAACGGCTAGTGAGAGATGTCCCTTACGTATGTATGTGCATGAGCACACTTTGGCAGCCCTCTTGAAATGGTCAAAAACACATTTTATCATAGTCACCTGCCGATAGCACAGCAGATGGCTAAACATTAGTGAGAGGGGTGCAGAGAACTGTGGATGGGGTGGAAAAGGGGAGGCATGGGTAAAAATAATGGGCTGGGATAAAAATAGAGGGAGAAGAGGAAGCATGGAGAGAGAAGGAACAAACATTCCTCACATGCAGTGGAATGCAAGGTCAAACATGAGCAGTGGAAAGATATATCAACCAATCAAAACACTGTAAGGGGTGAACACACCTGAGCAGGACAAGCCGTAGAACATGGAGTAAGGTCATAAAATCAGAACAACAAAAAACACCGAATTATGAGCAAAGGGCTGACCAAAAGCCCATTCTACGTACATGTAATGTATTGGAAACAGTAGGCCTTGACAACAGACAATGGCATCTGTCTGCAGCCAAGACCTAAAAAGGTGGTGCATTCCTAGAGGTAAATATCTCCTTATTTCTCTTCTGAGACTTATTGGGAAACTCTTATGGAAAATTCAGCTAACACATTGAATCCGATTCAAAAACTGAATTTTTAGTATGCAAAGTACTACTACAGTATTAGTACTATTTTCTACAGCCTTCTAGTCACAAATCTACAAATCTATATCTTAATTTCTCCTATCTTTTCTACGAGGAGATCCCTACATATATAGATTTCCTACTTAGTAGTAAATGTGGAAGGGCCAATGGGACTGGCTGGAAAAATGGACCATTCTTACTACTAAACACGAGGGACATACGGAGGAGTAAAGAGGTTAGGTAGGCTTCAGGCAGTGCTTTAGTGAGGCATATACACTCATCCATCAAAGAGCAAGCCCACAAACTTCACGTCTAAAGTTACTACAACCAAACAGTAGTAAATGCACTCCAGCTCAGAACTGGAGTAAGCCCAGCACCAACCCCTGCTACACTCGCCAATAGAAAATAATAGAAAAAGGGACTTAATATAAAACTCCCTAAGAAATAATGCTGCATTCAATTATTTAAAGTAGTTAACTTATAAATAAATTCAAATTAATGTTAAAATTATTTAAAAAATAACATGTATTTCATTTCAAAATATTTTAATAAAGTTTTTAAATTACATTCTTGTGATATTCATTTTTATTATATACAATTGCTTTTATTTAAATCTATATCACTTGTCAAACATATTAATACATATTAATTTGTTTAAATATATTTTCTTTAGGTAGGATTTGTTTTAAACTTAAACTTTAGAAAAATAATTTTCAGTTAGTAATGAAATTTGAAATTAAAATTAATTTAATAGTGCTGTGTCTTTTTTTATTTAATTCTACATTTTAAATAAAAATATAAAATATATTCACAAAATGTATTTGTTTTTATTTACAAAACTATTTAGTAAGCATTTCTACTAATTATTTTCAAGCTTAATACATTGTTTACTTTTCCTGTATGGTAGCATTGAGAGATCTCTGCCACCAGTGTCCCTATGGTAATGTTTAGTGAAAACTTTTAGAGTTCATTAAACTTATAAAAAATAGTAAAAATAAGTATATTTTAAGTATTATTGTAAATTAACTGTACATATTTACCAACAATCTACAGTACTAATGAATACATTTTGAATTAAATATTATATTAAATGAATGTTACATTATATTTTTAATTAAAAAATATATTACGTTTTTTATTTTTGAGATTGTTAAATTCATTTTTTTATTGTTTTAACTATTTTAAATAATTTAATTTAACATTATTCCCTATGGAGTCCCTACCCCCAATAATTTCTATGGAAGGTCATGTGTGGTGCTGGACCAACGACTGCTCCTTTTTCGCAGTGAAAACCTTACACTCATAAAATTGTTTCAGGGGTTGGACACATGTAAGGCTACACTTTTGAATAACTTGACAAGTAGATTTTCTTTATAGCCCAAAATTGTAAAGCTACTCAAAAGTGTGAGTATATTTACTAATAGTAAATGTACACATGCAGATTCACCTTTGAGAGTAGCCCCTATTATCTGAAGAAACACGCTTCGATCAAGGACTATCAAAAGGACTATCAAAAGGGTTTCCATCATTCTCTTGATACCAGTGAACAGTGGATACCACCATAGACCACAATGGAAATGAAGGGCTATAGAAAGGTAAGCTCTGCGTTGTGCGTCACAATGCAGAAAATTAATTTACTGCCTGGCTTCCGTCTCCAAATTTAAAGCTTTGAAGTGTTTAATGAAATATTTTGTCTTGTTAGAAGTCTCTTTGTATTTTGTGATCTCAGGGCACCATTTGAAAAAATGTATATAAAATAAATTCTGAAATAACTCATCTCATAGACGGTGGATGCTATTAGCCCAACACTAGCCTTCTTGAATTATTAGAGGTGAGCTAGTTGACAGAAGTATGCACCCTTTCCAAATAGGGACCACAATTCTAGTCAGTGAAAGTCAGTTATACATAAATTAACCTGTGCCCCCCCTCTAGTAGCTCGGGACAGAGCAGGCAGGCTTAACTTAGGAGGCAATGTCTAATAGTACTTGTGCACCACTTAAAACAGTAAAACTGTGAAGATGCCACATCTGGGTAAAACAAATAAAGCATAATTTAATGAACAAAACAAGACCAAAGCAAGAAACATTCAATAAGTAAAAGTCGAGATATTAATTTTTAGAGATTAAAATGCAAAATAGTGCTAAAAAGCAGAAAGCGCCAACCAGGGCTATCTCGTCATACTTGACCGGGTGAAATCTGAAAAGGCAGGCTGACCACAATGGAGCACTTCTCAAATACAGGGACCAACAATGTACTGCTATAAAAGTATCTTGTTGCGTCATCTACGGGGCCTGATTCATGGAGTAGAGGAGGCAATGCACTGGTGCTGATCCTTCTATATGTAGGTGATGCGTTAGTTACCTGATGCACATCTTGAGATGTGTCGGCTTTTGTTGCTTAGGGGTGTAGGCGATGCCTCGTCATGAAGCCACGCAGATGGCAATGCGATGTCTTTATCCTCATTGGTAGCAGTGATGCATTGGTGTCAAGGGTAGATGCGTCCATTCCAACCAGTGCATCAACAGCAATGTATGGATTTTGCAGTTGCAGCACTTAATACCCTCTACCAAGGGCCTAGGATTAAATTGGCACTACTTGACAGGGCAAGATTCACAGTAAGCAAAGTCCAGGTGCTGTTGCAGGATGAAGTGAAGTCTTTGAGGTCCCTGAGACGTCAGAACAGCCAGCAAGCTCTTGTAGTCACTTTGGCTCTGGGGATGTAGAGATTCAGATCCAGTCCTTCTCATTCTCAGGCAAAGAGGGCAGCAGGAAGCAGGGCAAGCACAGCAGAGCAGGAAAGTGTAAGGATTGTCCAGCAGAGTGACAGTGAAGTGCACTGATTTGGTGGCGTCAGAAGTCTAATTTTTATATCAAGGATACATCAAACTTGGGGGTCCCATCTCTTCCTAAATGGAAATTATGCTTCTAGAATGTGATAAGGCAATCACAATGATAACCTATGAGAGAGATAGGCCTTGCAGCAGCGAAAACAAATATAAGAGTTTTTCACTACCTAGACATGGCTGTCCAGTGCCCACCTTAGGGATGACGTATGTGTATTAGAAAGGAAAGTTTGGGACTGACAAGAAGGTTAACTGGGCAGGTCGACATGACAGTTTAACACTGCACATACAGGCTCTGCAATGGCAGGCCTGAGACATGTTAAGTGGGTGGCACAATCAGTGCTGCAGACCCACTGGTAGCATTTAACTTACAGGCCCTATCACATGTAGCACTCTTTACTTGGGGCATAAAAGTAAATTAAATATGCCAATTGTGGATACACCAATGTTATCATCTTTTAAGGAGAGAGCACATGCACTTTAGCGCTAGTTAGCAGTGGTAAAGTGTCCAGAGTCCTAAGGCCAGCAAAAATGAAGTCAACAAGACAAGAGGTCAGAAGGCAAAAAGTTTGGGGAACCACGCCAAGGATGCCAGCTCTAACGTGGGCTATTTAGCAAAAATAGTTGAGGATTTCACGCATCTCAGTCAGGTGGTCCTGACTGCCTACTAGCTATTCTTTTCAAAGTTTATGCTATCTATTAGGCATCTAAATTAAGCCACTGGTAAAGGGTTTGTTCCTGAATCATGGCAATACTAAAACCAATGTTGATGAAAGGCGGACAAATCGCTACTAGGGAGGTTGATCTGGCTACTCAGTGTGGTAGCTAATATATATAGTAATTACCTAATAGTGTTCGCCACTAGGTAATTATAGTTAGGACCTAGGTTCTATAGAAAAACTGTATTTTGTTTTGCTAATGATTGCGGTGCCCTTTGATGAATCTTCACAAAATTCTCAAGAGAAAATACGATGCTCACTTCAGCGTCTTCATGGAAAGTTCCCAGGTGTTCCATCAAGCAGGGACTGAGGAAAAGAAGGATCTCAAAACATGTTTTTCCCCATGCATTTTCCATAGGAATTTTGGATAGCAATAGCATCCGAACCACTGGACACCAATTTGGCAGAAAGGTAGCTCTGGGTTCAGAAAGAGCCCTCTTCATTATCTGATGTAAATCCATTTACTAGTTTAAGAGAAATTCAAGAAAATCCAAATTTGTAAATACAACTCTGCAAAGGCTCCCCAAACCTCCCGATCTCGTGCTGAGATCTGATTGGCTGCCAACACTTCAACAAGGAAGAGTTGGCAGCCATGTTGGGACTCAGCTTCAGCTGAGTCCCAGACAAAAATGTAAAAAAATAAGAAAAGAGGACGGTTAGGGACACCATGACCCCTTAGCTCTGGTGCAAGGGTCCCAGAGGGACCCCCGAGAACAAAAAAGCATTTTTTTTAAATGTTTGCCAGGGGCTGCGGTGGATCTGCAGATCTGTTGAAAATCCCATTAAAAAAATGTGCTTGTTTAACTGCAGCCCAGAGTGGGCCAGGTCCAGAGGGCAATGGCATATTTAATGCGGGAGGGCCACTCCACCAACCCTGCAGCCCCGGGGGCCACCACCTCCACAGAGCTTTAATAAATCACAATGCAGGGGCTGCCCAGACCCCTGGAGCCCCAGGACTGCCATTTCCCAACACAATGCATGGGTCACCCAGCCTCCGCAGCCCCAGGGGGCTGCTATCTCCCCAGGGTTTTAATAAAAAACAATGCACACATGACCCCCACAGCCCAGAGAACCACCACTTCCCCAGGGCACAAATTTTAAAGCACATAGGGGGTCACCACCTACCCAGAGCTATTGATGTTGGAGGGGGGCCATGCAGCCCTCCACTCAGAGGCACTGATGGCCCTGGGGACCGCCACTCCCCATGGCCATCTCCTGCTATATCCTGGGGTGCCCACCCCCGGGACATAGCTGTTTGCTGTGCCTTGCCCGGAACTGACAGCTCCAAACAAAGTTACAGCAAACACTCAGCTCACAGTGAGGGAGAGCTGTCAAGGAGGTTTTGACTGTTTCCCTGCCTGTGGAGATGCAGGCAGGGAAGCAGAGGAAACATTGCTCTCACAGAGAGGGTGCTATTTGCCATCTCCCACAGGAGGTGGTGAGTTGGCTGGGACTGCGGAGGCCTTCAGGCTCCCCCCACGGTCCTCAACATTGCCACGGGGTACCCTGGGGATGGGGTATCTGGTGCCTGGATCAGCCCAAGGGAGGGGGCCACGCAGCCCCCCACAAAAATTAAATAATTAGGCCAGGTCTTGGGGGATGAGGTCCCTGGGGCCAAGGTTGGCCTGGAGAGTGGAGTCCTCGCAGCCCCCCTCCACCCCAAAAAACACCCTCACCGTGCACTGCTAATTACCCCACAAATTACAGTACTCATGACATCTTTGATAACATCATTGATAATATCAATGTAATTTTTGCAGTTACATTTTTGACTAAAATACTGTGTATGGCAGGGGTGCGAGTTATAGTTACCTTAGGCATGACTTATATTTACTTGTGATAACTCTAACAGGTGAATTCTTATGGTTTTGTACGTTTAAAATGTGAGCTTAACTATAACATCCCTGTAACCTTTGCTTTTTTAAGTGTATATGCATATGGGGAAAAAATGTAATCCCAGTGGAGCTGGGAGTTTCCCCCCAAATCACTCTTTTATCAACCATTGTTTAGTTTGGTGGTCCTTAGTGAAAACACCAATATAGACGTCTGGTCAGCTCTATTGATATTTTGTGGGCTTTTACTTCATTCTGCTCTCAAGCTAGAGCACACTTCAAACCTTGAATAGTCCTGTAGAATTCTGCACAGGATCCAGCCGTTTCACTTCCACAATTGGGTGCAGGTTGAACTAAATAGGAGGAGGATTTTGACCTGGAAGATCCCTATTGACAGCAGCCTACCAAAAGGTTGAGTACTTTCCTTTAGTTTGTTCAATTTATTTTTGGCAGACTTTCCAGAAGCTATTATAACTAACCATTTGTTTTCTCCCAAAATAGGCATTGATCACGTTCCATGCTTAGAGTACTACGACAATCTAATTTTGTTAGATTATACCTATGTCTACCTGCAAAGAAAGATTGTAGTTTTTGGTTAGTTTTCCAGACAGAACAATCTGACTACAAATGTGGGTAAAACCAAAACGCTTACCTTCTCGGCAATATAGGCCAAGTTCCGATTGTATTTGAACAACCAACTACAAAAAAAACAGGTCCATTCTATACATACTTGGGTCTCAAATTGAATTCTAAGCTGAATTGTTAGACTCACTTTTATCTAATAAAAAATTCCTTAATTTGAGAAGATTGTAAGCTACCTACGGGAGTTACTCTCCCAAGGAAATTAATACCAGAATCTCTATATGGAGCAGAATTGTTGGGACTCGACCAGAGATTTGATTAGCGACTTCTAGAATGTCTGTGTATAAAAAGACACCTGGGACTCTCTTCAAATATAATAGTCCAGTCGGTCCAGTTAGAACTTTCAACACATTATTACCAATTGGAGCACACCTCACATAAAGCTAAACTATCATTTTTAACTCAGGAGGACCTTATACTGAATTAAGGGGTAACATTTTCAGCCACTCTGCATTGATTGGCTTCCAGCCTTGACTCTGATTTCCCTTCAAAAGACATGCATACCCTAACTCTCTTACTAAAAATGAAGAAGACATCAAAAGAGAATGTGCAGCTATGAGTGCTAAGCATGATTCTGCTTTTTTAGCAAGTAAGAGTTGTCAAAATATATTTGTTCTGTGGCTAGGAGCTATTGATGTAAACTACTTATTTGCGTTCTCAGATAGACCTGATTATTAGACTTTTCCTGGCATTTTGGGTATGTCTTTTGCAAAACGGCCTAAAAAATGATGACTCTGCACATGTAATCTAAATGTGAAATACAACAACACTGCTCGATTGTCTTTTACACAGGAAAGAGATGAAGAGGATACTGGAACCTCTCTTCTTGAAAAGTGGGTGCCAAGATCATGACATGGCTTTATTTTTCATATTTGATTTTTTTTCTGCTAAAATACCACTCACCATCAACCTATTTTGTAAACTCTTTTTTTAATTGATTTTAAGAATAAAACATTTACAGGTAGGGTACATTGATCCACAGCACAATCACATTGTACCATATATCACATGGGAATATTCCTTGAGGCAAGGGACCCATCAAATAATTGTAGACTTCAAAAAGAGACTCTTAAACAATTACATACATAGGCAGAATTATGCGAGCAGTTCCATCACTTACCTCAAATGTTAGTGTACTTTTTTGACACCCATGAGCTCTATAAACAGTCATTTCAGATGTACCAGAGAAATCTATCACTCTTAATCATCCCATCTTAGAAAGGGCGGTTGTTGATCGGCAAGGCTTGGCACTGTCCCTTTTCATTACTAGGAATCCCGGGCCGAACAGGACACTATCACAAAGCAGGACACCCATTCATAGAAACAACCCTCCCCACCACTTCCCCCAAGGAGAGTGTGATCTCTTTCCTATATTGGGAAATAATTGGGCATTCCCATATGACATGAAAATAAGCAGCCCTGAAAGTATTACACCTGGTACAATGGGAATTTGAAATGTTGCCCATCTTCAATAGATGTTCTGGATTATGGTAAAATCTGTAAAAATATTTAAACTGGAGCAGTCTGAGATAGAAGGAAATTACCTGGGTTCTGGCAGACATTTTTGCCTCAAGCCATTCATCATCATCTATCAGGCCTACATCTTCTGCCCATTTCTGTTTCAAGTCATGTATTGCGTTAGGGGATTGGACCAATAAAGACCAATACAGTCATCATATATGCTTGTCTCCTAGATCATTCCCTACAAGTTTGGCTTCCCACTGATTAGATTTGGGAATGTTCTTTAATTTGGCGTGATAGTTCCCCACTGCACTCGCAAGTACCGGAAAAACTGAGATTAATGAAGTTGCACTTCTTCTCTCAACTAGACATAATATATGTCCTCCCAGATGGACATACAGATCAGGTCATATGCACAAAACGCTGCCAATCGAGCAGCATGTGTCAGTTATTTGCCCCTCAGTAGCATAGTGATCTCCGTCAAAATGCTGTGCCATTTAATCTGTTTTAGTGCTTCGTGCCAGTGAAAGAAAACAACCGTAATAACAGAGAGGAAGGCAAGTGAGATAGATTTACTATAGAGTAAGGCCAATGGATCATCACGTATTCTAATGTCAGTTCTGGGTCGTCCCTCTTCCCAATCATTAATCGGGACATTCTACATAGCTCAGTAGTACAATTTAGTTTATACCATGCAGTGGCCCACATCATACATGCCCTGACAAAGGACACCCATGGCGCTTCATCATCCCACAAGAATGCCATTATTAGGGACTAAAGGTTTCTAAAGAACTTGAGTGGCAATTTAAAAGGGTAGTTCTGTAGTGTATACAGAAAGCAAGGAAAATAAATAATTTTTAATACTGCTCCAGTCCCCATAATCAATAATGGCTAGGAAGCCCACGTCTTAACTTTAATTTATTAAGTAGGGCGACTATGCTCAACTCAAAACCCCTGCATTGGGGTTTTGTAATTTCCATGTCTAGATACCAAAAGTGATCCTCCGCTTCTCTCATACCCACTTCCTCAAGCCACCTTGGATGATCTCCAGAGAAATGCACATATGTTGTCTTTCTCCAATTTACCTTTAGTGCAGATGAAACCTCATAAATTGTAAGGATATCTACAGTATGTGAGATAGAATTGTTTAGTTGCTGTATGTGAAGTAGCAGGATCATATCAAACGCACAAACGGACACCTTGTCTTTCTGATCATTGGACCAGCGGAATCCACTCACCTGTGCATTGACTCGTAACCATAAAGTCAGAGGCTCAATCACCACAGCAGAGAAGGTGACAGTGGGCAGCCCTGTTTGGTGCCTCTCATGATAGGAAATGGGGCAAAGATCATGCCACTTAGCCTGACCTATAAAATCTCCACATAACACATTAATCTGGGGAGACATTCATGTGGCCTAGGATTTGAAACATAAAGGGGCAATAGACCGTGTTAGACCGTGTTAAAGGCCTTTTCTGAATCCAGTCACCTACTTTTGTAGGTTGTGGAAGCATTTGCTATGACTTCCATGGAGGAGACCAACTGGCCTGCATGATTATTAATAAATGGGATTATTCAGATTGTTTGATTCTTATTGGCGAGCCAATATAGCAACTATCCTGATTTGTCTCCTATTTCATAGATTCTGCCTAAGGACCCCAGATGGGCTGTTTGTGCATCCTCATATAATTTGTCTTTCAACTACATCCTACATATTTCTAGTTTCCTCAAAACATCTTGGTTGTCTCCGCCTCTAAGATCCTCTTCTAAGTGTAAGATGTTACCCTGGAGAACTGACACTTCTCTTTATTTATCTCTTACATTACACAGGCTATATTCCATGCCCACCTTCTACTAACTGTTTAGAATGCCTCATATTATGTGATTTCAGAAAAGACTGACTCATTATTGGCTATAAAATATTTCGCTATCCTGGCTCGGAAATGATCTGCTAACTCTTCTTCCATCAACCACCACGAATTCAGATGTTAAGTGCCCTTGTTTCCCTGATATGGCTGGGACAACATTAATTCTATTGGGGAGTGGTTCAAAAGGCTCTGAGGCATAAGCCCGGGTGGAAACTATGGTTAGACATGCCTCCAGCCAATCTTTAACCCCTTAGCTGCTGGGCCTTTTCCCCCCCAGTGCTGAGCCCTTTTTTGGCTATTTGGGGTAGTTCGCGCTTAGGGCTTCATAACTTTTTGTCCACATAAGCTAACCACGCCAAATTTGCGTCCTTTTTTTCCAACATCCTAGGGATTCTAATGGTACCCAGAGTTTGTGGTTTACCCTGGAGGAGACCAAGAAAATAGCCAAAATACAGTGAAAATTTAGTTTTTTCCAAAAAAATGGGAAAAAAGGGCCGCCGAAGAAGGCTTGTGGTTTTTTCCCTAAAAATGCCATCAACAAAAGGTTTCTGGTGCTGAAATCACTATCTCCCCACCTTTCAGGAACGGGCAGACTTGAATCAGAAAACCACATTTTCCAACACAAATTTGGCATTTTACTGGGACATACCCCATTTTTACTATTTTTGGTGCTTTCAACCTCCTTCCAGTTAGTGACAGGAATGGGTGTGAAACCAATGCTGGATCCCGGAAAGCTAAACATTTCTGAAAACTAGACAAAATTCTGAATTCAGCAAGGGGTCATTTGTGTAGATCCTACAAGGTTTTCCTACAGAAAATAACAGCTGAAATAAAAAAATATTGAAATTGAGCTGAAAACAACAGCCATTTTTCTTTATGTTTTACTCTGTAACTTTTTCCTGCGATGTCAGATTTCTGAAAGCAATATACCGTTTTGTCTGCTGGACTCTTCTGGTTGCGGGGATATAAAGGGCTTATAGGTTCATCAAGAACCCTAGGTACCCAGAGCCAATAAATGAGGTGCACCCTGCAGTTGGTTTTCATTCTATACTGGGTATACAGCAATTCATTTGCTGAAATATGAGGAGTGAAAAAGAGGTATCAAGAAAACCTTTGCATTTCCAAAATGGGATCAAGATAAGGTTTTGAGGAGCAGTGGTTATTTGCACATCTTTGAATTCCGAGGTGCCCATACTAGCATGTGAATTGCAGGGCATTTCTCAAATAGACGTCTTTTTTACACACTCTCTTACATTTGGAAGGAAAAAATGTAGAGAAAGATAAGGGGCAATAACACTTGTTTTGCTATTCTATGTTCCCCCAAGTCTCCCGAAAAAAATGATACCTCACTTGTGTGGGTAGGCCTAGCGCCCGCGACAGGAAATGCCCCAAAACACAACGTGGACACATCCCATTTTTTCACAAAATACAGAGCTGTTTTTTTGCAAAGTGCCTACCTGTGGATTATGGCCTCTAGCTCAGCCGGCACATAGGGAAACCTACCAAACCTGTACATTTTTGAAAACTAGAGACCTAGGGGAATCCAAGATGGGGTGACTCGCGGGGCTCTGACCAGGTTCTGTTACCCAGAATCCTTTGCAAACCTCAAAAAGTGGCTAAAAAAACAAGTTTTCCTCACATTTCGGTGACAGAAAGTTCTGGAATCTGAGAGGAGCCTCAAATTTCCTTCCACCCAGCGTCCCCCCAAGTCTCCTGATAAAAATGATACCTCACTTGTGTGGGTAGGCCTAGCGCCCGCGACAGGAAATGCCCCAAAACACAACGTGGACACATCACAGAAAACAGAGCTGTTTTTTGCAAAGTGCCTACCTGTAGATTTTGGCCTCTAGCTCAGCCGGCACCTAGGGAAACCTACCAAACCTGTACATTTTTGAAAACTAGAGACCTAGGGGAATCCAAGATGGGGTGACTCGCGGGGCTCTGACCAGGTTCTATTACCCAGAATCCTTTGCAAACCTCAAAAAGTGGCTAAAAAAACAAGTTTTCCTCACATTTCGGTGACAGAAAGTTCTGGAATCTGAGAGGAGCCTCAAATTTCCTTCCACCCAGCGTCCCCCCAAGTCTCCCGATAAAAATGATACCTCACTTGTGTGGGTAGGCCTAGCGCCCGCGACAGGAAATGCCCCAAAACACAACGTGGACACATCACAGAAAACAGAGCTGTTTTTTGCAAAGTGCCTACCTGTAGATTTTGGCCTCTAGCTCAGCCGGCACCTAGGGAAACCTACCAAACCTGTACATTTTTGAAAACTAGAGACCTAGGGGAATCCAAGATGGGGTGACTCGCGGGGCTCTGACCAGGTTCTGTTACCCAGAATCCTTTGCAAACCTCAAAAAGTGGCTAAAAAAACAAGTTTTCCTCACATTTCGGTGACAGAAAGTTCTGGAATCGGAGAGGAGCCTCAAATTTCCTTCCACCCAGCGTCCCCCCAAGTCTCCCGATAAAAATGATACCTCACTTGTGTGGGTAGGCCTAGCGCCCGCAACAGGAAATGCCCCAAAACACAACGTGGACACATCACAGAAAACAGAGCTGTTTTTTGCAAAGTGCCTACCTGTAGATTTTGGCCTCTAGCTCAGCCGGCACCTAGGGAAACCTACCAAACCTGTACATTTTTGAAAACTAGAGACCTAGGGGAATCCAAGATGGGGTGACTTGCGGGGCTCTGACCAGGTTCTGTTACCCAGAATCCTTTGCAAACCTCAAAAAGTGGCTATAAAAACAAGTTTTCCTCACATTTCGGTGACAGAAAGTTCTGGAATCGGAGAGGAGCCTCAAATTTCCTTCCACCCAGCGTCCCCCCAAGTCTCCCGATAAAAATGATACCTCACTTGTGTGGGTAGGCCTAGCGCCCGCGACAGGAAATGCCCCAAAACACAACGTGGACACATCACAGAAAACAGAGCTGTTTTTTGCAAAGTGCCTACCTGTAGATTTTGGCCTCTAGCTCAGCCGGCACCTAGGGAAACCTACCAAACCTGTACATTTTTTAAAACTAGAGACCTAGGGGAATCCAAGATGGGGTGACTCGCGGGGCTCTGACCAGGTTCTGTTACCCAGAATCCTTTGCAAACCTCAAAAAGTGGCTAAAAAAACAAGTTTTCCTCACATTTCGGTGACAGAAAGTTCTGGAATCGGAGAGGAGCCTCAAATTTCCTTCCACGCAGCGTCCCCCCAAGTCTCCCGATAAAAATGATACCTCACTTGTGTGGGTAGGCCTAGCGCACGCGACAGGAAATGCCCCAAAACACAACGTGGACACATCACAGAAAACAGAGCTGTTTTTTGCAAAGTGCCTACCTGTAGATTTTGGCCTCTAGCTCAGCCGGCACCTAGGGAAACCTACCAAACCTGTACATTTCTGAAAACTAGAGACCTAGGGGAATCCAAGATGGGGTGACTCGCGGGGCTCGGACCAGGTTCTGTTACCCAGAATCCTTTGCAAACCTCAAAAAGTGGCTAAAAAAACAAGTTTTCCTCACATTTCGGTGACAGAAAGTTCTGGAGTCGGAGAGGAGCCTCAAATTTCCTTCCACCCAGCGTCCCCCCAAGTCTCCCGATAAAAATGATACCTCACTTGTGTGGGTAGGCCTAGCGCCCGCGACAGGAAATGCCCCAAAACACAACGTGGACACATCACAGAAAACAGAGCTGTTTTTTGCAAAGTGCCTACCTGTAGATTTTGGCCTCTAGCTCAGCCGGCACCTAGGGAAACCTACCAAACCTGTGCATTTCTGAAAACTAGAGACCTAGGGGAATCCAAGGAGGGGTGACTTGCGGGACTCGGACCATGTTCTGTTACCCAGAATCCTTTGCAAACCTCAAAAAGTGGCTAAAAAAACAAGTTTTCCTCACATTTCGGTGACAGAAAGTTCTGGAATCTGAGAGGAGCCACAAATTTCCTTCCACCCAGCGTTCCCCCAAGCCTCCCGATAAAAATGATACCTCACTTGTGTGGTTAGGCCTGGTGCCTGCGACAGGAATAGATCACACAACGGTCAATGTTGGTTCTTACGTGAGGCAGCTGTTGACCCTGGGGTGATCCATTCCTGACACAGACACTAGGTGTAGGCACTCAAGTGGGGTAGTGTTTTTATCAGGACAGGTGAGGAGTCACTGGGTGGTAGGAATATTGTGGATCCCAGCATATTCCTGTAGTTTGTGTGACAGAAATGCGAGAAACATTTAGTTTTTTTTCAACATTTCAGCTTTGCAGGGTATTCTGGGTAAGAAAACTTTGGGGAAGCCACACAAGTCACACCTCTGTGGACTCCCCCGAATGTCTAGTTTCCAGAAATGTTTGGGTTTAGTGTGTTTCTCTATATGGCTGCCGAATCCAGGACCAAAAACACAGGTGCCTGCCTTACAAAACCAGTTTGTTTTGCCATGGATAATTTTGATGTCTCCACAATATGATTTGGGTGGTGGAATTTGGGGCTGAACTAAATTGGGGAGCTCCCAAGAGAGCACTCTCTCTCTGCTTGCCGCCACATTCACCTGCTCTCTGGGTTGACCTAACCCACTATTACCCAGTTGCACAAACAGCTTGCGAAGGGACAGCAGGACTGTCCTCATCACCTCCCTCATAATGTACTGGAAGAGGAGTTATCGAATGGGACTCCTCTGACTGAAAAATCACTCCCAGAGTCTGCGCCATTGTCCTATCCCTCAGATGCTGTCTCAGTATCTGATGTCTCAGTCTCTGATCCTATGTCAGAGCGGTCCTCTATAACCCGAGTGTAGGCAGCAGTCATCCATCAAGATGCCATCTCTGCTATTGGCTAAACTGTTGCTCTAAAACACTAGCCTACGTAGACAGTCACAAAATCGATGGTGTGTGAGATACGTGCAACAGTAGAGGCCACCTTACCTGCGCTTCTTCCCTCAATCAGCACGTACTTTCAAGACACTCAAAAAACACCTTGTCACATACCATTCGTCACAGTCTTTAGCACCTCCTGCGCCCAGTCCAACAATCATTATTGGTGCTCCCACTCCCTCCTCCTCGGATTCCCTCATTACCACCCAGCAAAAGTGCCCTTCATCTCTCCATAGACTTTGCTAATGTACTCAGCTATTTACATAAAATACAGATTTGCTCTTTGCAGTAGGCATATAAACCTTCTGCGCTTCTTTATGGCACTAAAACTGCCACTAGACAAGTCGGACCCTTTTCCCCCCAGGGAAACCACACACATATTGACAAAAGTGATATATATATGACAGCCAATCACCTGAAACTCAACTCAAGCAAAACCGAAATAATCCTCTTTGGCCCACACAAAAACACCTGGGACCCCTCATGGTGGCCCACCACGCTAGGCCCTGCACCCACCCCCGCCAACCACGCACGCAACCTCAGCATCATCCTAGACTCCTCCCTCTCGATGACCCAACAAATCAACGCTCTCACCTCCTCATGCTTCAACACACTCCGTATACTGAAAAACATTCAAATGGATCCCCACAGAGACCAGAAAAACTGTCACTCACGCACACAGCAGCAGGCTTGATTACGGAAACGCCCTCTACGCCGGCACCACTCTAAAACTCAAGCGCAAACTACACGCATCTAGAACTCAGCAGCACGACTCATCCTCGACCTCCGCCGACACGAACACATCTCTCCACACCTCAAATCCCTCCACTGGCTCCCCATTGACAAAAGGATCACCTTCAAGATCCTCATCCTCGCACACAAATCACTCCACAACACAGGCCCTGCCTACCTCAACGAGAGTCACCTTCCACACCCCCACACAAAACGTCCGCTCAGCTGACCTCTCTCTCGCCTCTGTCCCCCGCATCAAACACACCACCACCGGGGGCAGATCCTTCTCCTACCTTGCACCCAAAACCTGGAACGCCCTCACAACCCACCTTCGCAAGACCCAAAACCTACTTCTTTTCAGGAAGGGCCTCAAAACCTGGCTTTTCGAACAGTGAACCTCCCAGCCCCTTTCCCTCCCCCCACCCCCCGCAAGCGCCTTGAGACCCTCACAGGTGAGTAGCACACTTTATAAATCTCTTTGGTATATATAGATCTACCTCTATATATATATATATATCTATGTACATAGATATATCTATAGATATATCCATGTACATAGATATATCTATCTACATAGATATATAAATATAGATCTATATATAGATCTATTTTTTTTAGTTGTTGTATAGTTTCCTTGGGGGCCAAAATGGCCCCCAGGGAAACCCTACAACATCTAAAAAAAAAATTGCCCCCACAGGGGGTCACCCTGCCGACGGGCGACCCCCTGTCATTTTTTTTTTTTTTTCATTATTTTAAAAAAAAAAAAAAAACAATCCCCTGGGGGGACCTACCTTTTTTTATTTTTATTAATTATGCCCCCGGGGGGGGGCGGCCCGTTTTCCGAGGGGGCCGCCCCCCCAAAGTGAAATCCCTGGCGTCTAGTGGTGTTTCCTGGCCCCCGATCGCAGCTGTGCTGCGATCGGGGGCCAGGAAACACTTTGAGAAGGCCTCGTAAGAAAGGGGAGACTCTCCCCCTTTCTTACGAGGCCTTCTCAAACTGTTTCTGGCCCCCGATCGCAGCACAGCTTTCAGGTTTCCTGGCCCCCCGATCGCAGCACAGCTGCGATCGGGGGCCAGAAACAGTTTGAGAAGGCCTCGTAAGAAAGGGGAGAGTCTCCCCTTTCTTACGAGGCCTTTTCAAAGTGTTTCCTGGCCCCCCGATCGCAGCTGTGCTGCGATCGGGGGGCCAGGAAACCTGAAAGTGTTTCCTGGCCCCCGATCGCAGCACAGCTGCGACCGGGGGCCAGGAAACACTTTCAGGAAGGCCTCGTAAGAAAGGGGAGTGTCTGCGCTGCGATCGGGGGCCAGGAAACACTTTCAGGAAGGCCTCGTAAGAAAGGGGAGACACTCCCCTTTCTTACGAGGCCTTCCCGAACGTGAGAAAGGCCGTTTTCCCCATCAAAGCAGGAAGCGGCCGCAAGGCTGCTTCCTGCTTTGATGGGGAAAACACCTTTGCAACGTCAGCGCGCCGCGAGGCGCGCTGACGTCACAAAGGGGCGGGTGGGGGGGCGGGGGGAGACACGGAAGCTTCCGTGTCTCCCGGGGGGGGTTTAAAAAAAAAAAAAAATCCTCGGGTGCGACGCACCCGAGGATTTATTGATACCCTTCCTGGTGTCGGCCACTGGTCGTGACCCGCACCAGGGAGGGTGTGTGGGCGTCGGCCAGTGGCCGACGCCCGCACCTATCAGGTTAAAGGTGTCTCTAAAGAAATTCTCCTTGATGAATGCTAATATTGTATTATGGTGATTGCCTATCATGAGTCCTTGATTGTTATGTATTTGATACGAATTGTTTGTAAGTTCCTTTTATGTTAGATGAATATTGTTCTAAGTAGATGTGAGAAATTTCAGGATGTGATTGTGATTGACATCTAAAAGTTAAATTGATAGAAATATAATTAAGCACTTTATCACTCACTATCAATGCACTTTAATGCACCTGTCTTGAATAATTGTCCTTTTTGATGTATTTGTTTTTTCGGACTGGCATTTTTATGAAATGTGTTTTGTTGATTGTAACAAACAACCTATAGCCCTAATGCTACTCAGTGCATGTGACATCTGAATATGGTGGTTAAATAATTTTAAATATGATGTTTTAGATTGTGTAATGTATTTCTACGAGATTTCTATCTAAAAAATTATGATCATGCTAAGAACTTTCCTAGAAAAACATGGTGTCGAAGTAGATCAATGCTATATTTATGACCTATTCAAACAACTCTGCCTATGGAGTCTTTCGTGTGTTCTACACCATTCTGGTTGACAAGAGTCAGACCGGGCTGAATATTGGCAACTTCCCCATGTAAGATTCACCTAACTGACGTAGAAAAGGTTAAATAACAAAATATCTCTTATAGATAGCAACAAAAACATCCGATCCAGAATATTAACTGACACTATATATCAAATTGAGTATCTGTGGAATAGTATAGATTTACAATATGCCGAGAGAGAGAGAGAGTTTCAAACTGTGTACATGGGGAGTTAGAATAATACATCTATACTACCTCTGTATATTTACCTTAATGACATAGTGGAAATCAATATTTTGGAATCAGTATTTTATTAGTCGATATTAAAAACGTAATACTTTGGTATAACACCTATAGTGAGCAACTGTGCCATCTGCGCATCCAAAGAGCAACTGTACCTAGTCCCTTGTCTCTTTTATGGGCATGAGACAGAACAGAACTTGCCATGAACCAACCAAAATTGTGGCCAAAACAAACTGGAACCCAGTAAGTGAAAGTGGGTGCTTCTAATTAACAGGTAGCTGTTGCATTGCCATAAAATTATTCACTCTGAGATGGCGCTCCCACTGTTGGAAGAATATGATTATTTAAAGGTTATTGGACATTGCGGTTCACTTAGAGAAACCTAACAAACAAGCGACTGCGATTGGCTTTTGGCAATGGCTGATCGCACACTGTCAGGACTAGGGTTGAAGCTGGGGCATTATAATATGCAATTGTGTGGTATTTTTCTACAGTAAAGAAAATGATTCTCCCAGAATCACCCAAACCATCAATTTCTTAGAACGGTGGGTAGCTTAGCACAACGAGCTCACCCTGAGGTTAGAGCTTGGATGTCAAATGTGTTGCTTAAATCAATCTTGGTGTGGTCAAGAATATGGTGAAGGCTGGCAAAAAATGACATTTCACAAGGCTATCATGAGTTTTTAATACATGAAAAGCTGACACGGTTTAAACACGCATAAAATACTTTGGTGGCCTGTGTCCGCATGAATTATAGTTAAATACACAGAATTATCAAAGGATTATTGAACTAATGTCCCAAAATATATATATATATATATATATATATATATATATATAAATATATATCACACAGTGATTACTGTGCAGTTATAGTTAGGACCAAGTATCCATAGGAAAAAAAACAAATTGTTTGCTAATAGTTTTGCCATCATTTTACGAAACTTCACAATACTTCGCAAAAAAAAAGGTTCATCCATTTTACCTCCTTCAAAGGGAGGGGGAGTTAAAAAAAACACATTTTCCCCATGCAATTTCCCTTAGGAACTTTAGATACAGCTACAGCCAAAAGGAGCTGAACAGAATTACACCAGATCTGGAAGAAAGCTAGATCTTGTTCCGTAAAGTGTGATCAGCTTTAAATCGGTTCAGTAACTTTGTGAAATTAATAACCAAGATTTACAGAAATATAGCAATATGGCACTCCTGAGTTGCTCCAGCTGGATTCCTGTGAGACTGCTTCAGCAAAAAATACAATCTAATTAGCTGGTCACGCAGGACTTCTGCTAGTCTGACCAATGTAATTGGCTGGCCACAACAGAGAAAAATGTTGCAGCGGCCATAATAGAACTCAGGTACACGGCACGAGTCCAAAAAGTTTAAATGAAATTAATATGAAGGAGTGGGATAGGCATACCCTGACCCCTTAGCCTTTGCAGGTTAAAAGTAAAAAAAAAGAAAAGGCTCAGAGCATCCACCTGTGGTCCAGCGGGAGTCCTACAGAACAAAAACTTAAAAAAAATAACATTGAACGCTACCATGCACAGTCTTTGCTCCCTAAAGTACTATTTGCACAGAGGCCAGTCCCTCTCCGAATCCTACTAGGCATACCCTTAACTCTGCTGATGTCCTGCAGGGTGTCAGTCACCAAAGACAGTTGGGGACAAGGCCTAGCTACAGACCAGGCCTTGTGGCCAATTCCATGTTGTGCATGGCCAAAGGGCAAGTGTGGGGGAAGGGATAGGCTGCCTGCAGGGTGTTGGATGCAGACCCTGGCCACAGGCCAGGCCCTGCAGCCAGACTTACTCTGTGGTCAGCGGGAGGCCATACGTGAAGGAGGTACAGCTGCTCACAATGGTTGGGGAGGGTAGTAATATATTGGTTTACATTTCAAAAAAACTAGAAATTATTGGAAGAAAACTAAGTTTAAAGTGACGTTATAGTTAGGTATGGTTATAATATCTTTATATTTAAAAAAGTGATACATTCACTGAAATAAAACAAAGGTTAAAGTGATGTTGTAGTTAGGTGAAAATGTCAGTTAAAATGATACATTTAAAATAAAAAAACACTGAACTTCACCAGTTATAGTTAACTGAGGTAACTATAACTCATGCACTCAGTATGCACTGCTTATTACCTAATATATTACAACATACATTACGTTTTTTATGACATTACTGATAACATCAATGTGACATCTGATATGACCTCATTGATGACAACACTGTGCATATCAAGCATCCTCATGCATGGAGAAGGAAACATGGGTATCGAGTTCTGAGACATTGAAGACAAGTTAACATGCCAAATTACAATTCAATATGGTGAGCAAATGTTTATAACCAGAGAGATTCTGTCAGAAAGTATGATCAGAACCTTGAATACCTTTCTGCACAATATAACCACAAATCCTAAATCATTGAGCTATTTCCACCTAGCTGTTTAAAAGGTAAATAACCTTAGGTAGGCTTTGTCTTGTAATGTGAAATCATGTTGCTAAAGAGCTAGTATTGTGATGAGGTGATGCTTTCTTGTTCCACTTTTTATCAATGCAGTTCTGCATGAGGATTTTGGAGAATCGTTCTCTGGTAGGATTTCTGCAAAGTGTGCCTTGTTGCGTTGCCAAGTAATCTTGGTAACACAGGTTTATGCAGGTATACCAATTTACCAACTAGAGAAGAGAAAACAACTGAGCGTCCTGCCAATCTCTCCCATAACTCACCTAAAAACGATCCTTGTTAGGAGCACACAAAAACTGCTAGATTTACATGTTAGAGTTTTTAAGTTCCCTCGCCCTTTCCCCTGAATCAGGATACACCTACGACATGTGGACTAGTGATATCAGAGGCATTTATTATAAACCTGTTTAGCACAGCTTCGAGGCAGAATAACATTATTATGGTAATAGTGAAAATGAAGAAAGTAAATATTAAGTTAAAAAGCTAACATACTTTGCATTTCTCTGTCCTACAAAGAAACCGGCTTACAATAGTTATCAGCTAAAAGCTTTGTGAGGGATACCATTCAGCAATCTCATTCCTGGTGCCATGGGCAGGCAAACTGTGAATAGCACAGCCCACCGTCTTTGAAAGGCTGTGTCCTTCGAACGGTGATCATCGCTGGTTGGAATGAATGCCCTCTTGGCTTCAGACAGAGCATGACAGCCTATTAGTAGTTTTATACCACAGGCTCTTGAGACACTGTCCTCGTGACATTGGCACAATGTGAGAAGAACAGCATGGGAACTCATACTTCTCTGCATGTGCAAAGCAGAGCATTGCCTCAGTTAGACAATATACTGCATTATTGGTATGTCGATGTTATGATATGAATAACCAAGCAAAAACATTTCAAGTACACGTTTTAAACCGTGCAAACCTATAAGACTATGTACATCTTAAGGAGAAATTCATAATACTTGAAGATGTTTCTGAGGTTCATGGATTCCTCAAAATAATGGAATTACTCTGGAAACACGTTTGCCAGCGGCTAAGAACGACAGTTTTTTATCACTTTCGAGGTGCTTAGACCCTTGATATTTGTTTCTAGTAATTTCTACAAATAGCTGCATTGGTAGGAAGGTGGATAGGAAAGGAAGCTTCTTGCTACCATCTGAAGTGGACCTAGATTGCGTCTGAGATTGGTGGTCCAGTGATGGAGACCAAGGCCCTGATTACTACCATAGGTACTATTTTTTGCTCCTGGTAAATAACGATGCCACTGGGTACGTTATGTATCAAGTGTGATAAATAGCATCTATTACGAGGTTGTGGGGAATAATGTTAATTTTGGTGTTTATTGCACCAAAATCCGCATGATATGGTAAATACCGTGTGCTTCCCCTTGTTACATTTCAGCAGGTTTGACCTGCTGCAATTTAACGAAGGGTGAGTTATTTAATGCATCCGGTAATTGTAGGATATATTAAATACCTTCCAACTCCTAATTCCAAATCGTGCATGAACAGTTGTCTGACCACGTTTCGGTAGAAGGGGGATCAGGGTAGTATTGGAATAAAGTGTAGGCGGATGGAATAACTGAAAAATATTCCTGAGTTCAGCCTCAGCAAGAGAAGCATGTGCTCTGGGAGGTAAATAACAAATGGTAAAGATAATTTTTGAGTTTTATCTCTCAATGTAAGTAGCTTCACAAACAAGAAAAATGATGGGCTGGGATGTCATTATTGCAATAGACTTAGGCAGTCACACTCTATACAAGTAACTCACATTTCTAAGCATATAGATTTCTTTGTGAAATATCGGTAACTGCAAAAAACGTTCTAATGGCAAGGTGGATCCACAGTTCCAACTTAAAAAGGGATCACCTGCTTCAAATATAGTTCCTGGGCCTGGAAAAACAAAATACAGAAGAACCCAGGCAACCTTCTAGTCAATAAAAAAAAATTGTCTATTTCTCCCACTCGAATGTATGGCAAAAGAGGGATATCTAGTTTACTGTAACCTTTTTATTATGATAACTCCACAGCAACAATCAACATAATCTCCTTTAAGTATATTCATTTACATCTTTGAAATTACATATATACAACTATACAATAAGACACCAGTTAAAAAACAAACAAATAGCCAACACATTTACTACGTCCATTCAACATAAGTTCATTCATACACATTGCCAATTAGGGGATGTTTGGATATTAGGTGTTAGAAATGGGGTCTCTAGTTGGCAGAGGTGTACACCCTTGCCCAAGTAGGGATCACAATCCTAGTCAGTGTAAGTCACAACACAGTCCAAATTATTCTGTGCCCACCCTCTGGTAGCTTAGCACTGAGGCTTAACTTAGAAGACAATGTGTAAAGAATGTGTGCAATAAATCACACATTAACACAGTGAAAACAGCACAAAAAATACACCACATAGGTTTTGACAAAGATCCAATGAGCACAAGTTGAAATATCACTTTTAAAAGGTTTAAAAGAGTCTCAATCCTTAGAAATAAATAGTTGTCTCTTTGTTACACACAGAACCTGGGATGTGTCAAAAATAACGAAGCAAGGAGACCACAGAGGAGGAGATGCGTGGAAAAATAAGGTGTTGCCTCAAATTTTCCGACGCGGCACAGACGATGCTTCCTTCCTTTCCAAGCTGCAAGGGGTTTGCTTTCTTTTTTGGTTCCTCACTGCGATGCAGGGATATTTTGCTGCCCAAGGACGATGCATTGAAAGTCCTTAAAATGCTGGAAGAAGGCAGAGGTGCTGCATTGATCCGTTAGGCGATGCGTCAAATTTTCCTTCCCAAGGTAGGTACTGTGTCAAATTTCCAGTCAGCGCTGCATTGTTCCAGTCGGCTGTACGACATTTCTTGGCTGCATTGCAGGCTTTGCGTCAATTCCTTCAGGCGTTGCTTCAATTTTCAATCCACAAAGAGTTTCTTGA
The DNA here is from genome assembly GCF_031143425.1 of Pleurodeles waltl. Taxonomy (NCBI): domain Eukaryota; kingdom Metazoa; phylum Chordata; class Amphibia; order Caudata; family Salamandridae; genus Pleurodeles; species Pleurodeles waltl. Next base: position 682,899,953 of record NC_090437.1, on the reverse strand, counting down.
AGAGGCAAAATCTTTGTTGGCTTGAGACTTCAGAAACAGGAGGCAAGCTCAATCCAAGCCCTTGGGGAGCCCTTTTGGGGAAAACAGAGTCCTTCCAACAAAGTCACAGGCCAGCAGGGCAACAGCAGGGCAGCAGTCCTTTTCAGCAAAGTAGTCCAGATAAGTCCTTTGGGCAGCTCAGCAGCTCCTCTGACAGGCTGCAGGTGTAGGTCCACCCTTTTACCTGCATAGCACCCTGAACTGTGGGTTACCTAGGGCCTTTCCTAGGGGTGACTTATATGTAAAAAAAGGGGAGGTTAAGGCTTGACAAGTACCTTTAAATGCCAAGTCAAAGTTGGATTGAAACTGCACACACAGGCCTTTGCAATGGCAGCCCTGAGACATGGTTAAGGGGCTACTTATGTGGGTGGCACAATAAGTGCTGCAGGCCCACTAGTAGCATTTAATCTACAGGCCCTGGACACATGTAGTGCACTTTTCTAGGGACTTATAAGTAAATCAAATATGCTAATAGGGTATGACCCAATGTTACCATGTTTAAAGGGGGAGCACATGTACTTTAGCACTGGTTAGCAGTGGTGAAGTGCGCAGAGTCCAAAAAAACTGCAAAACAGTGTCAGAAAAGTGGAGGGAGGTAGGGAAAAAGTTGGGAGATGACCACCCTAAGGCTCTCAGGTCTAACATGTGTGTCCCCCAGCTGAAAATGGGCAGAGCTACCCAACCCCTAGGAGCTCTCATCATTAAGGTGGAAGAATCTAGATAGACCATCAGCATTGGGTGGTCAGTTCCCGGGCGATGCTCCACCGTGAAGTCCATTCCCTGTAGGGAGATGGACCTCCTCAAGAGTTTAGGATTTTCATCCCTCATCTGTATGAGCCATTTGAGTTGCCTGTGGTCTGTCTGAACCCGGAAGTGAGTCCCAAACAGGTATGGTCTTAGCTTTTTCAGTGCCCAGACCACAGCAAATGTTTCTCTTTCAATGGCACTCCACCTCTGTTCCCGTGGTAATAACCTCCTAGTAATGAAGGCTACTGGTTGGTGTAGGTCCTCTTTATTCAGCTGTGCTAAGACCGCCCCTATGCCATGTTCTGAAGCATCTGTCTGCACTATGAACTCCTTGGAGTAATACGGGGCCTTGAGCATGGGTGCCGTGCACATGGCTTCCTTGAGCGAATCAAAGGCTTTCTGGCAAGCCTCTGTCCAGATCAACAATCCAGTCTGCTTTTTGGAAGTCAGCTTAGTTAAGGGAGCCACCATGGTGCCATAACCCTTAACAAATCTGCAGTAGTAACCAGTGAGGTCTAGGAAGGCTCTCACTTCAGTTTGAGTTCTAGGTGGTTGCAGCCCGTGATTGTCTCAAACTTGGCCTGGAGGGGCTGCACCTTGCCACCACCTACTAGGTGTACCATGTACACCACGGAACCTTACCTAATCTGGAACATACTGGTGTTGATTGTCAGTCCTGCTTGTTGCAGGGCCTGGAGCACCCCCTTGAGGTGAAGCAGGTGTTTCTCCCAGCTGGCACTGTAGATTTTTCAAGCCAAAGGACATTAACCCGAACTGGTAATGTCCCTCAGGTGTAGAAAATGCAGACCTCCTTTTTGCCTCCTCAGTCAAGGAGATTTGCCAGTACCCTGATGTCAAATCAAAAGTACTGAGGAATTTGGCAGCACCAAGCCTGTCAATGTGCTCATCAGCTTGGGGGATGGGGTGTGCGTCAGTTTTGGTGACAGAGTTGAGACCCTGTTTATCCACGCAGAACCTTGATGCTGGCCTTCACCCTGTCTGACAACCTGTAAATTCTATTCTTTACAGGGGGGCTGTCTCCCGTGTCAATGTCATAAACATACAGTTGTGTGAGTCCAGGGGTGAGGGAAAACAGAGAGGAGTACTGCTCCAGTAACTGGTAACAGTCACCTCACTGGTACAGGGTCAGGGAGTCAGAGAGATTAACACCCTCCACTGATCCATCACCCTCCTGTGCAGAGAGGAGGTTGGGGAGAGGTTCACTCTCCTCCTCCACCCCCTCATCTGTCACCAAAAGCATGTTGACTTCAGACCTCTCAAAATGAGGCTTCAGTCTGTTCACATGGAGCACCCTGAGGGGGTTCGTAGGGAACTGGAGGTCCACTAAGTAAGTGGCCTCCCCCTTGCACTCCTTGATCTCATATGGGCCAGTCCTGCAATCGTGGAGAGCTCTAGGCTCTACTGGCTCCATAACCCATACATTGTCTCCAGGCTGAAACTCCACCAGGGTGGCCTTCTGGTCGTACCAGCGTTTCATAACCTCTTGACTGGCCACAGGGTTGCTCTTGGCCTTTTTCCAGAAGTGGTGCATCTGGTTCCGGAGGGCCAACATGTAGCTGACCACATCCTGGGGGGGTTTCTTGGGAGGTTTCTCCCACCCCTCTTTGAGAATGCTTTGGGGTCCCCTAACAGGGACCCATAAAGAAGCTTAAGGGGACTAAACCCTGCCCCCTTCTGGGGCACCGCTCTATGAGCAAGGAGAAGGCATGGCAAGAGGACATTCCACTTACGCCGCATGGCCTCAGGCAGGCCTGTGATCACGCCCTTCAGGGTCTTGTTGAATCACTCAACAAGACCATTGGATTTAGGATGATAGGGTGTGGTGAACTACTAGTTCACCCCACATGCATCCCACATGGACTTCATGTATGCAGACATGAAGTTAGTGCCTCTGTCAGACACTATCTGCTTGGGGAACTCCACATGGGTAAAGATCCCCATCAGAGTTCTGGTCACCGCTGGTGCAGTCACCGTCCTCAGAGGGATTGCCTCTGGGTAGCAGGTGGCATAGTCCATGAAAATCAGGATACATCTGTTGACTAGGGCAGTTTTGGAGTCCAATGGACCAATGACATTGATGCCCACTCTTTCAAAGGGGGTGCCAGTGACGGGAAGTGGGATCAGGGGAGCCTTGAGCTTTTTACATGTCTTCCCACTGGCCTGACAGGTGGGACAGGACCTTCAAAAGGTATCTGAGGCTGTCTGCATTCAGGCCAATAAGAGTGGGTGAAAAGCCTGGCAAAGGTCTTGTCTTGCCCTAAATGACTTGCCAGGGTTATGTCGTGAGCCAGACCTGGTAACTTTGGGGGACCACAAGCACATGTGCTGCCCCAGTTCCGAGAACCTGTAAAGGAGATCATTCTCTCAGTAGATAAGGTGATCCCCAGAGGCTTCACCTGATGCGTGGGCTGAGGCCTGTTGTCTCAAGTCCTCAAGAGTGGGACATTCTTTCTGCGCCTTGCAGAATTCTTCCCTGGTTGGCCCACCCTCAACTTGCCATCCAGCAAGCTCAGGTAAGTCACTCAGGGCAGCAATGTCTTCCCCGGTTGGCTCAGGGGCCTCCTCCTCAGGGACCCCTTCAACCTCCACTGAGGGAATTTCTGGGACCGATTTCCCATGCCCCTGGCCCCTCTCCTTGGCAGCTGTCTGGGAGAGTCTTCCAGCCTTCAGACGCCCTTGACTTCCCTTCCTTGTGGTCATGCAGACCTACCCAGGCAATCCCATCATCTCCAAGTGAGACCTTAGCTCTACCTCCTTAGAGGTAGTGTGCTGAAGGCCGATGCCTAATAGACAATCTACAGGCATTGCGGGACTTACAGCTACTTAAGAGTACCAGAGAACCCCCCCACTCAAAGGGAACCAGAGCCACCGGTAGATGGCTCTCACGATTGTCGACGACTACGACTTGGTAGAATATGCTCGGTAGTACCTGCTCTGTTGACACCAGCTAACCCCTGATAGTAGTCATGTTGGGTCCTGTGTCACGCAGAGCCTCCACCTGCTGCCCATTAATGGTGACCCACTGCCTATACTTAAAAGCATTGGCAGGCATGTGGGCTTTTGGCACTATTTCTGCATCACCCAGGGGCATGAGGGTTACCTCTATTTCCCAAAACTAACTTGGACTACATTCTCCCCGAGTGCTACACTAGCCAACCCATGTGTATGCCCACCAGTGAGGGGCTGTGACATCTTTGGACATTTGGAGTCGCCCTTAGAGTGACCATACTTGGAGCTCTATGTACATTGGGGTAAAAACCTCCCTGTCTTATGGTCAAAGAACCCTTTCTTTTTAGAATCAGACTGGGACTGGGTACCACTATTTGCTTATGAATTATTTTGGAGGCCTTTAAAGAACGCCATATCTTTCAGTTTTTATCCCCCCTCTTTTTTCTGTTGGAAACCCTGACCACCTTTGTGGGTGTCCCCCAACATACCTTTTGGGACACTCTGGTGCTAGCCCAGAGGTCCACCTCCTCAGCAAGCTTCCTATGATCAGTCAGCTTACCGTCAACTAAGTGCTGGCGCAACTCTGTAAAGCAAATACTGAGCATATGCTCTTTCAGGAGCAAATTGCACAACCCAACATAATCACTGACTTTACTGTCCCACACCCAGCCATTCAGTGCCTTACTGGAAAAATCAATCAATCAATACAGTCTGCCCAGGTTTGGTTGGGGAGCTTGCTACTGTCCCTGAATCTTTGGCAATAATTTTCAGGTGTCAGTCCAAATTTGGCAGTCAAAATGGTTTTCATGGGAGTGTACTTGTTCTGGTGCCTAATCTCTAATGTCAGAAGTGTGTCCCTCCCAAGTATTGGCACTTGTTTCCACAAGCCCACCCCCTGCCCCCAGTGCTCTTCAGGAACCCCATGTGCCCTTAGTGCAACTTATGAGCAGAAAACCACTTATCAATGTCATCTTCCACCACATAACTTGGCAACAAATCCTTGGGTAAGCAAACCTACTTGTCTCCAGCAGGTCAGGGATGTATGCTGCCACCATCACTGCTGGACTCAGACTGCCTAGACTTGAGCTCCAGCTCTTTCAGACTCAGATCATGAGCCAAGATAAGATTCTTTTCAGCCAAGGCCCTTTCAGTCTCAGCTTCTTTGGCTTCTCTCTCAGCCTTTCTCTCTGCTCTCCTCTGCCTCTATTTTTAATCCTGCCAACTGCAGCTAGAATTCTCTATCCTTCCTCTTTTCCTCTGTGGTCAGGCCGTGACTTGAGACACTGCTCCCTGTTTGAGGTGGGTGGACAAATCCAGGGGTGTCATTCCCCACTGCTGTTGGCAGCTCCTCGAGAGAGCCATTCACTTTCTCCCCCAACTCATCACGCTCTTGTGAGCGGGCTTCTGCCCAGGCCCTCAGCACCTTTTGGTACTCCTCCTTCTTGGAGGCTCCACAGGTAGGTCCCCCCGTCACCTTACAAAAGACAATTAGCTTATCAACTGTGTATTCTTAAAGCTTAGCCAGGTCGGACTTCCCAGGTCCACTTGTGGAACCCACCAGAGACATGATGCATAGGACTGATTAAAGAATGTCAAGCAGGGAAATTAAAGCAAAAAGAGGTTAGGTAGTGTACATGTAGCTATTGTATGGCACTGCACAAACACAAGTCCTATCCTCACAGCTGATCACCAATGTTAGAAATGGGGTCTCTAATTGGCAGAGGTATGCACTCTTGACCAGGTAGGGACCACAATACAGGTCAGGGTAAGTCACAACACAATCCAAATTATTCTGTGCCCGCTCTCTGGTACCTTGGCACTGAGAAATCAGGCTTAACTTAGAAGGCAATGTGTAAACTATTTGTGCAATAAATCATAGAGTAACACAGTGAAAACACCTCACAAGTACACCGCCCAGGTTTAGAAAAATAGATAATATTTATCTGAATAAAATATGTCAAAATGTCAAAAATCCAATAAGCACAAGTTGAAATATCACTTTTAAAAGTTTTCAAAAAGTCTCAATCATAAGAAATAAACATTTGCCTCTTTGATACACATAGTACCGAGGATGCGTCAAAAATAACGATGCACTGAGACTGCAGAGGAGGAGATGCGTGGAAAAATAAGGTGTTGCATCAAATTTTCTGACGGGCACAGACGATGCATGGTTTCTTTCCACACTGCAAGGGGTTTGTGTCGATTTTTCGATGCGCAGTCTTGCTTCCTCACTGTGATGCGGGGATATTTTGACACCTAGGTTGAAAATCCTTGACACACTGGAAAAAGGTACAGGCACTGCATTGATCTGGCAGGCGGTGCATTGAATTTTCTGTTGCAAGGTAGGCGCTGTGTCGTATTTCCAGTTGGGAAGTCGGGGCTGCATCGTTCTGGGCTGGCTGTACGGCAATTTCTCACCCGCAATGCAGGCTTTGCGTCAATTTCTGCAGGCGTTGCGACGATTTTCGATGCACAAGGAGTTTCTTGAAGAGGTGAAGTGTTTGTTGGCCCTGACACTTAAGAAAAAGGGGGCAAGCTCAATCCAAGCCCTTGGAGAGCCCTTTAGAGGAAGACACAGTCCTTCCAGCAAGGTCAGAGGCCAGCAGGGCAGTAGGGTAACAGCAGGGCAGCAGTCCTTTTCAGCATGGCAGTCAAGATGAGTCCTTTGGGCAGCCAGGAAGGATGCAGGCATAGGTCCCGAAGTGTCTGAGTTGGTGGGTCAGAGACCCAGTTTATATACTCAAAAATACCTTTGATGTGAGGGAGACTTCAAAGAGTGGTCTTGAAGTGCACAAGTTTCCCTTTCAGCCCAGTCCTGTCTGCCAGGGTCCCAGTGGGGGGTTATCAGCCCTTTGTGTGAGGGCATGCCACTGACTTTTGAAATGTAAGTGTCAGGCCCTCCACCCTTCCAGCCCAGGAAGACCCATTCAATATGCAAGTGAAGGCAGATGTGACTGAGTGTCCTGTGTTTGTGATTGTCTGGGTGAAATGCACAAGGGAACTGTCAACCAGCACAGACCAGACATTGACTGGAGACAGGCTGTAAGGCACAGATGGTTTTAAGTGCAGAGAAATGCTCACTTTCTAAAAGTGGAAAATTCTAAAATAGTAAAAAATAAAAAATACATCCTTACCAATGAGCAGGATTTTCTATTACCATTCTGGCCATACTAAATATGACCAGGTTACCCCTTCCAGGTGAGAATTTACCACTCAAAAAGTATATGAGAGCAGTCCTAATGCTAGTCTATGAAAGGAGCAGGCCTCACAGTAGTGTTGTGGTTTGACTCTTGCTCTAGGCAAGACTGCTGGTTTAAGGATGAAAGTATTTACGTTTGTAGGTGACTATGCCACTCGTACAATAAGTCGCAACTGTCATCCAGACCCTCCCAGCTCACAAGCAGCACCTCACCAAGAACCCAAACAGTAAAAGGTGATTTGTGGCAGTCTTTACGCATGGACTCAAGAATGTGACATCTCAGGGAGTATCGTGGTTAAACGGAGATTAACCCTTTCTAACGTAAACACCATGTCTCAATCAAACAGAGGCAATGAAGAAGATGCAGTAAAGTTTCAATAGGTTTTATTCAGCAAAACTGCAATCTGCGATAAGTTGTATGGGCTGCAATGATTAGGATAATGAACAGTGCAAGAAACAGAATGGCAAGGCAAGTGTCATTAATACAAAGAAAGACCACCACCTTCTTGCAATAATATGGAATGACGTAAAGTATGAGATATGTCCTAATACCCTAGCATAATGAGCCTAAACTCTAACCTAAAAGAGAGCGAGGTATGTGAAACCTAATTTGCAATGCCATGTCCATGAGAAGAGCCCCCCCAACCCTCGTTATCTTGGAATGAGGTCTAGCTCAGACTCCCTAGGGACACGAAGACTGGGTCAGCATCAAGGCGACGTGCAGCATTGACAGCAGCGATGGCATCTGGTCAGAATCCCTCTGACTGTCTGTTTAAGTGAGGAGTATTTCAACAGATCTGCTTGGACCCCTGACGTAGGTCTGTTCCCAAACAATAGATAACAAGACATGCTTGGGACGGTTATTTATATAAACAATTCCCTCAAAAGCGTGAAGAGGGAAAGTACCTAATGTTAAACACCTACAGTTTGTTTATCTTTTCGCTTGATATTGACACCTTAGCGCGGTGGCACTGATAATGCAAAACTAAAACATGGGCCTAACTAAAAACAAGGCAGCCATCTTAAAAGATTTAATTAAATAAATGCGCTAAAACAGAGGAAGCTCAGTAGGGTAAAAGTCACTAGGTGACAGGGGCACGAGTCTGCAAGCCAAAGGTTAAGCTAGCTCCTGTGTTCTATTAAAACAAACTAGGATTCACTACAGTAGTGAAAAACAAATTTAGAAGTTTTTCACTACCAGGACACATGAAACACATATGTACATGTCCTGCCTTTTACCTACATAGCACCCTGCCCTATGGGTTACCTAGGACCTTCTTTAGGGGTGACTTATATGTAGAAAGGGGAGTTTAAGGCTTGGTAAGTACTTTTAAATCCCAGGCCAAAGTTGCAGTGAAACTGCACACACAGGCCTTGCAGTGGCAGGCCTGAGGCATGATTAAGGGGCTACTTTTGTGGGTGGCACAATCAGTGCTGCGGGCCCACTAGTAGCATTTAATTTACAGGCCCTGGGCACATGTAGTGCACTTTACTAGGGAATTATAAGTAAACCAAATATGCCAATTGGGGATGAAACAATGTTACCATGTTTAAGGGCGAGAGCATATGCACTTTAGCACTGGCTATCAGTGGTAAAGTGTGAAGAGTCCAAAAACCAGCAAAAGCTGTGTCAGAAAAGTGGAGGGAGGCAGGCAAAAAGTTTGGGAATGACCACCCTAAGGCTGTCAGGTCTAACATTGGGCACAGAAATCATCAGTATCAAGAGAGTAAATTAATTTACCTGAGTACAGAGATTACAAGGCGTGCAGCAGCTACCCACAACAGATTAACTGAATTGGTGGGAAAATATGAGGTTTATCTTTCAAATAGTGTCCCATTGCAGAGACGTTTCAGAGCACAGTTAGACGATTAAGCTATTGAGACAATGCGTTCTGTAAATGGAGCAAATTTGAGAAATTAGACAGCAAATGGGAAAAGTAGCAGGAGAAGAAACAGAGACCATCAGATGCAGGTGAGGCAAATAGTAAGCTAACGCTAGGTCCCCCTGATGAAGAAGAAGCTTTGAATTTCCTAATGAAAGAAGTACCAGGTGTAAGGTATGTACAAGTATCATGGAGTAGAGAAGATGCTTGTTTACAAACAATTTTGAGGGAGAATCCTACACAGTGGTGCACACAAGTTGACAGGTTTGAAAAAATATTGAACGTTTTGTGAATTGATTTCAAAACATTCTTTGATATTGTGATACCAAGTGCTTTGTGGGTTGAACGTAAGATTGCTATACGATGGCCAAGTTCAGAACCTTTGAGAGATGTGTGTCCCTGTGCATCATCACCTATAGTAATGACAAAGTATGATGAGGTGATTAATTTCCTGAAAGGCAAGGGCCCAGCCAAAGATACTGATTGGTTGAAGATTAATCAGACTACACAAGAGGCACAAGAGTCAGTGAATGCTTAGTAAAAGCAACTGCTACATGTATTTAAACAACACAGTGGACAAGAAAATCCCAAAAAGAGTGATATGAGGTTCTTTGTGTTGTAGTTTCTTCTTGGCTTGCCACCAGCGATTAGTATGCATACGCAATATAATGTAATTTGTTGGCAGATGAAACCTTTAGATGAGATCGTGAGGTATGTGAGATACTGTAGTGATGAACAAGAAATGATGCAGAAAAGACTTAAGGAGAAATTTAGGCTGGGGCAGACGAAGATGGCTGTTAGAAACTGGGTCTCTAGTTGGCAGAGGTATGTATCCTGTCCAAGTAGGGACTGCAGCCCTAGTAAGGGCAAGTCAATGACACAACATAAATTAGCCTGTGCTCACCCTCTGGAAGCTTGGCACAGAGCAGGCAAGCCCAACTTAATAGGCAATGTGTAAATGACTTGTGCACCACACACACACACAATAACCACAGGGGGTACATCACAAAAAGACTCCACACGGAAGTAGAAAAATAAAGCTTGTTTATCTGATTAATTTAAGGTCAGCACAATACAGGTCCAATTCGTAAATGGTTCAATATTTGCTTCGCAGACTCAAAATAAAACAAGATTGATACTCAATAATGCGATCAAAGCGGTGGTGTTTGTGACTCCTCGACAGGAGTGTGTGTTGATTTTGCAGACTATTGTATTCTCCTGATTGCGCTTCTCTCGGGGAGCAGATCGGTGATTTCCAGTGGTGGTCACCAGGGAAGCAGTTGGGGGCCGCAGGAGAACGGTGCGGTGGCCGGGTTGAACAGGGCTGTTCCAGGTGCAAGAAGAGCATGGGCGGCTATGGTTACCAGGGCCGTTCCAGGTGATCGAAGCTGCACGTGGCCAAGTTGGACAAGGCAGCTTGGGTTGATTGACGTGATGAGCAGCAAAGGCTCAGCAGGGCGGCTCCGGGTGTTCACAGATGCAAGCAGCGGAGTTTGGCAAAGACACTCAGGGGTGATTGAAGTAGCGAGTGGCTTAGGTTCGGCGGAGCTGTTGCGGGTGAACAAAGTTTCAAGTGGCAGAGATTAGCAAAGCCGCTCTGCTGGGTGAATGAAGTCACAAGCAGTAAAGATTCAGCAGGGCCGCTCTAGGTGAACAAAGTTGCACGTGGCAGAGTTTAGCAAAGCCACTCGGGGCGATTGAAGTAACATGCTGTATAGGAAAGCAAAAAGTTCGAGCAGCGATAACCCCCCCTTTCCCCCCTAGCGCCTTGAGACCCGCACGGGTGAGTAGCGCGCTTTATAAATGTTAATGATTTGATTTGAAAGCTGCTCGGAGTTACTCGGGGTTTGGTGAATGAGTCTTGGGATACCAGGCAGAGAATAGCAGGTACCAGGGAGACACATCAAAGCAGGGCAACAGCTCCTGGGAGCAATCAATCCTGGCAGAGTGGCAATCTTGGTACACAGCAGTCTTTCATCCAGCAGTGTTTCCTTGAGTTCAGAGGTATACTGATTTAAGTGAGTCATTGACCCAGTACTTATACTAGAAAGTGCATTTGATGTGGGAGATGTTAGCAAAGAGTTCTTGTCAAGTACACACTATCAGTGAGAGGTAATCAGCCCCTTTATGTAGACTCTGGTCACTAACCTTTGAGGTTTATATGTGAGGCCTTTCCAACCTCCTCCCTGGCCAAACAGTATGCACATGCATGCAGTTGCAGTTGAATATCCTGTGTTGTGGGTGTCTGGAGGAAGTGTAGCTGTCACCCAGCTCAGGATAGACATGTATTGGACATATGCTGTGGGCACACAGAGCAGTGAAAGAAATGTCCACTTTCTAAAAGTAGCATTTCTAAAATAATAATAACTTCAACTTCACCAGTAAAGAGGATTTATTACTACCATTCCAATGTTACTAAACATGATGCAGCTACTCCTCTCAGATCAAGTAATTGCAGCTTAAAGTTAATATAAATAATTCCCAATGCTGGTCTATGAGAGGGACAGGCCTCACAGGTATTGAAAAACAAATGTTGGAGTTTTTCATTACTATGACATGAAAAACGTAAAAGTACATGTCCTGCCTTTTGCTTACATAGCACCCTGCCCTGTGGGCTACCTATGGAGTTCTAGGCTTGTCACAAGGATTTAGATGCCTAGTCAGTGTGGCAGTGAGACTGCACACACAGGCTCTGCAGTGGCAGGCCTGAGACATGTTTACATAACTACTTAAGTGGGTGGCACAATCAGTGCTGCAGGCCCACTACTAGCATTTATTTTGCAGGCCCTGGGTATATGGCCTACTACTTTACAAGTGACTTGCAGGTAAATTAAATATGACAGTTGCGGATACATCAATGTTACCAGTGGAGAAGCACATGCACTTTAGCATTGGTTAGCAGTGGTAAACTGCTCAGAGTCCCAAGGCCAACAAAAAGATGGTCAGAAAAATAGAAGGAGAAAGGCAAAAAGTCTGGGCTATCCCTGTAGAAATGGAAATTTCCAAAAATGGCTCAGAAAGGTTTTCAAAATCAGTCATTTGCAGGAACTCCAAATGGAATGCAGGATGTTGGTTTGCAAGCTGGAGTTCAAGGAGCTCAAGCAGAATCTGGTATTTCACAAGTTAGAGGCAGAGGCGTTCCGACTGATCTGAATCCTGGTGTAGATGTTACAATGTTGAAGATGTTTTGTAACAATATTGGGCATTGGAAAAGAAGCTGTAGATTGATTTCAAATAGATTAAGTGAAGATGGTAAAATGCAAGGAGATAATCAAGTATACATGCAAAACGTGTTTGTTCAGCAAATTAAGTGCCAGTGCAGACACAGGTTCCAGTGATGCAGGTTCTGCAAGCACTAATGGTCCCACACACTATGGAAACCCCTAGATTTAATGTGAATCAGATGCCTACAGCGAATCTGACTACATTTCAGAAATAGAACCTATTTCAACAGTAGCCTATGTTAGACCGTGATAGTTTCAGTTCTGATAATTTCCAGTGACAGTGCCTAACAGTGGGAGGAAGGTTGTGTACTTCGTGAAGTTTTGGAGGTACATCAGAATGGAGAAGTTAACTGCCACCAAGTGTAATTTCTTATTGATACCAGAGCTACCCGATCTACTGTTAGAACAGTGGAAGTACCAGACCTACCCCTCTAGGGAAAGGAGGTTCAAGTTGTAGCATTACAAATAACAAATTACAAACCCAGTCTCAGAGAAAGTGTCTGTCAAAAAAAGTTCATTTGAGGAGAATCATCAATTGTTTGTTTGTGATTCGCGTCTTGTAAATCTGTTAGGGAGAGATTTGTTATATACAAGTTAAATTGCACAATTTACTGTACACTGGATGATGTTGAATTTCAACACATGATGAAGATGTTGAATTTAAAATGGCCTGACAAGGAACAGCTGTAGGACTGCATCCAGTGAAGACTGTAGAGAAACCCACAAGTATCGGATTTTACAGGAAAGAATATGAGACTAATCATTGGCATAGAACCAGTCCAAATCACAATGAAGCCCAATGCAGTGTTTCCGAGGACCCACCATATAATTTGACCCCCAGAGGCAGTATCAGAAATAACAACAGTAATTGAAGACATGTTGAGGAAAGGGTTTTTAAAATAAATTGTTGGAAGCCCTTGCAACTCTCTGATCAAGGGCTTACAGAAGCCTAATGATAAATATGAGATTGCAAGATTTTCGAAAGATTAACAGTACTGTTGTTCCATGTTATCCCGTGGTACTGGATCCAGCTACAATACTTTTTCAAATCCTGTGCACTGCAGAATGGTTCACCATTCTGGATCTCAGTCAGGCCTTCTTTTCTATCCCATTGCAAGAAAACAGCCCGTTGTTCTCATTCGTGTTCCAAGATAGAGTGGTGGCATGGTACCGAGTTCCACAAGGGTACACAGGGAGTACATTCATTTTTAATAAGAGCTTGAAAAAAAGTCTTGAGCAGATACCTTACCGATCAGCTCACATGCAATATATTGATGACCTGCTTGTAGCATTGGATACACAAGAAGCTTGTAGACAGGATACAATTGCTTTGTTGAATAATCTAGCTGAGAATAGATATAAGGTGTCTGTGAGTAACCTATAACACTGTCAAAAAGAAGTCCAGTACTTGGGGCATAACATTGAGATGGGAACAAGAAAGGTGTCACAAGAAAGACTGGAAACTATCCTTAAGATGAATCCACCAAGAACAGTGAGAGAAGTCAGGATGTTCCTGGGAATGGCTGGCTACTGTAGACAGTGGATACAAAACTTCTCCCTAATGGCCAAGCCTCTATTGAGGCTGACACACAAGGATGTGTCTGATCCATTTCCATGGGACAACGAGAGGGAGGGCCGCGCTCTCTCAGTACTTACTCAGATGCATGAAGATTCACAAAGACCTGTGACTTACTTTTTGATTTGCCTTGACTCTGTAGCCAAAGGACTGCCTGGTTGCCTTAAAGTGGTAGTTGCACATCGAGTCAGTATTGGGAGGTGTGAAAATATAGTGATAGGAAATCCTTTAACTGTATGGTTCCTCACTTCTTCTGCTTACCCAAGACTTGCAAAGTATGAATAACAGATACTCACTCCCGAAAATGTAGAATAAAGATGTTGTAACACATCAAGTCCAGCAACTCTGCCTAAAGCTGAAAATGCAAATGATGATGATATTGAGTATAATTGTCTAGATGTCACAGATCAATGCACCGAGTCAAGACCAGACATACACAATGGACCTTCAGAAGAGCCTGATTATGCAATTTTTGTTGATGTCTCATGTCTGAGAAACAAATGTGGGTACCCCAAGAGCAACCTACGCTGCCTGTACAATTCAAGAAGTTGTGGAAGCTTCATGGCTTCAAGGTGTTACCTCAACAAAGGTGGCAAAACTGATCGCCCTTTCAAGAGCTTGTAGTCTATTTGCACAATTGAGAGTGACTATATTTACAGAGAGTCAGTGAGGCTTTGGTATGCACCATGACTTTGGACAGTTATGGGCACAATGTGGTTTTATGACCTCATCTGGCTCACCAATACCAAACAGCGAACATGTAAAATGACTGCTTGATTCCCTACAAATGCCTACAGAAATTGCCGTAGTAAACTGCGCCGCTCACAGAAGTGGCAATGATTATGTCACAGTTGGAAACAGGTTTGCTGATGAAGTTGCACAATATTGTGCACTAGTAGCTGATACGTTTAACGGGTCATATACAAAGGAGAGGACACTGTCTTTTATGTTGTTGTCAGTGGCTGATACTTGGGAAGAACTAAAGAAACCACAGGAGGAGGTTTTGGAACCAGAACAGCAGGATTGGATTAGAGAATGATGTGACAGAATGTGGCAAACATGCAGATGACATTAGGATTTCAGCAGATGGAAGACCATTGTTGCCAGACAGTTTACTATTTCCCATGACGCAATGCTTTCATGATCCTACACATCTTGGGTGAGATGCAATGGTGAGGTTATTCAGACAAAATTGATTTACCCCTGATTTAGGATGCTTGCAAAAGAATTGTGCCCTTGATGTGTGATATGCCAGCAGATGAACGTAGGGAAAGGAGCACCAGTAACATTGAGTCACATAGGAAGATCAGGTGATCTCTTCAACAGAATGCAGATGGACTTTATCAAGATGCCTGTTTGTAACAGGCTGAAATATGTCCCGATTATGGTGTGCATTTTCTCTTGATGGATGGAAGACTGCCCAACCCAGAGAAATGTCAATTTCACTGTAGCTAAAGTGCATTTGCAAACATTGATACCCAGGTTTGGGTTACTAGTTTTTCTGGAGTCAGATATCAAGACACATTTAAACAATGAAGTCCGTAGAGTGCTATGTGTGGCTTTAAAAGCACACTTACCTTTGTCTGCTGCAGAAGAAATGACATACCATCACATACCTTTGTCATATGCAATAACATGTAGTATTTTACTTAGTTTAGTATGTAGGTAGGAACATAGAACATTTCTGACTTAAAATCTGAGTTGAAATCATTAGAACTCACTGGTATTTTTGAAAATTCAGGTAAAGAAGTTTCTGCAATTAGCAACTAGTTTAATTCCATTGGAGGAGGAATTTTCAGAGCTATATTTGTGCCAGTACTAATACTTGGGTTTTGCTTATTAACTTTGTTTGCTTTTTATAAGGGTTGTAGATGTTATTTTAAAAAGACAAGGAACAGATGATAAAAGAATTAGAAATAGAAGAAGCTAAGAATAAAGAATACAAAAGATTGAAAGGTTCTGAGACTTTGAACCAAAAGAGAAAAGACTCAATAGAGGATGAAAGTGAACTCTAAAGATTCAGTTGTGAAGAAAATGTAATGTTTGATAACTATCAGAGAGAGGATTTGGGGGAGAATTTTAAAATTGTTGAGAAAAAGAGAAGAAAAATAATGCTGAAATAATGTGCACAGATGCTTAAAATGTGTTTAAAAAGCAATAATTATAGTAGGCAACCATACTTAAATGTACCAGCTTGGAAACGCTAGATACTGACATGTGATAGCTAACTAAGCTAAGAAGCTGCAGAGTCAGCATAAGGCCTTATCTTGAACTTTTGAAAGACATGTTTTTCACACTAAATGGTGTTGCGTAAAATGTTTTCTTTTCACTTATACAGATATTTGTACTTCTAAAAAGACCACTGTTAGCTAACAAATAGACTTGTTATTTAGAAAGTTAGATATGAAAGTTCACACAAGGGAATGCTGCCTTGTATGGGGGGATGAATCATGATCACTTAGACAAAATAGCTACATGATAAGACATAGTTGCAATCTTAGAAGTTGCTCTCTGAAGAATATTGTGTTCCTGTGAGAAGATGGGGAATGAACAGATTCCCATGGGTGCACCAAATACTGATTGGTTGACCAATGAAAGAGGAAGTCAAGTGAAGTTGTAACATTGATTTTTTCTGTCTACAATAGTGCATGTTCTTAGAGTAGGTTACTTCATTCCCGTTATGACACCTTGCATGCATGTTAGCACATTGCTAAGAAACTCTACAACCTTCCTGGACCTCTATTCATGGGAAGTCTGTTCTGATATCTTATTCAGCTATTGAGCTGATCTGATTTTGATGCTGAAACTTTATGCTTTATGATTTCTCTCAAATTCAGAACTCTTTATAGGTTTCTGAGACTGACACCTTTTTTCTCATTCTTAGAGTAGGGATTCTTTCCTTTATGGAATACACTTAGGCCTTCATTACAACCCTGGCGGTCGGTGATAAAGCGGCGGTAATACCGCCAACAGGCTGGCAGTAAAAAAAATTGAATTATGATCATGGTGGAAACCGGCAACACAGACGGCCACTTTAACACTCCAACCGCCACGGCAGTAGCAACAAGCACCTCAGCAGTAACCGCCAACAGCCAGGTGGAAGACAATGTACCACCCACTCTATTATGAGAGGCCAATCCGCCAGCTTTTCCGGGGCGGTACCAACTCCTTCCAAAGCACAACGGAAACAGTACACAGAAGGGAAACAACTCACCTCTCGACACTCAAGGAAGAACCACGACGCCATGGAGCCCGCGCTGCACATTTTTCCAATGCTGGTCGACCTCCTCCTACACCAGGAAAACGAACGGCGGCAAACACAACCACGTGAGTACCGCACCTCTCACACAAGGGAGGGGGGAGGAAAAAGAGAGTGACACACACATGCAACACGCAACACCCCCATCCCAAACACCATATACACAAACAGATGCAACAACATTACATATACACCCCGTACCCCTCAGGAATAACGCAAGGACAAAAGGAATTGCTTAAATTGAGTGTACTAGTACAATTTTAGATAAATACGCCCTTAAAGCAATAAACAGTATGTATAATATATACAAATGGAGGCACAATGCCCACTTCAAAATGTCCATGGCCAACAGGGCCATAACACATAGGCCAAGGCCACACTTCACTCCTGCCTCAATACGGAGAGAACACTGCAGGGGCATCAGGTCGAAAACACACAGGCACCTCAGGGAGATGGGGAATGGGGGGGCACCTCAGCCGGAAGATAGTACAACACCACTGCTCCTGGAGGGGGCTACCTGCCCACTGCTTGGTCCTGCGGAGTGCAAAGCCACAGTCTCTCAAGTGGGTGGTTTGCCCACTGCTTGGTCCTGGGGAGTGCAAAGCCACAGTCTCTCTAGCGGGTGGTTTGCCCACTGCTTGGTCCTGGGGAGTGCAGAGCCATAGCCTCTCAATTGGGTGGTTTGCCCACTGCTTGGTCCTGGGGAGTGCAAAGCCACAGTCTCTCTAGTGGGTGGTTTGTCCACTGAGTGGTCCTGGGGAGTGCAAAGCCACAGTCTCTCTAGTGGGTGGTTTTGCCCACTGCTTGGTCCTGGGAAGTGCAAAGCCACAGTCTCTCAAGTGGGTGGTTTGCCCACTGCTTGGTCCTGGGAAGTGCAAAGCCACAGTCTCTCAAGTGGATGCCTTCTTCCACTAGTTCTGGAGGGGGCTTTGTGCCCAGTGTGCTTCATCCTGGCAAGGAGGGAGTGAGTGGATGGCTTCTTCCACTGGTTCTGGAGGGGGCTTTGTACCCAGTGTGCTTCATCCTGGCAAGGAGGGGGTAAGTGTATGGCTTCTTCCACTGGTTCTGGGTGGGGCTTTGTACCTAGTGTGCTTCATCCTGGCAAGGAGGAGGTGAGTGGATGGCTTCTTCCACTGGTTCTGGAGGGAGCTTTGTGCCCAGTGTGCTTCATCCTGGCAAGGAGGGGGTAAGTGGATGGCTTCTTCCACTGGTTCTGGAAGGGGCTTTGTGCCCAGTGTGCTTCATCCTGGATGGTGCAAGGTCACATTCCCTCACCTGGGTGTCACACCTACAGGTGTTGCAGGGGCCAGGGCGCACTGCAGCCCATGTAGTCACGACTACACACTGCTCGCCGGCAGTGACGGCTGCTCAGTGAATGGCAGTTGCGGTGCAGGTGGTGGTGCTGTCAGTGGTTGGGGGAGGTTCCAGCCCTTCCCATGCAGCCTCAGACGGCTGCCCACTGGGGCTGCTGCCAGTGGTGCTGGTGGCGTGCAGGTGGCGGTGCTGGCGGCAGTGCAGGTGGCAGTGCTGCCTGCGGTGCAGGTGGCGGTGCTGTCAGTGGTGGGGGAGGCTCCAGCCCTTTCCCTGTAGCCTCGGACAACTGAAGCGCCATGGCTGGTGTTGTTTGCCACTTCCTGCCCTTGGCAGATGGTGGTGCCTCCTTCCTTCTGCCAGCTGGTGTTCCCTTCCTGCCCTTGCTGGCTGGTGGTGTCTTCTTCCTCTTGGTGGCTGGTGGTGCCTCCTTCCCCTTGCTGGCTGGTGTCCCCTTCTTGCTAGCTGGCAGACCCTTCTTGCACTTGGCAGGTGGTGCAGGCACACTGGCTGTGCTGACGGGTGCCTCCTTGGAGCCTCTTACACCTGCAGTAGCTACAGAAACTACAGTGGCCGTGGACTGGGTGGCTGAGGTGCTGGGCTGGGTTCTGGCCACCCTGGCCCGAAGTGAAGAATGGGGGGCAGGGGCAGGGAATAGGTCAAGGGTGGGGAGGAAAAGCTTCTTAGGGACACTGGGGCGGGAAGAGGGTGAAGGTTTGGGAGTGGAGGAAGAGGGAGTTGTTCTAGGAGGTGTCTGTCTGCTGTTTTTGGGTGCAGATGCATGGGCTGGATGCTTTTGTGGCGTGGGTGGCTGTTGGGTGTCTGGGTGCTTGCGTTTGTGTACTTTGGGAGGAGGAGTCACAGACAATGGGAGAGGACACAGGGGACGTGTGCGTGGATGTGAGGGTGGTGACTGCCAGTGAGGGTTGTGTTGTGATAGGTGTGCTGGTGATGGAGGTAGTGGATGAGGATGTAGTGCATGCAGGTGGGATGGAGACACTACTGGGAGGGAGGTGGACGAGGAGGAAGAGGGGGACACAGTGGAGGCAGTAGATGTTGGTGTGTCTGCATCTGGATGGTGCTTGTGTGAGTGCCTGTGGAATGAAGTGTGGTGCTTGTGTTTGCCTGAGCCACTTCTATGTGTTGATTTGGGTGCATGCAGGTCTGAAGGTGTGCTTGGGATAGGCTGGGGTTGAAGGGATTGGGATTGGGTAGAGGAAGTTGGAGGGGGGAGGCTGGAGACAGGGACAATGGCTGCCATCAGTGAGTTGGTCAGAGCCTGGAATGCTGTCTGTTGGGCCGCCACGCCAGAGTGAATGCCCTCCAGGTATGCATTTGTTTGTTGCAAATGCCCTGCTAGACCCTGGATGGCATTTAGTATGGTTGACTGACAAACAGAGAAAGATCTCAGGAGGTCAATATCCTCCTCACTGAGGGCAGCAGGGCTGACTGGGGCAGGGCCTGAGGTGCCTGGGGCGAAGGAGATGCCCACCCTCCTGGGTGAGCGGGCACGGGAAACACGCTGAGGGGCTGCTGGGAGGGCGGTGCTGGTATGGGGGTAGCGCCTGTACCTGTAGTTGGGGTGGGCACAGAGGTGTCCACCACCGCCAGGGAGCTTCCATCGGAGAAGGAGTCGCTGTCGGTACTGTCCCCTCCTGTCTCCGTCGTGGTACTCCCCTCGTCCTCCGTTCCACTGGTGCACTCACCGTCGGTAGATTCGGCCTCCAGGCCCATCTGGGATGCAGCTCCCTCTGTTGCCGGTGCCTCTGCTCCGCCGCCAAATGATGTTGATGCACACAAGGACAGGGTGACAAAACAAAAAGTGGGGGGGAAGATACAGAGGATATACTTGGTCAATGCCAGCAACAACACTACTGTTGATGTACACAACTCACAGGGAACAGCCCTATGCACTAGGCCATGCACTACCAGTTACAATGCTAGTCACCAGGCCATGGGGAACAATGCCTAACACCATTAGCTGCACACCTGAAACCCACAGGACCCTGCCCAGTAGTAGATGCCCACTAACATGATTGGAGTTGGAGAGCATCTGAGCTTGCCCATCATGGAACCTACCCTGCCATGTTCGCCCTGGCCTAGAGGCACCCACAGCCCACATCGCCCACACAGGTAATGCCTTAAGGCGCGCAAAGTCATGATTCTGAATCTGTACTGTAACTTCACCTTCCATTGCAGTTTTGTGTTGGACATTGTACATGGCAGCCTGAATTTCCAATTTCTATGGCCACTTACTGTACCCTTTGGCATCTCTATTTTCAGATATCTGTGCCCCATTGTGGCTCCAGGTGTGTTTACTGCTGCCCAGTACAGGTCATACCTATGTATATGTAACTGTACATTTGAATTGCAATGTTTACAGCTTGTTAAACTAATAAATATTTCAATCAATTGACAGACTCCATACTTGTATTAGTTCCAAGGGTGTTTATTTATATGATAATAAGTGTAGGGGGTATTGCAATGGGCTAGGGTTGATGGTGGAGGAATGTCCAGGGTAAAGTTCCAGTCTATTTGTATCGCAGGTGCATTGTCCAAGGGGGCATAGGAAATGGAGCAATGGCAGTTCAAGGTGGACAGGGTGGCAGAGTGGGACACAAGGGTGACATTCAGGGGAGTCTTATTTCCTGGCGGGGGTCTTGGCAATGTTCTCTGGCTTCTGCCTGGATCGCAGGGACCTTTTGCGTGGTGGTTCTACTTCTGCAGGGGGTGGGTTGCTTGTGGCCTGTTGTTCCAGTGGCGGGGCCTCCTGTCCACTAGCGTCAGCGGAGGTGGAGGGCTGTTCATCGGTGTGGCTAGTATCAGGGGCCCGTTGGTGTGCCACTGCCTCCCTCATGGTGTTGGCCATGTCTGCCAGCACCCCTGCAATGGTGACCAGGGTGGTGTTGATGTCCCTCAGGTCCTCCCTGCTCCCCAGGTCCTGTCCCTCCTGCAGCCGCTGGGTCTCCTGCAGCTTGGCCAGTATCTGGTCCATGGTCTCCTCGGAATGGTGGTATGCTCCCAGGATGTTGATGAGTGCCTCGTGGAGAGTAGGTTCCCTGGGCCTGTCCTCCCCCTGTTGCACAGCAGTCCTCCCAGCTTCCCTGTTGTCATGTGCCTTTGTCCCCTGAACCATGTGCCCACTGCCACTGACCCCAGGTCCCTGATCGTCCTGTGTTTGTGGGGTTGCCTGGGATCCCTGTAGTGGTGGACACACTGCTGATTGACATGTCCTGGGGACAGAGGGATGGGCCCGCTGGTTGGGTGCTGTGGTGGTGTTTCCTGAGGGGGGAGGCTCTGTGGTGGTTTGGGAATGTGGCTGGGTCACCGACTTTCCAGAGGTCCCTTATGGGCCAGGTTGGTCATCCTGATCCAGGCGTGTAGAGCTGCTGTCATCACTGTGGGCCTCTTCTGGGGGGGTCCTGTGGGGATGTAAATGCAGTGTTATTGTTTCTGAGTGTGACATCTTGTGCATGGGTATGTTCCCCTCTATGGTTGTTATTACCAAGGCGGCTTTGGCTTGTGTGAGTTGTGATTTGGTTGGCTAAGTGATTGTCACTAGTGTGCATGCTGTGGTGATGGGTGTCCATGCAGGTCTGTGATGGGGGTCCATGCATTGGTGTAGCATGCAGGGCTTGGTATTGGGATGGGTGTGTTGTGATAATGGGGTATATGTGAGGTGGTGGATTGATGGGGGTGAGGGTAGGGGTAGGAGTTTGTGATGGCATGCAGGTGAGGGGGATAAAGTAGTAAAGATTTGACTTACCAGAGTCCAGTCCCCCTGCTACTCCTGCCAGGCCCTCAGGATGCATGATCGCCAAGACTTGATCCTCCCATGTTGTTAGTTGTGGGGGAGGAGGTGGGGGTCCACCGCCAGTCCTCTATACAGCTATCTGGTGTCTTGCTACCACGGAACGCACCTTCCCCCATAGGTCGTTCCACCTCTTCCTGATGTCATCCCATGTTCTGGGGTGCTGTCCCATGGCGTTGACCCTGTCCACGACTCTCCGCCATAGCTCCATCTTCCTAGCAAAGGACGTCTGCTGCACCTGCGATCCGAATAGCTGTGGCTCTACCCGGATGATTTCCTCCATCATCACCCTTAGCTCCTCCTCTGAGAACCTGGTGTGTCTTTGTGGTGCCATGGGTGTAGTGTGAGTGGTGTGTGTGAGGGTGTGTGGGGTGATGTGTTGGGCTGTGTGCTGTGAGGTGCCTGGATGGTGTATGGGTGAGGTTGTTTTGTGGCTCTGATTCAGTGGGTGCCCCTGGCTTGTCTCTCTCTCAGTTGTAAATTTTTTGGTCATAAAGGGTTGTGGGTAGTGTGTGTGTGTGTTTTATATTGTTGTGGATGTGTGGGTGTGGTGTGTGTATGTGTCCAATAGGTCCAATAGCACTAAGATGGCTCCCTGCCCCTCATCAACTAGCCTACGAATTGTGTCCGATGTAGTAATGAGGGCGCATTCAGTGCTATGGGCTTTCCTGAAGCCATGCTGAGAGGGATCCAGGCCACCAGAGTCTTGGAGAAATTTGGCTAATTCTTCATGAATATGTTTTTCAAAGATTTTAGTCTGAAAAGGCAGCAGGGCAATGGGCCGAAGATTCTTTAAATCATTTGCCGCCTCATCCGGTTTCTTTTTTACAGGAACCACTATTGCTTCCTTCCATGAGGGAGGAAAAGCGGCAGTATTCAGAATCTCCTGGAATACCGGAACAAGGGCCGAGGATACTAGCTCAGGGGCAAATGAAATATGTGGTGAGGGCAGGGATTCCCGGGAAAGCCTGACTGAATGCCCATCATCAGCTCTTAGATCTTCTCCAGCTGCAGAGGCTGGAAATTAATCAGCAAAGGAAAATCAGAGCTTTTTGAACTGTTTAAGTGCTTATAGGGGTCTGGTACCGCCAGTGGTTGAGCAAAGAAGGCTTGAATTTGCATAACTTTGTTTTCAAAAAAGTTGGAGAACTTGTTGCAAAATTCTTGAGAATTCTCCAGTTCTGGGGGTATAGAGAAAGACGTGAGGGAGCGTACCACTCTAAAAAGTTTTCTAGGGACATTTTTTGCTTCTTTAATTTTACGTGAGTAGAACTCGGTTTTAGCTTTTTTTATTGCATTTTATAGGCACTAAGCACTGCTCTGAGCTTTCCTTTTTCCTTTTGATTAGGGTCTAACTTCTACCTCCATTTTTGTTGGTGATATTTTCTCTGCAGGCTCTTGAGATCATTGGTGAACCAGGGGCAGCTAGCTTTTTTCTCTGCCAGAAAGCGAGGGGTCCTGAGAGGTGCCAGCTGGTCAATCGCTATTTTGACCCCAAGATCAAACCTGTTGGAAGCCAACAGAGGGAGTTTCTTTGCTGCTTCCCAGCCTAGATCCAGTGCAGGTCTTAATTGTTGTTCCTTAATGCTGTTCCAAAGTCTAATAGGCTTTAGGGAGGGGCCGGGATACAGAGGGGACAGAGATTTCCTCAACCTAAAAGTGAGGAGATGGTGATCTGTCCAGTCAAGGACCCTATTCTCCAAAAGGACACAATTATCATGACGGGCAAATATCCCATCCAGCAAATGTCTGTGCAAATGTCTTGTTGTCTTTAAATGACAGTGTGCTTCCACACCGTGCTTTAGTAGTACATTTGCAACAATGGGATCCAAAATGCACCTCTGCCTACATACTACAACCATACAGTTTCCTGTGAATGGACGTAGCTCATTTGCTACACTTGTTCTTTGTGTGATGTGTGGATTTGTCATAATCCCTCTGCCTTCAGTGACATAACAGTGATTGCAGCACCCCTGCTCTGAAAATTGTTTCAGCTCCAATTAATAATCTGCAAACAGGTGAATGGTGAATCGCAATCCTTATATCCTCTATTGAAATTCTTAGCAGCTCCATGTACAAGTTGAACAACCTGTGTGCATTGATAGATACTTGACAGACCCTCCACCTGAAAGGGATGGGTCAAAGGAATGTTTGTACATATCAATCAGTGGTTTATGGTTAATTGGAAATTAGGAATACCATGCAAGGACCTAACTTCTGTAGCCCATGCTGGATTCAAGGATAACACTGAGCGAATTCTGGTCAACCTTCTTAAAAGCTAAAAATAAATGAAGAAAGAAGATGAGGCAGACATTGCCATTATCTAGCAAGTAGAGTATGTCATTTAAGACTTTATGTGTTGTGGATTCAATGCTGCACCTTCGGCAAAACTTAATTGGTAAAGAGCTAATTTTGCCTGTCCATTTTTGGCCATTTGAAGAATGGCAGCAACTGCATGCTTCCAGGAGGTACTCGTCCCAAATTTGTAATAGAAAGTAAATGAATGCTACTGCTTCTCTGAAGGGCTGTGGAACAACTAAACATATATGTCAGAAATTATCAAGCTAAAAGTTATCACACTTGAAAGTGGATAACAAGTAATGGGACTAAAACTGTATTTGAATACAGAACAATGAGGTGAGAAAATATGAGGATATCTAAAACCAGAATGCATCTGAGCCATAATATTTGCACACAGGTAAAAGAAGCAGGTGCTGGAGAGGTGGGCCCCTGACGCCTATACAGTTTTGAAGGACAGAGGGATATGATCACTGTTATCTGAGGTCAATCGAGATGTGGTAAATATCTCACGACTAGATGGTATAATGCCGAGGGATACATAAGAAACCTTCTAAATATCCCAGATATGTTCTACCAAAGCTGTGACACATTCTACAATATCATATGGCAAAACTAAATAGCATACCTGACCACTCTCTAGTGACCGTAAAGCTACCTCAGGACACTGGTAGCATTCAGGCTAGACATTCTTGGGAAGCCAGGGACTTTTTAAAGTGAAGATCTTTGTGAGCCTGAGAGAAGAGGTAATCTGCTCAAATCTCATACTGTTCCAATTTAACTATATGTGTATTGCATACAACTATGCAATGAAAGATGGGTTGGTGTGTGTTGCTGGGAAACTGCAGCCGGAGAAACGCCGTAGATGATGCTGCTGAGGAGGGGCCGCTTACCCAGTTCCTGGGGGTACCGCGAGGAGAACATCACCTGGATGTCTCTGCGGCTTCTGGGTTAAAGAGGCCGATGAGGAGGACACCGGGGGAAGCACAAAAACAGCAGGCGAGCGGAGCTAAGGAACAAGGACAGCGGGAGCAGTGGGATGAGGAGCGAGGCCAGCAGGAGAGCAGAGGCGAGGACAGCGAGGACAGGAGGAGCAAGGAGAGCAGGAGCAGAGAGGCCCGAGTGAGAGGAGGAAAAGAACGAACACCAGGGAGACAAAAGCCACACATTCCCAGCAGGAGGAACATGGCTAAACAAGGTACAATCCTTCCTAGGGGGAGGAAAGGGAGAGGGAAAAAGTGAGGGAAAAGAGGGTGGAGGGACCTGGACCCCTTAAGTGTGCATGTATAACCCACCGCCCCAACAACACTGGCGATTGTTTTAAGCACCAGGGAGCACCAAGTAGTCTTACAACACTTTAAAGGTCCCTTAATGATTTTCCCATACTATCACTACCCCTTATTCCGTAAAAACCCAAAAAAGCACTTACCTGACTCCTTGTGTCCTTTTCCTGTTCCTTCGAGGTGACATACTCTGCGGAAACCACCACCTGGGAAGAAGAAGAAGGAGGAAAGGCAGTTACCCTAGAGGAAGAGAAGACATAGAGGAGGAAGAACTCACAAGAACCCAAGACATCATTAATTAGGATCTGTCCAGACAACAAGAAGACAGAAAGTCAATTTCAACTATTTGAAAGCCAGAAACGTAATATCTCACCATTCATTATTTTTGTTCTCCATTGTAATGTCTCTTCTTCATAGAGTCTTAATCTACATTTGATAAGCAATCCCTGGTGCATAAATGTCTGGTCATAAAATTATCCTTATAACTTGGATATGTAGTCTGTCTACGAGACATCTGGTGTGGAAACTCAGTGGACTTAAGAATGTATTATTGCCTTTGCTTTATGACAAGAATGTATTTTTGTCTTTGTCTGTATGACATTGGGTACACATATAGCTCAATTTCATTATTGAAACACCCAGAAAGGTCACATTCAGATTTATAATGATTAAAGTAAATCGTATTCGTGATTTGTTTAGCACATTTCATGAAATTGCTTGAATGATGTTTCTATGCCTCTCCATAGTCCATATTCACAGTAATGTACACAAGCTGCATAAGAACCCACGGCTGCCTCTGCAGTTTTTAAAGTATATTCATCATGTATTTCATGTAATTATGATACAATAAAATATCAGGTGTAATACAAACACTCTATCGCGTTCATTTATTTATGTTCAAGCAGCAGGCATTCAACAATGTTTATTCCCCGTTGATGTGGTATGCTTACATTTAGGATGTCCATGTTCATTGGGAATAAAATATTGTCCTTCTTGTGAAACTTTAATCTTAATTGACTACGGTTATCACTTTTGTCCTCTGAATCGGTCTCCCATTGTTTGACAGTGGAATGCAAGATGGCATCAATGTCAACTGAGAAAGGTTGAAGGACAGTGTCATAGTCTATAATAATGGTATGGCCTGGCAGATTATGCAGTGTTTAAGGTATCACTGGTACCAATAAAAGATACTGGTGTTTTGTGCACCCCACAAAAATGCTTTTATAAAACTTTTTAGCTCAAAAGCGATTTCTAAAACTACACTAGATGTTATGGAAGCTCTAATTTTGAAGGATCTCAGTAAAATCAAATATAAACAGAACGTGAATCATTGGACTATTACAAACCCAGAAATGAAAGTGGTAACAAAACTAGCAGGCAAGGAGGAGCTCTGTTTATTATGAATACAAATGATTATCATAAAGAAAATGAGACAACTTAATGACATCAGTACGTATGAGAGACTATCTGAGGGCCCAACTACAAATGTTTTGAAACTAGTACAGAATGTACGGATTTAGCTGAAGGGAAGAAAAATGGATTGCAGTACTGAACAATTTGTATTCAACACTACAACCCCAATACCAGTATCTTATAGGCACCAAAGATACAATAATGTTGCATGTTCTGTGAGGATGTCGAACTGTCACAAAAATTAACTCTCTCCTATAACCTTTATCAATTTACATTCATGGAATCATGGCTCCTCTACTCAAATAAAAGGAGACATATTTGGAGGCCACATGTGATTTCCCTCATGAACTTAGACAAGTAAGATTGAAAGAAGAGGATAATATCTTAATTATAGCGAAGTCATCAGTCTGCATAAGATCATACCACCTGAAGAGGTCACAGTGGTGGTGCAGCATAAACAAACATGAGTAATATTAAAGTGTGCATATAACAATTGCATCGTAATAACCTCAGGTGTAATGATCAACAATATTTACCAACTCCAGGGACCAAAATGGTTCAAAAGAAGCACCTGCGTGTGCAAACACTTTCATGCATTGTTTGGACGGCAAAATGTATTGAATACAAAGACTGAATAAAAAGACCTTATATGATGGAACATTATATTCGTTGTGTTTTTAAAATATTGAGAGCTATAGACACTTCCCTCAAGGAAATTCACTAATGTATTTTGTCTGAAAAATTAGAAATCCAAGCATGAACGTTCCACAGTTTTATACAGTAAATCCACAAGCAAGAATGCATCTAAGTCCATTGAGTTTCCACTCCAGAAGTCTCCCAGAGTCAACTTATCAGACTTAAGAATACAATTTAGAGCCAGAGGTTTATGCACAAGAGGAGGAGAGAATATATTTACAAGTTAGCTGCACAGACCATACATTACAATAGGCAAAAAGCAAAGGTCGTCATAGCGAGTCTGGCGGTCACTTGACCGCCAGACTCGCAATGGCAGTCGGGCCGCCGCCAATGCACCAGTCCGAGCACCACATTATTACCATGGTGGTCGTGCTGTGGTCGGACTGATAGCACCTACCGGATCAGAGATCACTTCAGTCTGGCGGTTGCAGCGGTCCTAATCTGCCAGGGGGGGGGGGGGGCCTGCACTGCTGTGCAGTGCATGGGACCGCTTGGCCAGCACCCTCACAATGTTCATTGTCTGCTTTGCAGACAGTGAACATTGCGAGAGTGCTGGTGCACCCTGCATCCTACAGCGTTTCCGCTGGCTCGATTACGAGCCAGAGGAAATGCTGTAAGGTGTTTCCCACTAGGCCAGCGTGCGGAAACTCAGGTTTCCGCCCACCAACCTAGCGGTAAACTCCTAATGCGCCCGGCGGGGAGGTAGCCACTATGTCGGCAACCTCCCATTCGGAAGTTCGGCAGACTGCCTAAACTGGCTGCCGGACTCATAATCAGGCCCAAAGTAATGAGTGCTGACAATGAAAGAATATTACCAATGAAATACAAACCACTTGGCATAGAGAGATTATTATTCACAGCACAATAGTCAATTTCAATAAAGGTAGAACATATAATTGTGAAAAACTGGGAGATGACAAAAGTAGATAAAACTCTATGAACATCATTTAAATACAAACCATTATTTGTGCATACCAAAGAGAATACATGAAGAGAATGTGGTATGATAGGGTTAGGTAGCCTTATAGTGGAGTACACTCGCAGAGACCTTTTTGGAAAAGAGCAAAATAATTTCCTTAACTTCTAGCTCAACCCTGGGTAGTTGTCACTGCAAGCAGTAAGGCTCAGTAAAGGACGTTAGGGCCTGATTTAGAGATTTGCAGAGGGGTTGCTCTGTCACAAAATGATGGATATCCCGTCTGGCGAAATATAAATCTCATTATATCCTATGGGAGTTATCTTTCGGCGGACAGTGAACATTGCATGGGTGCTGATGCACCCTGCATCCTACAGCATTGCTGCCGACTCGATTACGGGCCAGAGACAATGCTGTAGGTTGTTTCCCTACAGCATTGTGACCTAGTGGGAAACTGTTAATGGGCCCGGTGTGGAGGTAGCCAGTATAGTGGCAACCTCCCCACCGGAAGATCAGCGGACAGTCTGAACCATCTGCCGAACTCGCATTGAGGCCCAAGGTTTGAAAACTTTTGGAAAGTTTGAAAAAGTTAGTTTGGGTATTCCCGCCCTGCTCGGGCAACCAAATCTGACAGGGGCAAGGACTTGGGGGACAGAAAGGATACTTTGCAAAGTTACTTGGCCACCAGGGGAATTTTAAAGCACGTTATCAACTTTAGCACAAGACCACCATAGGAAACAACAGAGTGGTCCTGATGCTCAGGGATACAGGCAAAGATGCTCACAAAGGATGCTCCGGTAGTGGTGCAGAAGAAGGGGGTGTCCCCGTCCATGGGTGATGTGGGGTGAACCTGGTCATGTAGATCAATGTACCTCGAAGTCCTCTTGGTTGCAGTAGTTGCACAGCTGCGACTGTACTACTAGTGACGATACACCGCAGTTGGAGGCAAAACCTTTGCTGGGGGTTGGTGCCCTTGTAGTCCAACAAATCTGGTCACTGACAGCTCTCCCTGGTCTGGCAGACTCGGGGGCAGACTTTGGCTTCTCGGATTCCGTGGTTGGTGGGCCTGGCGATTGGTAGCAGGGAAACTTCCACAGTGGCTACTGCTTTGTTAAGTTGGGCTCTTTCTTCTCTTGTGTCCCTGTAGCAGGTTCCAGGGGACCAGCCACCTGATCCTTGGAGTCACAGGAGTTTGTGAAGTTGGGAAATCAAGTTTTCTCAAGGTCATGAGCCAGAGGCAGGGTCCCAGCTCACTAGTCTAAAACTGCACCCGGTGCAGTCATCTCGGCAGCGCAGCCTCTCCTTGTGACATCAGAAGCCAGCAGGACAAGCCTTCTTTGGTCCTCTCTTCTTCTCCTGTCGTGAACTAAGGATAAAGGTGTCAGTGGTGCCCATTTGATCTCAGAAATATGCCAGACCGCACAGTCACTAGCCAATGGGCTACCAGGTCCTCTCCTATCTAGTGATGCAGCTCCTGTGATGTATGGCACCTGGCTATACCAGAGTGCCCCATTCTTGCCCCTTCCAACATTGCATGACCCTTCCTTGGTAGTGAGAAGCAGGGGAGCCCACACTTGGGGTGTGGCTACCAGTGGGCTTCACACCCACACGAAAACCAGTTCTAACACAGGTTTCCCCCTCTTGGCCATGTGCCCTTGATATCTGCAGGAACAAATGGCATCCTGCCCAGGAGTGTTGTTACCAGCAGCCCTTTGAAGGCGGATTCACCTTTGAAGCTCACCTTTTAGGCTAACACCCTTTGCAACCTTCCTGGGGGAGGAGGGTACACTTCGGTCCCCAGCTAATGCTTTTGTTCCTGGGCCTAGGAGTCATTCACACACCTTTCCAGACAGCCAGACAGCCAGAAACCCGTCTATGTGTAAATGACCTTTTTGAGGCCACTTTACTAGCTGGAGTGCAGGGTAACAACTTTCTAAAAGTGGCTTAAAATTAATAGTGACATTAAATCCAATCTGACCATCAGATGTAGTTTAATTTTCCCATTAATTTGATACCTTACTTGACTTGGTTAGATGGTCCCTTTCAGGAATTAGCCGCGTTGGAGTACAAACTGTTTAACCCTGTGTTAGCCAATTGGGCCCCTAGCCTTCCCCAGTATAACAACAATTTGGAAGTGTTGCTGGAAACACATATAAAACACTTAAGAATAAGTTGCTCCCTGCCAGAGAACTTGGTAGGCCTGCTTTAGGGGAGTCTGACATATATACTTAAGAGAAGTGGTCTCTTTGCCATTAGGGATAATGGCAACGTTGCTTTATCAGTGTGGAACACTGCCCTTTCAGTTAGCAGTGTCAGGCTGAAGTGCCTTTCATGTTTTGTACATGCACTATGGATCAAACAGTGCTGCAGTCCTGTGTGGACCCTCTGCCTTCTATGCTCTGGTAACTGGTGCCAGATACTAGGGGCTTATAGGTAATGCAGTGCTTGCCAAATGGTTATAGCCAATTAAGCATACTTTTTTAGAGGTTTTAAACACTAGCACTGAGGTCTTCTGGTTGGTGGGCCTCAGTACACTCCCAAAGTTGAAAAACCAGCAGCATCAGTCCCAAAAAGTCGCGGTGAACAAGCAAAAAGATGCATTCCCGTACAGAAAGTTTTAATAAGAGCAGAGCAATCAACAGACACAAATAAAACAGAGGACTGGAAAACACGAAATGGGGGCATTTCCATGTATCTCTTGTTCAATTTGCAGCAATGTGATGAAAGGCAATATTTTGGACTATCCTCAAGTTGGGGAAAATATTAGTTTCATTGGATACCATATTCGTGACAACAAATATGTTATCTATTGTATGAAATGTCCATGCGCTCTTTAGATACGTATGACAAACAAAGTAGCATAACACAAAGATGAAATGAACATAATTCCAGTATATATATTCAGGATAAAAAAAACACCTATGGCATGCCATTTAAAAGCTGCCAATCACACTATGCTGCACAAAAAGTTTCAAATACTGGAATATGAACCTTCCGTGGCATTTAATGGAAAAAGATTGAAACATTCCCATCAATGTGAAAACTACCGAATAACGTTCTTGAACACAATGGTGCCAAAGAGACTCATCAGAGATTGAAAACTTAGAACCTTGAATTTGGCGACTGAAAAGGCCCTCTAGCAGTCTAGATACTATCAGTTCCAGAGGAAGTACAAAACCCAAGTAAGTTTTTCAACTTAGCAGAAAGCTAACAGCGTGTGACTTTATATAGAGCACCCTACCATACCTCTATCCCCATTTAAGTAGAATGAAAAAGGAGACGTTCAGTTACTTGGGTTAGTTAGGTGAAGAGAAACGGGGTGAAGGGAAAGTAGCTAAAGAAGGGATTAGGAAATCTTCTACATTTATGTTTCTGTACTTAAGGTTTGGAACTAACAATGAACGAAGTGACTATTGTAGATTAGTTTATGTTTTCATAGTATGTTGGTATGGATTTAAAGAAAGTGATAAGCAAAGTGGCTCTGATGAAGAAGCAGAAAGCAGCTCGAAAAAGCATTAGTCAAACCATGAATTTTATCTCATTTGAAGCTGAAAAGCTATCAAGCATTATCATTTGATTCTAATATTCAATACCAAATCCAAAAGAAATTCATAAGCAAAGGATCATTAATAAATAAGAGAAAAGTCCATTTGTTATTTGAAAGGACCCCAACAGCAGTGGGTTGTTTATGTATCCGAGCCCCATAGGATACCTTTCAGGCATCTTACCTATGTAAACCGATTGTGCTTTGGAGTGGTCTCAAAATGAGGGGAGCTTGATTAAGACATCAAAGAAATACAATATTTTCAGAATATGAGTGGCACGCAATTTAAATTCCACCGAATACATCAAATCTTGCTTTTGTAAAGGTACTGATAAAAGCAGGAGGGCAATAGCTGTGGAAGGGAGAGGGTAGGAGAATTAGGTACGAAGTCATAGTATATAAAAATAGGGATTGCCTTAAAAAAAATGGAAAATGTATTATTGGAGAGTATGAGAAATACTTTTGTTTTTCATACAATGAAGAAAATAGAAGTGATGTGATGATGGAAAGAGTCCCTGCAAAATGATACTGCCTGTCCTTACCTATGTCTTTTGCAAGCTCTGAGAAACATTGATGCAAGATAGTGATGCAGTCTAGGATAAGTTATGAGACATGTCACATGGTTAGGCAGGTTTTGTTGATTTTCATAATTTGAAATGGTGCAATGCAAGACAGAAAATGATTTTTAAAATCCCATAAAACATAACAGTCAATGTTGCATACGTGTAATGCTCACACTGTGTGCCTGTATTATTTGCAGTAGATGAACCTGGCACATCTGTACGGGGATTTAGCATCCATTAGTCATCAAAGGCAAAAACTAGCGCAC
Source organism: Pleurodeles waltl (assembly GCF_031143425.1). NCBI lineage: Eukaryota > Metazoa > Chordata > Amphibia > Caudata > Salamandridae > Pleurodeles > Pleurodeles waltl. The sequence goes on along the minus strand of NC_090437.1, from coordinate 682,866,955 downwards.
ATTCTTGCAATGTTGTCAATCTCACTTTTTCTCTGTGTTTTCAGTTACTTCCGATAACCATGGCTCTGTCAACTTGCTCGATCAACCACGGAATTCAAGAGCATTTTCTTTCTTATAGTTTTACTTTTCTAATTATTGTTATATGGTCTCAATATATGTCACATTCTCTGTCCACCGGAGTACACAGTGTAGGCTTTTGCTCTTTTCATGTTTATGTCACATTTTTTTTTTGTTCTCATAATTTGGCCAAGTCTAACCCGTATATATTTCTCTATTTCTCATCTGATCCGTCATAACCCAATAAGGGATCTTCTTTTCTGGGAAATAAGAAGGGGTACTAAGGGATTTATCGTGTTCACTATTCGTATTTGGCTTTGTATTTATGTTAAATACAATTATTTATTAAATGGGATGCAGATATCATGGTTAATAAATACATAGCTTCTATGCTAAAGAGGTACCGAAAGTACATTTCCTTAGCATTAATCATGAAGGATAAATCGGAAACTACTATCAACATAAACTAGCATTGCTATGTCGCTTTTTGCACTTCAAATAATCTTACAATGGCAATTGGTAATTAAGAATTGAGTAGTGCACAATAAGTTTGACAACTAGACATACAAGAGAGACTGCACAGTGGCATTTGAAAAGGAGGTCACAAACATGTCCACCTTTATGTATATGACCCAGTAGTGGGAAGGCGATAAGTAACAATACCAATGGAAATGTTGGCTCCTACAGCATAGAAAGCACTAATGAGTTTCACAACCTATCCGAAATTCCAAGACACTTATCTGTCAATCTTCGTTTAGGTGTTCTGCAAAAGAATGATACTTCTGCACATGCTCTAATATTCATGTTGCAAGGCAGAAGCAGAAAATGCTTTCATTATAGTCATGAACTACTTTCAGCATTTCAACCCATCTGTTTTCAGAGCATTTTAAACTAATAAGAAGAAAGGCTATTACACAACTTACCTAAATTGTAATGCGGTCTCCCAGCTCCATGACTGGAAGAAAAAATGTGTCTCACTCCACCTGTTTTGGTTTTATTATGAACAGGTTTGACCAAGCTGGTAGGCCCAACTTACTTATTGTGAAATGCATGTGCTTAAGGTAAAAGACTATTAAAGGGTGGATTGTTATTTCACTTTGCTAAAAACTGTAGGCAGGTATTTTGTAGGGGTGGGAGGAACTTCAGGAGTTTCACTTTGCAGAATTCTGCAGAGTTACATAAAAACTGTGCGAGATTTCACAAAGTTTCACAAACTGTCAGAAATCGCTGCTTTGTGCTGCTTGTGCAGAATTTTAGCCTCTTTCCGAGCTGAAGAATCAGAGAAAACGGCACCACGTGGCATGCCAGAGAGCGCTGCTGCTTGAGTTGATTTTGCTGCAGCTGAAGTAAATTTTCCACATGAGTGGCAGATTTCAGACCGCGAATGGTCGTGACCGCCCATGACTGTTCACGGTGAGAAACTCTTGCTTTGTGCCCTCCTAGCACCTGAAAATCTGTGTGTAATGTGGAGTGGCCAACATTCTGCCAACTCCGCTGGTAGAGCAGAATTTATCATCCACTCCTGGTATTTTGTTACAAGGAATTTCACAGATTAATGTAGGAGACAAACATTTTGGTGCTGGTACAAGGAATCTCAAAGATTACTATAGGAGACAAGAATTTTGGTACTAGAACATGGAATCTCTCAGATTACCATAGGAGACAAGGGTTTTGGTGCTGGTGACCCACTCAAACACATTTTGGGGATAGAAGATTTGCACTATGATAATTCTTATTTGGCCCTCCTAGAAAGGTGCTCATATTATTTTGATAACTGCATTTTTGTACATATTTACAATTTAAACCTGATGGTTGCATTGTGAGAAACCTTAATCTCAGTACAGTGGGCCAGAGTTTATTATGGTAAAAATCTGACCGGTTCATTGGGAAAGGTTAATCAGATGCCATTGATCTGATCTGTGTATTATGGCAACTGGGAATGACAAGAAAGATCTATGTAACAATTATTGTACTATACTGTCCTGAACGGAATGGCATTAAAATGTATAATTAACAAGTAAAATCATATACACAATAAAAAATGTTTTTTAAAAATTAAACTGTTAGAAATTGGGCCTCTAGATGGAAAAGGTATGCACCCTGTCAAAGTAGGGACCAAAATCCTAGTCTGGGTAATACATTTTACACACAATAAATTAACCTGTGCTCATCCTCTGGTAGCTTGACATAGAACAGGCAGGCTTAATTTAGGAGACAATGTGTAAAGTATTTGTGCAAAACAGTAGCAGAGTGAAAACACTACACAAAAAGATACCACACCAAGTTAGAAAAGTAGAGCTTTATTTAACGAACAAAACAATCCCAAAATGACAAAAATCCAATAAGTAGAACTCAAGATGTGAACTCTCTAAAGAATAAAATGCAATATAGTGCTTAAAAGTTTAAAGCGCCAACCAGGGCTATCTTGTCATGCTACACCTGGTAAAATCTGAAAAGTAAGGTCGACCATGATGGCGCGTGGGTCAGATACCAGTACCAACCATGTCCCTCTGAAAAAGTGCCTTCTTGTGCCATCGACAGGGCCTGATGCATGGAAAAGAGGAGGCGGTGCAATTACGTCAATCCCTCTGGATATAGGCGATGCGTCAGTGCCAAGCCGCTCAGACCAAGATGGATCAACGGGGGTTCCTTAGTGATGTAAGCGATGCATCATTGTCGAGCTGCGCAGCTGGCGATGCAATGTCTTTGTCCTCAGCGGCGATGCACCAGCATTGAGGGAAGATGCGTTGCTTCTGATCAGTGCATGGACGGCGATACGTGGATTTTGCAGTTGCAGCACTTTATACCCACTTCCAAGGCTGCCCTGGCTCCAGACTCACTACAAAGGGTTTTGCAGCCCTTTGTGTGTGGTCAAGTGCAGGTGTCAGCTCCTCACTCCCATCCTGTCCAGGATGGGCCATCAGGATGCTGATGGTCCATCAGTTATACCTAAGCTCCCTTTGTGTGTGGCAGTCTAGAAGGAATGCACAAGAGCACAGCTGTCACTCACCCAGACGTATTCAGAGGCAGGCAGAAGGCACTAGATAATTTAAGGTAAAAAAATACCGACTTTCTACAAGTTGTATTTTCAGAATTACAATTTAAAATCTGACTTCACCATCAATTGTGATTTTAAATTGTGATTCCAGAGACACCAAACTTGCGGGTCCAATCTATATCCAAATGGAAATTTCACTTATAAGACGTAATAAGGTAATATTACTGTTTACCTATGGGAGGGATAGGCCTTGCAGTATTGAAAAACAAATTTAAGAGTTGTCCACTACTTGGACATGTAAGAGTACATGCCCAAATGTTTAAATACTCTGCAACCTGACCCTGACAGATCCCAATAGCTAGACCCTGTACAGGAATTGTCCGATTTAAAGTAACTTCAGGTTTTCAAATAAACATAGCTATAGAACCCCGCTCACGAAGCATGAACCAAGAAAATGTCTAGGTGTTCACGTCTCCATGTCAGTAAAATAGCTGTTCACATGCAATGTGCCCAAAGTACTAGACACAATATGAAGAGATCTTTACAGATGTAGCACAGTAGAAAGATCATGGCTAGGAAGAATAGTAAATGTGAAAATTAACTTCATGCCAAGACTACTCTATGTAGTACAGACTTTGCCCTTATGGTTTGTTAATGAAGCAATATCACAAATACAACACAAAATATTAAATGCTGTTAAAAACAACAAGGCTCAGAAAGTTTGCAGGGTAGGAATGCACAGAAGGCTGAACAAGGGAGACCTTGCAAGGTGTCACTAAACTGTCCCACTTTTCAGCCCCCCACTTGGCCTTTCTTTTTTTTAGGGCATGCTTATATTCATTCCTACCGGTGCTAATGAGCCCCTGGTCTCTCAGGTGGGACTTCAGGGCAGAATGGAACTTATCCCTTGCAAATCTATTTGCCCCATGAAACCAGGGCTTCTCCTTCCCCAGAGTGGTGTGAGGGGGCTTACACAATGTGCCTTTGATGTAGTCCATAAGGGCATTAAAGTTGACAAGAAAAGTGGACGGCTCCGAGGCCCCTGAGCGACACCTCAAGATAAGCACAGCGCACTCACTATCCAGACATGTCAACAAATCACTCATATTGATAGAGTGCCAGGCTAATCGCAGGCCACCATCCTTATTAGCCAAGGGCTGTTTATACCTTTTGGAGCGTACAGACTTTTTGCCAAAATTAATAAAGAGTGCAAGGGTATTGTGATCACTATGTAATGTTGGGATCACCCTCTGTTAGAAATTGGGTCTCTAGTTGGCACAGATATGCAACTTGGCCAAGTAGGGACCACAATCCTTATCAGGGTCAGTCACAACATAACCCAAATTATCCTGTGCTCACCCTCTGGTAGCTTGGCACAGAGCAGGCAGGCTTAACTTAGAAGGCAATGTGTAAAGTATTTGTGCAATAACTCATACAGTAACACAGTGAAAACACCACAAAAATACACCACACAGGTTTAGAAAAAAGATTTATTTATCTGATTAAATAAGGTCAAAACGATAAAGATTCAATGTACACAAGCAAAGTTATGAATTTTTAAAAGATTAAATCCTACTAAAGCGCTTAAAAACACAATAGCTCCAACTGGGCCTATCATGGCATAGTTGACGGAGTAAATCCCAAAAATCCGACGACCCAGGCGCTGGTCATGGAGTCGCACAGACTCTCAGTTACAGAACCTTTTGAAAAAGAAGAAACTAAGACGTCGCACAGAGTCAGGGAGATGAGGCGTCGCTGGGGCCGGTGCGGTGTCTGTCCCCAACAACGTCCGGAGAGATGAGGTGTCATTTCCGCACTGCGATGCAGGGGGAGGTGAGGCATCTGTTCCATCCAATTGCAGGGGGGTTGATGCAGCATCAGTGGCGATGCACCAGTTCATTGTGACCTAGCCAGGTCGATAGATCTAGTAGGTCAAAACGTGATGTGTCAACTTCTCAGTGTCGCGATGACCCTGCGTGACGTCAGCAGTGTCACGGCAACATCGGACATGCGTTGCAGGCCACGGTCACTGCATGCTACGATGTCCAGGAAGTGGGAGCAGGTTGGGGCGTCGGTGCTGGTGTCACTGAAGTCATTCCTGGCATCATTGAAGTTGGAAAACTAGCTAAAAGCTAGCTGGTGAAGTCTTTGTTGGACCTGAGCCTTCAAAACAGGAGGCAAGCTCAATCCAAACCCTTGGAGAGCACTTTTGGGTAAGGCAGAGTCCTTCCAGCACAGTGAGAGGCCAGCAGAGCAGCAGGGCAACAGCAGGGCAGCAGTCCTTCTCAGCAAAGCAGTCCAGATGAGTCCTTTGGGCAGCCAGGCAGCTCCTCTGACAGAGTTCAGGTGTAGATTCAGAAGTGTCTGATTTGGTGGGGTCAGCGACCCGGTTTATATACTCAAAAATGCCTTTGAAGTGGGGGAAACTTCAAAGAGTTGTTTTGGGGTGCACAAGTTCCTCTTTCAGCCCAGTCCTGCCTGCCAGGATCCCTGTGGGGGGTTATCAGTCGTTTGTGTGGGGCCAGGCCACTGGCCTTTGAAATGTAAAAGAGAGCCCCTCCACCCTTCCTGCCCAGGGAGACCCATTTAGGATCAAATCTGTTTATTGTTTTATAAAAATATAAACATACAAGACGCACCCATCACAGGACATAAAATGCAATATATCAGCACAGAAGGAATACCATGTCTTTATACAAAGATCTTTCCCATGAATGCCCAATCCATGCTCAGAGGAACTCCCCTGCCAGTCCTCCTCTTACTGAGCCATGTGCCTACTGGTGATATCCAATAATCATCCAAGATGTCCATCCCGCGGGTGAGAACCACATAAACATATAAATAATAACACTTCAACAATGCTTCCCTCCAAAAGTCCATGTCATCCTTGTACCTCTCACGCCTCAGCCCTTTCCGTAATTCAACCGAACCCCCTCACGACCGTCCTCCCTCACCGGAACCCAATCTAGGTTTCATATCAATCTCAAAACTCTCAGGTCGGGCAGGTCAACTCAGCGAATTCAGCAGAAAGAAGTCTAAGAAACGGCTTCCACAGTTCTCCCAGGTCTCCTACGCGCTGCTAGGAGGCTAATGTGAGTTTCTTCATTGCAAGAATAAACCAAAGCTTCTGAAGCCATGAGACACGAGTCGGGACCTTATCTGTACCCCAAAGAGCTAGAATCAGCTGCAGCACCGCATTGAGTGCTAGGGCCATCTGCCTCCCTTTTAGAGATCTTAAAGGAAAGGTAAGAGGATTGGGCAGTCCCAATAAAATGTACAATGGGAATCTCGGGATCTTAACCTGAAACGCTGCGTCTATATCATCTATAATGTTTTCCCAGTAACGATGTAACTTGGGGCAGTGCCAGAGCAAATGTACCAGAGTGCCTGTAGCTCCACACCCTCTCCAGCAAAGGTCAGTCTTATCATGGTCCCATGCATGCAACCGCGCTGGGGTATAGTACCAGTAAGAGGCGACTTTATATGATGTCTCTGTCCCTGCAGCATTGTATGCTGTATGGTGTATTCTATAGCATATGCTGTCCCACTCCTCATCCGAGAGTTCTCTCTCTAGCTCCCTCTCCCATCTCAACTGACCCTTTGACTTAGGCGGGCAGCTTTCTCCTTGCAAGAGGCGATAGAGCTCTGAAATGACTCTCTTATCATCCTTCTTTAGGAACAGCCACTTCTCAAACGGCGTCAGAGGCCTATCTATCAGAGCTCTGTTCGCCGGCAAGAGAGCCCAGTGTCTAACCTGATAATACATCAGCCTATCCGTCTCCATCAGGCCATAGGCCTCTCTCATCTGGTCAAAGGACAAAACCCCATGTTCATCAAAAAGGCTTCCCACTCTCCCGCAGCCCCTCTCATACCAACGTCTCAGACCTTCCAGACGGAGTCCAGGCTCGAAATCAGGATTCGCACCTATGGGGGTCATCGGGGAGGGGAAGGAAGTCAGCCCTAAACGGCAAGCCACCGCATCCCACACTCATAGCGTTGTCCCAGTTATCGGGGACACGTAGAGACCTCCGGCTCTATGCCTGCGCCGGAGCCAAGGCTCCTTCCAAATATGAGAGCCCGCCACTGCCTGGTCCATGAAACACCAGTGCTTCTCCGTGAGAGGGCGGCTCCACTCTACAAGAAAGCCCAGCTGTGTTGCTTGAAAATATCTCAGGAGACATGGGATCGCCAGTCCCCCACTGCTCTTGGGGCGGTATAAAACCTGTTGCGATAGACGCGCCGTTCGGCCCTCCCATATAAATCTCAGGACCACCGACTGCAGGGTGGTGAGCGTCCCGAGGGGTGGAGTCAATGGGAGCACCTGAAACATATAGAGTATTCGCGGCAGAACCGTCATCTTAATCGCCGCCACCCTACCCAGCCAAGACAGCTTATGTCTCTCCCACAACTCTAGATCCAGCCGAACATCGCGTACCAGCTTCATATAATTCAGGCTCGCCGTTTTTGCTGCGGATGTCGCTAACTCCACCCCAAGGTAGGAAAGGCGCGAGGACGACCAAATAAAAGAATATCGAGCTCTCAAATCCTCCTCATGGTCAGAGCTCAAGAAGAGACTTAGGACCTGAGACTTCTGCATGTTCACTTTAAATCCCGACATCTGGCTAAATTCAGCTAGGCAATCTCGTAAAAGCTGTGCAAGGGGCTCCATATATAACGCAAACAAGAGGGGGGAGCGTGGGCACCCTTGTCTGGTCCCTCGCCCGACCGGGAACGGCATAGAAAGCACACCATTGACTCGGACCGCCGCTATTGGTAGCCGATAGGCACATTGAATCCATGATCTAAAGCCCGGACCCAAACCAAAGCGCTTCAGAACCCGGAAGAGGTATGGCCAATGAACCCTATCAAACGCCTTCTCAGCGTCGATAGAGAGAAAAAGCGCCTCCCTACGTGATCTATCAATTTTATCTAGCAGGTGCAAAAGTCGCTTCATATTATCGCCACATTGCCAATTAGGAATGAAACCCGACTGATCGGGATCAATAAGACCCGGCATGTAAGAATTAAGGCGGCAGGCAAGTATCCCCGTGAACAATTTGGCATCTATGTTCAAAAGCGAGATCGGCCTATACGAAGCACAGTCCTCCGGATCCTTACCCGATTTATGTATAACAGCAATGGTAGCGTCTAGCATACTCGGCGCCAGTGTCCCCGTCTTCCGAAAGGAATTGAAAAGCCTTGTGAGAAGCGGAGCAAGCTCCGCACAAAAAGTCTTGTAATACAATGCCGTGAACCCGTCAGGGCCAGGGGACTTCCCAGTCTTCAGGCGGGAAATCGCCGATACAATTTCCTCTGGCCTTATCTTCTGGTCTAATGACGCCGCCTCCCTCCCACCAAGAGGAGTAATTGCTATGCCCTCCAAGTAAGAATCCAGGGCAGCGTCGTCCCGCTCATCCGCCGCATATAAACCCTGGTAGAATCCCGCAAAGGCCTCAGCAATTTGGTCACTTGTGTAGGCCACCTCACCGGAAGGGGAACAAATCAGTTTGACTGCCGACGCCACGCGCTGCGCTCGTAACCGGTGCGCTAGTAACTTTCCGCATCTATTGCTCCCAATATAGTATTTGTGCTTGAGTCGTACTACTGCGTACTCCGCCCTATCCCAGTCTAGTCGCTTCAGCTGCTGCCTTGCCTTCTCTAATTCTCGCCAAATTCTGGGCGCGCCAGTAGTTTTATGGGAGCGCTCCAATGCAGCCACTCTCTGCTCTAGCTTCTGTCTCACCTCTCTCCTCGCTCTATTATCTCTCGCAGACAGCGCCATCACCTCGCCCCGCGCTACTGCCTTCAGCGCCTCCCAGAGTGTTTCCCTGGAGGTGCTACCGACGTCATTAAAGGCAATATAGTCCAAAATCGCGCGCCGAATCGACTCCACGGCTGACTGACCCTGAAGCAAGGAGTCCTTAAAACACCAGGTCGGGGTACCCACGCGGCCCACCTCCATGGCCAACTCCACAGTAATAGGGGCGTGATCAGTCAAGGCCCTGGGCTCTATCGTGGCCTCTCTAACCCGGGACATAAACTCTTGTGAGGACAAAAAAAAGAGATCGAGCCGTGCGTAAGTCTTGGTCGCCGCAGAATAGAAGGAATAGTCTCGGAGTGTAGGATGCGACCTCCTCCACACATCCTCCAGCCCACACTCCGCTAACCATTGGCGCCCCATCTCCGTCAGTGCCCCAGTCTGCCCAACGCGTTGGCCCGAGCGGTCAAGCTCGTTGTCCATCACCAGATTGAAATCCCCCCTATCAGAATGGCGCTATCTGGCGAACCAAATATAGGGGAAATTGACTGTCTCAAGAAAGTCTCCTGTTGGGAATTTGGAGCATGAAGGGAAGCAACGGTGAAAGAAAAAGCCCCAAGCCGCATTCTAATAGCTAGGAACCTACCCGGGACTTCAGACACCTTCCCAACTACCTCCCCAGCAAAAGTCCTCGCAAGTAATATTGCCACCCCCGCATGTTTCGTAGTAGCTGAGGACCAAAGCTGCCTAGGGAACCATCGTGAGCGCATGCAAAACGTGTCTTTGTGTAATAAGTGGGTCTCTTGTAAAAGGCAGATGTGGCTCCCAGATTTCTCCAAGCCTGACAGAATCTCTAGCCGCTTGGTTGGGTTGTTAAGCCCACGAACATTCAAACTTAGACACTTAACTGTCATGTTATTACAGTGAGAGAGTCACCAGGGGAAAGGACACGGGGCTGTTCCGCCAATAATACTCATAGACCGGACTCCCAGGGAAGCATATCAACAAACAACCACTGCGCACAACAGGTGCTCACAACCAAAAAAGTCCTCGTGCACTCATCGCCACAGAGGAAAAGGTCCCAACTGGGTCGTGAAGTCCCCTTAAGTTCATCAGCTAGGCCCATCCGCCCCGCCGCCCAGGCCCCTCCTTGACAGCCAGTAGGCCAGCGAATAAGCGACCCGATGCTGACCAGTCGCCCTCAAGTGCCCTAGTCCTGAACATTGGTCCCAGCTGCCACATTGCTCACTGCCGACTGCCGCTCCGACAGTTGCTCCGACGCGGTGGGTCGCTGTCGTTTCCTCCTTCTCTCCTTTCTCTTCCAGCTCGGACGGTCCTCTCTGCTCGGGCCCAGCTTCGCACCCAGGTCCTGGCCACCCTCCCCCAGGCCCAGGATCCGGTTCGCCTCCGATATGGACTTCACTTGATGGAGCTGCGCATCCCAGCGAAAGATAAGGCGGAACTAGTGACCCCAAGAGTATGACACATCCTGTGCTCTCAAGTGTTACGTAATAGGCTTGAATTTGCGCCGTCGCTGCAAAGTCCGTGCCGAGAGGTCCTGAAATAATTTAAGCTGGAGCCCTCTAAATTGGATCTGCGGCAGATTATGTGCCCGTTGCAGTATACTCTCCTTGAGCCCATAGTTATGGACGCACGCCAGGATATCCGGAGGGCGATCTCCATCACCTCGGGCCCGACCCACCCGATGCACTCTATCAAGCGTAATCTCTCGGGCCTCCTCCAGGCCTAAAACTGAACGGAACAACTCGACCACGAACTCTCCAATGTCCTCCTTCTCAGCCCCGGTCGATGCTCCTCTAATGCGGATATTATGCCTATGTGACCGGTTCTCTAGGTCCTCTACCGCAAGCTGAAGGAGATCCTGTTGTTCCCGCAGGCAAATGCATTCTTGTTGGAGATCAGCCACCTCCTCACCTCAGGAGATTTCACCCTCCTCAACCTGTGCCACCCGCTCACCTAGGGAGGTGACCTCTGCTCTCAACTCTTTAACCTCGTGGGAGATGTCCTTTCGAAGCTCTTGGAGGTCGCTCCGGAGCGAATCAAACAGGGAGGCAAGGAAGCCCCTCGTTACCGGGGCCCCCTCATCCTCCTCCACCTCGCCTCTCACCTCCGGAAGTCTCCCAGCAGGCGGCCCCTCAGGAGCCCCACCCGGCCCCGGGCGAGCCCCGGTGAGCATGTCTCTGACCGTCCGTTCACGCTTGCCTTTAGCGGCCGCCATCACTCCAGTTCCCCACCGCGCCGTGAGTCTAGCTCAATTTAAGCCTCCTCACCAGTATGCCCAAGGGTCGGGCCGCCAGAGGTCCACCGAAGACACCAGCCTCCACTAACCTCTCCACCTGTAGGCAATGCACGTCGCCCCTCTACCGCACCATCTGTCTCGTCTCCAGAGAGGTCCGCCGCGGGCCGCCTGCACCGCCGATCAGTGGCCCCGGGGCCCCGCACCATCAAGGGCCGCTCTATGCCCGGATCCAGCTGCCTAAACGTGCAGCCGCGCTCGTCTCTCCAACCAGAGGCTTTGGCTCAGTAAACCTCTGGGCTTCGGCGCACCGCGCCACTTCATGGGCACAACATAGCCCTGGATGGGCACTAGCCGCACGGCGCCCTGCTGGGCCGCCGCCGCGCAACTTCTCGTGGCCGCCCGGACGCCAGGTCCCAAGGCCGCCGCACCACCCAAACGGCCGCAGGCCGCGTCCGCCTGCCGCCAGCGCCCACACCAGCCACGCGGCTCCGCTCCTCCGCTCGGCACCTCCGCGGGTGCCCCAGACCCCCTGGGGCACCCTGCCGTCCGCGGCACTGGGCGCGATCACCCAGGCCACCTAGAAGCACCCCTACCGGGGTTTGCGAAAGCTGTGTCGGAGGCCTAGGCGGCGGAGCTCGGACATACACGTCCACTCACGCCGCCGTCTTGGCCACGCCCCCAGGGAGACCCATTTAGTATGCAGATTAATGCAGATGTGACTTTGTGTCCTGTGTTTATGGTTGTCTTGTTGGAATGCACAAGGGGGCTTGTCAACCAGCACAGACCAGAAGTGGATTGAAGACCGGGCTGTAAGGCACAGATGGCAGTAAGTGTAGAGAAATGCCCTCTTTCTAAAAGTGGCATTTCTAAAATAGTAATATTAAACCCAGCTCCACCAGTAAGTAGGGTTTTCTATTACCATTCTGGCAACACCAAACATGACAGGGCTACTCCTTCCAGATATGAATCTACCACTTAAAAGTATCTGAGGGCAGTTCTAATGCTAGCCTATAGAAGGAGCAGGTCTCACAGTAGTGGAAAACTATCTTTTGAGTTTTTTACTACTAGGACATGTAAAACACATAGGTGCATGCCCTGTCTTTTACTTACATAGCACCCTGCCTATAGGTTACCTAGGGCCTACCTTAGGGGTGACTTATATGTAGAAAAATGGGAGTTTAAGGCTTAGCAAGAGGTTTTAAACGCCAATTCAAAATGGCAGTGCAACTGCACACACCGGCTTGCAGTGGCAGGCATGAGACACAGTTAAGGGGTTATGTATGTGGGTGGCACAATCAGTGCTGCAGGCCTACTAGTAGCATTTAATTTACAGGCCCTGGGCACATATAGTGCACTTTACTAGGGGCTTACAGGTAAATTAAATATGCCAATTGGGTAGGAACCTACGGTACCATGTTTAGGGGAGAGCGCACATGTACTTTAGAACTGGTTAACAGTGGTAAGTGCATAGAGTCCTAAAACCAGCAAAAAGAGGGTCAGACAAATGGAGGGAGGCAGGCGAAAAGTTGGGGAATGACCACCCTAAGGCTGTCAGGTCTAACACCTTCCCATCAGATAGGAGGTAGCACAAATTCTTGGTGACACAGGTATAATCTGTGACTGACCCACCCCCTCTCTCCAAGAAAGTAGTGGAGAAAGCGAGGGCTTGAGCTGAGATACCACTGTTTAGGCTACAGAGCAGCAGCCTGGGGCCTAAATATTGCCCCCTGGAGTCCATAACATTACCATTCTCATTGCCATCCAGGGGACAAATGAGTCAGCATGTTTGTCAACCACATCCTCAATTAGCAAAAAACAGCCTTCCCACTATGTGATTATCCTTGGCAGAGAAATCGTTTTATAGAAATGAATCATGCAGATCACATGGGAGCCCACCTTAACTCAAAGGCTTGCATAAAAACCTCACCCAAGACTAGAGGGGTTATTTTATAGCTTGGGCCCAGTTTAAACTATGTCACCAAGCCCCCCTTGGCTCGTCGTTCCAAGTCAGAGGATGAAGCTGAGAAGTTATATGATGTATACCCATCGAGATAAATATCCTCATGTGACCAAGTCTCCTGAAGGAAGATAATGTTGAACTTCTTAATAAAGGCCACCCCGTCATCATTACATAATTTGGCTTGGACACCCGCAACATTCCAACTAAGAAAAATTTAATTTGGAGCTCTCAGTAGTTTCAGAGACTTGCAGCAAAGACACGTTCTCACTTGTACCGGTGAGCAGGGCATATGAGTCGAAGTCAAGCCCGTAGTATTCCCATAATTCACATCCACCAGCAAAGCGGGACAACAACAACTAACTATCCTATCAGCAGGCAGGCTAGGTGCATTATGGGCCCTGCTGGATATTGGTAAGAGAGGTAGGGAATGTGCTACTATGGCTACAACCTTATCCTTCCCCTCCCCCACTCTACTGACCAGACAGGGGGTGCAAATGGCTTTATCAGAATTAGTAAGTCAATCAGTGTCCTCTAGGTTTGTGAGGGGGCATACCTATTCCCTTATAAGTGTTGAACCAGATCAAGTGATTTGTAAGCGGGCTGTGGAACATCCCCCCCCCCTACAATAGGGCACAGTATGCCTGTAAAATAAAACCTAAGCAGAGGTTTCTTATTGGGCCAACATATCATAAACCAGGCTGTGCTTTAAAGAGAATATCCCGTGCCACAGGTGGTCTGTGAAAATGTATAATACTATAGTCCCCTTGCAAACGACAAAGCGATGGCCCAATTCCCCCCACCCTATGCACATAAATAACTTCATAGAGATTATATAGGGGACTGACATGTTGTTCTTAAGTTCCAAGGTGCCTTTATGTGGCCCCTCCGCAGGAGTAGCAACATTGACAAGAATTACCATATATGGGCAGGAGGCAGCGGGTAAATCGATCACAGGGACAGTAGACTGGCAGGTTTTTGGCCCAACATCCATCGATATGACCTCGGCCTCATCCCTCATTTTCACACATTTTGTCACCTCAGCCATGTCCGAGATAATTGAAGAAATGGGGACTTTGTAAGGGGGCCGGACGAGCCCTCACAGTAACATTGTCATTGTTAGTTTGCCCACAGGCAGTAGTCATGATCGATTGGCCTTTAGAAGTGAGGTGTGTTTGGTCATCTACAGATACGCCATTTGAAGCATTTGAGGGGCCATTCAGCCACCCATTCACCCTTTTTGCAAACAAGAGTTAATCGCTGTAGGAAGCTGGCCTGGTGTGTGGTGAGCACCTATGGTGTTATCACCTTATACCAGGTCCAGGTATCCCCTATTAGGGAGGTGTAGTCAGTGTCTAGGAAGCCAGGCTCTTTAGAGGTAGCTGTGGATGACCAGCCAAGACTTATCTGGGAGATATGCAAGGCGTATGCAGTACCATTGTAGTCACACATCGCTTACACACATGAAAAAAACACACAGTTTACAAAAATAGAGGTATTTTATTATGGTAACACAAATACCAAACTACTATATAGGCAATACCCTAACTGGAGGTAAATAATCACATTATTATGTACACATTAGGAGTCAGTGATTAACATAAAAGACCATAGAAAACAGTGAAAACAATAGGAAGGAAGTAATGCAGGCCCTAGGAGGGCATCAAACCATATACTAAGAAAGTGGAATGCAAATGTTGGGCCCCCACCCAAGGAAGCGGAATCGGTAGAGGCGAGCTGGAGGAACTAGGAACCCCAAAAGGTAAGCACCAGATTGCCCCCTAGCGCCCAGGAGAAAAGAGGTAAGTACCTTGTTCTCCCCAGACCCACCAAAAGGACTTTAGAAAAGGATAATGCAAGACCCAAACAAGACTGAAAGAAACCAAAGGTGGATCATGAAGAGGAAGACCTGGAAAGGAAGGGGACCAAGTCCAGTTCACGTTGGAGTGTCCATTGGTGACTGGAGCCACTATCCACCCGTCTGTGGATGCAGGACCAGGTCAACAGTGGACAAAGACGGTCAGCAGTGCAGCACTGGAGCAGCTGAAGAGTTCCTGAAGTGATGCAGTCAATGGTCCAGGCCGGGAGAAGGATTGCAGTCAGTCAGTGGTGTGGAAAAAACACCAACAAGCCTTGGCAAAGACAAATGCAGTGGAAGAAGAAATGCAGGACTGCCGGGGACCAGCAAGGTCCAGGATGACTCAACCCATAGAGGGGAATCCCGGGCAACCCTCAAAAGGGGGGAGAGACATAGGAAGAGGAGGCAGCCCCCACAGGCAGCAAGCACAGGAGTTGAGGTGAGGCCCACTCAGCACACCTAGAAAGGAGTCACACAGCGCTGGAGAAGCATGCAGAGGGTTGAGCATCACAGGGAAGAGTGCTGGGGGCTTGGGCTACAAAGAGCCTGAATATCTCTTGGAGGAGATGCCAACAAGCCGTGGTAGCTGCAAGAGACATGGTGCATGGAGTAACTCTCCTGCTGGACAGCCAAGCGCTTACCATCTCCCAAGTTGGACAGCTGGCAGAGGGGACCAGGGGGACCACTCCAAACCACCACCCATGATGCAGGATCTACACAGCCCTGGAGGAGGAGAGATCCACGTAGTCGGTCATCGTTGCAGTTGGTGCCTGTGGATGCCGGGGACTGACTCCTTCATTCTAAGGGAGATTCCTTCTTGCTTCTCATGCAGACTGAAGACTTGTCACCCACAGAGGATGCACAGCCGAGGAAATGTTGCAGTTGCTGTAAGGATCTGTGGAAACAATGTTGCAAGCAGAGTTGTTGTTGTGCATGCAGTTTTTTGATTCCTGGAGGGTCCAGTTGCAGTTCTAGTAGCCGTGAAATGAAGTAAACATTACAGAGGAATCCTGCTGGAATCTTGCACATTGAATCTGAGGACCTACCCAAGAGGAAGACCCTAAATAGCCCAGAAAGAGGGATTGGTCACCTAGCAGGGTGACCAACTATCAGGAGGGGGCTGTGATGTCACCAGTCTGCCCTAGCCACTCAGATGCTCCAAGAGGCCTCTGCCCATCTTGGATTCAAGGTGGCAGAGTCAAGTGGCCACCTGGTGGAGCTCTGGACATCACCACTTGGAAGGTGATGGACAGGGGAGTGGTTACTCCCCTTTCCATTGTCCAGTTTCATGCCAGAGCAGGGACCGGGGGTCCCTGGACTGGTGCAAACCAGCTTATGCAAGGAGGGCACCAAATGTGCCCTTCAAAGCATACCAGTGGCTCGAGGAGGCTACCCCTCCTAAGCCATATAACACCTATTTCCAAAGGGCGAGGGTGTTGCCTCCCTCTCCCAAAGGAAATCCTTTGTTCTGTCTTCCTGGGCTTGAGCTGGTCAAGCAGCAGAATGGCAGAAACCTGTCTGTAGGATGACAGCAGCGCGGGCTACCTGGAAAAACCCTGCAAACTTGTAGAAGCAAAGGTGGGGGTCCTCTAAGAAGCCCCCAGAGTGCATGGAATCATACAGTCAATACTGGCAACAGTATTGCGGTATGATTCTGACATGTTTGATACCAAATATGCCCATGTTCGGAATTACCATTATGTAGTAGCCGGACACCTGTGTCCAGCACACTTGTAAAATGGCATCCCCACACTTACGAAGTCAAGGAAAATGGACCTGGAGTTCGTAGAGGCGCCTCTTCTCATGCAGGGGTGTCCTCAGACTCAGATACCTGCACCCTGCCCTCTGGGCTAAGAGGGCCTACCATAGGGGTGACTTACAGTGACCTGGTGCAGTGACCTGAAATGAAAGGGTGCAGGCACCTTTTGATGCAGGCTGCAATGGCAGGCCTGTAGACACATTTTACATGGGCTCCCATGGGTGGCATAATACATGCTGCAGCCCATGGCGAACCCCTGTTGCCCTAATGCCCTGGGTTCTTGGGTACCATATACTAGGGACTTATATGGGGTGGCCAGTATGCCAAATGTGGGGTGTGTGAAGTCCTGGGGCCAAGAAACAGCCAAAGGAGGAGGGTCACTTGCCCCCTCACCCAGAAAATAGCACTGGACCCTGAGGAATGGGGCTCATAGGGCCAAAATCGGCTTGGGGAGGGAGGCCACACATGTCCCCATTCCACAAAATACTTAAGTTTGTTCCCCCAGGGACCTGGCCCACCTGGGGTGTGGGGCTTAAAAAAAACAAGCACAGGAGCCCAAGTTTGCTGGATTTTGTTTTTTCTCTTAATTTTGCTGCAGATTTGCGGAACCTCTGAGAATGTGCTGCAATTTTTTTTTTTTAACTGTTTTTGGCCCCAGGTTAGGTACCTCTGGGACCCCTCCAACAGGCCTAGGGAGTCAGGGTATACCTACTCTGCCCTTGTGTCTATTTTTTGGGTTTTGTCTTAGGACTCAGGACTGAGTCCCTGGTTGAAAAGATGGCTGCTACTACTACCTTGTTGAGGTGATGGCAGTCAATCAGATCTCAGTTTCAGATCTGTTGGGTTCCCCAGAGCCTCTGCGCCCCTAGATATACATAGTTTTTGAGCATTAATTGCTCAAAATTTACTGAACAGATTTACACGAAGACACACAAAATGTACACTTTCTGTACCTAGAGCTATCTTTTTGCCACATTTGGTGTAAATCCATTCAGCGGTTTAGGCTGTATCTGTTTCTGAAGTTCCCATGGGAAAATGAATGGGGAAAACATTTTTTGGACTCCCATTTTTCCTCCGTTTCTGCTTATTGTATCACCCTGAAACCTTCCATGTGCAAACTAGGCAAAAAAGTGCACTTTTTTGGAAAGTTTAGTGGAGATTCATCAAACAGTGCCAAAGTTATTATCAACATAAAAATGCATTTCTTATGGAAACATGAATCTAACTATATCTGCCCAGTGGCAACCATCTTCTGCCAGTGTTCTGTTTTCTCTGTATGTATATAATGTACACTCTACTGACAACACGCAGAGTACACTGTTCCAAAAGGGCACATAGGGAACCCGGAGGTTTAGGAGCAACAGCCCTCACACACTCAATAGGATGTCATGCTTCATCATCAGGAGATGCTCCTCGTCAGACAGACATTGTCTAGAGGCCCAGTGATAGTTCCCTGGCCCTGACTCATTTATAGAAAGTGGTTGAGCATTATCCCTCATTTCACTTTCACTTTCACGTTGTTTTTAATCTTGGTCTAGGCCCTCGGTTTTCACTAGTAAATTACTTAGGTATTGAGGTTTAGAACCAATTTTAAAATGTTCTCTCTCCTGTCTGATGCGAGTCTGCCTAAATATTTCTCTCTTGGCAACCTGCACAAAAGATCTCCGGCAAAGAGCCCCCTCTTTGGGGATCCCGTCAGACATTGCAGCGCCGGTTTGATGAGGAGCATCTTCCGATGATGAAGCATGATATCCTATTGGGTGTGTGAGGGCTCTGGCTCCTAAACCTCCGGGTTCCCTATGTGCCCTTTTGGAACAGTGTACTCTGCATGTTGTCAGTAGTCTGTTGGGAGAAAGTACACTGGACCATGAATCTCCCTGTCCCTCTTTATTGATATTGCTGTAATGTACACTCTCCTTCAATCCCTGGCAGCATACAGCATGGGGCAGGGAAACAACCACCTTCAGCCATTGGCTCTCCTGTCTTTTGACCTTCTAACCACATGTGCACATAAAAATTACCACACTTCAGACCCAGGGCCAATGCACCAGCTCTTTAGGTTTCCAGTTTCTCCTTTTAGAAATCCCTTTCATTTCGTCCCTTCTCCTTTTTTTAAGTACATTTGTAGAGCACACTACAGCTCTCCAGATGGTGCTAACAAGCCACTTGATGTCATTTATTATGCAGAGCATAGAATCCCGCCTGAGATGGTAATGTCCATGCCATGCTCCTAGGCGCCAGACCTATGGGTGTGGGGGCGCTGCAGCACTCGCAAATAAACATGCTAGAGTTCAGAAGGTGAATGTGCAGTAATGATGCTTTTAAATTTAGTTGTTATCTTTTCCCATTTATGTGCACTGAAATAGAGAGGCCAATTGTCAGGCGATGTGTTCTGCAAAGTAATGTCTATTCTTTTCACAATAAGAGAGGTATTTTCTTTCTCTAACTGCAAACTGGGAAGATTTTGTAAACTGAACTATGTGACACTTTTACTTGTGTACAGGGAGTGTGAAAGGAAAGGAAATAGGATGTCATTATTTTTTAACACACAACTAAAATGAAACACCTGGAAATTTAGTGTACAAATATTTCAAAATATATCAGCATTTAGGAAAGAACAAATGAAGCACATTTGTTTGTAACTGTGAAATGTGATAAAAACAAAGATTTTAATAGAATCGAATCAAGACTTTGGGGGTCATCCGAACCCTGGCGGGCGGCGGGTGCCGCCCGCAGGGCGGAGACCGCCAGAAGACCGCACCGCGGTCAAATGACCGCGGCGGTCATTCTGACTTTCCCTCTGGGCCGGCGGGCGACCGCCAAAAGGCCGCTCGCCGGCCCAGCGGGAAAGACCCAGCAACGATGAAGCCAGCTCCGAATGGAGCCGGCGGAGTTGCTGGGGTGCGACGGGTGCAGTGGCACCCGTCGCGATTTTCAGTGTCTGCCAAGCAGACACTGAAAATCTTGCTGGGGCCCTGTTAGGGGGCCCCTGCACTGCCCATGCCAGTGGCATGGGCAGTGCAGGGGCCCCCAGGGTCCCCACGACACCCGTTCCCGCCAGCCTCTTCCTGGCGGTGTAAACCGCCAGGAACAGGCTGGCGGGAGGGGGGTCGGAATCCCCATGGCAGCGCTACTTGCAGCGCCGCCATGGAGGATTCCTTTGGCCAGGGGAAAACCGGCAGGAAACCGCCGGTTTCCCTTTTCTGACCGCGGCTTTACCACCGCGGTCAGAATTGGCCAGGAAGCACCGCCAGCCTGTTGGCGGTGCTTCCGTGGTCGTTGGCCCTGGCGGTCAATTACCGCCAGGGTCAGAATGACCCCCTTTATTTGGTGAAGTGCAAGTGATGAATATTTGCTGCACCTCAATTTCCAAACATTATTGTTTGTGTACTGTATAGTTTCAGCCCGGAAATTGCATTTCTGTACACATTTAGGGGCCAGTTCAAAGGAAAATGTGCTGCTTGTGAATGACAGTATCATGATTTAGTATTGTATTTGCAGGAGGGTGCTTGGTAATGCATCATTAGCTACATACCACACCCTAACCATTCTCCTGTTGAATGGGTTGGATCTTTTTGTCACACTTGTTCTTTGTGCACCACTTTGATTTTTCACAATCCTTATGACTGCAATGATGTAACATTGATTGTAGCAGCCATAACTAAACTTGTTTCAGCTCCACTAGACATGCTGGAGCTTTAAAATAATGACACACTAAGTGCATAACCACTAGAAGACGGCCACCCACTGCTATATTTAATTTTGTTACCGCAAGTTTATACCTGCCATGTTTAGGTGGCAGTATGTTTCCTTTGTTGTACTGTTATTCTTTCAATTTGTCTTACGTCTTATGTTGGGTTTGTTGTGTGGGTTTTATTGTGGTTGTGCAAGTGAGAGAATGCAATAGTACGTCAGGGAGTGGATGAATTGCATCAGAGCAAGGAACAGCGGCCGAGTGCATATCTAATTACTTATTTAGTGTCTAAACCCATCAATGTCTGAAGAGCCAGTTTCATTTGCAGGCCATACCTATTGGCCTGCCAATGCTCGTTTCGGCGTGTAATAGTGAACAAATGTTCGCCTGATGCTCGTGCCCAGGTGCCTGGTAAATTCAGATTCCTGGAACCACAGAAACAACGCAGGTGTCAGATTACTTGCTGTGCAGGATCCAACACGTGCACTGACTAATCTCTCTGCGTGATATAGAGAATGCTGTGCACGCCAGGATTTCCTGTATATCGGCACAGCTAATATAGCTTGTTACACATTTAGCAGTAATGTCATTAAACTAAGGGAGTGAAATTTAATGGCGCTGACTCAGCATGCCATACATTCTCTTTTGTTTTTGATGGCAAGGTTACTGTCTCGTGTGCACCAGTGGCAGTGTCATCGTGCACGGGTCAGTGCATTTTTATGAGCTGGAGACAGCAATGATCTACACGTTCACAATTTTTAAAACCCCATTTAAACTTTAAAACAGTCCACTAACGTGAACGCGAATTAAGCTATCTATAATTGCCACATTATGCTGAAACTGGTATCTTCTTCTAAACCACTGCTGTAGTTACACAGAGGGCAAAACCAAATATGCACAATAAGCAAAGCAATCAGTAAACCAAATATGCACATTAACCAAAGAAATCAGTTGCGGGTTTTCTAAGCACAACCGGTTGTCGGGGTCGTAACCACCCAAGCCCGAAGTTCGTGAAGCAGAAGTACAACAAGCATTTGCAATGCAACAGGTCTCGCGTTTGCTCGTGTTAGAGCTGATAGCATTGTAAACTCCTAACCCGACTTTTCACTCGTAATGAAACCTATCGGCAAAAGTGCATTTATGTACGTAACCGGAAAAAGTGCAATTAATTGTGTAAGAGGTTCGATATTATGTAAGGCGCTCGAATTCTGCCAAGCGAGATCGCGCTGGGAAAATAGAGAAAAAGTAGTCCACGAGCCGGACGGAAAACAGCGAGCCTCGCATGTTTTCTGTACTTGGTCAATGCGCTCGAGGAGGGCTATCCACCGGAAAAGGCATGAGGTATGCATGCCTTCCACTAATGAAATCAAGCAGATTCTAACAGGCAAGCCCACGAGCCAATGAAAGACACTGACGTGACACGGACAGGGCTCCAAGCCCTTTTTAATTCCTAAAGCGTCTCGCTTAGCGAAACGCATGCGTAAGCACATGCAACGCAGGCTCAACCCTAAAAAAACGCACAAGAAATCTCGGTTTGACATTTACATGCTAAAACATTCATGTGTGGTTTGCAGCACAAATGATTTCCCCAGAGAAATCGGGTCACACTTTTACATCCTGTAGAGCAGAAAGTGCAAAACATCTCAGCCAACC
Organism: Pleurodeles waltl; assembly: GCF_031143425.1. NCBI lineage: Eukaryota > Metazoa > Chordata > Amphibia > Caudata > Salamandridae > Pleurodeles > Pleurodeles waltl. Next base: position 682,844,961 of record NC_090437.1, on the reverse strand, counting down.
ACCAGAATCTACCATCAGTCGATAAAAGTTGTTCGCAATACTTCCCAACATGCTCCACACCAGCGAATTTTTGTCAATAATTGCCACGTGACATTGCGTGCAAATACACTGCTTAATTAGCAGTCCAGGGCAATCATTGCTCTACTATCCAGAGTAATACAAATTGGCAAGTAAATGCTTTGTGTGCAGCCTTCTGACCCCCAACCCCTCTAGCAAGTACATACAGTTCACTACACCTTGCAGTCACCAGGCCTCCTCATCACTCAAAGATCTCGTGGAGGGCACACATCCCTCAACAGGAGTAGTCGCAAAATTCTTAAAACTTGCTTAACCCAATGCACAACTGTGCTCAAAAGTGAACATTTTCATACAATATATACGGCCTCCAAGTGGACAGTGAAAGAATCCCAACTCTTAAGTACAAACCCTGCTTCCCTCCAAATCAAGGGCCTCTTAGACACAGCAAGCAATTTAAGACCCCAACTGTAGATAAGTGCATTGCAAAACTCCATCTCTGCATTTGCAAGTAACCAATCACAGGAGCACAAATTGCAACCTGCTAATATTCATTACGCGTTTTTTTTATGACCCCTTACTAACATACAAAGTACATTAGTAATGTATACGAGTCGCATTGAAAGCTGTTTTCCCATGCATAGACCTGTGAGCGCAAATTGCACATCCCCGATTTGTGAATGGGAATATTACATTCCGTCTAAAATCAGCCGCGATTTTAACTTGCAACTCTTAGGTTACAACAACGTTCTCTGTATAATGTACGACAATCCTCCAGCAGTTAAACCAAAACACAAACATCTTTTTGGAAGGATTGCGCCTGGCGTCCTAGTGAAAGCACATGCTTAGAAAGCAGACTCTATTGTTTTCAGGGGGTTTAGAGGTGAAGAGTTTCAGGAATGCAGAATTATCTCTTTGGACCGGCATTTCTGTTGCACCAAAGGGACTGGTTGTTTCTCTCAGTAAACTTAACATGGTCGATATTATGTAAAGCGCTAACTTCTGCCAAGCGAGATCGCACTGGGAAAATAGAGAAAAAGTAGTCCACGAGCCGGACGGAAAACAACGAGCCTCGCATGTTTTCTGTACTTGGTCGATGCTCTCGAGGAGGGCTACCCACCGGAAAAGGCATGACATATGAATGCCTTCCACTAATGAAATCAAGCAGATTCCAACAGGCAAGCCCACGAGCCAATGAAAGACACTGACGTGACGTGGACAGGGCTCCGAGCCCTTTTTAATTCCTAAAGCGTCTCACTTAGCGAAACGAATGTGCAAGCGCATGCGACGCAGGCTCATCCCTAAAAAATAGCGCACATAGGAGAAATGGAAGAGGATATGCAATAAAGTGGTGTCTACTTGAAGAGTTGTCATGATGACGAATTCAGTTGCTGATTTTTCCCATCTACTTGTATTTCTCTTTTTTACTATATCTTTCTATCTCTAACTATAAAATCTCCCTCCTAATGAAAATGCCAAAACTGGTATCCTAAACCTTTGCAGACAATTTCTGCCTCCCTCACGCCTTAATAAATGCAGAGGTTCGATTTACTAAGGTATGTGCATAAAAACCTGCAAGCGCAATGTTATCTCCTGTAAATCTACCAAAATGTACAAGTTCCCTAATTCGTTAACTGGACTTACACATTTTAGGAGGGCTGATCCTGTTGCTCAAGGTTCAAGAATTACACCTCTAATGAACACGCAAAAACAGAGCTAGGGTACTGCTTCTACGTAAGCCATGGGAGTTGTTCCGAGTTCGGCTGACCCCCAGCTATTGTCTAAAATGGAGGTGTTTTTGCCGAAGATCAGGGCTCCTGTCTTGGAGGAGTTGAGCTTCAGGCAGTTGGTCTTCATCCAGTCGACTACGGTGGTCATGGCGTTGCGGAAGTTGGTTCTGGTTATGGAGAGGACTTCAGTAAATGAGAGGAACAGTTAAGTATCGTCTGTGTAAGAGATGATGTTTACCATGTGGGATCTAACATTGTCGGTCAAGGGGGTCATATAGGTGCTGAACAAAGTAGGGTTGAGGGATGAACCTTGGGGTATACTGCTATTGGTTCTCTTGGGTACAGAGGTAAAAGCGGATAGCCGGATGCTCTGAGTGCATCCTGTCAGGAAGGAGGCAATCCATTTGAGGGTGTTGTTTTGTATTTCGATGTTGTGGAGTCTGTTGATGAGGGTGTGGTGGGAGGCAGTAATGAACGTGGCAATATAGGTCGAGGAGGATCAGAGCAGAGGTTTCACCGCAGTTGAGGAGTGCTCTGATGTCATTGGTGGTCGGCGATGAGTGTGATCTCAGGTGCTGTGGTTGGAACAAAAACCTGACTAGGAGGTGTCCAATAGGTTGTTTTCTTCCAGGTAGCTGATGAGCTGCTGATTGATGGCCTTCTTGAGTACTTTGGCCAGCTAGAAGAGGAGAGAGATGGGTCGGTAATTCTTGAGTTCATTGGGGTCGACGGAGAGTATTTTCAGGAGAAGTTTGATTTCCGCATGTTTCCATTTTTCTGGAAAAACTGCTGAGGTTATGGAGGTGTTGAGGATGCTGGTGAGTTCCGGGCTGATGAGGTTGGTCCTGAGGTTAAATGAGTGGTGGGGGAATTGGTCTATGGATGACATGATGCAGAGGTGGATTGAGTGGTGAGAGGTGCCCATGTGGAGATCGTGCTGTTGGTGTGCTGTGAGGGGTCGAAGTTGTTGTAGATGGTGGTAATCTTGCTCTGGAAGTAGTCTGAAAGGGTGTTGCAAAGATCCTGGGAGAGGTAGGTGGTGTTCTCTGGCTGCTGGATTGGGGTATTCTTTGACTATTTCTCTTGGCCTCCTTGAGCTGTGTGTGGTAGTTGCTGAGGGATGCTTTGTGGGCTGTTCTATTGGATTCCTGGTAGATCACCATTGTTTCTCAAGTTTGTAGCAGCTGTGCATGATGGCTCTGAGCTCCTGAGTGTACCAGCTGGTGTTTGTAGAGGATTGTTGGTTATGGCTGGTTTCAGCGGGGCAACTGAGTCAGCACATTCGGTGATCCAGGAGTAGAAGATCAGGATGGTCTGGTCAAGGTCGGATGAGTCCTTGGGTTTTGATGAGCTGAGGGCCTGCATTCACTGTGATTCAGTTATTCAGCTCCGGCAGTCGGCGCTGTGGTTCCTGGTGGTGGTGTGTTGGGCGTCAGTGATGGTGAAGTGGACAATGCTGTGGTTAGACCCAGAGAGTTATGTGACGTGGCTGAATCTGACTGTCAGATGTGAAGAGGGGTCAAGAGCATGTCTAGCCTTGTGTGTGGGTACGTTGACTAGTTGAGTGAGGCTTATGTTGCTAAAGTTCCCGAGGAGGGTGGTGAAGTTGGCATAGTTGGGGTCCTCGATGTGGAAATTGAGGTTGCTGAGTAGAATGTAGTGGTTGGAGTCGATGGCTAGTGGTGCAATGATGTTGAGGGTGGCATCGCAGAAGGGTGGTCAAGTTCCTGAGGGTCTGTATACGAGGGTGCCTCTTAGGGTAGTTTTGGCGCTGGTAGGTAGTTGCAAATTGAGGTGTTCTATTTGGGGTGAGGTCTCGTCGTTGGTGTCGATGCACCGAATGGTGTTCTTAAATATGATGGTGATGCGCCCGCCATGTTTCATGGTCTCAGTGTATGATCCTGTAGCTGTCAGGTGTTGCAGTGGCGATGTCGGGGTTGGAGGAGGGGTTTAGCCTGGTATCAGTGATGAACGCAACATCTGGTGAGAGGGAGGTGATGGTGTCCCACATTTCTGAGATGTGTTTGCAGAGGGATCCGGCGTTGAGCAGGGTCCATCGCAGAAGTTCCGGGTTGACTGTGGCCTTCCGGGTGGGTGTGGCGTGGGGTCCAGTGTGCCCTGGCAGCTCGGTATTGGCAGGTGAAGTGTCCCTTGGTAGCACAAGGGGATTTGGTACCGAAGTTGTTGTTGTGGTGCCCAGGATTCATAGCTCTGAGCTCCTTGGTGGAGTATTGGTGGGTGGCTGGAGGGACAGGGTTTCTGGCACTGGGCACGGTCCAAGTGCAGTCAGGCGCAGACGGGTTTGCCTTTGGCGAGCCAGCGGCACGCCCGCTGCATGCACCCACTGTACGGTTGCGCTGCAGCCTCCATTACATAGGTCCTGGGGGAAAGGTGGGGTGCTGGGTGGGTGAGGCAGTAAACTGCAGGAGGAGGGAACTAGGGAAGAGAGGAGAAGGATCAGATAAGCAAGCAAGACAAAGACAAGCAGCAAAAGGGAAAAAGGTGTAGAAAACAAGCACAAAAGAGGGGGAAGATGCAGAAAGGAAGGGAAAAAGGTCCGGAAAGCAAGCACAAAAGCAGGGAAAGAAGTGCAGAAACGAGCAGAAAAAAGGGGGGAAGGTGCAGAAGACAAGCAGAAAAGAGAGGTAAGAAGTGCAGAAAATGAGCAGACAAGACTGAAAAACAGAGCAAAAATTAGCAGAAACAGAGGAAAAAAGGAGGAGACAATGAACAGAAATCAGGCAGTAGAGGGTGGCAGAAGTCAGACTGGACAGGAGACTGTAACGGGGCAGCTGGCATGAGGACCTGCTCAATGGGGTCATGCTGCAGGCTCCATTACCTAGGTCCTGGAGGAGGGAGGGCCGCTAGGTGGTGAGGGGCAGGAAACAGCGTGAAGAGGGAAAAGAAAAAAAGAGGAGAAGGATCAGATAAGGCAAGCAGAAAGGTGCAGAAAAAAGCATAAAAGAGGGGAAGGTGCAGAAAAAGAGCAGAAAAGACAGGGAAAATGTGGACAAAACAAGCAGAAAAGAGGGGAATGAAGCGCAGAAAACTAGCAGAAAAGAGAAGGAAAAAGGTGCAGAAAATAAGTAGAAAAGAGGGGAAGAAGTGCAGAAAACGAGCAGACAAGAGTGAAAAACAGAGCTCAAACGAGCAGAAACAGAGGAAAAAAGGAGCAGACAACAAGCAGAAACCAGGCAGCAGAGGGTGGCAGAGGTCAGGCTTGACAGGAGACTGTCACAGAGGAGCTGGCACGAGGACCTGCTGAAGATAACAGGAACATCAGGAGGGAGCTGCCAGCCAGCTCCTCAGCAGTCATTTATTTTTCCTTCAATGTTCTCACCTTGAATCCTTCACAACACACACCTTGTGAAGTGGAACCTCATAAGACATGTCTTGTTAGGCGAACTCATACGAGTCTACATACAACACAGTTCCCTCCCTATATTAAACAACAGCAAAAACACTAAATTTAAAATAGAATCAATAATTTAAAAACACATATGAGTATCATATTAGTATCAATACATTTCTTGACTTTTACTAGAAGAATTCACTAAAGAAGAAAAAATAAAATAAAAATAATGTTTAACACACTCACCACATAAAAACTTAATTTTACGGTAACCTATCACAAAATCCCCAAGGCCAAATGGGCTTTTGCCTGACCGTTCCATGAATGCCACCATAGTCTTCTTCCCTCCTCTGATGAGACAGATCACAGTCACCTTATATTTAATCTCTCTGCCCTCTTTGCATCACTTGCACCTTTTGCTTCTTCGCTCAAAAACAGCCTGCAATTTTCACCACTTATTTTGCAATTCCAAACATTATCATCACTTAACAACACAGTGTAAGGATATACTCTTTTAATCTGTAAAGGATCTGAAAATGTTGCCAAGTGTTTCTCTTTCCTGTGTCCTCTCTTCACACACACCCACTCTCCAACTCTAAACCTGTTCTTAAGTCCTTCAGCATTTTCTCTCCACTCCTTTGGACATCAAACCCCTCAATTCCCTTCCTTGCATAATTTTGAGTGGCACTTTTCCTGTGACACTGTTGGGTGTTGTGTGATATGCCCACACCAAATTTTCCACCGCACTCCTCCAGGGGTTACCTGGACTCAATGCCAGTTGTAAACCCTCCTTTAAAGTCAAATTCCATCTCTTGACAAGTCCATTGTCCTGTGTATAATAAATTGAAGATCTGATGTGCTCCACACCATTAATTCCCAACAATTCATTCATCTCTAGGAATACAAACTGCCCAACATTATCAGTTACATTCTGCTCCGGTAGCCCCCAACCCCCCATATGCCATCATTCTTCAAATAATTTTATAACATCCTGAGTGGTCACATGATCAGTAATCATAACCTCTGACCATCTTGAAAAATAATCTATGGCTACCATGGCAAATTTATGACATGAACCCAGCACTCTGTATGGACCTGAAATGTCCAACTCCAGTTTCTTCCAGGAAGCAACCCTTTTGTCCACCTCAACTGGTGGATACCCCACCATATTCTATGGTTTGTCTCTCCAAGCACATAGTACACATTCCCTTATCGCTGTGTCCACATCTTTATCTAATCCTGGCCACCAATACTACAACCTAACCCTGCACTTGGTTACACTCATGCTGACATATCCTTCCTGTGCCAACCACAATATATGACTTCCCAGCACCTCCAGTACAACCAAACACTCACCCCTGAGAAATACCTCACAAGTTACTGATAATTCTGTGCTTACATTCCTGAACAACTCTGCCCCATCAGAAGCTTTACCTTTGGCTGGCCAACCTTTTGTCAAATTCTCCTTCACTTCTTGCAATGTGGTATCCTCTTTGATTGCCTGGACTCACTCCTCATAAGATATTTTATCCTCAGTAAGGATACATACGTTCGCTACTAGCCACTCCTCCTCACCTTCAATCACTCCATTCTCACTCTTTACCGACAAACAATCAGCGACCATATTTTTCTTTCCAGTTACATATTCTATTCTGAAAGTTTACTTCATCAAATGTAACACCCACTTGGTAATCCTAGAAGAAACCTTACCTGTATCTTTCCTGGTAAACATCATCAACCAAAGGTTGATGATCTGTGTGAATCACAAAATCCATCCCTAGACAAATTTCCAGAAATGACACACATTCCACCAACCCGCAAATCCTTCTCTTTCAATGGTAGAGTAAGACAATTCCACACCTCTCAAAGGTCTCAAAGCATATGCAATCATTACTTCTTTTCTATCTCTGTGTTGCATCAAAATGGCCACCAAACCTACACTTTTTGCATCTAGGTTTGGGAGCATTTGTCCTTTGTCTCAAATGATTTCAAGGCTGGGGCTAATGTAATCATTTTTTGATCAACACAAACTCTCTGACAACCTTAATTCGATTCAAATTTAACATTTTTTGCCATACATTTTCTCATGCATTCTATCTTGTCCGCAAGCATAGGAACAAAACCAGAGTAGCATTCCGCAAGCCCTAAAATCAAGTTCAACTGGTCTTTATTCTGCAGCGATGGTGCTTCCTCTATGGCCATTACTGTTGTGGCGCAACCACTCACCTGAAAACCAGGCTGTCTGTAGGGGCGATGACAGGCACTTCTCAGTGCTGCCGATTGTACCAGGAGCTCCGGTAGGTGCCCCCAAAGGGAAACACTGCACTCCTTTTCACCAGGTGCAGCTGGGTGTGGTTCTTCGAGTTATGGAGACTGTCAGTGGAGTCCATGGAAGTTGCCTTTCTGTGATGAATTAGGGTATCGGTGAAGCTATGTGCTATTAAGAGACTGTTTCACAACATTCAATAAAGCATGCACCGGTATCATTAAACAGCATTCAAAAAGGCATGCACTGATCTCATTAATTTCATCTAATTTGGTTATCACAGCACATTTACCTGGTAATATCAGCAACTTGGCCCTCTCTCTCTTCTACAGATTAATATATACAAAAGGTGATAAACTCTGAATGTCTCTAAACAAATTAGGACATTCTGCAAGTCTCTTTCATGGATCTGCACTTTCACATTAGGTTTTTTGTGGTAAAACTACAACATAAAACAAGTTGAAATACCAAAATCAAGAAAACTCCCATATAAAGTATTCCTAGCACTGAATTGCATAGTCACTATTAACGTAAAATGAACTGCAATACCAAAAGCAAATAAACTCACACATAACCTAATCGTAGCACTGAATTGTGTAATCACGATTAGTACAAAAAATAAACAAGTGGAGGATAGTGACGTTCTGTCACAGTTCTCAGTTACAAAAAGAAAGTTGTCAAGGCCCCTGCACTAAATCTGTTCTTCAACCCTCATCAGGGCCCCCACTCATAAATCATGTCTGTGTCCTTAGAAGAGGCCTTTCAAAGTCTCAAGAAAGCTAGAGTGCAATCAGTCTCAGTTTTCAGCTTTCATCAAAAAAACAAAACAACCATATTCAAAGTCTACACAAACAGAATCCAGACAGCACACTCCACTTAGCTGACACAAGTGTGTTCTATCCAGAAGATCTCTGCTGAGGCTCTTTGCTGCCAGCTGAGTCAAGAGAGCAATGGGTGGGGCCTGGAGGGAATTCCAGTGTGCAGAAGACTTTCCTTGCAAGACAGTAAGAAAACCAAGCAGAGTCATGTGCACAGCAAGAGTATTTATAGGCAGCACGACTCATACTTTTGAAAACACAAGGCAGCTGCTCCCTGGAGACCTTGGGGGCGTGGTGGTTGCCTGGCAACCAATAAACCAGTGAACCTGACACATTTAGAAGCACGAGGACTTGACACAGTCACGTGTTTAACAAGCATTGGTGAAAACAACTATATAGTGACACAAGCATTGGTTACATCAAGTACATATCAAACACTGGCAATATCTATCCTGATATACAGAAAGTACAATGATGTTACAAGCAACCCAGTGGTGCTTCACGTACATGACTAAAACAACACCATGAGGATGATGACAAATTAGGCACAGTTGCTGGGTCCTGACACTTACAAGTTTCACCTTCGCCACCACTCTTTGCTCTTTCAGTTAATGACCCAAGTATTCTAAACTATTCACACCAATCTTACATTTTTTATGCTTGATGGTTAATCCACAATCCTGAAAAGTTCTTAACACTCTCAACAACACTACGTCATGCTCTCCCTTATCTTTCCCAAATACCAAGATGTCGGCTTGAAAATAAGCCCGACCATAAGTACATCGTCCTCTTTCTTAAACAGTTAATTCATGGCCCTCTGAAATGCAGCTGGTGCGGATGCCCGACCAAATGGCATGCGCTTAAATCGGTTTGCTCCCTCTGTTGTAATAAAAGAAGTGAGAGGTCTCGACTTTGGGTGCAGTGAGATCTGGTGATATACTGACGACAGAGCCAAAGTAGAGAAAAACATAGTTTCTTTGTTTGTTATCAGCTTTTTACCAATGTTAGGGAGAGGATGCCAATCTATACAGATGCATTTGTTGAGATTATGCAAATCCACACATATCCGCAAGTCTCCACTACTCTTCTTTGCCAAAACTACTGGGGCCAACTATTCGGAGTCTTCAATCTCTTCAATAATACATGCCCCCTTTCTGCATTTGGAGCAAACCACCATCGTTACTGACACCCGGGTGTTTTTCCTCACAGAATCTGTCATTTCTTTCTTCTCTTCAGATATTTTATACACCACTCCTTTCAACAACAATCCATTTTCTTCACATCTCCTGGTGCCATTCCCTTCATTCCTTCTTCCGTGCTTTCTGCCTTTTTCTCTATGTCAATAGTCTTTTGTAAAGTTAATCCCTCCGTCTTTAACAATCTTTCCTGAACTCTTTTGTCTTTAAACGTCTGTACTTACTGGTCTAGTTACATCTCATACAGAAATCCCTTGTAGTTGCAAGTGGATGCCAACATCCTAAGTGCCACTACAAATGTGTCCACTAACTCCCCAGGAAGTTGTGTTCTTTTAAGAAATGTGCACTGCTCCACATCTTAATTTTTTTCTTCCTGAAATTTTGATCTAATTTAAGCAATGCTATCTCATAGGCATCCCGTTCTGAACCATCATCATCTTCCTCTGGCAACGAGGGCAAGTGCTTTAAAATACTTCTCCCTTCCGCCCCAGACAGAACCTGAGCATGGCCAACTTTTGTAAAGCAGTGAATCCATCACCCCCATGGCTTCTACATAGGTTTGGAAACATTCCTTCCATTCAGCCCACATAACAGTAGGCTCTCCTGGCAAATTCAGGAATTATGCTGGTACCATTAAACCTTCCATAATGACACCTGGGAATGAAATGGCTAAAAATCTTTGTGTGACATACAATATTAATTTGTGCTGCAGGAATAATGAGAATACACCAGTTAAGTATGAATAAGGAAACATTGTAAAGGTGTGCGCATCACCATTTCTGAACACACAAGAGAGAAATTACAGCACTCAGCCGTCTTTATGTGACATACAGTACTAACTCACTTTGTAGGAATAATGTAAATATTTATATAAGGGAGAAGATGTGTTCATCATGTTGCAAATGCACAAAGCAGACGTCAGAGTACTCACAAGTAGGTGTGCACATCATCACTGTTTTCCCTTCACACCCAACACGATGCTCAAAGAACAATGTGACTTTTACACTTAAAATGGCTGTCTGCTGATGAAAAACGCAGTGATCGAGATAGCCTTCCGCTGTGATTATGTGCGATACATGTAGTTTTTGAAATGCTAAGGAGCATATTCCTCATGCAGCGTTGCTATGCAGGCCAAGTATCTCAGCCTGATACATGCAAACGCTACTGCTCATTCCCAGTAGAACATGAGAGGGTAGAGAAACAAGGCAAAAGGTTGGATGCGCAGCTTTACCATAAATCTCTGTATGTCTTAAAATATTTTCTCCTTCCCTTTTTCCCCGCTGGGTGGGTGCTGTTCATAGAAATCTTCAGCACAGAGCTGAAAGTCCGCCAAAATGTTGCTGCAGGTCCAGAATTGATGCTCCTCTCCTTCACAGCACCAAAACTCTGTCTGGACAATGCCATTGGCACCAAAGGGTTCTCTCCTCCTGACACAGCTCACCTTATTGGCAATGAAAAGATGTGCTCACTGGTTTAAGGTAAGTATATAACTTTTTTTATTTTCAAGATAATAGGACCATCAGGAAGGAGCTGCCAGCCAGCTCCTCAACTATTTTTTTTTTCAACGTTCTCGCCTAGAATCCCCCATGACCCATGCCGCGCAAAGTGGAACCTCACAATACATGTGTCATGAGGCAGACTCATACAAGTCAAAATACAACACATACCATCTGCCAAATTTAGCTATTACCACAGACCCAGTGGTCCTTTACCTTTAAACTTGTTTGCTTTTCAGAAACAAACATCTATAGAGGGAGTTTGTTTCTAAAGAAACAAAAACTAATGGCCTTTACAACCTTTGAGAACTCATGGGGTTAACAGAGCAAACACAGTGTATGCTTCATACCAAATATACGTACCTGTGTAATAAAATGAAGTATACCCATGGAACCAAGAAATCCAACCCTGGCCCAATCATCGTTTTAAGACCATACAGCTGTTCATCCTGCATGGTGCCAGAAACATATATATATAACTAATGTTAAAACAACAAAAGCTCTAAGTTGATAACATCATCACACATGATTAAATAATTTGGTAAAATATCGTCTACAACCAGACATTTCATATTAGAGGAACCAAATGACTAAATAAAACAAGTGAATGTAGAACATATGGGTCCAAGCAAAATTTAGCAAAGATGCCAACCACATTTGGCTTTTTAAGAACTGGAAACAAGGAAGCAACTTATGTCCCTCCCGCAGCAAAAGGAGGGCCTGTAGCAACAAGAAACTACTGAAGTTGCCAAGTCTAGAAACTATTCAACCTTATAAGGGTATGGAACACAAAAAGAAAGAAGAGGGAGAAAAAAGGTAATAGAAGAATGAATAGGGAGTTAGATATGGTAACACAAACAAGCCCAAATAGTCAATCAGTATCTTACATGTCAAGAGCATTCTTGTACTGCAGTGTTTCCCACCATGCAGAAAGGTTTTCAGTGTTAGATGCCATCATTGGTATTGATGTTATTTGTTGCCTTCAGGTATTTTTATGTCAAGAAGTACATCTTTACACAATGCAGAATATTCAATATGAAATAATGATATCACAACTTTATGGTATTTCATATTTATGAAGAAGTTGTATGCTTTGAATACCATTTGGATGCATACTTGCTCTTCCTGAATCTTTACTACACCTGCATTGCAAATGCCAGGTTAGGCTTGCTGTGGTAGAATTATTTGATGAAAATGAACCCATTAAATTGATGGATGGGAAACCAAAGGACCAAAGTTTCAATTACCTAGCTCAGATAAAGAGGGCTGCAAGCCAAGAAAACAAGCAAGCGGTACAACCAGTTTTACAGTTAAGACAAGCGTTATGACAATACATTTAGGCTACTTTCATAATTGAGATCCCTAGCTCTCAAAGTACCTAAATTGGCAATTGAAAAAGCTTCACTTTTGAGCAAGGAAACATCATTTTCTCCCTGGCTGCATGCAGGGCCGCCCTGGATGATTCCGACCTGCACCTGCTGTCAACCGTTGGGATAACCATTCCAGGCGGGTACGGTGGAGCCCTGGAGGTCTGACAGCCAGGGTCTTAATATGGCGGTCAGATCACCACAGCAGCGGTGGTCCTGACCGCCAGCCTCGTAATGAGGCCCTAAATGTCTAAACAGCCTGTAAATCACAGAATCAGTGGTTACTGTGTAACTATTGGACTTACTCTGTAAAATGAGATTCTTCAACTGGCACAGTTGCAGATTTGTAACACTCTGGTTTCAGGGATCTTCCTTTCGTCTAGTTTCAGTATTCTCTACGGTCATCCATCTTGACCTATAAATGTTTTATAAATTTGTCCCATAACCTAAGCAAATTGTGGCAGGGCCCTAAAGCATGTAGAAGAGTTGAGTTACTAGGGAATATGGGCCATCTATTGCAAACTATCTGCCTAATTTTATAACGAATGACAGCTACATTTGCTAACAACTGTTGGCACACAGTAATGTCATTCAATCAGCTGGCTTGAGATATATATTGACATTTGTATTGGTAACTTTATTCAAAGTGATATTTAAAAATGAGGTAGGCGTTTAGTTGTGCACTTTTTGTTTTTTTGAACAAATACAACACACTCTGACATGTGTGGGCTCTGAGTTCTTTCTGTGGTAACACAGAGAAATTGTGGTTACAACATAGTATGCGGTTGGTCACCGTGAACAGGACGCGCCTTCTAATTAGAATGCTTAGCACTGGGACCAAATAACAGACCTACAAAATGTGCAAATATGTTTTTATTATATGTCATTGTAAACGTGCATGCTTTATTACAGGCGTCCAATTGGCCTGTCAATCCCTCCAACTCTGATGGGCTGCTATGCCACAAGATGATGTCATCAACATAACACAGTAGGTACAAAGCAATTTCTGGACCTTTTGTATGTATTTCCCACCAGTAAAATTATTTGATGAGGAAATATAAATAAACACTGATGCCATATAGATTATGTTCAGTGGTTATCTATGTGGTCATCTCAATATGATTCCCACAGTGGGATCGGCAGCTAGTAAAACTGGAGAGAGATATCGTTGTTTGAAAAATACCCTTACCTACTAGTTGTTGCTTTGTCTTAAGGACTCCCATAAAATAATGAGACTGCTGGATTTGGGGTGGCCACCTCTGAGTCACACCTACACTGGCTTTCTAGCAGTACCTCACCAAAACCAAAACAGTAAGGCCCTCATTCCTACTTTGGCGGGTGGCGGTCGCCGCCCGCCAAGCTGGAACCGCCAGAAGACCGTACCGCGGTCAAAAGACCGCGGCGGTCATTCTGACTTTCCCGCTGGGCTGGCGGGCGACCGCCAAAAGGCCGCCCGCCCAGCGGGAAAGCACCAGCAACGAGGAAGCCGGCTCCGAATGGAGCCGGCAGAGTTGCTGGTGTGCGACGGGTGCAGTTGCACCTGTCGCGATTTTCAGTGTCTGCCAAGCAGACACTGAAAATCAATGTGGGGCCCTGTTAGGGGGCCCCTGCAGTGCCCATGCCACTGGCATGGGCACTGCAGGGGCCCCCAGGGGCCCCACGACACCCGTTCCCGCCAGCCTGGTTCTGGCGGTGAAAACCGCCAGAACCAGGCTGGCGGGAAGGGGGTCGGAATCCCCATGGCGGCGCTGCTTGCAGCGCCGCCGTGGAGGATTCACAGGGGCAGCGGGAAACCGGCGGGAAACCGCCGGCTTCCCTTTTCTGACCGCGGCTTTACCGCCACGGTCAGAATAGCCCCAGAAGCACCGCCAGCCTGTTGGCGGTGCTTCCTCCGTCCCCTACCCTGGCGGTCTCGGACCGCCAGGGTAGGAATGACCCCCTAAATGTGATTTGTGGCAGCCTAACAAATGGAACTCTGTAAACACCTCTGGGAAACAATGGTGAATAAGCCTTACCCTTTTCTCTGTACATACAAGTCTCTTACACACACATAGACAAGAAAAGAAATGCAAAATAGTTTTCAATACCTTTATTGAAAAGACTGCAATGTACAATAAAATGCATGAGCTGCAATGATTAGGATAATGAGGAATAACAAAATAAGGATTGTGAAAATCAGAGTAGTGAATATAAACAACCCCAACATATTGTACTGGCATGAATATATAATTCCTACCTAAAAACTAATCTCTACCCCATTAGGCAGAGCATGAAGGTGGAAGACAAATCTGCCTGTGAAGTATCCATGAGAAGCATACCTCACCACTGTTACATTGGTACAAGGTCAGGCTCCAGTCTCCAAATCAGGCTCCGTAGAGATACAAAGGCTGAGGTTGGCCGCAAACCAGCATGAAGTATGGTTGGAAAATCCTTGCTGGAACCCCCTCTAATGCTCTTTGTCCCACAAGATGTTTATATAAAGGACATGTCTTGTTATTGCACAAAAGCCTGGTGCCAGTGTATACCTAAGCGTGGACTGTTTACGCAGTCTTGTGGGGGCAATACAAAATATTATCCTGTGTGTCTTGCATTCTGTTCCTGCTAACTTAGGGTAAGAGAACATGATGACAAATATGTCATCCATTATACTGATAATGACGCTCTCACAAAATAGTGACTGATCATGAAAATATAACAGTGCTGCTAAAACAAGCTGTGCTAAAATGAATAAAACAGAATAAATGAAAACAGAACATATTATCTGAGTAAAAGGGCACAGGCCGCAGGCCTAAGTTTAACCAAATACTGTACCCAGGCAAGAGACTAAAATGAACCCACGAGAGCTGAAGTTGGGGGACCAGTGTATGACTCCCATAAACAGTAGGCATCTTATCAGTAGAACTGCTTCTCAAAATGGATGTTTATATTAAGTAGTAAATTTGAAATACTTTTCTTACCAGGGAGATGTGACATAGAGCTACCCTTGCACATACTTTCTTTCCACCTTTTCAGGAAATTCCCCCCCCCCCAAAAAAATATGAGGTATTCCACCTCCATATTGACTCAAAAATATAATCTGACCATAATATTGTGTTAAAAATATCATGATTACAACATAATTGTGGACAAAACTATTAAAGGAAAGTTATTAGAACTGTTCTTTTCTGCAGGGTCACACAAGATGTTTGCCTTCCACTGCTGACCCCATTTTTGTTGGCTTGTACGACCCTTCACTCATCCTTCTCATCAGTGATAAAGTCCTTGTACTGTCCCTTATAAGTATGGTAAAATTGGTATACACCTGATTGACCCATTTAATGTACTTGTGCATCCCAAGTATATGGTCCTACATGTACCTATGGCCTGTCCATTAAATGCTACATGTGGGCTGCAGCATTAATTGCGCCACCCCCTAAAGTAAAACATGTCTCAGGCCTGCCATTGCAGTCAGTGGTACAATTTTAAACTGTCATTTCAACCTGGTAAAATAAACCTTTTGCCAGGCCTAAACCTGTCTTTTTAATATCTACAAGTCACCGCCAAGGTAGTCATTAAAGGTTTTGAAGGGCAAGGTGTTTGATATTTGAAAAATAGGACATGTGTACTTAGGTTTTGCATGTCCTGACAGTGAAAACTCCTAAAGTCGTTTTTCACTCTAGCCAGGCTATCTCACCTATATACACTGGGTTACCTTATTAAACTTAATAAGTGATAACTTCAGTTTGGGAGTAGATAGAGACATACTTCGCCCATCCATCTGAATTGGTAAAGTGGGATTTTAAGTTACTATTCTAACAATGCCACTTTTAGAAAGTTGGCATTTTTCTGCTTAACCAGAATGTGCCTAACTGCCAGTGTCCACGGTAACATGACTATAAGGACTATGCTGTGGTGTGATATGTATTACTTCCAGGCAGGGAAAAAGGACTTTAGGTGTTGAGCAGGGTACTCCTCTCCTGAGCAGCTGGCCTGGGGTGTTGTACTCAGCCCTTCCTGAGCTTCTAAGGGTAGCTTGAATGTTGTGCCCACCCCTTCCTTACCTGCCCCTGCCTACCCTTTCCTACCCTAGATGGTTTGGAGCCAAGTCAGGGGAAACTGCAGATCTGACCAGAACCAGTTTTGGGGTAGACAAGGAAAGGGACCCCCACACACAAGATGGCACTCGATATAATGGTAATACCTTCAGAACCTGTCATCAGAACACCTGTGCTCCTGTGGAAAATGCAGATGGCTAGACCTGCTTGCCTTGAACCCAGGATTCCCAGAAGTGACTCCAAGGGCCAGTTGGCTGACCTCCTGTTGGAGCATTATGGACACAACAACCTTACCAGCAACTGTCCGTTGACCAGCTCCACCAGAACCTGCCTGAGCCCCACTGCAGGCCTCTGCTGGAATGAGTCCTGATCCCCTAGAGGTGCCCCCTTGGTCCTGGACCCTTGGCTGGCATCAAAGTATTCCTCCCGCTACAAAAACAAGGTGATAATCCAAACGTTTTTTTATTTTTGCATCAGCATGGGTTACCATCTTTCCTGCATTTTTAGCTGGCAACCTGCTCTTTGTGCAAAACAGTGACCACCTGTCTCTCCCACCAATGTGAAGCTCCAGCGCTGACTGCTTCTAATGTCAACAAGTATCTCCTTATGATTCCCCCAACGCAAAGCCCCAGTGGCAGCTCCTCGAGGGAACCTGGTCCCTATATCCAACCCATGCTCCATTGCAATTGGCCTGAACTTGTGACTTTGACCCACCCCAGAGAGACCAGATAACCACCAGTAGTGCTTTGTGCTTCATGATGCTATTTTTACCTAACACTTTAAATATTCAAAGCTTGGATTTTTTTCATCTTGATGTTATTTTATTTCATAATTTTGCCATATTTTTCTACATTGCTTGGTGATTTTTCTTGTGTTTGTTTTCATTTTATTACTGTTTGAGTGCTACCTAAATACTTTTCACATTGCCCATAGGTTAACCCTGACTGTTTTGTTACCAAGCTACAAGAGGGTTAAACACTGGTTTAATTAGTGACTGTTGCTGTTCAGTCTGACAAGGACTGTATTCACTACTTGAGTGTGGCACTCACCCCTCAACTAATAACCACATTTCTTACATTAGAAAATTGTTTTGTACTGTTCGAAATTTAAACTGTTTTTTACCATGCTGCTTCATTGTTTTATAGCCATTTCTATTTCATTATTTATGTTTTGTGACTTATATTTGCAATCAATATTTAAAAATATTATACAAATGTACATGTTTTTCCGGTTGTTGGATGGGTTGAGGGATTGAGAGGGCAGTTTATTAATACATATTTAAATGATTAATTTGTTATTATTTAATATGTTTAAATTTCTATTTGTCTATATATAAATAATAATATTTATTACATAATACATTGAAATTTGGGGTTGCTAGGTTTATTAGGGGTTTGGGTGGGTAGTGTTTTATATACAACATACATATAAATTGATAATAATTGGATCATGTATTGGTTATGTCATTTTTAAAATTTAGAAATGTGAATGTTTTTAAAATATTTACTTGATTTTTATGGAGTGTTGAGTGTTTTGAAGCATGGAGTGGGCTGTGTTATTTTTAAGGTTTATTTTAATTATGTTTTTTTAGTTACTAATTTTTAACATTGTTATTGGTTTGTTCACATCTTTCATAATGGTATGATAATTTACTTTATTTTTGGGGGGATATAGAGTTTATTAAATAATTATATTTTATTGTTTTGGGGAATATAGAGTTCATTAAATAAAAATAATAAATAATTTATTTTATTTGGTTGATCTATAAATTATTTTAACATTGTGAGTTGTGAAATATACTGGGGGAATGGGTGTGTTGTGTTTTCTAAAAGAAATGATTAGATTATAATTAATTAAACAGTTAAACATGGAAAATGTCAAAACTGTAAACAAATCTTTTGGTTCTGTAATAATGTTTCATCATCATTGGAGGTTTTTTAGTTTGTGTTTTTTATGTGAGAGTTTCAGTGATATTGTTTATTTTTATGTATTGTTTAATAATGTAAAAAGCTTTTTTACAACTTCTGATTTATTTGTACCTTTTATATTCATTTTGGCTTCTTTTTTAATATTGTCTTACAAATGTATGATTTAAATTTGATACTTAGGTATCTTTTTACACATTTTAACAATTTTAAAGGCATTCTCATATTATATGAGCTTATTGAACCCAACCCCTCCAGTGTATACTCTTTCCCCAATGTTTTTAGGCTGGAGTTAGAATAGTACATCTGACCTGATCCATTACATCCTCCTAATCACAAAGTATGCCCTTTCCCCAATGTTTGGTAGACAGGATTTAAAATAGTAAGGGGTCATTACAACATTGGCGGTAAAAGCCGCTTACCGCCGTGCAGAAGACCGCCAACACACCGCCGCAGCCGCGGAATTCCTCCACGGTCATTATGACCCACAGCTCGGAATCCGCCAAAACCCAAAAACCCACACAAGTCCGCCACACCAAAGGTCAGTGATAAACTGGCGATAACAAAACCTCCACCATCATGCCAACAGGAATACGCCCACACTATCACAGCCCACGAATCCACGCAGCAGTCTTTCAACCGTGGTATTCCATTGGCAGTACACACCGCCTCGCTCAAAATACACACACATTTACAAAACACATCCACATTGGACAATTCGAAATACACACACCTGATACACATACACACACCACTCCCACACATCCAATACACTATAAAACACACACCCACATCACCCACAAACCCTTACGTCAACAATTGCGACAGAAGGCCAGAGAGAGACACCACCAGAAAGAACAATAGCATCCACAGGCACCCTACACCATCACTCACACAACATCCAAGCACCTCATACAACACACCTCTAAATATCACCCCACACATCACCCACACCACCCCATGGCCCCGCAAAGACACCCCAGGTTCTCTGAGGAGGAGCTCAGGGTCATGGTGGAGGAAATCATCTGGTAGAGCCACAGCTATTCGGATCACAGGTGCAGCACACCATCATAGCTAGGAAGATGGAGCTATGGCGAAGAATCGTCTACAGGGTCAACGCAGTGGGACAGCACCCAATAACTAGGGATGACATCAGGAAGAGGTGGAACGACCTCCTGGGGAAGGTGCGTTCC
Source organism: Pleurodeles waltl (assembly GCF_031143425.1). NCBI lineage: Eukaryota > Metazoa > Chordata > Amphibia > Caudata > Salamandridae > Pleurodeles > Pleurodeles waltl. The sequence continues at coordinate 682,825,569 of NC_090437.1, read as the reverse complement.
GTGGTCTCAAGACACCACCTTGTGGTTGAGAGGACTGGCGGCGGACCCCCACATTCTCCCCAAGAACTCACTACATGGGAGGAGCAGGTCTTGGCTATACTGCATCCTGAGGACCTCGCAGGAGTAGCTGGAGGAATGGACTCTGGTAAGGCAAATCTTTCACTACTTCATCCCCCACCCACCTGCATGCTATCACATACCCCACCCTCGCCCTCACCCCCATCACTCCAGCTCCTCACGTATGTCCCAATATCACAAACCACACATCCCAAACCCAAGCCCTGCATGTAACAGCAAAGCATTGACACCCATCACCAAAGCATGTCCACTGCACATACCCATACACCCCCCTCAACCATTATCACACAAGGTCCTACACAGGAATGCAAGCACTGGGGTACAGGGTCACCCACCCATTGCACACCATGGCACACACAGATGCAATAATCATGCCTTTACACCCCTGCAGGACCCCTACCCAACGTCACCGGACAGGGGGGTCCAGACATGTCCACTCCACCCACAGAAGAGGCCCACAGTGATGACATCAACTCTGTCCAACTGGATCTAGAAGACCAGCCCGGCCCATCTGGGACCTCGGGACAGTCGGTTCCCCTCACACTGGCACAGGCCACTACAGAGCGTTCCACCCTCTGGAAACACCAGCACAGCACCCACCCAGCGGGCCCATACCTCTGTCTCCAGGAAACGTCAATCAGCAGTGTGTCCACCACTATAGGGAACCCAGGCTAACCCACCACCCCAACAACACTAGGGACCTGGGGGCAGTGGCAGTGGGCATACATTTCAGGGGACAGAGGCCCAGGAACACAGGGGAACTGGGAGGGCTGCTGTGCGACAGGGGGAGGACAGGCACAGGTAACCCACTCTCCACAAGGCCCTCTCCAACATCATGGGAGCCTACCACCACTCCCAGGAGACGATGGAAACGGTACTGGCCAAGTTTCAGGAGACCCAGCGGCTGCAGGAGAAACAGTATCTGGGCTTCAGGGAGGAACTAAAATCCATCAATTCCACCCTGGGCACCATTGTAGGGTGCTGAAGGAACTAGTCAACACCAGGAGGGACACTGTGGCACAACAAGGGGCCCCCGACACTAGCCTGGACGATGAACTGCCCACCTCCTCTGCCAGGGCTAGTGGACAAGAGGCACCGCCACAGGACCACAATACAAGCACCCCACCCCCTGCAGATGGAGAACCACCCCGCAAGCAGTCCCTGAGATCCAGGACTAAGACAGAGAACAATGCCAAGACCCCCGCCAAGAAATGAGACCACCCTGAATGTCATCCTTCTGTCCCACTTTGTCACCCTGTCCATCCTTAAACTGCCCCAGCTCCACTTCCTATGCCCCTTTGGACAATGCACCTGTGAGACTAATAGACTGGACTCTGCCATGGACATTCCTCCACCATCACCCCTGACCATTTTACAACCCCCTCCACTATTTAGCACTTAAATAAACACCTTTAAATCACAAAACAATCTGGAGTCAGTCTGTGCTTTCACAATTGTGTATATGCAATAACTGAGGGAAATAGCAATGTCCATTGTATTGTCAACATACCTATGTCACACAGCTCTAGTCCATGCGGAAACAAAGCAGATGTCACACAGTGTGACCCACATCTGTGAAATCATAAGGGAAAGTGACAACTCAGTGACCAAACACTGGGTGAAAATGACAGACAGATGAGAGGTAGTAGAATTAAATCAGATGTAGCAGGCAGTGTTGTCTTCTTACCTGTGTCTCACTGGAAGTATTGGTGGATCACTGTGTTCCTGTTGTCTATGTCCTCTTCTTCTGCTTCCTCCTCTTCACTGTCCACAGGCTCCACAGCTGCCACAACACCTCCATCTGGACCATCCTCCTGCAGAAAAGGCACCTGTCGTCACAAAGCCAAGTTGTGAAGCATACAGCAGGCCACGATGATCTGGCATACCTTCTTTGGTGAGTAGAATAGGGAACCACCTGTCATATGGAGGCACTGGAACCTGGCCTTCAGAAGGCCGAAGGTCCTCTCTATAATACTCCTAGTTCGCCCATGGGCCTCATTGTAGCGTTCCTCTGTCCTTGTCCTGGGATTCCTTACAGGGGTCAGTAGCCATGACAGGTTGGGGTAACCAGAGTCACCTGCAAATGGCGAGGGACAACTGTTAGACACACACTAACTCATAGGGACATCCCCAGACCCAGACACCTATTCACACTGTATAGGGTCCATTTCCTCACCTAATAGCCTCACACAGTGCCTCTGGAGTTGCCCCATCACATAAGGGATGCTGCTATTCCTCAGAATGTAAACGTCATGCACTGAGCCAGGAAATTTGGCATTCACATGGGAGATATACTGGTCGGAAAAAACACACCATCTGCACATTCATCGAATGGTAACCCTTCTGGTTTCTTTACACCTGTTCACTCCTGCGTGGGGGGACCAAGGCCACATGTGTTCCATCAATGGCACCTATGATGTTGAGGATATGTCCCAGGGCTAAGAAGTCACCTTTCACTGAAGGCAAATCCTCCACCTGAGGGAAAACGATGTAGCTCCGCATGTGTTTCAGCAGGGCAGACAACACTCTGGACAACACGTTGGAAAACATAGGCTGGGACATCCCGAATGCTATGGCCACTGTTGTTTGAAAAGACCCACTTGCTAGCAAATGGAGTACTGACAGCACCTGCACCAGAGGGGGGATTCCTGTGGGATGGCGGCTAGCTGACATCAGGTCTGGCTCCAACTGGGCATCTGTGCCAGGATTGTGGTACAATCAAGTCTGTAGGTGATGATCACATGTCGCTCCTCCATTGTCGACAGGTCCACCAGTGGTCTGTACACCGGAGGATGCCGCCATCTCCTCACCTGTCCCAGCGGACGTTGCCTATGGAGGAGAACAGCGAGCAGAGAGTCAACCAACTCTAAGGTACGTAAACACAACTTAATCGGAAAATGTTTGCAAATCGGCATATGGCTGTATTAGTGTTTAAGCAAGGCCTAGATATGTGTGACACAGTCCAAAATAATGCCATGTGGGCCCCTGAAACGGCGGCTGCGAGACCTGTAAAGTGGGACAAGGGGATATGAGGTAACTGCGCTGGTGTTGTACATTGTCGCGGTAGGCGGTCGAAGACCGCGGCGCAATCCTGCATTGGTTAACATTGGACCCTAAGGGTCCCAGAAGCCAATGACGATGTACACCGAGGGTGACGGTACACACCGCCGTGGACATGACTGTCATTTTCTCTCAGTTCAATCACTTGATACCTGATCTTCGATAGGAGAGGACCTACACTGCAAATGCTGCTGTGACCTCAGTCTGGAAGACACAATGGCTCGTGTGTCTGGGGAAAGGGCCCCTGCCTTAAGCACGGAGGAGTTGGAGAAACAAGTGGATGGGGTCCTCCCCCAGTACACGCTACTCTACGGTCCTCCAGACAAACAGGTGAGTACACTGTGAGCATGCTGTATGGGCAATGGCTGTTTGGAGTGGTGTGGATGAAAGATAGGGGGGAGAATGAGCTATGCATGAAATGACGGTGAGTGCATGTGCGTCATGGCAAGGGTAGGGATGCGGGCCAATGACTGTGATGGTACGGACGGTTATATCTTCTCCTTTTCCCCAGTACTATTCCTGTAGGTCAGCGCCCACCAGAAGAAGGATATTTGGAATGCCATCACCAAGGAAGTCCGGAACCTGGGGGTCTACCACAGACGGAGCACCCACTGCCGGAAAAGATGGGAGGACATTCGCCGCTGGAGCAAGAAGACGGAGGAGGCCCAGCTGGGGATGGCCTCCCAACGTGGGAGGGGTGCCCGTCGCACCATGACCCCCCTGATGTTCCGGATCCTGGCGGTGGCGTACCCGGAGTTGGATGGGCGCTTGAGGGCATCACAGCAGCCACAAGGGGGTGAGTACACTCTCATTCAGCTGATTCAGTATGCATTGTAGGTGTCTGGGTGAGGGAGGTGGGCTGTGGGTTCCCCTAGGCCAGGGCTAGGTTAGCAGGCAAGGTCCCTTCTGAAGGCAGGCCCTGTGGCACCCCACCCCACCTGTGTACAGAGCCAACTACACCTAGTCAGGCTCTTGTGACAACCATGTGTGCAGCAATCAGGCATAGCTTTACAACCCATGTCCCTGTGATTGATTAGGGAACTCCAAGTGCAGGGCGTAGTGCAGGGGGCTTCTGTGTCTGTAGTGTCCGCCAACGGCAGCGGTATTGCATGCACTCAACATGTCTTTCTTCTGTCTTCCCCCCCTTTTTGTGGTCTCCCTGTTCTTCTGTGCATTAGCATCATCAGGCGGAGGAGCAGTGGCACCAGAGCAGGAGGGAGCTGCATCCCACATGGCCCTGGAGGGCGACACAATGGAGTCTGAATTCACCAGTGGGACGGAGGGCGAGGGGAGCTCCACGGCGGGGACAGGAGCTGAGACTAGCGATACGGACTCCTCCTCTGATGGGAGCTCCTTTGCTGTGGTGGGCCAATCTGTGCCCCGCATCTACAGGTACAGCCGCCACCCCCTTACCAGCACCGCCCTCCCAGCAGCCCCTCAGCGTTTGCCCCGTGGCCGCTCACCCAGGAGGGTGGGCATCTCCTTCGCCCCAGGCACCTCAGGCCCTGCCCCTGTCACCCCTGCTGGCCTCAGTGAGGAGGCCATTGACCTCCTCAGGTCCATCACTGTTGGGCAGTCTACCATTTTGAATGCCATCCAGGGTGTAGAGAGGCAGTTGCAACAAACCAATGCATACCTGGAGGGCATTCATTCTGGTCAGACAGCCCAACAGCGAGCATTTCAGACTCTGGCCTCAGCACTGATGGCAGCCATTGTCCCTGTCTCTAGCCTCCCCCTTCCAACTTCCTCTACCCAGACCCAAACCCCTGTACCTCAGCCTATCCCAAGCACACCATCAGACCAGCATGCATACACGTCAACACACAAGGGAAGCTCAGGCAAACATAAGCACCACACATCCCACAGGCACTCACGCAAGCATCATACACATGTAGACATACCAACATCCACTGCCTCCACTGTGTCCCCCTCCTCCTCCTCTCCCTCCTCCCTCCCTGTCTCGTCTCCACTCACACCTGCATGCACTACATCGTCAGCCACTGCCTCCATCACCAGCACACCCACCACCACACCCCACTCATGTGCACTCCCCACCCCACTACCATTCACACATCCCCTGTGTCCTCTCCCAGTGTGTCTGTGAGCCCACCTCCCAAGGTACACAAACGCAGCCACATACCCACCCAACAGCCATCCACCTCACGACAGCCTCCAGCCCATGCACCTTCACCCAAAGTCAGCAAACGTACACCTCCTACAACCACTACCTCTTCCTCCACTCCCAAACCTCCTCCACCTACCTGCCCCAGTGTGCCCAAAAAACCTTTCCTGTCCAACCTTGACCTCTTTCCCTCACCTCTCCCAATCCCTTCAGTCTCCTATGGCCCGCCTCTCCAGGTCCCAACCCAGCGCCTCAGCCACAACATCTGCGGCAACAGTGGTGCCAGTGTAACCGTCTTCTGCAGTGTGCCAGGCAGTAGGGCAGCCAGTGTGGCAAGGAGCCAGAGCACGGACAGTCCCCCACCTCAAAAGCATAAAAGGTTGGCCAGTGCCCGGCGGGAGAGAGGAAACAAATCTGCCACCAAAGCTGCTCCCAGGGGTACAGTTGGGAGTGTGGCGACAGCTGCGCCACCATCCAAGGTAGGGAAGGGGCACAGTAAAACCGTCAAGTCTGGGAAAACCTGCACGGCCAAGGACACCGCCACCACCAGCACCGCTGCCAAGGACACCACTGCCACCAGCACCGCTGAACAGGACACCGCCGCCACCAGCACTGCTGAACAGGACACCGCCGCAACAAGCACCGCAGGCCAGTGAGCGCCAAAGATTCCGACGCTACTGAGGCCGCCACAAGCAGGATGAAGCACTCTGGGCACAAAGCCCCCTCCAGAACCAGTGGAGAATGACATCCACTACCTCAGTCCTTGGCAGGATGAAGCACTCTGGGCACAAAGACCCCTCCAGAACCAGTGGAGAGATCCATCCACTACCTCAGTCCTTGGAAGGATGAAGCACTCTGGGCACAAAGCCCCTTCCAGAACCAGTGGAGATTTACATCCACTATCTCTGTCCTTGGCAGGATGAAGCACTCTGGGCACAAAGCCCTCTCCAGAACCAGTGGAGATTTACATCCACTATCTCTGTCCTTGGCAGGATGAAGCACTCTGGGCACAAAGCCCCCTCCAGAACCAGTGGAGAGATCCATCCACTACCTCAGTCCTTGGCAGGATGAAGCACTCTGGGCACAAAGCCCCCTCCAGAACCAGTGGAGATTTACATCAACTACCTCTGTCCTTGGCAGGATGAAGCACTCTGGGCACCATGCCCCCTCCAGAACCAGTGGAGTATCACATCCACTACCTCAGTCCTTGGCAGGATGAAGCACTCTGGGCACCAGGCCCCCTCCAGAACCAGTGGAGACTGTTATCCACTTGAGAGACTGTGGCTTTGCACTCCCCAGGATAAAGCAGTGGGCAAACCACCCACTGGAGAGACTTGAGAAACTGTGGCTTTGCACTCCCCAGGATAAAGCAGTGGGCAACCCACTCACTGGAGAGACTTGAGAGACTGTGGCTTTGCACTCCCCAGGATAAAGCAGTGGGCATGGAGCCCCCTCGTGGATCTGGAGTCATGCACTCATCCGGCTGAGGTGCCCCCCTTCCCTTCCCCCTGAGGTGCATGTTTTATTTCTATCTGATGCCCCAGCAGTGTTCTCTCCCTCTTGTTTGGGTATTGAGTGTGGGCCTCGCCCAAGCATTTTGGGCCAAGTGGTCCACGGACTATGATGATGGAATCCCTTGGACTTGTATTCTTGGTGTATATATTTGTTTATAGTGTGAATATCTTTATATATGTATATATTTTTGATTCATGCATTTGAATATATTACAATCATTCGACTCACTTCCTTTTGTCCTTGCATTCTTCCAGGGGGGGTTGGGGGTTGTAACTGCAATGTATTGTGATATATTAGTGTGTGTGTTGTCGTGGCTGAGGGTGGAGGTGGGGGTGGGGGTGTTGCGTGTTGTGTGTGTGTGTCACTCTCTTTTCCCTCCCCCCTCCCCTGTGTTGTAGGTGCAGTACTCATCGTGGTCTTCGCTGCCGTCTTTGTTGTTCCTGGTAGAGAAGCAGGAAGATAAAGGCTGGCAGTATCTGGAGCTCGGGTTCCATGGCGTCCTGATTCCCTGTGGGGTGTGTAGAGGTGAGCGTTTTCCCTTCCAAGTCCTGTTTCTGCCGTGTTTTTGTTCACGGTGAATCCGCCCCGAAAAAGGTGGCGGATTGGACTGTTGTAATTCTGTGGGCGGTACATTGTCCTCCGCCTGTCTGTTGGCGGTTACCGCCGCGGTGTTTGTACCGACTTGGCAGTCGGAGTATTAAAGTGGCTGTCTATGTTGGCGGTTTCCGCCACAGTCGTGATTCCAATTTTTTTCCCGCCGGCCTGTTGCCGGTTTTACCGCCGCTTTAACACCGACCGCCAGGGTTGTAATGACCACCTAAATCTTTTCCCCGTTCCTCTGTGTTTGTTTGACTGTAATTAGAATAGTAAATACTAATCCCTTACCTGCCTCCAATGTTTGCAGTTTCCACAGTATTTGTTAGACTGGATTTCTAAAACTAAATCTGCCCCTCCCCCTAATAGTTGTATTTTCCCCAGTGTTTGTCCGACTGAAGTTAGAATAGTAAGTCAGAACTCCCCCCACCCTATATTTGGGGTCACCTACTCTTTAAGTGGTTGGAGTTAAAATAGTAAATCTGCCCCCAATTGTATTTACTTTCTCCAAGGTATGTTAGGCGGCGCTAGAGTGGTAAATCTAGCACACGCCACCCCCACATACATTCAATTTAGGAATTTTTCCAGATATTTGTAGATTTGTAGCTAGAATAGTGCATTTTAACTATTGTTAGTAGTCAATCTATAACGGTTTTAGGTTGGAATTAGGGAACTACATATTACTGTAATATTGTGAAGATATTTAGAGCATATTTACTTTGAAATGATGTATTTTGTAATTTATTTATTTATTATCTTTTCCTTGTATTTCTACTGTATTTTACTTTATAATTTTACATCTAGTGTTTTTTGAATATTACATTTTGTTACAAATTTCAATAATTATTTTAAATGGTTTATTAAATTTAAAAGATGTTTTATTATGTGTAAGTCATTAATCGTTAGACTTGTTATTATGTGCTTCATTATTTTATTTAAATTCATACTGTATTGTAATTCAAGTATGTTTGCATAGTACCTGTATACAAATGTATAATTTATTTTTATATTTATTTTAAGTGTATATGTTGTTTTAAGAGTATTCTTTAAATTCTATGCTTATATGGTAATTATTGAGGTTATAGTTGTTTCTCATAAATACAGTAATATTAATTATAGTTAAATAAAATATGTTCTAGCATAATGCTTATAACTTGAACCAAGATATTTTATAGCTGATATTTTGGTACTTTACATGTATGTGTAAAGTTGGTATTTTGGCTATATTTTAATTATGTATGTTATAGTTGTTTAATATATTTTTTTCAAAAATAATGTAACTTTTTGATTAAATTATAGTAATGATAATTACAGTTAAATAAAAATATGAACTGGCTAATTATGATATTTTGGACAAAGAAAGGTTTTTTGATATTTTGGTATTGTATATGTGTGTCTAAAGTTGATATTTTGACAACATTATAAGACAATATTTTTGTGGTTGACTTTCTTTCACACAACCTAGAAATAAAATTATGTGTTGGACGTCTCTTTCAATAATTATCTCTAGTACCTTATCTACAATAATAAAAGCAACAGGGTCATCTATTCAATCTTGATGTGTCATCAATATGGGCCTCATTAGGAGTTCGGCGGATGGGAAGACCCGTTCACCGAACTTCTGACAGGGAGGTTGCTGCCACACTGGCTATCTTCCTGCCAGCTCTGACAGTGAACATTCCAAGGGTGCTGGGCAGGGGGATCCCTGCACTGCCCATGTCAAGTGCATGGACGGTGCATGAGCCCCCCTCTGCCTCCCTGGACCTGTTCTCCGCAAGCCTTTTCATGGCGGTGATACTGTTGCGTAGGTTCTCATCCTAATGAGACTACTGGATTTTTAGGGCGGCAAGATCGTTTGCAGTGTGGGGGACTAAGTCTGACCCACGGTGAAGGACCTTTGTCACCCCAAATCCGTTTTTTGCTCCGGCTAACTAGCAGTGCCTCATCTCTCCCGAAGGGAAGAGACAATTGGGCAGCCGAGCGCATGACAGCTTAGTACTTCCCAGGGAAGTCGTGGTCACTCAGGTCACAACCGGTTCTCTCATACACAGTTCGGTCTCATATAGAAATGACAAAGGCAGTTTAAGTTTTAAAGATTGGTTTAATAAAAAGACTGAATTTTAGATAACAAAGCGTGAGCTGCAATAACCAGAACTACACAACACAGTAGGATTAAAATAGTAACGATGAGAGTGAAGCACAAGAATAAGGCTATGATAGTGCAACTAGATTATGTTCTTTCTACGTTATATTATGAGCACAGCATGCAAAGCTCTAAGCCTGCCTTTCAGGTTCCCCCGGGAGGACATCAACCCTCATACCTGAGCAAAGGCCTGTAATCTGCATCAGCATCTGCAACGGGGCAGTCAGCATCTAGTTGTGGGTTCCTGGTCGGAATCTCCCTCTAACGTGTACTAGGACTAGAAAGTGTTTTTATAACTAACACGCAGATGTTCTAAGAAATGTCCCTACGTAAGGATGTGTACTTTCTACGAACACTAGAGACTAAACTTCTACCATGTTTACCGGCAATGTACCAGACTATAGACTTGACTGAAGCACAGAGCGAGCAAGAATGTTTTGTTTGAGAACACAGTGCTGAAGTAAGCTAAACTGTGTGATAGAATGAAATAAAAACAAGACAGTGAAACTGCTTATTGTAAAATAACAGTGCAAGGTTGAATAAAATGCATCTATGGCAAAGTGCACAGAGGCCTAATACGTTAAGCTAACGCGCATAAAGCTACATTAAAAATGGCTACACTACAATACCGCCATGAAAAGGCTTGCAGAGAACCAGATCATAATCAGCAGGGTGGCGCTGACCACAGTCAGCACATCGGTATCACCAATCCTGGTGGAGATGGTGGAATCCTGGCGGTCTGACCTTGAGGGTCTTAATGTGGCAGTCAGACAGCCACAGCAGTGGCGGTCCTGACTGCCACCGCAAGGTTGGCGGTCATAAGGCCACCAGCCTCGCAATGAGTCCCTATGTTTCTGCAACCTCAAGTGCTTCCTAAGGGTCAGGAGCATTCATCAGGTCACCATCTTATAATTTTGTGGCTTTACCTCCAATCAGATAATCACATAATTGGGGTGTGATAATTGGTCCTCATCACTCTTTTGTGTAAGAAATAATATGGACCTTCATATTTTGGAACAGCTTTTTACTTGACTGTAATTGGTCACTGGCCTGCAGGGTATCAGCGAATCTCCTCCATTGTAAATAAAGTTGCAGTCTTGGACACTAATAGGGTCTTGTCATAAATTAAATAAAAACATTAGTACTATTTTTCATGGGATTAAGAGCAAATTTATTGGACTGAATACATCAGCTTTGTTCATATTGCTTTATGTTTGAGGTATGCATGGTTGACATCCTTGATTAAACACACAATCATATTGATTGAAGCAATATTGTAAAATATGAATACTTTGATGCAATGGGGCAAAATGTCTAGGTCAATTCTCATTCAGTTTTTTATTATCTCTATTAAGGGACTGTGTGTGGTGCATTGTATAATTAAATGTCTCCAATGCAATGTCATTCGAAAGTATCTCACACCTGTTGGCTAGGGCAAAGCCCACAACACAATTCACCAACCTAATCTCTGCAGTGGAAAACTAATAATCAGACAGGTTAACTACTAAGTTTGATTTTGGGCATTTTGTGTTGAGCTTTGCTATCAACAGAAGTTGAACAACAGTTAATGTCCTAGCCCTTGTGTGCCAGTCCACAGTTTTCCCTAGTTCTCTTTTCCCTCCATCTTGCCCTCCTTTGCTGTTGCCTCTGAACAATGAAAGGATCTTTCAGTTACTAATGTTATGGCTTACTATAGATCCAGATGAATCAGTTGATGGATCTGTTTACTTGTCACTAGTACCCCTCTTCCCCATCCATTGATGGTTGGGCACTTGGGACCTAAGTTCTTCAATTTCTTGTAATCACTTTCAAACTGTTTAAATGAATCTCCCTTAATTGTTACCAGCCCCATGTTATAATTCAAGTTCTTTAGTGAGTTTATACAAGTGTTTAGTTTATGGATGTCTCTGATGTTCAGGTGAACGGAACTCACTTTGCTCTTAACCTTGGTTTTTACACAACCTTTGACAGCAATCACAATTCCAGATTTATAACCAATGTAAAAATATATGCCAGTTCCTTGCACTAACCTAGATGAGACTGTGTTTTGTTTGCAATGTAGTTATGAGGCGGATGAGCGTATCATTTTAGATTAGTTCAGATCTGACAAGTATTTGTATTGAATGTGTTTAGGTAGCTGCTGGTTACAATCTAGTATGATCATTGCTGTATTGAGATAATGGACAGTTTCTGAAGTCTGCATAGAAAGGTTTTGTTTGTGCATTGGAAGGTGCACACCAACTGAGTTGTATTTCTAAAGCTAACCACAACTATGGATTGTTGAAGAACAATATGAAATTTGCTAGGTGCATTATCACTGAACTAGATTCAACCTTAATGCTTTGCAGTGCTGGGCAATTAGTGTTAGCTTATAGCTGACGTCCTTGGTAGGTAGTCAAGAATGCAGAGCCCCCACGCTAAAGGAATGGGTAACGACATGGAACAGAGAGCACTGGCAGAAAAGATATGCATAAAGTGGGTATGAACAGATTATAATTTGCAGGTATGTTTATTGGTGTGATATATGCAATTTGTCACATGAACCCTGTATGAATGCGCACATTTTATTGGGGAGTGCTCCTTTGGGATGCTAGTATAGGGAATCAAGCGAGATAATACAACTCAAAGCCCACAAAGAAACATCAACATCTGACCCCAGAGGTAATAATTAAAAGTTGTTTTAACGAGGTCTAACTCTGTAGTTCAACAATCCAAAAAGTCTGGAACAATACAGAAATAGAGATTGGGAGCATTTTGACACATAATTATTTTGTTTTGCTTTACTAGTAAAGCGATCTTAGGGCAAATTCCTAACTAGGCCAGAACCAAAGGCAACATGTAATTCCTCTTTACGCCACTAACACATGCTCTGCGGCAGTTTGTTCCCCTGATTTAAGAGGGGAGCAAAATGTCTAATGTGATGCTCCTGCTTAGATTGGTACATTTTATAATTACATTTGGTAACAATGTAGAATTAATCTCCATCTGGGCCAACCCTTGACCACTTCCTGAATATGCCTAAGAAGGCCAAAACCATCTGGGGTTGCTTGTGTTCCCTTTTGGAGGGGATATCATCTGGTGGTTGGAGATGGACTGTGCCCATGCTTGTCTGGAGTGACACTGGGAGCAAAAAAAGAATTGGCTGCAATGCTATCCAGGGTGATAGCCATTGGATTAGACTATTTCCAAGTATTCCTCACATCAGTCTTTTAGTCCTAAAACACACATAATTCCCTGGTGTCAGTTTTCTTTCACATTGTGTTTTCTACATATAGGCATTCTCATCACCTCATCCAATAATTCTGACCAGGCACTGGTCTGGCTTGAGAGGGAAATTAATTTGTGAGCCGCATCACTCTGAGTGCTGCTGCATTTGGAGACACCTACAACTGGGTGGGCTGACACACTAAGGCATCTGTGACTTTGCTGGGGTAGGTGGATCTGGAAGTTTGAAATATTATTTACTTCCATATGCATGAAAGATAAAGAGTTAATGAAAGTGTTTTACTACACTACTAGAACCCACAACCTGGGGTATTGTCTTTGAACTGTCAGGAAATGATTGGCAAGTACAAAGGAGTAGGGCACCTGGAACAGGGTGAAAAGAGTCAGATAGAGGCTGGACGGCTCCTACTGCCTGTGGCGCAGCCGGTACAAAGACTGCAGTGTCAGCTTGAAGTGGCTGGCAGACTGTCACTGGTCCAATGGAGCAGAAAAGTAAAAAAATGCAGGTGTGCTTCTGGGGTTCAGCTAAAGCATCTCAACAGGATTACAGGCCAGCAAAACCTCCTAATAGCTTAGGAATAGTCGGGCAGTGAAGAAGCGTGTTTCAGTGCAGGTGGCGCATAGGCTTAACCAGGCACATCAGACACAGCCTTGCATGGGAGCTTGTCACCACCACACTGTGAAGAGAGCACAAACAAAGCATGGGAAGCTCAGTGGTTGGAACCAAGCCTAGAACCCTCATGAGCATGAAATGGTGTGGTGCAGACAATTGAAGCTTGGTTTGCACTCCGTGCTGTACAGGTAACAGTCAATGCAACTGCTGGGTTTTGAGTACTCTGACCTTGGTTGACTGTCCCAAATATATCCATCTAGCAGCTTTCAATAGTCATTGTGGCAAATTGAGGTAAAGCAAAGCTAAAAAGACTCATTGATAAAACAACTTTTACACTAGCAAAGTGACAGAAGACAAGAAAGACACTTATGTTTTTTTTTACACAGGGCTCCACAACTTAGCAGGAGATGCACTCTACTTCTCCAGTCTCTCTCGACAACAGGGTAACAATGAGCTTCATGGAAAACGTTTTCAAATCAACCAAAGGTTAAGTAATTTCCATTAAGGCATACCTTAATTCAAGAATTGAAGGAGATGCTAAAGGATGTTTCTGAGAGAGTGCCTTCCCTTGAGAAAACTGTGGTTGAGAGGTCATACAATCAAGGGTTATTTGGAACCTGCTTATTATTACTGGAAGAAAAGGACTTCATCTTGTGGGAAATGTAAAAGGACCTTGAAAATAAGCCAAGAAGAGATACTGTGCTGATTGGGAGACTTCAAAGTATTGTTGAGGGAAGGGGTATACTTTGTCCCCTGCAGAACCAAGTGTTGTAATTATGGTTGTTGGCATTCAAGGGCAAGAGTAATTGGGAATAAAACAGTCCTGGTATCCCTTAACTAGGAACCACAACTAACTCAAATGGGTTGGAGAGGAGGATTATGAAATATGACTTAAGGGTTTTCTAGAAGCCAATCACAGGGATCACCATAATTACCGTAAACACTGTCATAAGATACCAAAAGACCAATTAGGAACCCTGCACAGTTAAAGATGGGTGTATACATATGTACATACATATATATATATATACATATATGTGTGTGTGTGTGTGTGTGTGTGTGGGTGTGCGCGTGCGTGCATGTGTGTATGCGTGTGTGTGTGTGTATGTGTGTACTGCAAGACACATTTCACCATGGGGAAGCACAACTATGGTTTTACTCAAACATTTTCTCTCTGCAGGTTTTGTCATACTCCTCAAAAAAAGTGCTTGGGTTTTGGAGCTACACTTTAATTCCCTGATGAGTGACTCAAAAAGAGACAAAAAAGATCACTGAGCAGTTATAAAATTATCTGTGTCATAATTTCAATATCAACCACAGTCAAGATTACTTTTTACCAAGAGCCATTATAGAGATGGGGTGCTTTGCTACAGGCCTACTGATTGTGAAGGGGTGGGCACAATTTGTTTTGTGCCAACCATAGGAGAAAACTTTACATAGGTTTGCTTTGGGGTATGGTAGTTATTTACAAAGAGCGGGGAAGCTCTGGCAGACGGTAAGCTTCATGGATGCTTGGTATCATAGATTTTTTTTAGTTTTGGCCATTCATATTTCTATGCAGCCAATGAATCCTTGCCAAGGATCAACCATAGCTTGGTGGAGAAGAGGCCGCTTAATGATATTGAGGAGGTGAGCAAAGACTCAATCATTTTAACTGGAAATGGGCCAGTTACCTGCACACTTTGCTGAAATAGACAACAGAATAGAGTGTTAAAGGGAGTAATGATCCATGCTTCTACAACATATTCCAATCCTGAGGAACCTAAGGCAGAAAACTACATTGCCACTAATAACAGCAGTCAGGCAGGGAATCCTACGATGGAATGCCTTAAAAGCAATCATAAGGAGCTCTTTATTTATGCAGGCAACCTACCTTTAGAAATCAAGAGCCTGTAGGAAGGTAGCCTCTTTCTAGCTTGGTTACCCCCACTTTTGGCCTGTTTGGCAGTGTGTTTGACTGTGTCTACTGGGATCCTGCGAATCAGGACCCCAGTAGTTATGCTCTCTTCCTTAAATTGTGGTTGTTGCATACTGTTAACCCAGTATTTCACCCACAATTGACATACTGGTCACCCCTTATAAGTCCATAGTATATGGTACCTAGGTACCCAGGGCACTGGGCTTCCAGGGGATCCCTATGGGCTGCAGCATATATGTTGCCACTCATAGGGAGCCCATGCAAAAGCTTCTGCAGGACTGCCATTGCAGCCTGCGTGACAAGGTGCATGCATCCTTTCACCTCCATTTACACTGCACCAGGTCACCTATAAGTCACCCCTTTTCCAGCCCTGAAGGCAGGGCGCAGGGTACCAGTGTGTGAGGGCACCCCAGCACTAGCAGAGGTGCTCCCACGACCTCCAGGACCATTTTCCAGGACTTTGTGAGTGCGGGGACACCATTTTACACGTGTCCTGGACATAAGTCACTACCTATGTCTAGCTACATAATGTTAACTCCAAACATAGGCATGTTTGGTATCAAACATGTTGGAATCATACCCCAAGGCGTTTGCAAGCATTGGTTGTATGAATCCATGCACTCTGGGGGCTCCTTAGAGGACCCCCCAGTGTTGCCATTACAGCCTTCTGAGGTTTGCCAGGCAGCCCCAGCTCCTGCCACAGACAGGTTTCTGCCCTCCTGTTGCTTGAAAAGCTCAAGCCCAGGAAGACAGAACAAAGGATTTCCTTTGGGAGAGTGGTGTTACACCCTCTCTCTTTGGAAATAGATGTTACATGGTTGGGAGGGGTAGCCTCCCCAAGCCACTGGAAATGCTTTGAAGGGCACATTTGCAGAATCTAGTCTACACCGGTTCAGAGACCCCCAGTCCCAGCTCTGGCGTAAAACTGGACAAAGGAAAGGAGAGTGACCACTTCCCTGTCCATCACCACCCCAGGGGTGGTGCTCAGAGCTCCTCCAGAGGGTCCCTGGGATCTGCAATCTTGTTTCAAATGTTGGCAGGGAACCCTGGGATCATCTGAGTGGCCAGTGCCAGCAGGTGACGTCAGAGCCCTCCCCTGATAGGTGCTTACCTGTTTAGGTGACCAATCCCCCTTTCAGGGGTATTTAGGGTCTCTCCTTTGGGTGCTTCTTCAGATCAGATTGCAAGACTCCAGCAGGAATCCTCTGCATCCTCTACTTTGCCTTCTCACCAAAGAAACTGCATTAGGACCCTCCAGGAACTCTACAAATGGCAACAAAGAAGCAAAGACGACTTCTGCAAAATTGTATCTTCAGCTCCTGCCAGCAACTGCAACTGTTTCCCATTTGTGCATCCTCAGAGGACTGCCTGTCTTCAGCCTGCACCAGAAGAGCAAAGGAATCTCCCTTGGAGTGAAGGAGTCACTCCCCTGCTTCAGCAGGCACCTCACTGCATCGACGACCGGTGGTGTGGATCCCCTCTCCTGATGAGCTGCATGGATCCTGCATCATGGGTGGTGGACTAAGTGGTCCCATTGGTCCTGACGTCTTACTGTCCAACTTTGGTAGAGGTAAGAGCTTGTCTTCCCACGCAAGACAGTACCCCCGTGCACCTCATGTTTTGCAGCTGCCAAGGCTTGTTGGCATCCTTCCATGAAGTTCTTCATTAACCGTGCAGCTCTGGCCCCCAGCACTCTATCCTGTGACGCACATCTTTCTGAGTGGTTCTCGAGCGGCATGAAAGCCTTTGTCGTAGTGTTAGAGGGGCCTCCTTTTGCACCTCCTTTGTCCCCGTGCTGTGGGACTCCTGTGCGTGCTACCTGGTTTTCTGTGGGCTCCCTGAAGTGCCTCTTACTTTCCCTTATGGGTAGAGTCCACCTGGTCCTTCCTGGTCCAGGGCAGTGCCATTTTCCTCTAACCGTGAGCTTAGCGTGTGACAAGGCTTGTTGGTGGACTCCAGTGACGCAAACCAGACTGCAATCCTCCATCTGGCGTGGGACATCACCTGCACCAACCTGGAACCCGAATCCATCTTCAAGGTTGCAGTACTGACTATTCTTCTTCACCGGTGGTTCTTCTTTTGCACCTTCATTTGGGATAGCAGGGGCGTCTGTTCTCCCTGGACTCTTCTGTGCTTCTTGGACTTGGTCCCCTTCTTCCACAGGTCTTCAGGTCCAGGAATCCACTGTTGGTGTCTTGCAGTCTCTTCTGGTTCTTGCATAATCATCTTTCCTGTGTTTCTGTGTGTTGTGGGAAAGTTGTTGTGTTTTGTTTCTGCTTTCCTGGGCCCTTGGGTGGGTTCTAGTACTTACCTTTGGTGTTTTCTAATACTCCCAGCGACCCTCTACACTCTACACTTGCCTAGGAGGGAAACCGACATTCACATTCCACTTTCTTTGGATATGGTTTGTGTTCCCCCAGGCCCATTTCTGACTATTGTGATTTTCACTAATTGCACTGTTTCTAACTGTTTTTATACCTATTTCTGCATAGTAGTGTGAATAATTAGTGTATTACTTACCTCCTAAGGGAGTATAGCCTCTATGGTATTTTTGGCATTCGTGTCACCAAAATAAAGTACCTTTATTTTTGTAATACTGAGTGTTTTCTTTCATGTGTGTGAGTACTATGTGACTACAGAGGTATTGCATGAGCTTTGCATATCTCCTAGATAAGCCTTACCTGCTCAGCTACAGTTACCCCTAGAGAGCCTGGCTTCTAGACACTGCCTACATTCCACTAATAAAGGATAACTGGTCCTGGTATAAGGTATAAGTACCTTAGGTACCCACTACAAACCAGACAATCCTCATAAAGCCCTAAAATTAAAATAGGGGTTTATAGGTGTCAGAAATACACAAGCGCAAACACTGTACCTTAAATTTAAAAAAGTGATGATTGCATTAAGAGAGAGGATTCAAATGCTTGAGATGGGCATGGTGCACTGCACATTTGCTAAACTCAACATGAATTAACACACAGTAGAGAATAAGGTACAGAGATGCAAAGCCAACAAAGTGTGAGCATAACAGTCTTAAATCCCCTCTCAAAATGATGGACTGCTAAGAAAAATATCTAAACAGGAAAACTAAGAGAGCAGAGTACTGCAGCCACTTTTACCAAACAATATATTTCACTAACCCTATGCTTAAAAGAGAAAGACTGGCCTCTCTGCTTTGTTATTCTCAAGTCATTGTCTGCAGAGAGTGGGGATGATGGAAATTGGGTCTCTAGCTGGCAGATGTATGCACCCTGTACAAGTAGTCAGGACAAGTCAGTTACACACCATAAATTAACCTGTGCTCACCATCTGGTAGATTGGCACAGAGTAGGCAGGCTTAACTTAGAGGCAATGTGTAAAGCATTTGTGCGACTCTTCAAACAGTAAGACAATAAAAGCACACAACAAGACTCGACACTTAGTTAGAAAAAAATAGATTTATTTTTAGGAATAAAACAAGACCAAAATTACAAAACTCCAATAAGATGAAGTTGAAATATGAATTTTTAAAGAAAAAAACTTAGTTGTAGTGCATAGAAGCATAATGCGCCAACCGGGGTCATCTGGTCGTGCTAGACCGGGTCAATTCTGAAAAATGATGCTTACTGAAATGGAGCGTGGATCAGACACAGAGACAGCCTTGGTCTGCTGAAACAGTACTTTGGTTCAGAGATGCAGGATGTGAGGAGCAAGGGAGGCGATGTGTTGGCGTCGATCTCGAAGATGTAGGCGATGCATCAGCTGCACGCTGCGCAAAGTCGGAGATGCATCAGGAATTAAGTTTATGTTTCACGCAGTTGGCAATGCAATGCTCTCAACCCTTGCAGCAGCGACGAAGCACCGACGTCGACAGCAATATGAAGTCCTTCGATCGTCGCAGTAGTGTCAATGCCTCAGCATCGATGGAGATGTACCAGTTCGGTTTGACACAATGGTGTTGATGTGTAGGTTCTGGCAGTTGCAGCACTTTATACCCACTTCCAAGGGCCTAGGACTGGATTGGCACCACTTTGCGGGGCACGACTTGCAGCAAGCAAAGTCCAGGTTCTGTTGATGATGAGTGGGAAGTCTTTGTGTTGCTGAGACTTCAGTAGAACAGGCGAGAAGCCAGCAAGCCCTTCTAGCCACTCTTGGTTCAAGTGAGATGGTTCCAGTCCTTCCTCAGTAGGGCAGAGAGCAGCAGGGCAGCACAGCAGAAAAGCAGTTCTTCAAGAGCAGAAGTCTAGGGTGGCAGTCCTTGTAGCAGCACAGCAGTCCTTCCTGGCAGAGTTCTTCACAGGTCCACTAGTGTACTGATTTCGTAGGGTCAGAGGTCTAGTACTCATACCAAGTTGCGTCTTCGAAGTAGGGGAGACTTCAAAGAAGGGCTTTGAGGTGTATAGAGGTCCTCCCTTCCTGTCCTGGCTCCAGACTCACTACGGGGGGTTAAGCAGTCATTTGTGTGGAGACAGGACACAGCCTTTTCAGATGTAAGCATGAGGCTGTGGCCAGCAACTTCCTCACATTCTGCCACGTATGGCCCATCAGGATGTTGATTGCCTATCAGTTACACCTAAGCTCCATTTGCGTGTGGCTGTCTAGAGGGAATGCACAAGGCCTAGCTGACACCCCACCCCAGATGTGTATTGGAGATAGGTTACATGCACACAGGGCTGAGAGCAGGAAAATGCCAACTTTCAATAAGTGCCATTTTTCAAAATTGTAACAATAAATCAGACTTAGACGGTAACGAGGATTTATCATTATGATTCCATAGGTACTAATCAAGACAGAGCCATCCCTTCTCAGGCAGGAATTACAGCTTATTAAATGTAATAAGGAACTCCCAATATTATCCTATAAGAGGGGTAGGCCTCACAGTAGTGAAAAACGAATCTGAGAGTTTTCACTATGAGGACATGTAAAACCTAAAAGTATATGTCCTTTCTTTTAATTACATAGCACCCTGCCATTTGAGCTACTTAGGGACTACTGTAGAGCTGGCCTATATGTATTAAGAGGGGAGTTTAGGGCTTGGTGAGGGATTTTAAATGGCAAATTGACATAGCAGTGTAACACTGCATTCTGGCTGCAATGGAAGGTTCGGGCATGTTTTAAAGTGTTACTTAAGTGGGTGGCCCAAGCAGTGCTGCAAGTCCAATAGTAGCATTTAATTTACAGGCCCTGGGCACATTAGTGCACTTTACTAGTGACTTATAATTAAATTAAACATGCTAATTAGGTATATATCAATCCAATCATGTTTTAGAGAGAAAGCACAAGCTCTTTAGCACTGGTCAGCAGTGGTTATGTGCAGAGAGTCCTAAGGCCGACAAAAACAATTTCAGCAAAAGTGGAGGGAAAAAGGCAAAAGGCTTGGTGGTGACCATGCACAGATGGCTAATCCCAACAGAAGAGATTCTGGAAGCCCTGTTATCCAATGAATAGGTTTGTATGGCTGTATGTGGCCTAAAAGTATCAAAGTCACCTGGCCTGGGTGACTTTACTGCAAGCCTTATGAGCTTTTTGTTACAGGACTTTTGGATAGACTAACAGAAATGATAATGATATCCTTTGTTTACAGCTAATCTCTTCATCTACTGTAGAGATAATGATTGCCCTCGTACTCACACCAGGTAAGGACCATACTTACTAAGTTATGGGCCCATTTTGTCTCCTAAATCTTGATGTAAAGTTCTTCACAAAAACAGTGGCATCAAGTCTTGACTACCTAACATCCACCAAGATAAACCCAGATCAGACAGTATTCGTGTGAGGAATACAAACGTGAGACAATCTGGCATTCTTACCCCTCATCGACATTGTCGTTGCCCACACGAGTGGTAGAGTACAGCCCTCCTGTTGTTAGATGGCCAAAAATAGAATTCATTGGGATGGGTTTGGTCTTTTGTGGATAAAGTATTGTAAGCCTATGAGTGCAGTGATATTTTTTTGCTGGTGGTATTTACTAATTATCGATACACCTTAGCAACTAAAACTGATTTTGTGCGCTTATCAAAGCTACATTCTCTCCTGGGTTGGAAGGATGCTGGTAGTCTTTAAAAGCACTTAGGGCTTAATTTAGAACTCAGCGGACAGGTTACTCTGTCACAACAGTGACGGATATCCCAGCAGCTAAAATTAAAATCTCATAGAATATAATGGGATTTAGATTTTGGAGTATGGGATATCCGTCACTGTTGTGACAGAGCAATTGGTATGTCAATATCTAAATCAGGCCCTTAATAATTTCATGGTGGACCTACATTTAATAGTTCATCATAAAAAATATTGTATTATTTATTTTTGGCCTGATTAACAGTCACTCATATAGGTTCTCTATTATTGAGATCCTATTGGAAAATGGATTATTGGAATGGCAGGTAAGTACCTACACTTAGCAACAGGCCATGAACTTCTACTTAGGTCCAGTTAAGTCTCAATAAATTAAACCCTTGGTAGCTTGGCAACGAGCGACAAAGCTTAACTTAGGAGACAAATGTGTGAAGCATTTAAAAATCACAAAACAGTGAATAAGTAAAACACAAACCACAATAACAATTTATAACAATAGAGTATATTGTTATATTTAAAATGACACCACAACAAATCAAAACAGATAAGGGGAACCAGAGATACGGATTTTTAAAGAATTAGTGTGTAGCCTATGCCCCGAGATTGGTAAGAGTAGATGTTAAAAGACAAAAAGAGATATACAATACATTCCTCTTGGGTCGGAAAAGGAACAGGATAGTCTGTCTGTAGTGTAGCAGCAAGGAAGGAGACCTGAGCACTGTACATAATCAACAGAATTACGAATGGTTCAAGAATGATCACAGCAGGTCATTAATAAAGGATGATGTTATTTAGATCACACCCACTTCAAGAGCTGTTCTGGATACTGAAGGAGCAAAGGTGCAATAACTCTAGTTGTCTCAGGTTAAAAGAACTGCACTTAAAATATGGGACAGATTACGCACTAAACATGAGCTAACAGCTATGTATTGTCTTAATCATGGTACCTCCCCAGAGGCAAGTTTAGCTGATGAAAACATGAAGTCTATGAAAGCTGGAAACATATTTAAAGGTTTTATGATGCTATCATTTCAGCAAGTCAAAAACACATTCTGTTCTCTGAAAGTGAACGGTTTTGCTACTTTCTGACAAGACATTGGGTTTCCATTGCATGTGAAGCATGTAGCTTCTAGAAGGTTGACTGTATTCAAGCCAAACGTGCAGTAGCCTAGAATGTCAATCGCAATCTCACACATTTATAAAATACTGAACGCGCAGCAGAAGAAAGATGTGCTACTCTTACAATACTATTGGTAGAGAAAATGTAACTTACAATTAGATGAAAAGCACCAGTCTTGTAACATGCAATTAATCTTCCAGGTGTAGTTACAGAGTTCCACAAGCAGGAGGGCACTTTTAGTTAGATGAAAAGTGCAAAGGATATGAGCTGAAAGGCCATTTTTGCAAACTGCTGATTTCTGAAAACAACTCCAAAGGGTCTCGTTTGTCCGTCCACATCACACTCATTGAGGAGTGAACTAAAAGAATGGAAACATGCTGCAAACAGTGAAAGTGGTGGTCATGACAGAGACTTGCTCTTCAAGTGATTCATCTTCCTCAAAGCATGGTGTAAATTTTACAGGCAGGGTATTCTCCATCAGATGCAGCATCCTTACCTGATATGGCGATATGACAGAGCTGGTCTTGAGCATTTATAATCCTATTTCTAGTTGATACCAGAGCCACCATAAATGTCATGACTGATGTTGGGTTTGCCAAACTGCCAGATGGAACACAATAGCTTCCCAGAATGTTTGCCTATGTGCTCAGCACACCCTATCACTGCAAGGGTTATTACCGAACCAACCTTTCCCACATAGGACATTTTCTTGAAGTCAGCCTTCATGCCATCAAAGCAGCTGCTGCCATGGCACATGGTACCTGCTGTGCTTTGGGACTGCAGTCAGACTAGAAATAAGATTTAAGTACTCAGCCAGCTCCTATCAAGGGTTGTAACTACTCAAAATGTGACATTAAAAACTGTTCCCAAATTAAAGATTCATTTTCATGAGATCCACTTTACTACTGAGCTGCATTCGGAAGCAGAAACCCACAACTTGTTGCAGCAAAATATTACTGAGCAAGTGGTGGGGCACCTTTTTTGGGGTTTTCCTGAATATCCAGTTCCGAAGAATCAACTGTGAGGTGAAACCAGGGTCTGTATGCACATTAGGGATGTTCAATTTTTTTTTTTTAATTCTAAATCAGCTTTATTGAAATCAAATACATATTAATCACATAGTAACAACACAAATGTCAATCTCAAAGAAAACAGTATAATGTGGAAGTAACTGAAAAAGCTGTTTAACATTTTAAATATAGGGGGTGATAAACAGGGAGAGAAGAGTGAGGGGAAATAATAAAAGGAACAAGACCAATAACAAGAAAAGAGGTACAATGTATATTAAAAACTAGAGAGCATTAGCTATAATTAAAAGCCTATAATAAAATTAAAATTAAAATCAATCAATCATGGAGGAAGCAAACAAATTACGGTGGCCTAAAATTTTCAGATAGTGTACAATTAATAGGTTTGCAAGCAGAAGCATCAAGATACGTAGTCAAAGGTAACCAATACAGATCTCTATTAATGGAAGGGCAGCATAAAGAGGTAAATGCAGTATCAAGCCTATGGTAGTGGCACACATTATACCACCAAGCTTTATAGGAAATATTGGATGAATCTTTCCAATTAAGGGTAATTTGCTGAAAAGCTAAAGCTAACATAAAATCTAACAACTTTAAGTTATCATCGTCTGAAGCAATGTCATCAGATAAACTGCCTAGGTAGAGCGCAGAGGGAGAAAATTGGGTTCGCAAATGAAAAATGGAGGTGAGCTGATGCCAAACTTCCCTCCAAAAAGAGCTAGTGGGTGGACATTCAAAAAGGATGTGCATAAGATCTCCCTTTTGGTTGTCACATGACCAACAATATGAAGTTGAAGATATGGAAATTTTGCTTATGGTGGAGGGGGTAAAATAAAGTCTATGATAAAGAAAAAACAATGATTGTGTAGTAGAATCTGATCTAGATATTTTATATGATCTATCCCATATTCTATTCCAGAAAGGAATAGTCCAGGTACATCCCAAATCCAATTCCCACTGAGATTCAATTTTAGATTTAGGTTTTGTCAAAATAGAAGAATGAAAAAGTTTCTAGATATTTGATGTGGTAGGAAAAGAGGTAAGAAAGGAAGCCAAAGAAGAAGGCAACTCCGCAGAAGAAGGGGAATTTTGCAATGAAAATAAAATATCAAGGATAATATTAATAAGAAGAAGATATTTAGGCATGAAGGAATTAGGACAGTTAAAAAGAAGTTAAAATTGCGAGAACGAAAGTGGAGTGTCATTGGAAAATAAGTCTTTGACCCATACTATGCCTTTTTGTCTCGAAGATTTCCAAAATAGAGGTTTTTTATTGATAGCTATAAGATGATCATGCCAAAGAGGGGAGTTTAAAAAAGAGGAACAAGTGACAGCTGGAGATAAACAATGAGAGCGTAGAAGAGCACAAGTATGTTTAAGAAGCGGGGAGGAGATAAGCGAAATATTATAAGAAAAGGACACCACCTCACGAGGAGAAAACGATAGAAGAAAAGAACATTCAATATCCAGCCATAAAGGGGTAAACGGAGAACCTGACAAGGCAATCCATATAGAAGCTTGACGCAAACAAAAATATTTATGGTAAAGTCGAAAATCAGGAAAGTTGGCACCACCTTCCTGTTTAGGATGGCGAAGTTGACTAAAAGAAATTCTAGATTTCTTATTGTTCCAAAGAAATTTAGACAAGTCGAGTCAAGACGACTCCACCAAGATAAAAATAAAGGTTCCCATAATAGAAGGGATCTATCTATTTTCTCTAAAGCATCAGATATATTTAGTCCAATAGACTTTTTAATGGAAGAGGTAAACCAAATACCTAAATATTTCATTTTGGACGTATTCCAATGAAAGCTAGTATTAGCAAACGGTAATTTAAAACAACATTTTGTAAGAGGGAGGATTTCAGTTTTATCCACATTTATCTTATAACCTGAAATCAAAGAAAAATCTTCTATCTCCTGGAGTAGAGATGGTATCGAGATTTCAGGGTTTGAAATATATAGAAGTATGTCATCTGCATATGCCATTAGTTTTACATTTTTCTCACCATATTGAAAGCCCTCAATTTTAATATTATTTTTAATACAGGATAAAACTGGCTCCAGAGCTAAGATAAATAAGAGAGGAGAAAGCGGACAACCTTGATGAACCCCACGACTTAATGAAAAATATCTAGACAATTTTCCATGAAATAAAACCGATGGTACTGGGGAATGATAGAGCAAAGAAATAAACAAAATAAAACGGGACCCTAGGCCATGCCAAGCAAAGGCTTTTAATGGAAAAGACCAGTCTATTCGATCAAATGCTTTCTCAGCATCTATGGAAATTGTTGCTAGGGAGAATGAAAGAGTGGATGCTTTACTAAATACATTAAAAAATATTCTAGAATTATCAGAAGCAAGTCTACCTTTAACAAATCCAGTTTGCTCTTTCCCTATCATAGCAGGCAAAAGAGGATCAAGACGTAAGGATAACAATTTAGCAAAAACTTTATAATCTGTATTAAGTAGAGGAATTGGCCTATAATTTTTACAAAAAGAATGATCCTTACCCTCCTTTGGGATAAGACAAATAGTGGCTTCTTGAAACGTTCCCCCTGCATATCCTAATTCTGAGAAAAACTGGAAAAGCAATAAAGGTTTGGGAAGTAGAAAATCTGAAAAGTGAAGGAAAAAATCCACAGTAAAGCCATCTGGGCCAGGAGTCTTACCTTTTTTAAGAGAATGAAGAGCATTAGGAATTTCTGCTAAAAGTAATATCTACTTCAAGAGAAGAAACATCAAATAAAGTCATATTGGGATTTGGAATTTTCTTTAAATACTCATCTAGCTGTGAAGAACACGGGTCCGATTCAGGAGTATAGAGTGTTTGATAATAATTGACGAATTCAGCTAAAATATCATCATCCTTAAAGAGAGGTTTACCGGTAGCTGTAGTTATAGACTTCACTGTGTGGCATTGTTACCGGGCTTTTCAATAATTAGCAAGAAGTTTTCCTGATCTGTTTCGACCTCCATAATAGGGGGTACTACTGCGTAAAAGAAAGGAAGAGGCATTATCCAAGGACAATTTATTAAATTGCAGTTTTGCTTGAATAAGTTCTCGCAAATTAAAGGGAGAGGAAGGGGAATAATATTGATGTTCTAAACGTTAAATTTTTAGAAGTAGAGATTGGTGTTGTGCATTATAAGCTTTTCTTTTATTAGAAACAAAATTAATTATATGCCCAAGAGCTGCAGCCTTAAAAGAATCCCATGACAATTGCGGGGAGATATGTGAATCATCATAGAATTAAAACAAATCCTCTGCAAAAGCAATAAAGGATGTGGAAAATTTGGAATCAAGCAACAAAGAATTATTAAATCTCCATCTATTGGACTTGGGATGCACCGGGAGCCAATCAAAATCCGTAATGACTAGAGCATGATCAGATATAATCATGGGTTCAATGGAGGAATTAATGAGGTTTTGGGAAAGTGATTTTGAAATAAATATATGATCAAGTCTAGATAAAGAGCCATGAGGTGGAGAATAAAACGAAAAATCCCTGCTATCAGGATTACAAATTCTCCATGAATCAACTAAATTGCATTGTAATAGAAGTGCCTTGAATTGTTTATGCATTTTGTGGGAAGAAAATTTGACTGTGGATTGCCTATCTATAAAAGGATCAATAATTTGATTGCAATCCCCTCCAAGTAAAAATAAAATCATCATTATATTGCATACATTGTTTAGTAACGCTAAGCCAAAAAAGATAATCTCATTGAGTAGGACCATAAATGTTACCAATAGTCAGTGTAATTCCATTAATACTTTGTTTCACAAAGAGCCATCTACCATCTGAATCTGAATCCTGAGACAGAATATTGACTGATAATTTATTATGGCAAAGCAAAATTACTCCATTTTTCTTTGTGGATGTAGGAGAAGTAAAAATATTACCCACCCAACCTCTTTTAAGTTTCAATGCTTCAGTATCAGTCAAATACGTCTCTTGTAAAAGGACTAAGGGGGTCATTCTGACCCTGGCGGTCGGTGATAAAGCGGCGGCCAACCCGCCAACATGCAGGCGGTCAAAAAAATGCAATTCTGACCCTGGCGGGAACCGCCAACACAGACCGCCACTTCAACACACCGACCGCCACGGCGGGACCGACAAACAGCACGCGGTCACCACCAACAGGCAGGCGGCAGACAATGTACCGCCCACCCTATCACAACTCACCAATCCGCCACCTTTTCCGGGGCGGGAGCCCCGCCGATAAAAACACGGCGGAAACAGACTACGAACGGGAAAACGCTCACCTCCACACACTCCACGAGGAATCTGGACAGCATGGAACCCGAATTAAACATACTACCAGCTCTTGTCTACCTGCTCATCTACCACGAGTACGAACGCCAGCGCAGACGACAACGGTGAGTACTGCACCTACGACACAGGGGATGGGGGGAGGAGGAAAGGTTACGTGCACACACATACGCGATACACCCTCCCCCCCAACCCACCCCCCCAATACCTACACACCAATGCAGAGCAACAAGTCAGAGTGACACCCCCAAACCCCCCGGAAGAATGCAAAGACATAATTAAAATGAAGTTACAAATTTATGTATAAAATAGGTTCATTGAAGTCATGGTAAATATGCCATATGAAATATACAAAAGAAATAATGAACATAGTGCAAAGTATAAACATAGTCAATCAGTCCTGCACAGTCCGTTAAATATCCATAGTCCGTGGGCCAATGTGTACAAACACATGGGCAAAGCCCACACAGGAGACCGGATACCATTGGAGAGAACACTGCAGGGGCATCAGATGATAAAACAACAGGCACCTCAGGGGGAAGGGAAAGGGGGGCACCTCAGCCACATGAGTCCACGACGCCAGATCCACGAGGGGCCTCCATGCCCACTGTACCATCCTGGGGAGTGCAAAGCCACAGTCCATCAGATGGATAACCGACTCCACTGGTATTGGAGGAGGCATGCTGCCCAGAGTGCTTCGTGAACACCTGCTCGACACAGAACCGGCACTGTCAATGGACCAGCGGTGCTTGAGACGGCGGTGCCCAGCGGAGCGGTGCTTGAGATGAAGGGCCCAGCGGAGCGGTGCTTGAGATGAAGGGCCCAGCGGAGCGGTGCTTGAGATGAAGGGCCCAGCGGAGCGGTGCTTGAGATGAAGGGCCCAGCGGAGCGGTGCTTGACAGGAAGGGCCCAGCGGAGCGGTGCTTGAGATGAAGGGCCCAGCGGAGCGGTGCTTGAGATGAAGGGCCCAGCGGAGCGGTGCTTGACAGGAAGGGCACAGCGGAGCGGTGCTTGAGATGAAGGGCCCAGCGGAGCGGTGCTTGAGATGAAGGGCCCAGCGGAGCGGTGCTTGACAGGAAGGGCCCAGGGGAGCAGTGCTTGACAGGAAGGGCCCAGCGGAGCGGTGCTCTTCACTGCGGGGCCCTGTTCAGCAGAGCTCTTCACGGTGGGGCCATGTTCAGCGGTGCTCTTCACGGCGGGCCCCTGTTCAGCGGTGCTCTTCACAGCGGGGCCCTGTTCAGCGGTGCCTGTCTTGGCGGGGCCCTGTTCAGCAGTGTTCTTCACGGCGGGGCCCTGTTCAGCGGTGCCTGTCTTGGCGGGGCCCTGTTCAGCGGTGCTCTTCACGGCGGGGCCCTGTTCAGCGGTGCCTGTCTTGGCGGGGCCCTGTTCAGCGGTGCTTGTCCTGTCTTTCAAGGGACCCAGACCTGGCCAAGACTCCCCGCTTAGTCGCCCTCCGACCTTGCGGTAGCGGGGCCCTCCTGTGATGGAATCTTGGGCCCGTGGGTGTCGTCCGTCACACCCGGTATGGGGCTGGTGGGGCCCTCCTGGTGCGCTCGCCTGCTGCATGTCATCTCCGCCCTGCTGCCCTTGCCCTCCTTCGCTGCAGCTCTCTGGCCCTTGCCTCCCTTAGATGATGTGGCAGGTGACGGGGCAAGGCCACTCTCCTTGGTGGCAGCCGTCTCAGGCTTTTCGCGCCGGCCCTTAAATTTTCTTGTCCTCTTCCCAGGGGGTGGGCTGGCTGTCCCCTTGCTGCTGGACGATGTTCCTTCCCTAGGAGCTGGTGGACTCCAATAGCCCTGCACTATGGTGATACTAGATGCAGGGCTGGTGGTGGCTGAGGTGCTCTTTGGACTCTTACCAGATGGAGGGGGTGGGTCAGGTGATGCAAAGAGGTTAGTTTTGGAGAGGAAAAGTTTTTTATGAGCAATGGGAAGGGTAGGTGCAGTGGGTATGGGAGTGGAGGAAGAGGATGTGGTTGTAGGAGAGTCAAGTGTGCTGTCTTTGGGTGCAGGTGCTTGGGCTGGAGGCTGTCGTGAGGTGGATGGCTGTTGGGTGGGTGGGTGGCTGCGTTTGTGTGGTTTGGAAGAGGGGGTGACAGACACAGTGGGAGAGGACACAGGGGACGTGTAAATGGCAGTGGGGGTGGTGACTGCACGTGTGCTGACTGTAATGGAGGGTGTGCTGGTGATGGAAGTACTGGCTGATGGTGGTGTGCATGCAGGTGTGAGTGGAGACGTCACAGGGAGGGAGGAGGGAGACGAGGAGGAGGGGGACACAGAGGTGGTAGTGACTGTTGGCATGTCTGCATCTGGATGTTGTTTGTGTGAATGCTTGTGGGATCTGTGGTGCTTATGTCTGGATGAGCTGCCCTTGGGTGTTGAGGTGTGTGCAGGCTGGTCTGATGGTGTGGATGGGATAGGCAGAGGAACAGGAGACTGGGACTGGGTGGAGGGAGTTAGAAGAGGGAGGCTGGAGACAGGGACAATGGCTGCTGTCAGTGCTGAGGCCAGAGCGTTGAACGATCGCTGATGGGCAGCCTGACCCGAATGAATGCCCTCCAGGTATGCATTGCTCCGATGCACCTCCCTTTCTACACCCTGGATGGCATTCAAAAGGGTAGACTGCCCAACAATGATGGTCTGGAGGAGGTCAATGACCTCCTCACTGAGGGCAGCAGGGGTAACAGGGGCAGGGCCTGAGGTGCCTGGGGCGAAGGAGATGCCCACCTTCCTGGGTGAGCGGGCACGGACCGAAGGCCGAGGGGCTGCTGGGAGGGCGGGGCTGGTGCGCTGGGTGGCGGCTGTACCTGTTGTGGCGGTGGGCACGGATGTTGCCGCCACCGCAAGGGAGCTCCCTTCCGAGGACGTGTCGGTGTCGCTGACGTCTCCACGGGTCCCCGTTGTGGAGCTCCCCTCGCCCTCCGTCTCACTGGTGAACTCCGAGTCGGTTGCATGGCCCTCCGGGGCCATGTGAGATGCAGCTCCCTCGTGCGCCGATGTCACTTCTCCTCCGCCTGATGATGCTAATGCACACATGCACAGGAAGAAAAAGAAAATGGGTGGGGGGGAGAAATGAAGACAGGTTGAGTGCATGCATTGGCAACACCGTTGGCGGAGAGGACAGACACAGAAGCCCCCTGCACTACGCTGCGCAATCGGGGTACACTACTCAGTTCTTGTGACTAGGCCTACAGGTCTATGGACGACAAATGCACACATGGGTGATGCAGGACCATGGATAGCTGTACTTGGCACCCTACAGAGGTGGGGGGCGGGGCACAGGGCCATGCCTAACAGAGGGGACTAGCCTACAGAAAGCGCCCTGGCCTTGAGTTACCCACAGCCCTCCTCCCCAACCCAGACACCTCAACTGTGCGCAAAGATAGCAGAATGTGCTGATACTCACCCCCTTGTGTCTGCTGTGATGTCCTCACGCGCCCATCCAAATCGGGGTAGGCCACCGCCAGGATCCGGGACATCAGGGGGGTCAATTGGCGGCTGGCACCTCTCCTACGTTGGGAGGCCATCCCCAGCAGAGACTCGGCGGTCTTTCTGGTCCCGCGGCGGATGTCCTCCCACCTCTTTCGGCAGTGGGTGCCCCGTCTGTTGTGGACCCCCAGGGCCCGGACGTCCTTGGCGATGGCACGCCAAATGTCGATCTTCTGATGGGCGCTGACCTATGTGACATGTACAGGGTGGTAAAGGAAATCGCATCAGTTTTCTGCCTGGTCAATGTGAGTGGCCCCCCCTCCCCAACCTTGCCATGTGGCACATGCTCTCATCTTTTGTGCGTTGCACTCCTCATTCGCTCCCCTCCCCACCATCTTACATACACCCCACTCAACACAGGCATAGCCCATTCAACGTGCACCCTGTGTACTAACCTGTTGGTCTGGAGGACCGTAGAGTAGCGCATACTGGGGGAGGACCCCATCAACAAGTTTCTCCAATTCTTCGGCAGTGAAGGCAGGGGCCCTTTCCCCAGTCGCAGCAGCCATTGTATCTCCCAGACCGAGGTCACAGCAGCACTTGCAGTATAGGTCCTCTCCTGTGGATGATCAGGTCTCGAGTGATTAATCAGATAGAAAATGGCGGTCACGCCCGCGGCGGTGCGTACCGCGGCGGTGCGTACCGCGCCCGCCGGCGCACATCGTCATTGGCTCCTGAGACCCATAGGGTTCAATGTTAACCAATGCTGCTTTGCGCCGCGGTATTCGACCGCCTACCGCCACGGTGTGCCACGCCAGCGCAGTGACCTCACATCCCACTGTCACACTTCACAGGTCAGGCAGCCGCCATTTCAAGGGCCCACATGGCATGATTTCTACTGCGTCACACAGGCCTAGGCCTTGCATAGCCACTCATACAAGCCGTTCCATGCATAGCGATTCGTGTACTGTGCAAGCTGTGTGAACTAACCTGTGGGTTGCTTGACTCTGTGCTCCATGTTGTCCTTCCTAGGCACCGTCCGCTGGGACTTGTGAGGAGAAGGATGAATCCTCCCGTGTACCGACCGCTGGTGGACCTGTCGACAATGGAAGAACGACATATCATACTTACATACCGGCTTGACAGAGCAACTATACATGAACTATGTGCCCAGCTGGAGCCAGACCTGATGTCCCCCATCCGCCAACCCACGGGGATTCCCCCTCTGGTGCAGGTTCTGTCAGTACTCCATTTTTTGGCAAGTGGGTCTTTTCAGACAACAGTGGCCATATCATCTGGGATGTCTCAGCCTATGTTTTCTAAGGTTTTGTCCAGAGTGTTGTCTGCCCTGATGAAATACATGCGGAGCTACATTATTTTCCCTGAGGTGGGCGAATTGGCTACAGTGAAGGGTGATTTCTATGCCCTTGGACATATCCCCAACATCATTGGTGCCATTGATGGGACCATGTGGCTTTGGTTCCCCCCAAAGACAGTGAGCAGGTGTACAAGAACAGAAAAAGTTATCATTCGATGAATGTCCAGGTGGTCTGTTTGGCTGACCAGTACATCTCCCATGTAAATGCCAAGTTCCCTGGGTCAGTGCATGACGCGTATGTCATGCGAAATAGCAGCATCCCTTATGTGATGGAACAGCTACAGAGACACCGTGTGTGGTTATTGGGTGACTCTGGTTACCCCAACCTCTCCTGGCTATTGACCCCAGTGAGGAATCCCAGTACCAGGGCAGAGGAACGGTACAATGAGGCCCATGGGCGAACTAGGAGGATCATAGAAAGGACCTTCGGCCTCCTGAAAGCCAGGTTTAGGTGCCTACATATGACTGGTCGATCCCTAATGTACTCACCAAAGAAGGTGTGCGAGATCATCGTGGCCTGCTGTATGCTTCACAATTTTGCTTTGCGACGCCAGGTGCCTTTTCTGCAGGAGGATGGTCCAGATGGTGGTGTTGTTGCAGCTGTGGAGCCTGTGGAGAGTGAAGAGGAGGAAGACGACGGGGACGACACAGACAACAGGGATACAGTCATACAACAATACTTTCAGTAGCACACAGGTAAGAAACAGCCACCCCAATTTACATTTACTTAAGGCCTCCTGTGTCTCTACTGTCTGTGTTTCCCCCCAGTTCCTTTTAAGTTAATTGTGACTTTCCCTTCCCTTTTCAGAGCTGTATGACCGGCTGCGTGACTACTGCTTTGTTTGCCCATGGACTAAAGCTTATTGATATTGGTATGTTGTCATCACAATGTTACTGAACATAATTGCACCGTTATGTGGAATACATTTGTGAAAAATAGAAGCAGACTCCTGTTATTTTAAGTGCAATGAGTGATTTATTTCAAGTGCTACATATAGGTAAATGATTGGGAAGCGGGGATGGGTGGGGGTGGAGTAATGTCCATGGCAGAGTCCAGTTTTCAGTCGCACAGGTGCATTGTCCATATGCCTGTGGAAGGATGGAGCAGGGTCAATTCAAGGTTGGACAGGGTGACTATGTGGGACAGTGGGATGACATCAGGGGGTATCATATGCTGGCGGGGGTCTTGCAATCCTACTCTGTCTTCTTGTGAGATCTCAGGTTCCGCTTGCGGGGTGGTTCTTCTTCAGCAGGAGGTGGGGTTCTGGTGGACTGTCGTTGTGTGGGGGCCTCCTGTCCACTAGCTCCGGCGGATGTTGTAGCCTGTTCCTGGTCCTGGCTAGTGACAGGGGCCCTTTGTGGTGCCACATGGTCCCGCAATGTGGTGACTATCTGGTTAAGGGCCAGGACGATGGTCCCCATTGCGGAACCGATGTTCCTCAGTTCCTCTCTGAACCCCATGTACCGTTCCTCCTGCTGTGCCTGGATCTCCTGGAACCTGGCCAGTACCGTCGCCATCGTCTCCTGGGAGTGGTGGTATGCTCCCATGATGGTGGAGAGGGCCTCTTGGAGAGTCGGTTCCCTGGGCCTGTCCCCCCCCTGTCGCACAGCAGCCCTCCCAGTTCTCCCTGTGTTCCTGGGCCTTTGTCCCCTGGACGGTGTGCCCACTACCACTGCCCCCAGGTCCCTGTGGTTGTTGGGGTGGTGGGTCAACCTGGGTGCCCTGTAGTGGCGGACACACCGCTGATTGACGTGTCCTGGAGACAGAGGCATGGGCCCGCTGGGTGGGAGCTGTGCTGGTGTTCCCAGAGGGGGTTGGGTCTGGTGTAGCCTGTGGCTGTCTGTGGGGAACCGACTGTCCAGAGGTCCCCGATGGGCCGGGCTGGTCATCTGGCTCCAGGGAGACAGAGCTGCTGTCATCGCTGGGGGCCTCATCTGGGGGTGGGATGGACATCTCTGGACCCTCCGTGGCTGTGTGGTGGCGTTCGGGTCCTGCAGGGGTATTAAGGTATGGTTATAGCTTCTGTGTGTGGCATTTCATGTGATGGGTGGGTGTCCGTGTACCCAAGTGCAGGCATTCCCTTGTGGGGGCTTTTGTGAGGGTGGCTTGTGGGGGTGATGTGTGTGTGCAGTGGGCATGCTTTGGTGATGGGTGTCCATGCTTTGTGCTCGCATGCAGGGCTTGGTGTTTGGATGGGTGGGCTGTGATGGTGAGCCTTTTGCAAGGAGTTGGTGTGATGGGGGTGGGGGTGAGGGTGGGGGTATGTGCTGGCATGCAGGTGGGGTGGGGGTGGGAAGTAGTAGTTAAGATTTGACTTACCAGAGTCCATTCCTCCAGATACTCCTGCGAGGCCCTCAGGATGCAGGATGTGCAAGACTTCCTCCTCCCATGCTGTAAATTCTGGGGGAGTAGGTGGGGGTCCGCCGCCAGTCTTCTGCACCGCAATGTTGTGCCTTGATACCATGGAACGCACCTTCCCCCGTAGGCCGTTCCATCGCTTCCTGATGTCATCCCGATTGCGTGGATGCTGTCCCACCGCGTTGACCCTGTCCACTATCCTTTGCCAGAGTTCCATCTTCCTAGCTATTGTGGTGTGCTGCACCTGTGCCCCGAATAGCTGGGGCTCTACACTGACTATTTCCTCCACCATGACCCTGAGTTCGGCGTCACTGAACCTGGGGTGTCTTTGGGGTGCCATGGGGTGGTGTGGGTGAGGGGTGGTGTATGTGTTGTGGAGTGTAATGTGTGTGGTGGTGTATGGTGTTTTGTGCGTGGTAATTGTGTGGGTGAAGTTGTGATTTGCCTCGGTGTGATGGTCTACTCTAAGCAGTGCTGTCTCTCTCTGTCCTTGATTCGCAATTGTTGTCGTAGGGGTTTGTGGGTGATGTGGGTGTGTGTTTTATTCTGTATTGGGTGTGTGGGAGTGGTGTGTATATGTATCTCAGGTGTGTGTGTTTCAAATTGAACAATGTGGGGATGTTTTGTAAAGGTGTGTGTATTTCGACCGCGGCGGTGTGTACTGCCAATAGAATACCGCGGATGAAAGACCGCCGCGTGGATTCGTGGGTCGTAATGGCATGGGCGTATTTCTGTTGGCGTGACGGTGGAGGTTTGGTCATCGCCATTTTTTCGCTGACCTTTGGTGTGGCGGACTTTTGTGGGTGTCGGGTTTTTGGCGGTTTGCCAGTTGCGGGTCAGAATGACCATGACGGTTTACCGCGGCGGTGTTATGGAGGGCTTCTGACCGGCGGTAAGCGCATTTTACCGCCGAGGTCAGAATGACCCCCTAATTCTGGATTATATTTAGCTAAAGTGGATAAAATTCCCTGCCTTTTTATCGGATTAATAAAACCTATGACCTTCCAGGAAACAACTCTGAATTTATGTTACATAACTATATGTACACACTAAGGGTCTTGTAAAATAAGTAATTGCAGAAATATATAAGGGATAGGAAAACGAGAATAACAACGGAAAGAAAGAATGAAGAGAAAACAATAAGAAAAAGGAAGGAAAATACTCAAGAGAAAGAGAAAAGACAGTACGTGCCAAATAAAGACGACTGTAAGAACATACCTGATATGAATAAACAATAAGGTAGGGGTGGAGACAGCACAGACTGAAGACGGCAAAGCAAGGAAACGGAATGCATCAACGGACAAATGACACGTGCAAGAGTAATAATAAAGAGAACACCAGGAGCCTGTAAGAAAGAACAATTAGATTAACAACATAAACATAAAACATATAATAACATATAATAACATCAATATATATAATATATAAACTCCAAATGAAGGATCACCAGCTGCAAGAGATGTGTATGAAGTTGTCTTATTTTGATATGTCACTTTGAAGAAACAAGGCTGGAATAATCACAAAGCTGTGGACGAAGATCCAAAAAATCTTTTCTTCTATTTGCTGTAACTTTGGACACATCTTGTGAACTGAAGATCTTATTTCAATGCCAGGAAAGTTGTTTTCTGGATTTTGCTTATTAAGGACTTTCAAGAGATCAGTAAATTCAAGAAAGAAAATAATCACTCCTTTTGGTCTAAATAAAGGAGAGTTCTGAGGATGATGTACTATAGGATGTGCCCTCTGAATATTCAAAACTGTGGTAGATGGTAAATCCACTAACTGTGGAAAGAATGAAGCAAAAAATGAAATTGGATCACTTCCTTCACTACCTTCCAGTAATCCATAAAGGCGAACATTGTTTCGCCTATTTCTGTTTTTCATCTCCTCAGTAAGTGACTTTAATGTTGTTACTTCCTTCTCCAAAATTTGTTTTGTCCTGCACATCACTAACTCTTTGCTCCAAATCAGAAACTCTTACTTTCATTATTAGACCACTTATTATATAAATTCTGCATCCGAGAGTTGAATTCTTCAATAAAAGGACCCAGTGCACGTATTTCATCAAGCACAAGTTCAAGAGAAATCAGTGAAGGAGATTTCACTGGTGAAGGTGGATCCTGTTTAATCCTCCTATGAGAAGGTGAAGAAGTACTCTGAGAAGCCTTAGACGGAGCCGAAGGTGACGAAGTCATCTTGGTGCAGTGGAAGAAGATGCTGTAGCAAAAGTATCTAGCTTTAAAAATTGTGAGAGCTTATCGGTGGAAGAGGACTAATGTGACAAAGATTTAAGTTTCTTTAATTTGCCCAAATAGGGTAAAAAGCCTTCAAAAAGGAAAAAACTCCAAATATATATTGATGGAACAGCAAAAAGAAGAAGCGCTAATTAAGGGAAATAGGAATTTGCTCACAAAAACGTAATAATCCAGTCAGATAAGCACCTATAATAATGAGTAGTTGAGATTTAAAATGGCCGCCTTGTGAGGTAAAATGTAAAAAGCATTTTAAGAACAAAACAAAAAAGAACAAGACGGCTTCCAAAAGAGTAGACTGCTCACCAAGTCTTCCAACAAACATGTAAATGTTCAAAACGCCATTAAATCAATAAAAACTGTTCCGATCTGCAAAACGCGTCCACTGATGCGCGGAGCTCTGATTTCATGCGGCCATGTTGTCTGTCGGTTTGTGCGCCTCCTCGAACAAATGCCTTATTATGTGTGTGCTGTACTGTATGGTTCCCCATTACTGACCTACCCGTTCTTTGTTGCATTTCTTTTCTTGCATTTCCTATGTTTACGCCCTGCTGTTATTTCCATAAATCTGGCAATATTTAATCACAAGTGCTATCTGGCACTCAACATTGATGTGCAGTTTTTTCTTGAGTTAACATTTAAAAGATTTTCCTCAAGACTTTGAAACCACATGCATGTTGCTGATGTTTTCTCTCAAAATAATTTTCAATGGGCAGAAATGTCCACATTTTGACAGGGAAACAAAACAATGTATGACTTACAGAAGTAACTGTAGTAAATGAGAGAACTATGAGAAGTCTGCAAGCAAAAAACTTCAAATCATTGCACAACTACTGTGGACATGTAACATCTCAACATTTCCAGCGCCAAAAAAAGTGATAGAGTTTGTGGACATGTAACAGCTCAATATACCCAGCGCGAAAAAAAAGTGATAGAGTTTCCACTACATTGTGGAGATGGTACACAAACGCAATAGTTTTTTTCCAAATGTAATCTCAACAACAGCTATTATTAGGTAAGACCTGAAGAATTATGATGCCATGTCAACACTTTAACACGGACCTAGGTTTGTGCAGATAAAACACTTCATTACTGTTGTATTTGCTGTGTCAGAAATCTGTCTAGAAGAGATATGCAAATGATCCACGGTATCCCAGACTGCCTCTGTTACATTAATGATATTTCCATATTTGGGAAACCTAAAAAGAACATGATAGCATACGTTATGCACTATTCCAGAAGTTAATATTGCACTTATCAAGAAGAAATATTACTGTTGTCATCCAATGGCGAAATTTTCTTGACAACATTTCTCATACGAGGGCATGTGTCTTGGTTGCCGAACATTCAGGGATTTGCCTCAGTCAGTGTTGCAATTGAGATAGCTAAAAGAGCAAGGACAGACGTAGGCAACGAGCTGTGTTTAGTGGTGCTAATCCTCACACGGCAAAAGAGTCTGTTAGAAAAAGGGTCTTTGGTTGGCAGTCAGGTTACCCTCTGTCTAAGCAAGGACCCTCACTCTAGTCAGGGCAATGGAGAAACACACTTCGATAACCCCTCCGTGCCCCCTTGGTAGCTTGGCACAAGCAGTCAGCCTTATCTCAGAAGCAATATGTAAAGTATTTGTACCACACATACACTAATACAGGGAAAACACTACAAAATGTACACCATACCAGTTTAGAAAAATAGGTAATATTTATCCATCTCAAAGAAGACCAAAATGACAAAAGTCCAACATACACAAGTTAAAACATGAATTTTCAAAAGAATAAGACTCTTATTCCGTAGAAAACAATTGAAACTTTGATTTTGCACAAAGTACCTGGTTAGCGCAAAAAATAAAGCTGCACGGGCGAGCTTGCATCGGAAAAGGCAGCAATACGTAAATTTCTTTCTCGCAAGGGAGGCCGTCAGTCATTTCTTCTGCGGTACGGCCGGCGATGTGTTGTTTTTCTCCCTCACAAGAGAGCGATGTGTCGATTTCCAGACGTGGCTCACCTGGGCAGAGTCGGGTTGACTTTCACGCCCAGGGGCAATGCGTGGAAAATCCTGTCCCACTGTGTTAGAAAACCACGGTGCGGGGGGTTTGCATCGGTATGAGCAGCTGCAAGCGGGTGTTGAGTGTCATTTCTCCAGCCACGATGCACCAATCTCCCTTCTGCGATGCAGGTAGAGTATTGATTTTAGTCGCGAGGCTGGCTGTGCGTTGTTTATCAGCCACGTTGCAGATGGTGCGTTGAAAATTTTCCCACACAGCATTCTGTGCGTTGATTTTTTGCTCTTGTCTGCCAGCTTCACCTTTCAAGGGCCCAGGGACTGGATAGGGCACCATTTGGCAGGGCAGGAGTATCTGCACAGAGTCCAGGCGCTGGCAGAGGAAGTCTTTGATGGCCCTGAGACTTCAAAACAGGAGGCAAGCTCAGTTCAAGCCCTTGAAGACTCTTCTCAAGCAGGAATGCACAACAAAGTCCAGTCTTTGTTCCCTTTCACAGGCAGAAGCAGCAACTGCAGGATAGCCCAAAAAAGCACAGTCACAGGCAGGGGCAGCACTTCTCCTCAGCTCTTTTCCTTGGCAGAGGTTTCTCTCTTCCAGAAGTGATCTAATTTTCAGGGGGTTTTGGGTCCAATACTTATACCCCTTTCTGCCTTTGAAGTAGGCCTACTTCAAAGGAAAGTCTCTGTTGTTCACAAGATCCTGCCTTGCCCAGGCCAGGCACCAGACACACACGAGGGGGTTGGAGACTGCATTGTGAGAGGGCAGGCACAGCCCAATCAGGTGTAAGTGACTACTCCTTTCTCCACTCTAGCACAGATGGCTCATCAGGGAATGCAGGCTACAGCCCTTTGTCCCACTGTCTAGAGGGGATTATCAAACAGCTCAGCTGTCAAACTGACCCAAACAGGGAATCCACAAACAGGCAGAGTCAAAGAATGGTTTAAGCAAGAAAATTCCTACTTTCTTAAAGTAAATTTACAGAACTACAATGGTCCATATATAAATTAACCATACTATTTTAATGAACAAAAACTCAATTTAATCTCAAATGAATTGTATCCATGCAGCATAAAACACAATCATTTTTTCAAAACTCTTTCATATTAAAAATACAAATTTTGATTAATACAGCTTTGTGTCTCCATACATCTTTGTGTCAGATTCCTCATAAAAACAAAGTCTAAAATTTACGGCCAACAAAGAAAAACAAAAACGAAAATTGTGCAAGAGAAAAGTGCTCGTGATTAGAAAAGAAAATAATTATTCAAAACTTTCTAAGTTATTTGCGTTCATAAGCCAGTTGACCACTCTCCAAAAACCGAGTGACCATCGGGTCTCCTCAGGGTAGGGTGTTCCTGGTCATGAGTTACACTATCGATGGAATTAATATACCAATTCAGATTAATCAATAATCGTTGACGTTTCGACCCAGTGTAAAAGATGGGGCCAATTTGAAACTCCCAAGCGGGTCTTCATCAGGATTCCAGAAACCAAAAAAGTTAACAACCTAACATAACACAAAGACATCCAGTCTTTATAGCGTATCAAACAAAATCACCTTATGTGCTGCATGGTACCTATGGCTTTACTACCCACTCACCTGTAGTTATTCCCCTTGCAGTGAAATAATGATTGAGAATCCAAAATATTTCTTTAATTTTGCCCAAAGAATCCCACCATTTCTTACATCTAAAGGAATATAAAAGGGCAAGTCAGCCTCAAGCTTCCAGAAAAACAGTCCCCTAAGAAAAATGTTATCACTTCATAAATCTCACCTCTAATCTCTGTCACAAAATGTTCAATGGAACTTGATTTCTTATTCCGAAAACTAATTGTATATCCAAGCAAAATTCAAATTGTGTTTCTCTACTTTCTCCACGGAAAATCTAGACCACAAACAAATCAAACAAATCACTTCATGATGTAATCTAACAAATTACTAAAAGCTCACAATACTCCAATATTAAGGGCTGCAGTACATATTTAACATCCAGGTTAATTAAACCTGTCTAATCCCTCCTAGTAAGTACTATGATTAATCCATTTAAAAAAACAAACTGCCTAACATTTATTTACGTATATGTTGGTCCTAAATTTAAATAATTCCACCCAAGTCAACTAATGATATATCTTACTATGACCCCCATGATACTTCAACATTACAGGCTGTACAGTTCATTTGTAGCCATCCAGCTACACAAGCTCACCTTCTCACTCCTGATGGCTACTACGAATTCTCACTTTCTTCAAACGCGGCCAGGAAAAACCTGCGCTTAAATCAATTTCCTACCATCACTTAGTACGTAGGTCCAAATATGTCTGGAGAGCGGAACTGACATCGGCACATCAGATTCAATCAGATCTCTTAATCCTTTCCTACCTCACAGTGCAACATATCTCGAACACGACAAGATAAACCCACACTTCAAACAATTTCCCTCGTGTCAACGAGTATGTAGGTGCAAATGTGTCCGAAGTATTGAAACTACGTCAGTAAGTCATTTACAGTCAGATCTTTAAACGTATCCTCCTTCGAGGGGCAACACATCTCAATCCCTTGGTTCATTCTGATCCATGTAAAAATATGATCCTCAATAACCCCTTTCTGTTCCTGCATTCTAAGAAACCCTCTCATAAACTGAGGCACATAAAACCTAATTTATAGATTTCAATGCTTACTTAACATTGGATCATTTCTGAGAAGACAGAAAAACAGTTCAAAGTGACCTATTTATACATACTACCTTCATGAAGTACACAATCCTTGTCAAATAAGGGGGAAAATCATCAATTATTAACATAGTTAAGCAGAAAATGGAAAAGAATACTAAATTAGTGTACTTATCCAGGGCAGCAATTGACATCAAAATGTTGAAACCTATTTCATTTACAAAAACATTTCAAAAAATGGAATTCTCGCTAGGTAGCATGAGAACCTAAGCCCAAGATCAACCACTAACAAGACTGGCCACCTGTCTTGTTATTTCTTCATTTTCATTAATACCTTGTAATACCGTATTTAAAAGATGGATCCATTTACATTCACGTAAGTTAAGAATACTGGCTATGTCCCTTCCCCGTACATTCATAACAACCTTTTAAATCACACACCATCTCATACTTTCCGCAGAATGATTCTGGGTAGTAAGATGGTCAACCAAAGGTGCTCCCTGTACTTTGCATCTAATGCGACTACAGTGTTGCAAAATGTGCACTTTGATCTTTTGTCTCACCTGACCAACATACAAAAAGTTCCAAGGGCATCTAATCACATAAATAACATTCATGCCGTTACAATTAGTATGTTCTCTCAATGAAAAGGTTTGACCATTATAATGGAATGTTTTCGTTTCTAAACATAATGTTCATGCTTTACAGTTGCCACATTTGTAATGTCCCACAATATGTGGTAGCTGCCACAAAGACATCAAAGAGGTTAGAGAAGGGTTATCCAAGAAGGGACTGACCAACTAAGCCTTAATATTTTTACCTCTTTTGAAAGCAAACATGGGAGGATTACTTGACTCAATTTCATCAGAAACCAATGACAAGTACTGGTTTATAATATTCCTTACTTCAGTACTGCGGGTACAAAAAGTTGTAACACATATCATCCTATTGTCAGCCTCCTCTGTCCGTGTCTTTGGTTCCAATACATGTTCCCTCTGTCGGAACCAAGCTCTTTTCCTTGCCTTTGATACCAGGCTCCTTGGATAACCCCTCAAAACCAGTCTGTTCATTAACTCCTCTGATTCCCTGAAATAATCAGATTTACGTGGACAGTTCCTCCGGAGACGGAGAAAATGACCGTAAGGTAGATTATCTCTCAAGTTTCTAGGTTGATGGCGTGTGTATTGTATTAACGAGTTCTTCTCACTGTCTTTCCTGAATAGTGTGGTATATAGATGGTCATCATCCACCCTTATACTGATGACCAGAAAAACTGATTGCCAGTGGGTCACATTGTATAGTAAATTATACATCTTTAGGCCTACCATTCAACTATCAATTAAAATCTAGAAATTTACATATGGAACCAGTCTATATCATCAAGACATCACCAATGTAGCGCCAGATCTGTTCTCCACTGTGAAGTCCATCTCCTGTAGGGAAATGGACCACCTTAACAGTTTTGGTTTCTTCCCCCTCATTTGCATCAACCATCTGAGAGGTCTGTGGTCTCTGTGGTCAGTTTGTACATGGACGTGAGTGCCAAACAGGTATGGCCTCAATTTCGTCAGGGACCATACCACAGCAAAGGCCTCCCTCTCAATGGCACTCCATCTTTTCTCTCTGGGGAATAGTCGCCTGCTGATGAAGGCAACTGGCTGATCTTGGCCCTCTTTATTAACTGCCCCAATCCCTTCTTCTGAAGCATCTATTTGCGCTATCAACTCCTTGTTATAGTCAGGGGCCAGTAACACTGGTGCTGAACACATAGCCTGCTTCAGAGTGTCAAAGGCGTTTGACACTCTGGGGTCCAAATGACCTTCTTGGGCTGTTTCTTTGAGGTAAGCTCATTCAGAGGGGCCACTATGGTCCCATAATTCTGAACAAACCTCCTGTAGTACCCAGTCAGGCCAAGAAAGGCCCTGACCTGAGTCTGGGTTTTAGGAGCCTCCCAATCCAGGATAGTCTGGATCTTGGGCCGGAGTGGCTATACAAGGCCTTCACCAACAAGGTGACCCAGGTACACAACTGAACTTTGCCCGATCTGGCCCTTGCTTGCCTTGATAGTCAGGCCTGCTTGAAGCAGGGCCTGAAGCACTTCATTCGGGTGGACCAGGTGGTCCTCCCAGGTGGACCTGAATACAGTTAAATTGTCAAGACAAGCTGCACTGAAAAATTCCAACCCAGACAGGACTCTATTCACCAACCGTTGGAAGGTGGCAGGAGCATTTTGCAGACCAAAGGACATCACCTTGAACTGAAAGTGGCCTTCTGGTGTGGAAAATGCTGACCTCTTCTTAGCTCCTGGACTTAAGGCAGCATGCCAGTATCCTGAGGTCAGATCAACCCAACCTATCAATGAGCTCATCAGCTCTAGGTATGAGATGAGCATCAGTCCTAGTGGCTGCATTTAGACCTCTGTAGTCCACACAGAATCTCAATTCCTTCTTCCCACCCTGGGGATTAGGTTTGGGTACCAGTACCCCCGGACTGGACCAAGGACTGTCAGAGAACTCAATTACCTTGAGCTCCAACATCTTAGCCACTTCTGCTTTTATGTTGGCCTTGACCTGGTCAGACGTCCTGTACAGCTTGTTTTTGACAGGTAGGCTATCGCCAGTGTCAATGTCATGGACACACCAATTGGTGAGTCCAGGGGTCAAAGAAAACAGACTAACAAACTGCTCCAAAACTTTCCTGCAGTCTTTTTGCTGCTGGTCTGTCAATTTGGGAGAGAGTACCACTCACTCAACTGACCCATGTTGTGCATTTGAGGACAGGAGGTCTGCCAGAGGTTCACACTCCTCCTCCTTCCCTTCATCTGTGATCATCAGCATGGTCATGTCTGCCCTGTCCTGGTGGGCTTTCAATCTGCTGACATGCAGGATCCTATGAGGATTCCTGGGGG
Organism: Pleurodeles waltl; assembly: GCF_031143425.1. Taxonomy (NCBI): domain Eukaryota; kingdom Metazoa; phylum Chordata; class Amphibia; order Caudata; family Salamandridae; genus Pleurodeles; species Pleurodeles waltl. The sequence continues at coordinate 682,780,826 of NC_090437.1, read as the reverse complement.
GTGCCAAAGTCCACCAGGTAGGTGACCTCAACCTTTTTCTCCAAAATTGGATAGGGCCCAGTCCATTTGGCCTGAAATGTCATAGGAACCAAAGGCTCCAAACCCCAAACCAGCTGATCTGGGTGCTAATCGGGCCTGGTAGCCTTCTGGTCGTGCCAGAGCTTCACAAGCTCTTGGCTGGCCTCCAGATTGCTGCTTTACTTATTCATGCACTCAGCCATGCCTGACCACAGGCCCAGCACATAATCCAGCTCATTCTCCTTGGCTTCTTTGAGAGGCTTCTCCCAAGACTCTCTCACCAAACATAATGGGCCTCTTACAGGGTGCCCAAACAGTGACACAAAGGGGCTGAATCCAACACCTTTTTGTGCACCTCTCTGTAGGCAAACAGCAAGCATGGGAGGAGAATATCTAATCTCCTCCTGAGTTTGTCAGACAAACCCATGATCATGCCCTTCAGGGTCTTCTTAAATCTTTCCACCAGACCATTGGTCTGTGGATGATAGGTGGTGGTGAGCTTATAAGTAACACCACACTTGTCCCACATTGCTTTCAGATAGGCAGACATAGAATTTGTGCCCCTATCTGTGATCACCTCCTTTGGGAATCCCACTCTGGTAAACACACCAAGCCGGGCCCTAGACACTGTGGGAGCAGTGACTGTCCTGAGGGGTGTTGCCTCAGGGTACCTGGTGGCATGGTCCAAAACCACCAAAATGTACCTGTTGCCTGAGGCAGTTAGTGGGTCTAGGGGACTAACCATGTTAATCCCCACCCTCTAAAAGGGAGTCCCAACCACTGGCAGTGGTATCAAGGGAGACTTTGGTTTGCCCCCTGACTTGGCACTGGCCTGACAGGTGACACAGGAGCTGCAAAACGCCCTCCCTTTTTCTGACATTTGGGGCCAATAAAAATGGTTGACCAGCCTGTTCCAGGTCTTGAGCTGTCCCAAATGTCCAGCTAAGGGAATATCATGGCTTAAGATCAGGAGGAATTCTCTATACTTCTGTGGGAACACCGCTCTCCTGGTTGGCTCTGGTTTGGGGCCCCTTGCCTCGGTGCAGAGAACTCCATCCTCCCAGTAAACCTTGTGGGTTCCACTGATATCCCCTTGTTCTTGCCTGGCAGCAGTCTGCTTTAGGCCCTCAAGAGTGGGACACTCTCTTTGTCCCTGGCATAATTCTTTTCTGGTGGGCCCACCTGCCCCTTGCAGTTCTGCAAAGTCAGGACGAGCTTGCAGGGGAAGGGGCTCTCCCTCACTGGTCAGATCCTCCACCCTAGGTTTGGATTCCTCCTTACTCTCTGTTCTTGTTGGGGCTGGCAGCCAGACCCAGTGCCCTTTCTCTTTCTGTTTGAGGCTTGGCCCATTGTTCCAGGGTCCAAGTGTCCAGTAATTCCCTGTTGTGCTGCCTGTGAGCTTGTCACAGCACACAACCATTCAGGAAGGTCCAGCATGGACCCTTCTTTCCACCTCTTACTGGTCAGATGCTTCCAGGTCATTTCCCAGCAGACACTCTACTGGGAGGGCAGGAGCTACAGCTACCTTCTTAGGGCCAGTTACACCTCCCCATTCCAGGCTCACCAAGGCCATGGGATGGAGTTTGGTTCTGCTATCTGCATAAGTTACTTGGTGGAAGACACCAGGTAAGACCTGTTCTGGAGAAACCAGCTTCTCTGTGACCATTGTCACACTGGCTCCTGTATATCTCAGAGCTTCCACCTCAGTACCATTGACCATTGACTTGAGGCCTCTGCCTATACCTCCCCATGGTGGGAGGTAAGGTGGCCATAGTTGCAATGTTCACCCCACCCACGGATACTAAGGTGACCTCTGTGTACCCTGATATCAACCCTGGGACAACTTCCACCCCAACCCTACACTAGCAATCTCATGGGTTTGCCCACCGGTGAGGGGCTTCTTGCAGCAGATAGCATCTCCTCCTTTGTGTCCAGGTTGATGACACTCAAAGCACTTGCCGGCCTTAGCAAGCTCCTGAAACTTTTCCGCCTTAACAGGATCACAATGCTTCCCCTGATATCTCTTACCCTTAGAAATGGAATGTCTCGAGGCTCCCCCACCCTGAGAAGTTTTTGGGGACTCTTGTGAGGGCTCCTTGGACTTTCTGTTATCTTTCCCTTGGTTCTTCCTCTAAGAAGAACCATGTCCTCCCTCTATCTGATCACCCCCTAGCGGTTTCTGGTTAACCCTAGTTCTTAACTAGTTATCTGCTGCCTCTGGGGTTGGTCAACTTAGAGTCAACTAGATACTGGCAGAGCTTTTCTTGGGCAAAATTAGTTAGAAGGTGCTACCTCATAATCAAATTATAAAGCCCCTCAAAGGCACTTACCATGTTGCCTTGTATCCAGCCCTCTAGTGCCTTAACTGAGATGTCCACAAAATCCACCCAGGACAGGGTGCTTGTCCTTTGGGTGTCCCTAAACTTGAGCCTGTACTGATCTGGGGTCATACCAAAGTTTTAGTTAAGCACCGCGTCATGCTAGGGTATGAACCTGCCTCCTCCCCACTTAAGGTCAGAATCCCATCCCTCCCAGAGTAGGGGACCAAACCCCAAAGAAGTCAACCCCAGTACTGAGGCTTAACTCTCCTCATTTGGAGGGCCCGCTCAAAGGCCCCCAGCCACTTGTCTATGTCATCCCCCTCTCCATAGGCAGGAACCACCCCCTCGGCTAAACTGGGGCAAAACCCCCCACCCATTGACATCTCAGCTTCTCTGTCAGTTACACCATCTCGTTTCTCTTCCCTTGCCCACTTTTTTTTCTAGGGCCAGCTTCTCTGCCTCCATAGCTATAAATGCTAGCTGGGCCTCCAGATCTCTTTCCCTAAGGAACAGGTTCTCTCCTTCTGAAGGGACCCCGTTCCCCCAAATAGCTTTGGGTATGACCCTAGTAACTGGATGCAGTGGGGAATGGTCTTCCTCCTCTTCACCTGGGCTCAGATGCTGTCCCTCCCCTGAGTGGTTGGAGCTATCATCCTCCCCTTCTTCTTCCTCCTTTGGAGCTTCCTCTCGGCCTACTTCTTGGGCCTCAGCCCATGCTGTCAAGGATTTGATTATAAAATGCTTCCTGAGGTCAGTGGCTGCAGGCAACCCCCTCTCAGTAGGCAACCCCCTAAGCTGGACTACTGTCAATGTGGGTAGGCTGGCCAGATCAAGCTCCATGGTTCCCTAGTTTTGTGTCAACAAAAACCTTTTGCAAAAATTGGAAACAAGAATTTAGAAAAATCACAAAAATTCAATAATTTAAATTGATCCAAATTAAAAATTAAAAACAATTTTTGCACTAGGACAATTTAAAGGATTTTTCATTTGCTTTACTTAAAACTGTAACGTGATACTGAACACAAGTACAGGATCCCATCGCTGCTACCAAAAATTTTTGAAATTGGGTTATTGGTAAGGGTAGGTAAGTACCTACACATAGCAATAGGCCACTAACCTCCACTTAGGTCCAGTTAGGTCTCAACAAATTAAACCTAGCTCAACCCTTGGTAGCTTAACAACGAGCGACAAGACTTAACTTTAGAGACAAAGCGTAAAGCATTAAAATATCACAAAACAGTAATTAAATAAAACACAGGAAACAGTTTAAAACTCCAAAACCACTTTGAAAACATAGGAAATATTTTTAGCTTTAAAATGACACAAAAACGAATATAATCAGATAAAGGGAACCGGAGTTATGAATTTTGAAAGAATTAATGCTTTTTAGTGTTTAGAAATGAATAGCGCCAATCTGGTCATCTGGTCGCACCTCAACCGGGGCAAAGTCAAACTTTAAGGCTGACGGCAATGGAGCTCTGCTCGGGTACTGCCCACGGGAGGCCTCCGTCAAAAGTTTACCTTAGAAATTAGTCATTTTAACAGATGCGGCGACATTCTGGGTCCCCACTTGCTCAGTATGTACGAAGAAGCCGAAAGGCAGGGCCGCTTCCCCACTGAGATTGACCAAGCCACAATTGTGGTGATCCCCAAGACCCAACCCCCATCGCAACACTGCTCGGCATACCGGCCCATCTCACTTCTAAATACAGAGATCAAAGTGCTGTCTGCGATCCTTGCCTCCAGACTGAGGGAGGTGATACCCACCCTGGTACACCCTGACCAATGCGGCTTTATGCCTACCCGCAGTACCCGTCATTGCCTTAGACGGTTACATCTGGCCTTGGCACATCGCAAGACCTTGTCACACACCCCCCTGGCGCTACTCCTGCTCGACTTTGAAAAAGCCTTTGACACGGTGGATTGGTCCTTCCTAGACCATGTGTTGCAAAGAAATGGGCTCGGGCCTAAATTCCGAGGCCTGGTGAAGCTCCTCTATTCTAACCCGATGGCCCGGGTACAAGTGAACGGAGTGGTCTCCGACTCGTTCCCCATTGGTCGTGGCACCCGACATGGATGCCCGCTATCCCCACTGCTCTTCGCACTAATAATAGAGCCCCCGGCGATACTGCTACGAGAGGACCCTCTGATCGAGGGTTGGCTCTGGCCCACCTGCCCAGAGGACCGAGTAGCGCTATACGCAGACGATGTCCTACTGTACATTTCCAACCCGGCCAAAAGCGGTCCTCGCGTCCTACAAATTCTGAGCCTCTTCGCAGAGGCCTCGGGACTGATTCTAAACCCTAATAAGTCCCTACTGGTCCCTCTGCATCGTTCCCGGGACTGTGTGGACTGGCAGCGCAACATCCCAGTGCAAAGGAACAGTTTTAAATATTTGGGAATATATATCTCACTACTCCCCGAGTTGATATGGGAGCTCAACATTACACCGCTAACTAGAAGAATTAAAACTGATCTACAGCGCTGGAGGACTCTCCCCTTAAACCTGCTTGGCAGAATAGCACTCTACAAGATGATGATCCTCCCCAGACTCCTATATTTATTGCAAACTTTCCCACACCCCATCCCTAAGAAATGGTTTGGAGAGATGGACTCACTGGCGCATCAATTTATGTGGAACGACACCCGCCCACGACTGGCGCTCAAAACCTATCAAAGAGACGTTTACGACGGGGGCTGGGCATGTCCAACATCCATTATTATCTCCTCGCGATGCACTTGCTCGTGATCAATGACTGGGTGGGGGGCGGGTGGTCGGACCCGGCGTATCGGCTGGAACTCCGATCACTGGGCTACCCGCGGATCTTTGATATCCTGTACGGGGGCCCGATCTCTCGGGACATCTCCGAAGTGACTAAAGTGACTTTATTGGGTTGGCGGGTGGCCCAGAAGCTGTCGGGGTGGTGGGGACGCCTTACCCCAGCAGACCCCATTATGGCATGGGAGGCACCTAACGGATGTGGTGAACCTGGAGGGTTTTCAGAAGTGGGATAATATAGGCATCTCTACTCTGGGCGATGTCTGGGAAGGGTCACATATGCAATCATTTGGGGACCTCCAAAAACTCTTCTCCCTAAATAAGACACAATTTCACAAATATCTCCAGTTCCGCCACGCCCTACTAGTACACATGTAGGCAGGAGACAACATACCCAAATATAGCACCATGGAGGCGAAAGTACTGATGGGGAACCTGGGTAGGGGAGGTGTTTCCCAGATATACCGTACTTTGATCGCCAACAATGCTTGCTCCCTAGGGGGGCTCCACCAGAGATGGGAGGGATGGGTGGGCCCTATGGACGAGATGGACTGGAGCGAAGCGCTGATGGCCCCCCGTACCCTGACAATGGCCACCCGCTTCCGGTTAATACAGACTTTTTACCTCCACACTGCCTACCTCACACCCATCAAACTACACCGGGCGGGCCTCCAACCCACAGCGGAGTGCCCGCGATGCATGAACCCTGCAGCCGACTTCTTTCACATGGTATGGACATGTCCAGTCATAGCGACCTACTGGGGGGCGGTTTTACAAGAGATCTCGGGAGCCCTACAGGAAAACATAGAAAGGGAGCCACTGCCCCTCCTACTGGGGATCATGGGAGACACTGGGCTGAGAAGATCTGACCGAGCCTTCCTTGGGGTGGCATGCCTGGTGGCTAAGAGGGATATAATGGCGGACTGGAAAGCCAGAAGTGCCCCAGCACTGACTAAATGGAGGCGGGGGATGGACTGGTGTGCGCAACGTGAAAAACTGGTATACGAGGCCAGAGGATGTCCGAATAAATATGATAGGATATGGGGAAGTGGGAGGCCGCAGCAACTACTTAGGCGGTGTGTGACCTTCACCTACATTGTGGTGCCTGGGATCTGGGACTTGGATCGACTACTGTTAGGCGCCATGTTGGCACCTTGTTAAATAAATGTATGTTTCTTTGACCAATTTTTCCTGCAAAATCAATAAAATATCTTTATCAAAAAAAGAAATTTGTCATTTTTCTGGAGATTTCCTTCAGCGGGACCAAGTCGCCAGTCCAATCCGACCTCCTGGAACTCTTCGCGTCACGTGAGCCCTCAGTGGAGTTTTTTACCTTCGGACTTAGTAGTTTTTCCGAGATGAAAATCCTTCGACCTGGGTAAACCTGAATCTTGATCCGAAGTCCTTGGAGCACTCTTTGGATACACTGCCTGGGAGGTCCCAGTCAATTTCTTATGTCACTTTTTTGGAGATTTTCTTCACCGGGTCGAACCTGTAAGTCAGGCCGGGTGGCAGTTGAGGCAAGTCGGCTAGAGTTGCCGCCGCGGGTCGGTCCCTTTCTGGAGCTTTTTTCAAAAAGTTCCCCAAACTTCTTAAAACTTCCGGATCTTCTCCCAGATGTTCTTTTAAGGTTCTGTTGAGGTCCACAGCTCACCCCAAGGGTCCAGAAGCTCTGAGATGCTCCTTGAGGGTGCGGACTACAACTCCCAGGATGCACCTAGGGCAAACTCCAATTTGGCCACTTGACAATAGTCAGCTGGTCACTTTCTTCAGGAGTTGGTGCAGGGGACTCTGGTTTGCAATCTTTCACCTGTAGCAAACAGGGAGTCCCTCCTTGAACCAGTTGAAGCCAGGCAAAGTCATTTTATTGGTGAAGCCCAAGTGTGCAGCGAATGCAGTCCTCCAGAGTGCAGTGTCCAGGTGCAGGTAAGGGGTCCAGCAGGGCAGTCCTTCTTCTCCTGTAGTTTTTTCTTGGAGGGATTTCGTAAGGATCTGAGGTGTGGGTGCAGGTCTGCAAGTTTTATCCTTGCTCCTGGGTGAAAAACACGGGGATCCTGGTTCTCCAATCAGGTGCAGGGCCCTTCCCCTGTGATGACCACTTCCTGGGAAGTGTGGCAAAAATCAATCCCAGGGAGCAACATTCCTCAAAAATTCATCACGGCTGAAACTGATTTTTGGAGGTTACATCTGGCTGAGCCCAAACACACCCCTCTCCTGCCCTCTCCTAATCAAATCAATGGGGATCCTAATTGTCTGGGGTTGCAGGATGTGAGTGGGTGCTGGGTTGCTCCAAATTTCCTTTCCTGCCCTTGAAGACCAGTTTGGCAACCCTCCCCCTTCTTTCCTTTCAATCTGCTGAGGGAAGTTCTCCTCCCCAAGGCACACCTCTCTGTGTTTAGCCCAGGCTACTTCACACCTCATCAAGGCAGCCTGGTCAGGCTGCCAGAGGCTGGCCACTCAGAGCATAGCACTACAGGGCTGGAGTTGGAAACATTGCAAAACTCTTTACCTGAACAAGTTATATTAAATCCAACAATTGTAAGTTGTGTGATTTTCTTATAACAATTAATTTGATACCAAACTTGAGGAATATGTCACTTAAGGGGACTTTATAAATTAAAATAAAGTCTCCCCATTCTAGCCTATGGAGGCCATTCACTACAATAAGGGGAAACAAATTTGGCTGTTCTACCTCACCAGGGCTTATAAAACTATTTCTATAAGGTCTCTGCTTACAGTTACATGGCACCCAACCCTAGGGACACCTATGGCACACCTTAAGATTATTTCTTAGTAAATGTTTGAAAAATTGTAACAAGATGTTGGATAGAGAGTTCCTCTCATATGGTGAAGATTTTATTAATAAATTGATTCAACCCTATTGTGAATCTGTCGAAATACCAATTTACAACAGCTGAACAACAGGTGCTTTCCAAAAGTTTATCATTACCTAATTCTTTTAACCTTAAAATGGAATTACATCAATTTTTCTGGAAGGTTAGATTAAGATATTATTTTAAAATGAGTCCTCGTTTTCCATCTGCCTCCGTCACAGGTTTTAGGACACCTCCTACCTTTACACCTCCCTCGCATTCCAAGCCTCATAAGATATTGGCCTTTGAACAAGTAGTTATGGAGGATACTATGAATCTCACTTCCAGAGGTAAATATGTGAAGTAAAATACCTCCAGGGCTGAAAAAGAGGCATTAGAATCTTGAAATCTAACAAAGAGATAGCTTTCAAGGCAGCCGACAAAGGGGGTGCAATAGTAATCCAAAATACAACTGATTCTAAGGCTGAGATTTTTTATTTTCCCAGCTAATGGATGGAGTGAGTCATATTAAACTTAACTCGGATCCTACGAAAGAGATTGCAGTTTTGATTGAAAAGACTACTGATGATGGGTTGATGATGGGGTTCCTTACGGATTGGGAACATGATTTCTTGAATAAAAAGCATCCACGTATTCCTACGATTTATACACTTCCCAAAATTCATAAGAGTTTGAATAGACCCCCGGGTCATCCCATAGTATATGGGTGTGGGTCAATTCTAGAATCCATACGTAAATACGTAGATTTTTGTCTGAATCCTATGGTCCAACCTACAAGGGCATATTTGAGGGACACCATGGGAATGGTTAAATGGATTGATAATCTGACCTATGATCCGGACAATCAAATTCTAGTGACAATGGATATTGTATCTTTGTATACAAATATCCCTCAGACACAGGCACTAAGAGTCATTAGAGATGTGTTAGACAAGAGACCACAACCCAGTCAGGTACCCACAACCATTTTAATCGATCTTTTGGAAATTGCCATAACGAGGAATTTTTTCTTTTTTCAGGGGGGTTATTAACTACAAAATATGAGAGTTGCAAAGGGAGCTACCTTTGCTCCAGATGTAGCAATTTTATATATGGATCATTATGAGGAACAACACATATATGAGAAAGCCACACCATTTTTTGACTAAATATCCTTTATGGAAGTGCTACATGATGTCTTGATGATATGGACTGGTTCCATAAGTAGACTTCTGGATTTGCATGAATGGTTGAATGGTAGGTCTGAAGATATACAATTTACTGTACCATGTGACCCTGTGGCAATAAAAAAAATTGACATTAGTATAAGGGTGGATGGTGACCATCTATATACCACACTATTCAGGAAAGACAGCGAGAAGAACTCGTTATTACAATACATAAGCCATCACCCCAGAAACTCGAGAGATAATCTACCTTATGGTCAGTTTCTCTGTCTTCAGAGGAACTGTTCACATAAATCTGATTATTTCAGTGAATCAGAGGAGTTGATGAACAGACTGATTATGAGGGGTTATCCGAGGAGCCTGGTAAGAAAGGCAAGAAAAAGAGCCTGGTTCTGACAGAGGGAAAGTCTATTGGAACCAAGGCCACGGAGATGGGAGGTCGACAATAGGATGATATGTGTTACAACGTTTTATACTCGCAGTGCTGAAATAAAGATTATTATAAACAGGTACTTGTCATTGGTTTCTGATTAAATTGAGTCAAGTGATCCCCCATGTTTGCTTTCAAAAGGGGTACAAATATTAAGGATTGGTTGGTCAATTTCTTCTTGGAGAACCCTCCTCAATCCTCATTGATGTCTTTGTGCCATCTACCACAGATTATGGAACATTACAAATGTGGCAACTGTAAAACGTGTACATTATGTTTGTAAACGAAAACATTCCAATATAATGTTCAAACCTTTTCATTGAGAGAACATACTAATTGTAACAGCATGACTGTAATTTATGTGATTAGATGCCCTTGCGACTTATTGTATGTTGGTCAGACAAGATAAAAGATCAAGGTGCGCATTTTTACAACACTTTAGTCGCATTAGATTCAGAGTACTGGGAGCACCTTTGGTTGACCATTTTACAACCCAGAATCATTCTGCAGAAATTATGAGATGGCGTGTGATTGAAAAGGTTGTTATGAATGCACAGGGAGGAGACATAGCCAATAGTCTTAACTTACATGAATGTAAATGGATCCATCTTTTGACTACGGTATCGCAGGGTCTGAATGAATATGAAGAAATTACAAGACAGGTGGCCAGCCTTGTTAGTAGTTGGGCTTAGGTTCTCGTGCTACCTAGTGAGAATTCTATTTTTTTAAATGTTTTTGTAAATGAAACAGGTTTCAACATTTTGATGTCAATGGCTTCCCTAGATAAGTACACTAATTTAGTATTCTTTTCCATTTTTTGCTTAACTGTGTTAATAATTGATGATTTTCCCACTTATTTGACAAGGATTGTGCACTTCATGAAGGGGGTATGTACAAATAGGTCGCTTTGAACTGTTTTTCTGTCTTCTCAGAAATTATCCAATTTTAACTAAGCGTTTGAATCTAAGAATGAGGTTTTATGTGCCTCGGTTTACAAGATGGTTTCTTAGAATGCAGGAATAGAAAGGGCTTATTGAGGACCCTATTTTCATATGGATTGGAATGAACGAAGGGATTCACATGTGTTGCCCCTCGAGGGAGGGTAGGTTTAAAGGTCTGACTGTAATTGACTTACTGACGTAGTTGCCATACTTCTGACACATTTGCACCTACATACTCATTGACGTGAGGGAAATTGTTTGACGTGTGGGTTTTTCTTGTCATGTTCGAGATATGTTGCACTTTGAAGTAGGAAAGGGTTAATAGATCTGAGTGAATCTGACATGCTGACGTACGTTCCACATTCCAGACATATTTGGACCTACGTACTCGGTGACGGGAAGAAATTGATTTAAGCGTGGGTTTTTTCTGGTTGCGTTTGAACAAAGTGAGAATTCATAGTACCCATCAGGAGTGAGAAGGTGAGCTCTTACAGCTGGATGGTTACAAATGAACTGTTCCGCCTGTAATGTTGAAGTATTGTGGGGTCATAGTAAGGTATGTCATTAGTTGACTTGGGTGGATTTATTTGAAATTTAGGACCAACATATACGTAAACGCTAGGCAATTCGTTTTTTTAAATGGATTAATCACAGTACTTACTAGGAGGGATTAGACAGGTTTAATGAACCTGGATGTTAAATATGTACTGCAGCCCTTAATATTGGAGTATTGGTGGCCAAGTCGGCAATGGAGTCAGAAGTGTAATCCAGAGCTCCTGTTGCTGTGTCCTGATCTGAGGGGAAAATATCCTGTTTAGAGCACCAACCCGGCCCCACGGATGAGATCCTGGGCTCCTGGGGCCTGGGGGAAACCAGCGGTGCAGACAGAGACAGACACACGGCGGTGAAAGGAATGCTGGCTGGTGTCCCCTTGCCTCTGGGTCCAGATCGAGGGGTGCCCAAGAAGACCCTAGGGCATTCTGGCAATCCGTCGGAAGGATGGTGAGTCCGGGAGCGGGAGGAAGAAACAGCTGCCATTTTGTATTTTTTGGGGGCCATGAGGGACGGACCCGAGGGGATCCATGAGGAGGAGAAGACAAGCAGAGATAGATAAATGCCCCCCCACCCCAGAGACAGCTCGAGAGGAGCCGATGAAGACCTTTCGAGGCTCGGCCAATGAAGGCCCTGAAGACACTGGCACTGCCCCGAGACAGCGGTGGACTCGGAGGCAGAAATCAGTGCCGTGCTCAAGAGAACAGAGAGGGGGTGAGGGACCACCCTGGGGCCCATAGACACCAGAGAGAAACAGGATGGTCCTGACACGGGGGCCACAAAACCCGGAGACGCATCGGTGCACTCGGGAGCCATGAGATAGGAAGATCCTGAGTCTGGGCATAAAAACAGAGAATAACTGAGACCCAACGCAGGACAGGACACAGATATTTCTGCCATCTATCACAGGGTCCATAAACTAAAGTAAAGTAAACAAGCAAAGGAGGTACCCTGGGACACCAAACAGAGGAGTATCGTGACAAGCCCAATAAGAAACTATGCAGGGCCTGGAAGTTGGGGACATTGTCTGAGGCCAATAAAATCTCTGGATACCGGAGGGTGGAGGAGAGCTGGACTACCGGAGGGCCACAGATGGCCGCAGATACCTAGATGGCACATGAGATACTGAAGAGCCCTACTAACTGGCCGGCAAGTTGGCGGCCAGAAACAGCAGCAGTCAAAACTATAGAAGGGCAGCACAATAAGGGGACGCCGGTGAGCACACACAGCGGGCCAGACCAGGTGGGAGAACGAGAGAACGCTCTCACACACTGCAGCAGAAACGGTACAGATAAGTGATTGAGCAGCAGCAACTGAACGCCTGTGAAAATTAGGAACCCCGGAGTGAACACTTGCCCCCTTACCCTCCCAGATGAAGATGGGGAAACAAAGGACTGGTAAAGATATGTCAGCCGGGCACTCCCCGAGGGATGTTACGAGTGAGACGGCCATAGGAACTGAAGCGCTAACGCAACACACCGAAATGATGCCGGCGGCTATACAGGAATCCAAGACAGCCTTGCAGAATCAAATTGAAATGTTGGCAGGGGAGGGAGGTCTCCTACGAGAGGACCACAACAAGTTGAAAGATCGAGTCAAAACAACAGAAGATATTATGAGTGAGACGACCCCGCAGGTAAAAGCACTCATGCAGAAACTCGCACTCATAAACAATGAAATGAAAACTCTGGCCATTAAAGTGGAGGATGCCGAAAGCGGGCTTCGGTGACATAACATACGCCTGGTGGGAGTCCCCGAAAAGAGAGAGGGCCCATGACCAGAACTCTACATAGAAACATGGCTGAGCGACGTGGTGCTGGGGGGCACAGCCAATAAATTATTCTCGGTTGAGCGGGCCCCCAGGATTTCGGCAGCCCCTTCACTGCCAGGGACATATCCAAGGCCAGTAATAGTGCCATTAATGAACTTCAGAGACAGAGATGTGATCCTCCAAGAGACACGAAAAAGGGGCCCCTGCAAAACTGAAGGAAAAGAGATAAACATCTACGCAGACTACACAAATATGGTACAGAAGCAATGGGCAGCATCCGCCACAGTCAAAAAAGTCCTTTGTCACATCAACATCAAATATGCACTGCTATACCCCGGTGAAACTTTGGATCCTACATGAGAGGAAAACACACTTCCTGGGAAGACCTCCAGAAGACTGGAAATGGATAGAGATGCGGGGTCTTTGCCACTTGGAAAAGAGGACGCCAAGGCCTGGACTACAGATAAAAAGAAACGCAAAGGGGCAGGAGCTCGGATGGGACCTGCCACCGTGCCATCACAGGAACAAATCAAGACTGTGCAAATGAAGGCTGTCAGGGACCTTAGGGGGACAACCGAGATTCGGCTGAGCAACAGATGGAGGGAACTAGCGGCGGACACTGGAGGAACTGGAACAGAGCAATCGGGGTCGGAAACAGAATCTGAGATGGATCAGCCACCTCAGGTGAACCCAATAACAGCAGACCTGCTGGGCTAACAGATACTTTTTCAAAACAATAATCAGCAAATACTACGGCCCAGAGGGAACGGGCAGAGATGGGACGGGGAGGGCATCAGGGAGACCTCCGGGCCTCCTGTGTCTTGTCCTGTCTCCCATTCATACACCCCTCGGAGATGGGATGGCGGAAAATGACCAATGGACAGCGACAGACAGACTACGATACTGGCAATGATCCATGCCTCGGAAAAACACACAATGGGAAACGAGGGCCTCCAATCAGGGGTTCGGGTAAACACATACAGTGAATTGAGGGGGTGGTTAGTTCTACAATCACAGCACGGTAAGGTAAGGTGGGGGGATAGTTGGGGGGAAAGGTTTACAGTTCAATTCACATTAAGGGGGGAACACAAATTCGAAGTCAGTACAAAGGATATGGGGAATAAACGGGAGGACAATATCACAAATAAAAACAGACTACCCTCGATAACACCATTACCAAGGGTAACGAGAAACTATCCATCCTCACATGGAATGTAAATGGACTAGGAAATAAACATAAACGGAGCCTAGTACATAAAGCTTTATCTAGATACAAATCAGACATAATATTTATGCAAGAAACTCATCTTGTAGATACACAACATAAAGCTATGGAGAGGGGTAAATACAAACTAATGGGACACACGCAATTTACATCCGGCTCCAGAGGAGCCATGATACGTATTAGAAAAGGCCTATTAGAAAAGGCCTTCCATTTCACACCACACCACAAGCACGTGGGCAGACCCACACGGTTGTTACATAGTAAGAGCAACCTTTGACCCTGCTTCTGCAGGCAGGTCGCTCCCCGCTCCGCCATCCTCGCCACCTCCACTCCGTTTTTTCTCTCCTGTTTTCCCCGCCGCTGCATCCCCTGTGGCCCCTCCCGCCTCCTCCCCACCGTCCTTGTTTGCCTGTTTTCCCCACCACTGAGTCCCCTGCGGCCCCTCCCGCCTCCCCCTCCTCCTCACCGTCCTTGTTTGCCTGTTTTTCCCGCCGCTGCATCCCCTGCGGCCCCTCCCGCCTCCCCCTTCCTCCTCACTGTCCTTGTTTGCCTGTTTTCCCCGCCGCTGCATCCCCTGTGGCCCCTTCCACCTCCCCCCTCCTCCTCACCGTCCTTGTTTGCCTGTTTTCCCTGCCACTGCGTACCCTGCGGCCCCTCTCTCCTCCCCCTCCTCCTCACCGTCCTTGTTTGCCTGTTTTCCTGGCCGCTGCATCCCCTGCGGCCCCTCCCGCCTCCCCCCTCCTCCTCACCATCCTTGTTTGCCTGTTTTTCCCACTGCTGCGTCCCTTGCGGCCCCACGGCCAAAGGCAAGCCCGTCTGCGCCAAGACCGCGCCCAGCACCAGTTCCCCTGGCCCTCTCAGACACACCTACTCCCCCTCACCGTCCACTCTCTCAACCAAGAACCGTGCACCCCATCTAGCCCCACACACACTCATGGCCCCTTCACCTGCCACACCTGTCATTTCTCCTGCTCCTCATCCCTCACACCACAGCCCAACCATAGCGACCCCACCTTCAACAAACACAACACCCCCAACGCAAGACTCACCCGCTGTGCCCCCACCAACCAACCCCGCTGCACACCAGCCCACAACCAGAACACACCCCGCAACAACACCCACACGAACCACACCAATGCCAACCACCTCAACTGCCTGCTCCTCAACACCCGCTCCCTCCACAAACATACCATAGAACTCTGGGACCTCATCACATCACACTTACCTGACATCGCCTTCCTCACGGAAACCTGGACCAACCCCTCCTCAGAACCCGACATAGCCATCGCCACCCCCAAGGGATACAAACTACAACGCAACGACCGCCTCAACAGGCCAGGTGGCGGCATCGCCATCCTACACAGAGACACCATCAAAGTCACCACCAGCTCCCAAGACACTATCGACAACACAGAACACATGCACTTCCTAATCCACATTAACAACAACTCCATCCTCAGAGGGACACTAATCTACAGACCACCAGGACCACGCCCCGCCTTCTGCAACACCATCGCCGACAGCATCAGCTCACACGCCCTCACCTCCACAGATTACATCCTCGTGGTGATTTAAACTTTCACCTAGAAAACCTACAAGACCACAACTCTACCTCCCTCATAGACAACCTCACCAACCTCGGACTCAAACAACTGGTCACCGCACCCACACACTCAGCAGGACACACGCTCTACGCAATTTTCACTGCAAGCCAACACATAGCCTACACCCACACCACCGAACTCCTCTGGACTGACCACCACTGCGTCCACTTCTCCTTCACCAAACCCCCCACACACTACCATCAACACACTACACCCCACCGCATGTGGGACAAGATCCCCACGGAACGACTAAACTCCCAACTGGCCCATAACACCCCCCCCCCCACGCCAACGACCCCAACACAGGAGCACACAACCTCTCCAAATGGATCACCACCTGAGCAGACACACAAGCCCCCCTCAGAAAACACATCGCCACCCGCAACATCAAGAACGCCCCATGGTTCACCCCTGAACTTCAAGACTCCAAGCGCATATGCTGCCAAGCTGAAAAAATATGGCGACTAGAACCTTCTGCAACCAACTTCTCCACCCTCAAAACCACCATTCGCACCCATCACCAACTCATACACACCGCCAAAAGAGATCACTACAAGACACGCCTTGACAACAACTCTCAAAACAGCAAAGAACTCTTCACCATCATTAATGAACTTGCCAAACCCAAAGCCAGCAATATAGACCCCGCAAACACACAGCCCCTATGTGACGCCCTTTCCAACCACTTCCTCCACAAAATCCTGGACATCCACAACAGCTTCATACCACACACACCCACCACACACACCCCTCACTCACTCAACCCAATCCCCACTCTTGAACCCCCCACCACACTCTCCACCTGGACCCCCACCACACATGAAGAAACCGAAAAAACCATAAACTCCATCCACTCCGGATCCCCCTCTGACCCCTGCCCACATCGCATCTACAACAAAGCCAGCCCAACCATCGCCCCCATACTCTACAACATAATCAACTCCTCTTTCAACTCCGCCACCTACCCAGACCCCTGGAATCACGCGGAAATCACGCTCTCCTAAAAAAAAAACAAGCCGACCCAGAGATCCTCTCCAACTACCGCCCCATCTCCCTCCTCCCTTTCCCCGCCAAGGTTGCAGAGATATTAGTCAACACCCGCCTATCCAACTTCCTCGAAGCAAACAACACTCTTGACCCCTCACAATCTGGGTTCTGCAAGAACCACAGCACGGAAACCGCCCTCATCGCATGCACTGACGTCATCAGGACAAAAGTGGACAAAGGCGAGACCGTCGCACTCATCCTCCTAGACCTCTCCGCAGCCTTTGACACCGTCTGCCACCACACACTCCGCACACACCTCCACAACATAGGAATTCACCACAAAGCCTTAGACTGGCTCACCTCCTTCCTCACCGACCAGACCCAGAGAGTCCGCCTTCCACGCTTCCACTCCAACACTACCAAGATCACCTGCGGAGTCCCCCAAGGGTCCTCCCTCAGCCCCACACTCTTCAACATATACATGATCCCACTAGCCAACATCCTCTGAGCACACGGTATCACTATCCTCTCTTATGCAGATGACACCCAACTCATCCTCTCCGTCACCTGCAACCCCACCACCGCCAAAACCAACCTACACTCTGCTCTCCTCGACACCGCCAAATGGATGACCACTAACCACCTCAAACTCAACTCAAACAAAACCGAGATCATCATCTTCGGCCCCAACAAAACCACATGGGACAACTCCTGGTGGCTCACCGCCCTAGGCCCCGCACCCACGCACGCAATGCTCTAACCTCCTCCTGCTTCCACACACTCCACACTTTAAAAAAATCCTTTAAATGGATTCCCCCAGAAACCAGGAAGACAGTCACCCACAGACTCATCAGTAGCAGACTGGACTACAGTAACGCACCACACTCAAACTCAAATGCAAACTCCAAGAATCCAGAACAAAGCCGCACGCCTCGTCCTTGGCATCCCCGCCACGAACGAATCTCACCACACCTCAAATCCCTTCACTGGCTCCCCATAGACAAGAGAATCACATTCAAGATCCTCATGCACGCACACAAATCCCTCCACAACACCGGCCCAACCTACCTCAACGAAAGAGTGAACCTCCACACTCCCACACACAACCTCCGATCAGCCGACCTCGCCCTAGCCACAGTCCCCCGCATCCAAGGCACCACCACAGGAGGCAGGTCCTTCTCCTACCTCGCCCCCAAAACCTGGAACTCCCTCCACACCAACCTTCGCAAAACCAAAGACCTCCTGCTCTTCAGAAAGAACCTCCAGACATGGTTGTTCGATCAGTGACCCTCCCTACCCCGCCTTATTTCCCCCCCCCCCCAGCGCCTTGAGACCCTCACGGTGAGTAGCGCGCTCTACAATTTTTTTTGATTGATAATAATATGGACATATAAAAATATGCCTGTACAATAGTTAATGTATACCTACCCCCGGGTCTTTCAGTAGGGGTACTCCAAAAAATTGGTGCAATACTCACAACCTATCCACCAGCATCTATACTAATGGGAGGTGATTTAAATATGGTGATGAATTCAGAACTGGATAGAGCTAGTAAATCAAGGACAGGATGTCCAACCAGGGGGAAACTGGAGGGCTTTACACATGCAATGGGCTTATGCTATGCATGGAAACCTCTCCACAGACAGGAAAAGAGATACTCATATTATTCAGCTGTCCATGATACTCACTCTCGATTGGACTATTTTTTGATCACGGCAGACCTGCTGCCAAGAATTAAAATGGTGGAATATCAGGCTAGGGGGATTAGTGATCATGCCCCACTACAGATGACAGTGTCTCTGGGACCCCGACCACCAGGAAAAGGATGGCGGATGCAAACATGGCGATTACAAAATGCGAAGGTGGTTGGGGATATAGAGCAAGTCACACAGCACTATTTTACTGAGAATAAGGGGTTGGTAGAAAGCCCGGTAGTCCTATGGGAGGCCAATAAAGCCACTATTAGAGGGGAGATAATAGTGGGAGAAGTAGGAGAAAGACAGCAAAGAGAGAAAAGACTGATAACACTAGAAACCGAACTTAAAACACTGGAACGCCGATACGCAACACAACCGACACAAGCCATTAAAAAACAGATGAAACAAAAAAGAAAGGCATGTAATATAGTAACCCGAGACGAAGTACGACAACAATACCTATCACAAAGCAAACGGCTATATGAGGCTGGGAACAAAGCAGGCAAAGTGATTCCCTTATCAGGGAGATTTTGACAGCAAAAGGGGAGCTAATAAGGGATCCCAGAGAAATAATGGAGGAAATGGCAACTATTCCAGAGGCAGAAATATATAGCTTAATAACTGATTGCCACATGTCATGTCTATCCCCGCAGCAAACTACAGATCTAGAAGAGGAGATCACTGAGGAAGAAATGTTGGCAGCGCTAGGTCAACTACAGAAAGGGAAATCACCGGGGCCAAAAGGATTCGAGTTTTTTCAGAAGCTCGGAAAGGGGCAGATACCACACCTGCATGCAGCATTACATCAAGATTTTGAAATGGGAACTTCCACCCGATATGAGAACAGCGACGATTATCCTCCTACCTAAACCAAACAAACCCAGAGACCAGGGGGATTCCTACCGCCCAATCTTGTTGTCAAATGTTGATGCCAAAATACTGGCAAAGACATTGGCAGTCATACTGAGTAAGGTGATGACGACCCTGATCCATCCGGATCAAACTTGGTTGGTTTATACCTGGCCGCTCTACAGCCCTGAATCTCTGAAGGCTTCAGTACAATTTGGCCTTGATAACACATTTGACTAAAGGAAGAGCAATCCTCTCCCTAGATGCCAATAAGGCATTTGATTTGGTATAATGGAGATATATGTTCGGCATACTGGCCAAGATGCGGTTCAGATCCAAATTCCGGAGATAGGTTGCGTTATTATATGAAAGACCAACTGCAAAAATGAGGGTGAATGGATACACGTTGCACAAGTTCGACGTTCACAGGGGGACCAGGCGGGGATGCCCTCTGTTGCCGATGCTCTTTGCTTTGGCGATCGAGGGACTAGCCAACTGGATAAGAACAGACCCACTGATTAGAGGATTGCCCACCAATAGTGACGAGGAGGATCAGATTTCGCTATATGTGGACGACTTACTATTATATCTGACTCGGACACCCTCTTCAATGGGCCATCTGGGAGACATCTTTCGGTCTTTCGGGGAGGTATCAGGATCGGAATAAATTGGGGTAAGTCTCTACTGTTTCCAGTGGGGGCATGGGAGATAGATCAAACAACAAAATTACCAGTTAGAGTGGAACTGGATAAGTTCAAATGACTAGGTATCTGGATATCAGGCAAACCCCACCTTCACTACAACACCAACCTACAACCCCAATTGCAGAGATTCGAAATGGAGGTTAAGCATTGGCAAACCGTCCCGATTTCATTGATGGGTAGGCCAGCACTCTTTAAGATGGTAGCACTACCTCGCTTCCTATTTGTCTTATACAACTCCCTATACCCAGTTCCAGAAACATTCTTTCACCAAACCATTACTGTGGTGGGGGGGGCAACCTAAAATCAAACTGCGCACCCTACAAAGATCAAAATATGAGGGGGACATTGCCCTGCCAAATATCCAGAAGTACTACAAGGCAGCACAGCTCAGCATAATAAATCATTGGGCATTTGCTCCACGAGATGGCCCAGCATTTAGAGGGGACAGGTAAATGATGCATAAGATCAGTTACCTCCACTGGCTATACGGGTGTAGATTGAGTCCTGCATTCAGCCCTGCAACAAAAACGGTCATACAAACTTCGGAATGACTTATCAAGGAGATGGGATGGGCCACACACTTGAAACCCAAAACACCTCTGTGGGAAGGAACCAGGCTACCCAAGATAAATACCTTAAAGGGTTATAACGGTTGGGACATGTGGGACACAAATGGGGTGGCACCCTTTTCGCACCTCAAAAAAGAATACCAGATGTCAGACACACAATGGTTACAATACGCCCGCCTACAGGCGGCCCTGAAACGTAGCATCCCAGTAGAAGACGAAACACAGGAAAATGCCCCATTAGAATTGAGACTTCTAGAGGGGGAGATACAAAAGAAGCTAATATCACAGACTTACGGTACAATCATGAGACATACACAACCCTCACTATCTAATTTATGGGAGCGATTCAAAAGAGACTGGAAGGAACTGGAAGAGGAGGACTGGATGGAGGCATTGATTTTCCTGGCCAAAGTGGCTATTCCAGCATCCCTCAAACTAATACAAATTACAATACTACATAGGGTATATTATACGAGGTATCTGCTCTTTAAGATAGGGTTGGCAGCAAATTATAAATGCCTACGGGATGTGGAAGTGAGGGAACATTTTACCACATGTTGTGGACCTGCCCCAGGTCGCCAGATTCTGGGAGGAAGTGGGGAGGACCCTGGGACGTGTAATAGAGACTAACATCGAAATGACGCCGGAGTCAATGATACTGGGGTATGGGGCCACACCGATCACACAAGATATCAAAATTTACTGATCAATTTAGGTAGCATGATTGCAAAAGCGGACATAGCCAGGAGATGGGGATCTGGGATAGCACCAGGCCACAGTGAATGGTGGGAGGGTATGGATAGATGCTCAATACTGGAAAGAGAAATATACAGAGATAGAGGCAATGAAAAAAAAATACAAGAAGATATGGGGGAACTGGGAGATGGGATAGGCCAAAGTGGACCCCGAGGAACAACTGTGATATTGGAACAAGTGATGGAAGGTGAGAAGGGAGCTAGGACAACCCCATTGAGATAAAAGGAGGCTCGGAAGAAATAGAGAGGGTAGGATAGGAAAGTTATGTATTCCCAACACAACACAGGTCGGAGAAGAGGAAATCTTACGATGAGAAATGTACCAAAAGGTGGGGGAGGGGAAGTTATCCAGTGAATATTACTATTATGTGATCACTATAATTGATATGTTGCTTGAGATATAAGCAAACTATTATTGCAGTTCATTATATTACAAAGAAAAATAACAATAACATGTGTTTAAAAAAAGAGGGTAGCAGAAAAAAATATATATTGGAGTCATGGGAGTTTTTAGTAACTTGTTAAGATTACATCATGAAGTGATTTGTTGGATTTGTTTGTGATCTAGATTTTCCGCTGACAAAGTACAGAAACACAATTTGAAATTTGCTTGGATAAACGATTGATTTCGGAATAAGAAATCAAGTTCTATTGAACATTTTGTGACAGAGATTAAAGGTGAGAAGATTGAGGCTGACTTGGCCTTTAATATTCCTTTAGATCTAAGAATTCGTAGTATTCAGTGGGCAAAATGTAAGAAATATTTGGGATTCTCAGCTACAGATCAGTGGGTAGTAATGCCATAGGTACCGTGCAGCACATAAGGTGATTTAGTTTGCTACGATATAAAGACTGGATGTCTTTGTGTTTTGTTAGGTTGTCCCCCTCCCCTCCTTTTTTGATTTCTGGAGTCCTGATGAAGACCCGCTAGGGAATTTCAAATTGGCCCCATCTTTTACACCGGCTCGAAACGTCAACGATTATTGATTAGCCTTGATTGGTATATGAATTCTATCGACAGTGTAACTCATGACCAGGAACACCTCACCCCTGAAGAGATTTGATGGTCGTTCGGTTTTTGTACAGTGGTCAACGAACATGCTTATGGACGCAAATAACATAGAAAGTTTTGAATAATTACTTTCTTTTCTAATCACAAGCACTTTTCTCTTGCACAATTTTCTTTTTTGTTTTTCTTTGTTGGGGGGAATTTTAGACTTTGTTTTTATGAGGAATATGACACAACGATGTATGGAGACACAAAGATGTATTAATAAAAATTTGATTTTTAATATGAAAGAGTTTTGAAAAAATGATTGTTTTTTATGCTGCATGGATACAATTCATTTCAGATGAAATTTAGTTTTTGTTCATTAAAATAGTATGGTTCATGTATATATGGACCATTGTACTTCTATACACATCAAAACATGTCCCACCTTTAGTATACACTGCACCCTGCCCATGGGGCTACCTAGGACCTACCTTAGGGGTGCCTCACATGTATAAAAAAGGAAAATCTAGGCCTGGAAACTGGGTACACTTACCAAGCCGAATTGGCAGTTTAAAACTGCACACACAGATACTGCAATGGCAGTCCTGAGCCATGTTTACAGGGCTACTTATGTGGCTGGCACAACCAGTGCTACAGGCCCACTAGTAGCATTTGATTTATAGGCCCTGGGCACCTCTAGTGCACTTTACTAGGGACTTACTAGTAAATCAAATATGCCAATCATGGATAAGCCAATTAGGCATACATTTTACATAGGAGCACTTGCACTTTAGCACTGGTTAGCAGTGGTAAAGTGCCCAGAGTATCTAAAACAGCAAAAACACCAGCACACATCAACAACCTGGGAAGCAGAGGCAAAAAAGTTAGGGGAGACTACACCAAGGATGCCAAGACTAACACTGACCATACTATCCCAATATGAGACTGGTCCTCAGACACGAAGAAGTATTGTTATTTATACTGTTTTAAACAGTTCCATCTATTCCTGTATGGAACCCCCTTCACAGTTCTGCCCAACCACCAAGTCCCTGCCATCACCAAGTGTCTTCTTGTATCAAGGGATGAGGCTTGTGGCTAAAGAATTATCATTCCTGCACTGTGCACAAACCTGGGAAAATCCACAATCCCATCAACATTTCCTCAAGAGTCTCTTTACGGCCTACAACATCTTAGCCCTCCATTACAAAGGACTATGTGCATGTGCTAAAGTAGGCTCACTGTCAATACCTCATCCGTTGAGACTTCATTAATGGGGCTCTTGACCTCCTGAAACCTTTTGCTATGATGGACTTGATTCAAAGTCTGTGCTACAAAGATCTTGCAAGGTCAAGAGGTCCCACCAACACACTAATATCAAGTAACAGCACTGTTAAATATGTAATAGGTGGACAGGCTTGTCACAGGAAAGAGATGCTTCTTTGAGGAACACACCTGGACATTCTCAGTCCCTAAGAAGGGGTGGTGAAGATGGGGACAATAAGGGCCACCAAAGCACCTTTGCAATGCCTCTTACGATAGATAAGCGATCACATGATTCCCTACTTAACTAAACTGGTAAAATAAATAATTGGTTTTTAACATGTGTGTCAGTCTACGATCTATTTACCTGCCTTAGCTCCTAGTGATGCATCTGCTACCCTAGGGTATCTGGGAGGATGAAGTAATTGAGTTATTTGGACTAATTGCTACTAGAAAGTATCTACCTGTTGTCACTGATGAATAATTGAGATTCCCAGAGGTAACAGTGCTGCTCAGCAGATAAAGGGACATCAGTTCAGCTCTCTCTCTCATCCAGATATACTCAACGCATGCCATATGTGAGACTGTGTAGTTTGGAAATGGTCCTCAAATCAATGAAAAGGAGATTAGAATCTTAGGACCTGATTTAGATATTGGTGGATGAGTTACTCTGCCATGGAATTTTTTAGGGTTTAGGGTGGCTATAGGTTTTTGGCTGGTAAAGTGTTTTTAGGGTTATAATGAGTAGGGGTTTTTGAGTGGCAAGGGAATTTGTAGGGTTTAGGGTGACTATAGGTTATTGGTTGGTAAGGGGAGTTTTAGGGTTTAGGGTGGGTATAGGTTTTTGGGTGGTAACAGAACTTTTAGGGTTTGGGTTGGTATGGGCTTTTGGATGGTAGGGGAATTTTTAGGGTTTAGGGTGGGAATGGACTTTTGGGTGGTAGGGGAATTTTTAGGGTTTAGGGTGGGTATGGGCTTTTGGGTGGTAAGGGTTTTGTTTAGGGTGGGTATGGGATTAGGAGTGGTAAGGGAATTTTTAGGGTTCAGGGTGGCTATAGGTTTTTGGGTGGTAAGGTGATTTTAAGGGTTTAGGTTGGGTATCTTTCTTTGGGTGGTAAGGGAAATTTTAGGCCTGGGGGTATGGGTTTTTGGGTGGTCAGAGGTTATTGGTTAAAGGTGTGTGTGTGTGTGTATATCTCTATCTCTCTCTCTCTCTATATATATATATATATATATATATATATATATAGATATATGAAGGTACACAGAATCAGGTGTGCCGTATATATATGTGTGTATTCCTTCAGAGCAAATAGAATGCACACTGTTGACACTGTTGAAGATATGCCGTGGGTCCATCCCCCTCGCTGACAAAAAGGAGATAGGAGCGACCTTTCACTGAAATAAAGGAGGACATATATATATATATATATATATATATATATATATATATATATATATAGATATAGATATATATAAATAAATATAGATATATATGAATATATATCTTTACCACAGCTGCCTTTCCACAAAAAATTAAAGTATTTTACAAGTAAAGATTAACCCATTATATATATATATATATATATATATATATATATATATATATATATATATATATATATATAAACAGTAATATATGTGTATATATGTATATGACTGGACAGCATACTTTTGGTTCCTGCTGCATACGATGTAAATGAAGAAGTTTACTGGACTCCGACTTCTTAATAGTACACCTATTCAGCCAGCAAGAGATGCAAACGCAAGGGAAATGGTCACTACTGCCCAGGGGCTACCCACACCGAGATGTAGATGTCAAGATGTTTTTCATGCAATGCTGTTTTCTACTTTGCGTCCTAGTTTCTGAATAAAAGCTGTATTTCAGTAAACTAGGGGCAGTGAGGGGTTTGGTTGAAACACTCATCATCAAATTAAGATATTGTAGTCGGTTTTATTTTTTTTAGAGCTCTTCCTGTCATCATTGTTGATTTCGAACATATGGTTTAATCAATGGTCCAGCCGAGCATGTCTTTTATATGACACCTTAAATAACATAGGGCACAATCAAACGATCCCACAGAATTTGATTTCACAGTTAAGAGTAGAATGATCAGTGAGAACAGCAGAACCATGTTTCCCTACAGGCACTAATTTGCTAATCAAGATTTTCAAAGCTTGATACAAAGTCCTTAAACCATCATATGAATACTGTATGAGGACATCGTTTCCCTGCCAAAATGAATACGAAGAATCATCTGCGTGCAGTCACATTTCTGTTTAATGAAACCTACTTGTGTCAGATACCCTGTGTGATTTTTTTTTTAAGTGCTGTTCTTGTAGAAATTCTGTTTATTTGTTGATACTTTTTAAAGGTCATATGCTTTTTAAAGGTCATCTGCTCTCAATCTCCTGACTTATTAAAAAACGGGTGCCCAACATCCTTTCTTAAGAATATCGAAACTTCCAGACATCCAACTGATTCCAGAAACTTCTGCAGTAGGGTATAAGTGAGAGAGAGCGTAGTTTAAATAACATATATTAAAATGAAAGGCTCATATCAATGCTTAACGATGTTGCATAGAAAACGACAATAATAGTGATTTTGCTTAAAAGTGCATTTAAATTATGACTATAATGTGTCTGGCTACCAATATATATGCTAACTAATAACTCATTAATAGAATCACTAATGCTCTGGTTAATCAAGTTATATTAACGATTATGATATTGCATTATATTGAAAATCTCATACGCCTTAAGTTAGCGTAAACTGTGGGTTTTAGCTGCCTGGCTCTCATATTAAAAGCATTTTTCTGTTTTTCAGCGTGCTGACTCGCAAAGGGCCATGACCCTGCAAAATGTTCCTTTTCTTCAACTTAATTGTATCAGTACAATTCTGTTCTCATCCACATGCTTGCTGCTTTAGTATGAGTTTATACACAAAGTTGAAACAAATGTAGATTAATGTAATGTACAAGGACGTTTAAACCATGGACAAAGGAACTCATGACCCGAGAAGACGTGGCAAGTTGTGAAATAACCTCTGGATGTGCCACCTCCGAAAACGCCAATTACAAAAAACAATCAAAATGTTATGGATTATCGTGGGGTGACAATTAGAATTACCTAATGTATAATTTGATAGGTTAAAGATAGTGGGGTATAACAAATGTCCAATAGAATTTTGGGAGAAGGTATTACGAAAAAGGGATAAAAACCCATGTCACAGAAGGGTCAGAAGAACTAGGTAGGGAATGCTATTGATTTTATCCAGAAACTGTCACTCTGTTTGGTGACTTTGAGACTTATTAAACCATCCTCACCCATAGACTGCCCCTATACACTTCTCCTCCTTATGAGTGAAGTGTCCCCTGTCCTCTAGACAAAGTTTAGACTGCGGCGTTTTGACTGATGTCCTGAAGACGAAGACTGATCCTGCGTGCTGACCAAATCTTTGGAGGGTAATTATGACAATGCAATTTGTAATTTGTCTGTTTGCTTTTCCTTTCTAGGTACAAACTGCTCATTTTGATAGAGACCATAGTTAGATGTTTTCTAAATTGGTGTTCTAAATTGTTTTTGCATGAAGCCCAACATGCCGATGCTAATTAGTGGTTAGGACAGGAGTTCACATCAACTCACACAAAATAGACAAATGACTGACGTTACGCTATGCTGAACTGAGACATATATGATATTCACTGTATTCTGATCTATGTTCACGCCGTGCTATGTTCTTATGTTTGTGATTCTTGCATTAATGAAATCTTATCACAGTTGCCATATCGTGACTATGCTCTTATGCTTCCTGGTATTGAGATTAACTCTTCTGCTCGTAGATTGTAATCAATAGGGAATAAAAATTCATAAAATTCTATCAAGGGTGTGGTTATTCATGGCTGAAAGGCCATGGTTGTGCCGATAATTTGATTAATGTCTTTATCTAAAGTAAAGTGCATTGTGGTGGTGAATATTGATGACATTATTAATATATTGCTTGACATATTGATCAGTTATCTCATCCTACGGTGTCTCACCACTGGGTCACAAGATTCATTAGCCTAAAATGAGTCCTAATGTGTATAAATTAACATAGAAGGACGCGTTAGCAGTTCTGGTAGCAGAGCAACGGTTTTGGCCCTTGGGGGCCCTAGGACGGAGAATCATTGTTGATCTGTGTGTATTTAGGCCAAATATGTGTTGTTTAGTAGGAGTAGGCATACTCCGCAGTGTGAGAGTAGGGAAGTCGGCGTACTTCATATGAGTGTGGCGCTTGGTGCTCAAAATTATCCACGTGGTTGTTGTTTATGTACAGACCCGTCGTGGTCTAAGACTCCGGAGTATGTTGACAAGTGTAGGGGACACTTGGATTTATGTTGTAATCTGTGCGGTTTAATAGGTCAATCGGGCGTGGTTGACAAGTCAAGTTTGAGTTGAAACGTATGTGTGAAACCTTCGATGGAGATTTGGCAAGTTCTAAAGTGCACTAGGACGAGCCATTGACAAGTCGAGAGTAGAAATTGAGGGTCGAATTCTACTTGCGTATGCGGGAGCTGATAAGGAGAAAGTAGCGGCTGAGGCTTCAAGTGAAATCTCTGTAAAATTCTGAAGCGAATGTGTTACCCTTCCTGTAGTAAACCGTCAGATTTGTGTTGTCATTTAAGGTGCTTGCAATAATTTGCATTAGTTTGTATGTATTCAGTGAGGAGCGGACAAGCCACAAGACTTTGTCAGCTGCAGTGTGTGTGAGTGTGACGTCAGTGGTGCTGCGCTGAGATAGGTCAGTTGTCGAGAGGGGTCGCGCACGGATTGGCTGCCGTCCGTGAGAGGCAATAGGTTGAGAAAGGTGGGTGAAGAGTGTCCTGGGAACTAAGTCACTTTCGATTAAAATACAAATAAGAAAAAACTGCAAAATGAATTTTGTCAAGGCATGTAAGAGCGCTCTGAAAGGAGACGTATATATTGTAGCAACTGATGGGGAACCTACACCACCCGAGGGTACTCCAGCTTATATAGTCATGGAAGAGAAAGGTGTCGTGCCTTGTTTATGGATGAAACAGTGGCGCAAATTAACAGAGAAAGAGGGATGTTTAGCATTCCCAGAACATGGGACATTCAATACGAGGGTGCTAGAGAATTTGAGGTGGATGTTAAGTACACAGAAACCACCTCTGAGGCCAACTCAGTATGAAGCTTTAGCGGTTTGGGATCTCATGGCTCTTAAACAAAGGCAAGAAAAGTTATAGAGAAGACTGAGAAGGGCAGAAAAATCTTATGCAGAGGCTAGATGGGATAATGAGAGTAAAATGTGGAGAAGGGGAATTGTTGACTGATTAAAATTGTTTCCAGCGACAGCACAGGGAGAAGAGACACAGGGAAAGAAAGCCTCCTGTAAAACAGACAAAGACTCGAACAATTCTAAAGAAAATAAAAGACCTTGGGAAGAGGAAGATGATTCAGACGATGAAGAATTCATGGACAGATTATTACATGATCGCCCGCCACCTTATGCGGTGAGCGACAGTGTTCCAAGCACTAGCATAGACCCTGGGAACCAGACGCAGGAGAAGGGAGTTGCTGATACGGTACAGACTAGTCATACGGCTTCGATACAGAATGGTGTCAGTGTACCCACTGCACCAGACATACCGATACCAGTTGCAACCTCCACCGCAGATACAGAGAATCTACCCAGACGTCCCAGTACTAGAGACTACTACAAATCTGATAGTGCCACCAGACCCGATATACACAAAATCAAAATTAGTGCAGATTGAGTCAACTCCAAAATTATTGTCCCAACCGCAGCCACAGCTGATACCAGGGTATAACCCAGTAGCTGGTCCACCATTAGTACCTGTCCCGGGTACCTTGGAACAGAACTATGGGGTTACTGCTCCACGGAGTCTGGGACCAGGTCAGACACCTGCTGCCATATCATTGCCAATTACTGTCGGTCCGCCAGTGCCATTGTATGCGCAAGGCAAAACTGGCGTATGTGACCAGGGAGTAATGACTCAAGATATGATAAGAGGAGGGTCTATGGGAACTCCCCAGATAATGGCCCCAGGAGAACAAGCAGTTGAACAGCCAAGGTCTTTAATGGACCTCAGCCCAGTGGGAGCACCCATAGAAGCAATGCGTCAAGCGGTGCTAGGGATTTTAACCCCTCAGACAATGAGTACAAATACCTCACATTCACCGTTGATACGTGCAGGGAACATTTCACTGCAGGGTTTCACAGTACAACAGTTAAACGAATGGCTAGAAAAGGCTTATACTTCACAAAGGGCTGCAGTGGCTGCGGTCGGGCCAGAAAAGGAAAAACAAGATGAGTACCTAAACTTTGTAAGGCTAGGGGCAGAAGCTGCTGAATTAGTGGAAGGTACAATGGGAGTAAATAGATTGGAGTCATACACAGAAGCAGAATTAAGATTTCTATGCCCCAAGATTACCAAAGAAGTAGGCAAGGTGCATCAGAGATTAGCGAACCTGGCAGACAAATACAATATTGATATCGGAAACACTAAACACCTGAAAAGGACTTACAGATTGGATTTTGACTCTAAAGACTTTGAGCACATGAGGTCTTCGGGAATGAAGGCACATTTGAAAGAATTGTTGCAAAGTGAGCAAGTTTGGGGTGCGCTGGAAAAATGGGAAGGCAGGTGGGCAAAGAAAAGAGATAAGGAAAAGGGTGACAGTCCAGGGTCTAATCAAGCCAAGGCCTCACCCGATCTGGAATCAGTAAAAATATTACCCATGAGAGAAACAGCTGGTGGTGTCTTAGTTCATGTGCCATGGACCAGAGGAGACTTTCTATCTTTTACCAATGATTATCCTAGATTGAGGGAGAAGCCGATCGAGTGGTACCAACAGACAGACAGGTTTGTGAGACTTGCAAAATGTCTTTGGGAAGCCTTGAATACCTTGTTTGAAATCATTGTTCCGCCTGATTTGTGGCTTGAGTGCAAGAGAGGAGTAGATTGGCCGACGAAGGAGCCGGCAAGGGATAAGGTGACTGGGGCACCCTCTGAAGAGGTGATGAAGTATTATCATAAAGTGATTGAGTTTTTGAAACAGAAGGTGTCGCCGAAGGTGACTGATTGGCAGAAGATCGACCGGACCTCTCAAGAGGTTAAGGAGTCAATACATGCTTACTATGAGAGATTGCTTAAGGCATTCAAACACTACAGTGGTACTGAGACTACTGAACCGAAAGACATGAACCATCTCGTGTTTAGATTCGTCGAAGGGCTGAGACCAGAAGTTAGCCAGATGATTAAGAATCATTTGATTTGTTGGCAAGCGAAGCCGATTTATGAAGTGTTGCAGTATGCGAAATCCTGTAGTGATGAGATTGAGCTGAAGCAGAAAAAGCTGAAAGAGAAAGTGATGGTGATGCAGATAAGGGCTGCAGAGGCAGGAATACAGGGAAATGGAGTTCAACAGATGATACAGCAACAACCGCAAATGAATGGGGTGTTTCAGACACAGCCGAGAGGTCGAGGCCGAGGATTTGTGAATCGCGGTCCAGATCTGAATACCGTTGTGGTTCAAAATGACGTACAAAGGGTGAATAAGATGTCACCATGTCACGCGTGCGGGGCGTGGGGCACTGAAAAGGGGTGTGCCCGAACATGGTGCAGGATGGTGTAGTTCAGCAAAGCGCTAATGTTGGTACATTGCAAAATGTAAGAGGCCCAAAAATAAGACATCAAAACCTGAATTTTCAGAACAATCTGGTACAAATGCAAGGGGTACACCCCATGCAGCAGATGCAAATGCCGCGTTTACAGCCAGCGCAAATGCAACCAGTCAACAGCAGATTCCCGTGGTACCTAGACAGCAAATGCAATTACCAATGGCTCCGATGGGACAGCAACAGGTGATGCTTCTTCAACAGGTCACAGGCCAGGTAATGAGTCAAAATAATACAGTACAACAGTTTCCATTGCGAGGTGAAAATGGTATGACTGGAGAGTGGTCAGATGATAGTTCAGACAGCGAAGAGTGCAGGCTTGCAGCATCCTTAGAGGTGGATCAAAGGGGTCCATATGTGGAAGGCAAGGTGATGGGTTACAAAGTCTTGTTTCTGATTGACACCGGAGCTACACGATCTACAGTCAGGAGTGCGGAGGTTCCAAAATTACCACTTTCGGTGTGTACCATAAGGGTAGTCGGAGTAGCAAACCAATATCTGACAAACCCGATTACTGATCCAGTGCAGGTTGCGATCGGCAACTTCCAGGGACTACATAGGTTTGTAGTCTGTGATTCAAGTCCAGTATCCCTACTGGGAAGGGACTTACTGTGTAAGACAAAATGCTCGATTACCTGTTCCAATGATGGAATCGAAGTACAAACAAATAGTGACGATGAAGGAGACGAAGGTCAGTTTTCAGAGGAAGAGACAGGAACAACAAATGAGGATTACCCTTTAATTACCCTGTTCCCAATGCTTACCATGATCGATCTACCTGTTGAGCTACAGGGAACTGTGACAGAGAAAGTGTGGGATCTGACAGGAAAGGAAGTGGGATTAATAAAAGGCGTAGAACCAGTTAGAGTCCAGGTAAAGCCAAATGTGGCGTATCCTCAGGTGCCACAATATCATATGGCACAAGATGTCCTTATCGAAGTGTCACAGATAATTGCAGATTTTCTAAGACAGGGAGTCCTGAAAGAGGTTTTGAGCCGTCCGTGTAACTCTCCCATAATGGGTTTAAAGAAGCCCTGTGGAAAGGTTCGAATTGTGCAGGATTTGAGAAAAATAAACGAGATTGTGGTAAAATGTTGCCCTGTAGTGCCTAATTCAGCAGTGATCATGTTTCAGGTTCCATGTGATGCTGAGTGGTTCACCGTTATAGATCTGTCACAAGCTTTCTTTTCGATACATCTTCATGAGGACAGCCAATTTTTGTTCAGTTTCAAATTCCTGGATAAGGTGTACAGTTGGTGCAGAATTCCACAAGGGTTTTCTGAATCACCGTCCATCTTTAACCAGAAACTGAAAAAGGATTTGGAATCCCTAGTGCTGCCTTTCAGTTCGACTCTAGTGCAGTACATCGATGATTTGCTGATTGCATCCAAGACTAGGGACAACTGTAAATACGATACCATTGCCTTACTGAATCATTTGGGAAAGAACGGACACAAGGTGTCACCCAAGAAGCTGCAATACTGTCAGAAAGAGGTGAAATACCTAGGGCATCTAATTGAAAGAGGGTCCAGGAGAATATAGAAAGAAAGAATAACAGCCATTTTGCAAATGAACCCTCCGACGACAAAAAGAGATGTCAGGATGTTTCTGGGAATGGTGGGCTACTGTCGCCAGTGGATATCCAACTTCTCGATCATCTCAAAACCTTTGATAAAATTGACAGGCAAAGAGATCAAGGATGAGCCATATACCATAGCTTTGTCCAAAGAAGAGCTTGAGTCATTTATGGAATTGAGAGAATGCATGTGCAGGGCACCAGCGATAGGCATGCCTGACTATACAAGGCCTTTTCTACTGTTTTGTCATGAACGTGATGCTTGTTCTTTGTCTGTCTTGACACAGGTCCATGGAGGTGCAAATCGCACTGTAGCATCTTTTTCAGCTACCTTGGACCCCGTCGCAGCAGCCTTACCGGGTTGCTTGCGCGCAGTTGCAGCAGTTGGTCAGAGCCTTACGCAGTGTGAAGGCATAGTCATGGGATACCCCCTAACAGTAATGGTTCCGCATTCAGTTTAAATTTTGTTGACTCGAACTAAAACTCAGCACATGACAAATGCTCGTCTCACCAAGTATGAGACAATCATACTGGGGTCACCAAATGTCTCTCTAAAGCGATGTACTGTATTGAACCCAGCAACTTTACTTCCTGTTGAAAACACTGAAATTAACAATGAGGAAGAGTTTGAACATGACTGTCTTGAGGTAACCGAACTATGTACCAAACCACGTCCAGATATTCAGGACACACAGTTAAAGGAAACTGACTGTATAATGTTTGTCGATGGGTCCTGTTTAAGAGATTCTGTTGGAACATTGAGAGCTGGCTATGCGGCATGTACCATAGCTGGTATCATTGAAGCTTCCTGACTCGAGAAAGTGTTTTCTGCACAAGTGGCAGAATTAATTGCCCTTACCAAGGCATGCCACGCAGCTGTGAATCTGAGAGTCACTATCTATACTGACAGCAGATACGGATTCGGAATTGTACATGATTTTGGCCAACTTTGGTCACATAGAGGTTTCATGACCTCTTCTGGTTCTCCTGTGAAAAATGGTGAACAAATAAAGGATTTGTTACATGCAATTCAGTTACCTCTTGAAATTGCAGTGATGAAATGCAATGCCCATGTTAAGTCACAAGACTTTGGCCCTCATTACAACATTGGCGGTAAAAGCCGCTTACCGCCGTGCAGAAGACCGCCAACACACCGCCGCGGCCGCGGAATTCCGCCACAGCTATTACGACCCACTGTTCGGAATCCGCTGAAATTCAGACACCCACACAAGTCCGCCACACCAAAGGCCAGTGATAAACTGGCGAAAACAAAACCTCCACCGTCACGGCAACAGAAACATGCCCATGCTATTACAACCCATGAATCCACGCAGCGGTCTTTCAACCGCGGTATTCAATTGGCGGTACACACCGCCTCACTCAAAATACACACACATCTCCAAAACACCGCTACATTGGACAATTCTAAATACACACACCTGATACACATACAAACATCACTCCCACACACCCATCACAATATAAAACACACACCCACATCACCCACAAACCCCTACAACCAAAAATTAGAGACGAAGGCAACAGACAGAGAGCACAGCAATAGACAACCCCACCACACAGAGGCACACAACACCATCACCCATACAACATCCACGCACAAAACATCCCACACCACTACACATCACCACACTCATCAACACATACACCACCCCACATATCGCCTACACCACCCCATGGCACGCCAAAGACACCCCAGGTTTTCGGAGGAGGAGCTCAGGGTTATGGTGGAGGAAATCGTACAGGTAGAGCCACAGCCATTTGGATCACAGGTGCAGCACACCTCTATAGCTAGGAAGATGGAGCTATGAAGAAGAATCGTGGACAGGGTCAACGCAGTGGAACAGCACCCAAGAAATCGGGAGGACATCAGGAAGAGGTGAAACGACCTACGGGGGAAGGTGGGTTCAGTGGTCTCCAGGCACAACATTGCGATTCAGAGGACTGGCGGCGGACCCTCACCTCCTCCCCCACAACTAACAACATGGGAGGAGCAGGTCTTGACCATTATGCATCCAGAGGGCCTTGGAGGAGTCGGTGGAGGAATGGACATTGGTAAATCAAATCTTAACTATCATATCCCCCACCCTACCTGCATGCTATCACACACCCCCACCCTCACCCCCTGCCCTATCACTCCAACTCCTCACTAATGTACTAATAACACAAACCACCCATCCCTACACCAAGCCCTGCATGACACAACAAAGCATGGACACCCATCACTAAAGCATGCCCACTGCACATACCCATAACACCCCCCCCAACCATCATCACACACGCCCCCACACAGGAATGCTTGCACTGGGGTACACACACACCCACCCATTGCACACCATGACACACACAGATGCAATAATCATGCTTTTATACTCCTGCAGGACCACTACGTAACGTCACCAGACAGGAGGGTCCAGACATCTCCACTTCAACCACAGAAGAGGCCCACAGTGACGACAGCAGCTCTGGCCAACTGGATCCAGATGACCAGCCCGAACCATCGCGGGACAGTCGGTTCCCCTCGCACAGGCACAGCCCAACACTGACCTTCCACCCTCTGGTAACACCAGCACAGCACCCACCCAGCGGGCCCATACCTCTGTCCCCAGGACACGTCAATCAGCTGTGTGTCCACCACTACAGGGAGCCCAGGATAACCCACCACCCCAACAACAACAGGGACCTGGGGGCAGTGGTAGTGGGCACACGGTCCAGGGGACGGAGGCCCAGGAACACAGGGGAACTGGGAGGGCTGCTGTGCGACAGGGGGCGGACAGGCCAAGGGATCCCACTCTCCACGAGGCCCTCTCCTTCATCATGGGAGCATACCACCACTCCCAGGAGACGATGGC
This sequence comes from Pleurodeles waltl, assembly GCF_031143425.1. Taxonomy (NCBI): domain Eukaryota; kingdom Metazoa; phylum Chordata; class Amphibia; order Caudata; family Salamandridae; genus Pleurodeles; species Pleurodeles waltl. The sequence continues at coordinate 682,745,219 of NC_090437.1, read as the reverse complement.
AACGGTCCTGGCCAATTTTCAGGAGACCCAGCGCATGCAGGAGGAACAGTATTTAGGGTTCAGGGAGGAGCTCAGAACCATCAGCTCCGCCCTGGGCACCATAGTAGGGGTGCTGAAGGACATACAAAAGACCATGAGGGACACCGTGGCACTCCAAGGGGCCCCTGACACTAGCCTGGACGATGAACTGCCCACCACCTCCGCCGGCGCTAGTGGACAGGACGCCCTGCCACAGGACCACCACACCAGCACCCCACCCCCTGCAGACGGTGAACCACCCCGCAAGCGGTCCCTGAGATCCAGGAACAGGACAGAGCAAGATGGCAAGAACCCCGCCAGGAAATGAGACCACCCTGATTGTCCTCCCACTGTCCCACTGTCCCACTTTGTTACCCTGTCCAGATTGGAACTGCCCCAGCTCCACTAACTATACCCATATGGGCAAAGCACCTGTGAGACTAATAGACTGGACTCTGCCATGGACATTCCTCCACCATCACCCATCACCATTTTGCCACCCCCTCCAATAATTAGCACTTCAATAAACACCCTTGAACCACAAAACAATCTGGAGTCAGTCTGTGATTTTGAAAAATTGTAATATCTATGACAATGACAAAAACCGTTCGAAAATGTAATGTCAACATACCTATGTTACACATCACAAGCCCATGAAGGATGCAAGCAGATGACAAACGTTGGTAACCACACCTGTGAAACCGTGATGGAAATGTATCACTCAGTTAGCAAATACTACTTCAAATTGATAGACAGGATAGAGGTAGAAGTGTGAAAGTACTTGTAGTAGGCAGGAATGTGTTCTCACCTGTGTGTCACTGGAAATATTGCTGTATGACAGAGTCCCTGTTGTCAATGTCTTCTTCCTCTGCTTCCTCCTCATCACTGTCCACAGGCTCCACAGCTGCCACAACACCGTCATCTGGACCATCCTCCTGCAGAAAAGGCACCTGTCGTCGCAAAGCCAAGTTGTGAAGCATAGAGCAGGCGATGATAATCTGGCACACCTTCCTTGGTGAGTAGAATAAGAATCCACCTGTCATATGGAGGCACCTGAACCTGGCCTTCAGGAGGCCGAAGGTGCGTTCGATCACCCTCCTAGTCCGCCCATGGGCCTCATTGTAGCGTTCCTCTGCCCTGGTCCTGGGATTCCTCACTGGGGTCAGTAGCCATGACAGGTTGGGGTAACCAGAGTCCCCTAATAGCCACACACGGTGCCTCTGGAGTTGACCCATCACATACGGGATGCTGCTATTCCGCAGGATGTAGGCGGCATGCACTGAGCCAGGGAACATAGCATTTACCTGCGAGATGTACTGGTCTGCCAAACATACCATCTGTACATTCATCGAATGATAACTCTTCCGGTTCCTGTACACCTGTTCACTCCTGCGGGGGGGACCAGAGTTACATGGGTCCCATCAATGGCACCTATGATGTTAGGGATATGTCCCAGGGCATAGAAGTCACCTTTAACTGTAGCCAAATCCTCCACCTGAGGGAAAACGATGTAGCTCCTCACGTGTTTCAGCAGGGCAGACAGCACTCTGGACAACACGTTGGAAAACATAGGCTGGGACATCCCTGATGCCATGGCCACTGTTGTTTGAAATGACCCACTTGCTAGGAAATGGAGCACTGATAGCACCTGCACTTGGGGGATTCCTGTGGGATGGAGGATTGGTGACATTAGGTCTGGCTCCAACTGGGTACACATTTCCTGGATTGTGGCACGGTCAAACCTGTAGGTGATGATTAAATGTCGCTCCTCCATTGTTAACAGGTCCACCAGCGGTCGGTACACCAGTGGTTTCCGCCATCTCCTCAAATGTCCCAGCTGACGGTGCCTAAGAAGGACAACAGCGACCACAGAGTCAACCAATTCTGAGATATGTACCCACAGCTACACAGAACACGACACTAAATACAAAATTCTTCCTGTATGTGTGTTGACTCTAGGCCTAGGTATGTGTGACGCAGTTGTCAATGAAGCCATGTGGGCCCCTGAAATGGCAACTGCCTGACCTCTAAACTGGGACAATGGGATGTGAGGTAACTGCGCTGGCGTTGTACACCGTCGCGGTAGGCGGTCGTAGACCTCGGCGCAATGCTGCATTGGTTAACATTGGACCCTATGGGTCCCAGGAGCCAATGATGAAGTGCGCCGGCGGTGATGATACGCACCGCCGCGGACGTCACCGCTGCGACGTGACCGCCATTTTCTATCTGTTCAATCACTCGATACCTGATCTTCGACAGGAGAGGACCTACACTGCAAGTACTGCTGTGACCTCGGTCTGGAGGAGACAATGGCTGGTGCGTCTGGGGAAAGGGCCCCTGCCTTCACTGCACAGGAGTTGGAGAAGCTCGTGGACGGGGTCCTTCCCCAGTACACGCTACTCTACAGTCCTCCAGACCAACAGGTAAGTACACAGGGAGCACGTTGTATGGGCTATGCCAGGGTGGAGAGGGCTGGATGTCAGTAGGAAGGGGGCAGAGTTCTGCAAGCATGAAGGACTGTGAATGCATGTGCCACATGGCAAGGGTAGGGATGTGGGCCACTCACTTCAATGGTGCTGTTGCTAATGACTTCCCTTCTTCCCCTGTACATGTCATGTAGGTCAGCGGCCTACAGAAGAAGGATATTTGGGGTGCCATCGCCAAGGACGTCCGGACTCTGGGGGTCCACCAGAGACGGAGCACCCACTGCCGTAAAAGATGGGAGGACATTCGCCGCTGGAGCAAGAAGACAGGGGAGGCTCAGCTGGGGATGGCCTCCCAACGTGTGAGGGGTGCCCGTCGCACCGTGACCCCCCTGATGTTCCGGATCCTGGCGGTGTCCTACCGTGAGTTGGATGGCCGCATGAGGGCATCACAGCAGACACAAGGGGGTGAGTACACTCACATTCTGATGACTTTGCGCGCAGTGGAGGGGTCTGGGTGGGGGAGGAGGCTGTGGGTTTCCCTAGGCCAGGGCGAGTTCCGTAGGCTAGGCCCCTCCGGAATGCAGGCCATGTGCCACTCCACCCCACCTCTGTAGAGTGCCAAGTACAGGTATACATGCCCCTGTGTCATCTATGTGGGCAGATGACACTCATAGCCATGGTGGCCATATCCCAGGAACTGCATCTATAGAGGCCAAGAGCACGGCGTAGTGCAGGGGGCTGCTGTGTCTGTATTGTCCGCCAACGGTAGCGGAAAGCCATGCACTCAACCTGTCTTTCTTCTGTTTCCCCAGCCCATTTTGTGCTCTCCCTGTTCTTTTGTGCATCAGTATCATCAGGCAGAGGTACAGTGGCACCAGAGCACGAGGGAGCTGCATCCCACATGGCCATGGAGGCCCACACCACGGACTCAGAATAAACCAGTGGGACGGAGGGCGAGGGGAGCTTCACGTCGGTCACCGGATCAGCAAACAGCGACACGGACTCGTCCTCCGATGGGAGCTCCCTTGTGGTGGCGGCACCATTTGTGCCCCCCACTTCTACAGGTACAGCTGTCACCCCCCCTACCAGCACCGACCACCCAGCAGCCCCTCAGCCTTTGCTCCGTGCCCGCTCATCCAGGAGGGTGGGCATCACCTTTGCCCCAGGCACCTCAGCCCCTGCCCCTGTCACCCCTGCTGCCCTCAGTGAGGAGGCCATTGACCTCCTCAGGTCACTCACTGTTGGGCAGTCTACCATTGTGAATGCCATCCAGGGTGTAGAAAGGGAGTTGCAACACACTAATGCATTCCTGGAGAGCATTCATTCCGGTCAGGCTGCCCATCATCGAACCCTGCAATCTCTTGCCTCAGCACTGATGGCAGCCATTGTCCCTGTGTCTAGCCTCCCCCCTCCAACTTCCTCCACCCAGACCCAATCCCCTGTACTCCAGCCTATCCCAAGCACACCAAAGTGGCTCTGGCAAACATAGGCACCACACAACCCACAGGCACTCACACAAGCATCACCCACATACAGACACAGCAACATCCACTGCCTCCACTGTGTCCCCCTCCTCGTCGTCTCCCTCCTCCCTCCCAGTGTCGTCTACACTCTCACCTGCATGCACTACATCTACAGCCACTAGGACTCGCACCAGAACACCCAGCACCACACCCCGCTCACCTGCACTCACCACCCCCACTACCATTTACACGTCCCCTGTGTCCTCTCCCAGTGTGTCTGTGCCGCCCCCTCCCAAAGTACACAAACGCGGGCACACACACACCCAACATCCATCCACCTCACGACAGCCTCCAGAACATGCACCTGCACCCAAATCATCTAAAGTTACACCTCCTACAACCACCTCCTCTTCCTCCACTCCCAGACCCCCTCCAGCTACCCGTCCCAGTGTTCGTCAGAAACTTTTCCTGAGCAACCTTGACCTCTGTCTCACCACCCCCCCTCCAATTCATAGGTCAGCCAAAAAAAGTCTGGTTCCAGTGGTGCGTGTTAGAGGTATGTGGAGGGCACCGGGCACCAGGGCAGCCAGTGTGACACGGAGCCAAAGCACTGCCTGTCCACCCCCTGTAAAGCACCAGAAGTTGGACAGTGCCCGACGGGAGAGGGGGAAGACTCCAGCCGGCAAAGCCGCTCACAAGGATCCCGGGGGGAGTGCTGAGTCAGCTGTGACTCCTCCCAAGGTGGTGAAGGGGCAGAAGTAGTCTCCAAAGCCTGGTAAGAGCAGCACGGCGGAGAAGGCCACCATCCTCCCCGCTGGCCAGGACGCCACCGCCAGCCCCATCGTCACTGGTCCGGAGACCACTGCCAGAGTCAGTGCCCAGGAGGGCAGCACTATCGTCACAGGTCAGGAGACCACCGCCAGAGTCAGTGCCCAGGAGGGCCCCTGCAGCCACAGCCCCGCTGGGCAATGAGGGACCGCCATGGCAAACACCGCTGCACAGGTCAGAGACAGCAAAGTCAAGCACCACTGAACAGGGCAAGCACCGCTGAACAGGGCAAAGACCGCCATGGCAAGCACCGCTGAACAGGTCAGAAACTGCTAAGTCAAGCACCGCTGAACAGTGCAAAGACCGCCATGGCAAGCACCGCTGAACAGGGCAAAGACCGCCATGGCAAGCACCACTGAACAGGGCAAAGACTGCCATGGCAAGCACCGCTGAACAGGTCAGAAACTGCAAAGTCAAGCACCGCTGAACAGGGCAAAGACCGCCATGGTAAGCACCACTGAACAGGGCAAAGACCGCCAAGGCAAGCACCGCTGAACAGGTCAGAAACTGCAAAGTCAAGCACCGCTGAACAGGGCAAAGACCACCATGGCAAGCACCGCTGAACAGAGCAAAGACCGCCATGGCAAGCACCGCTGAACAGGGCAAGCACCGCCAACTCAAGCATCGTTAGCCCGTGTGTGGCTGGGACAGTGACGAAACTGGGGCCGTCACGGGGAGCGTGATGCACTCTGGGCACCAGTACCCCTCCAGAACCTGTGGAGAACTGCATCCACTACCTGAATCCTTCACAGGATGAAGCACTCTGGGCACCAGTCCGCCTCCAGAACCAGTGGATAACTGCATCCACTACCTGAATCCTTCACAGGATGAAGCACTCTGGGCACCAGTCCCCCTCCAGAACCAGTGGAGACTGTTATCCACTTGAGAGACTGTGGCTTTGCACTTCCCAGAATGGTACAGTGGGCAAACCACCCAGTGTAGAGACTTGAGAGACTGTGGCTTTGCACTCCCCAGGATGCAGCAGTGGGCAACCCACCCACTGTAGAGACTTGAGAGACTGTGGCTTTGCACTCCCCAGGATTGAACAGTGGACAACCTACCCACTGTAGAGACTTGAGAGACTGTGGCTTTGCACTCCCCAGGATTGAACAGTGGACAACCTACCCACTGTAGAGACTTGAGAGACTGTGGCTTTGCACTCCCCAGGATTGAACAGTGGGCAACCCACCAACTGTAGAGACTTGAGAGACTGTGGCTTTGCACTCCCCAGGATGGTTCAGTGGGCAACCCACCCACTGTAGAGACTTGAGAGACTGTGGCTTTGCACTCCCCAGGATGGTACAGTGGGCAAACCACACACTGTAGAGACTTGAGAGACTGTGGCTTTGCACTCCCCAGGATACATAAATGGGCATGGAGCCCCGTCGTGGATCTGGCGTGGTGCTGTCATCCGGCTGAGGTGCCCCCCCTTCCCTTCCCCCTGAGGTGCCTGTTGTATTTCTATCTGATGCCCCTGCAGTGTTCTCTCCGTTTGTGGGCAGGGATCCAGTGTGGGCCTCGCCCATGCATTGTGGGCCCAGTGGTCCACGGACATTGAATTGTGCATACCTGCACTACTAATCGTGATGTACATATTTGGAATGTGTATATATTTCTGTATATATGAGCTTACTGTATTTGGATACATTACAATGGTTCAACTAATTTCGTTTTGTCTTTGCATTCTTCCAGGGGGTTGGGGGTTGTTACTGTGATGTTTGGAAATGCATTGGTGTGTGTGTTGTAGTGTGCAAGGGTCGGGTTGAGGGTGGGGGTGTTGCGTGTGTGTGTCCCTGACTTTTGCATCCCCCCTTCCCCTATGTCGTAGGTGCAGTACTCACTGTTGTCTTCGGTGCCGCCGTTGCTGGTGTTCGTAGAGGAGCAGGAAGACAAGCGCAGGGAGTATTTGGAGTTACGGCTCCATGGTGGCCTCCTTCCTCGTGGAGTGTGTTAAGGTGAGCGTTTTCCCATTGCAAAAGCTGTTTCCGCCGTGTTTTTATCCACGGTGAATCCGCCCCGGAAAAGGTGGCGGATTGGTGGGTTGTAATAGTGTGTGTGGTACATTGTCCTCCGCCTGTCTGTTGGTGGTGATCGTCACGGTCATAATTCCCTTTTTTTCCGCCGGCCTGTTTGCGGTATTACCGCCGCTTTAACACCGTCCGCCAGGGTTGTAATGACCACCTTTGTGTCCATGGGAAACGGCTATGCAGATCAAGTCGCAAGGTTTTGCGCATTGAACTGTATATCGTTCAAGGAGCAGTGGGAATTGTTACCACAAACTGAAAATGACACATGTTTGAACCTTGCATTACGAGTGGTTGATACACTAGATGAGTTAAAAACATTCCAAAGTCGTGCAAGCAAAGAGGAAAAACTTTCCTGGCAGAGAATGCAATGTATACAGAGGGCTGATGATTTATGGGTCTCAGAGAAAGGAAAACTAGTCTTGCCAAACAGCCTTTTGTCTCAGTTTGCCAGGCTGTATCATGGACAGGCTCACCTTGGGAGGGATGCAATGATCAGGTCATTTAAAATCGACTGGTTCAACCCAAAATTCAGACATGCTGCTGAGGTTATTTGCACAGGTGCATCATCTGTCAACAGATGAATGCTGGGAAAGGAACAGTGGTAACTTTGAGCCACATTGGGAGAGCTGGCGGTCCATTCAGCAAAATGCAAATGGACTTCATTGAAATGCCTGTTTGTGGAGGATTGAAATATGTGTTGGTGATTGTGTGTGTTTTCAGTCACTGGATTGAAGCATACCCCACACGTAGGAATGACAGTCTCACAGTCGCAAAATTGCTACTTAGGGAACTAATACCAAGGTTCGGGTTTCCGGTCTCTATAGAGTCAGATAGGGGCAGACACTTCGACAATGAGGTGATTAAACTCCTGTGTGCCGCACTTGACATCGAACAAAAGCTGCATTGTAGCTACCGCCCCGAAGCATCAGGACTAGTGGAGCAAATGAATGGTACTTTGAAATCGAGAATGGCAAAAATGTGTGCAGCCACCAATATGAAATGGCCAGATGCATTGCCCTTAGTGCTGATGTCAATGAGAAACACCCCTGACAAGAAAATGGGACTATCCCCCCATGAGATCCTCATGGGTAGAGCTATGAGGTTGCCAGCAGTACCTGCAAATGCTCTAGTGAATATCACAGATGATATCGTGTTGGACTACTGCAAAGGTTTGGCTGATGTGATTCGCTCTTTCTCTCACCAGGTGGAAGCTAACACATTGCCACCGATTGGAGATCCAGGCCACACCCTACAAGCCGGTGACTGGGTGGTTGTCAAGAAGCACGTGAGAAAGTCGTGTCTGGAGCCACGTTGGAAAGGTCCGTATCAAGTAATCCTGACAACTACTACTGCTGTAAAGTGTGCAGGAGTTCCAAACTGGATACATGCCAGTCACACAAAAAGGGTAACGTGTCCGGTTGAAGAGGAACTTGATGTTTCCGCCACAACTGCCCCAGGAAGAGAAGTCTCAGAGATAGAAAACAATCAAGAAGGAACTGAGACTGCCGGAGGGCCCACTGAGAACAGCCTCGTCCCTCAAACAGTGAATGAGTTCGAGAGAGGTGACAGAGTGGCTATCTCAGTAGAGGCAGCAGGAGAACTAAATCAAGGAGAGGTTCTCCCAGAAGTAGACAGATACGGGTTAGAACTCGAACCTGGTACAGACCCAGAAGAAGAAGGAGAAGAAGAAGAAGGAGAAATAGTAGAGAGAAATCAGAGCATGCCAGAGTCTCCGGAGCCAGCTACAGGTCCATCAAGTGAAAACACCATATTACAAGAGGAGGGTGCTGTCCAGCGTCCTGAAAAGATACATCGAAAGAAGACACATAAGGGTGATAACTGGTCAGAGAAACCACTCTTAAGGATAAGAGACACACCAAGTGAAACAATAACAGGAGAACAATACATCCCGAGTGGAAGACCTAAGTGAAGGAGAACAACAAAGTGAACGAAGGCTGAAAAGAAAGAGAGTCGCAAACAGAAGATATACAGGTCCTGAATGGGCGTATGCTACAACATCTGAGTGGCAACAAGAATTCCTAGCATTCTGTTTCGACCGAGAAGTTACAGGCCAGTACTACGGTACCTGAACTAATCCAAAGGAAGAACTTGGTTAAAATCGAAAATCTGAAAACTGATAAAGAGACTTTATAAATTACCGAATGTGACATTAGAACCGGATTGACTTTGAGAAACCCGATTATGACAAGCTGCTAACCTTATCTGACAAAAAGGGGTCCTGGAGTGAGTGAAGGCACTGTAAATACACACAGGGAGCAAAAGAACATTCTAAATCATTCTCAAGTTGATTGTTAGTCTACTATCTGATTCTATACAGCTATGGCTTATAATAGAGGTAGTAACAAGGGAAGTAAGGTGTGTGGTTGGCTAGGTCTTATAATAGGTATTGTGTGTGCAATAATAATTGTGGGAGTGATTGTGGGAATGCCATAGATAGAGAAAGAGACTATTAACGCAACTTCGAAGCCTGAAACTACAACACTAACACCGTGGGAAAGATTTGAGCAAGATGCGAGACACCTGCATGAGGGAACTAATTCAAAAGGGGAACTTTCTACTAATGTCTTCTATCGCTTGCTGAATGAGTACGTGGAGACCATGGATGCGAAAGACTGTTATGTGTGCACTAAGATTCCTTCATCTGTGCAGGAAGGAGTTACTTACCATAGCCTCCCTCTAATTTACGGGATTAGTTGCAGTTTGCTACTAACAAGGTTCTATAATCCAGAGCATGTGCAATACTTTTATTCAAATCTGGATGTTCTGTTTTTTTTCGTGCCTGTGATTGAATTCTTGAACAAGTTAGCTAAGGAACATGATGTAAAATAGTTAGAGGATTCTTTGAGCCGACGCTTACATTTGGAACTGCTTATGCACATCGCAATAATTTGACTTGCTTGCTATCACCTGTAGAGAAAAGCTTTTTAGATCACACTGATGATAGACGCAAAGCATTGAAAGAAAGATTAGAAAAAGGATTAGAAAAACGCACATTTGCAAATGATTATGCTTACACTGCAATCAAAACACAAGGCAAGCTAACGATGGATGCATTACATGTGGGTAGGCTTTGTGTATATATAGGCCAAAATCTGAGCAGGACAATTTGTTTGTGGGAACGAGTGAATGCAGACATGTGTTTTTGTTTCAGAGTAAATGGACATTTATGTTGAATGGACAGGATCCAGCGATCCCTGGGATCTATTACATCTGTGGGCTTAATGCTTATTACCGTCTCCCTAGGGGATGGTATGGGACATGTTATTTGGGAATAGTTTTCCCAAAGATTTACCATCTTGATGACTTAAAGCAAATACCTAAAACGTCTGAATTACAACATGCTAGACAAAAACGAGAATCAGTGGCTGCTGTCATTGCTGATATATTTGGAGCTATAATCCCTTCAGTGGGGGTTATCTTGAATTCTATGAAAATTCAAAAGTTGTCTACTATCGTGGATAACATGCTGACAAATTTCACAGGGGCTATACTCCTGATGGATACTGAACTTGCTGCAGAAAGAGCTATGACTCTTCAAAATCGGCTTGCTTTAGACATTCTTTTAGCAAAGAGTGGAGGGGTCTGCAAGATGCTCAACGAGCGCCATTGTTGCTCGTTCATTCCGGACAATAGTAAAAAGATTAGAGGTATGCTTACTAACCTAACTAGAGATAGTACGTATTTGAAGGATTTGAAAGAACTTGGTGTCTGGGAAAAATTTGGAAAAGGAATTGCCAGAGTAGGAAGCTGGTTTACCAATATTTGGAATGTGGTGCTTGCAAAAATACTAATGGGTCTATTAATTTTTCTGGCCTGTCTATTAGGATTATGGGGGGCATGCAAAATTAATGGCAAAATCAAGAAAAATTGGACTAAAAGAACCAGAAGAAATGAAGAAAGTGAGAGAGAGAAAATGTTCAATGAAATTTGGGAAAGTTCACATAAAGGGCAAGATGTTGAAATGCGCATTATGCACAAGGTGAAAAATTAAAATGAAAGGTCAAAGGGCAAGGTTTGTGTGATGACGAGCGTCATCAGAGGAGGGACTGAGAGAGAGCGTAGTTTAAATAACATATATTAAAATGAAAGGCTCATATCAATGCTTAACGATGTTGCATAGAAAACGACAATAATAGTGATTTTGCTTAAATGTGCATTTGAATTATGACTATAATGTGTCTGGCTACCAATGTATATGCGAACTAATAACTCATTAATAGAATCACTAATGCTCTGGTTAATCAAGTTATATTAACGATTATGATAATGCATTATATTGAAAATCTCATAGGCCTTAAGTTAGCGTAAGCTGTGGGTTTTAGCTGCCTGGCTCTCATATTAAAAGCATTTTTCTGTTTTTCAGCGTGCTGACTCGCAAAGGGCCATGACCCTGCAAAATGTTCCTTTTCTTCAACTTAATTGTATCAGTACAATTCTGTTCTCATCCGCATGCTTGCTGCTTTAGTATGAGTTTATACATGAAGTTGAAACAAATGTAGATTAATGTAATGTACAAGGACGTTTAAACCATGGACAAAGGAACTCATGACCTGAGAAGACGTGCCAAGTTGTGAAATAACCTCTGGATGTGCCACCTCTGAAAACGCCAATTACAAAGACCAATCAAAATGTTATGAATTATCGTGGGGTGACAATTAGAATTACCTAATGTATAATTTGATAGGTTAAAGATAGTGGGGTATAACAAATGTCCAATAGAATTTTGGGGGAAGGTATTACGAAAAAGGGATAAAAACCCATGTCACAGAAGGGTCAGAAGAACTAGGTAGGGAATGCCATTGATTTTATCCAGAAACTCTGTCACTCTGTTTAGTGACTTTGAGACTTATTAAACCATCCTCACCCCTAGACTGCCCCTATACACTTCTCCTCCTTATGAGGGAAGTGTCCCCTGTCCTCTAGACAAAGTTTAGACTGACGGCGTTTTGACTGATGTCCTGAAGACGAAGACTGATCCTGCGTGCTGACCTAATCTTTGGAGGGTAATTATGACAATGCAATTTGTAATTTGTCTGTTTGCTTTTCCTTTCTAGGTACCAACTGCTCATTTTGATAGAGACTATAGTTAGATGTTTTCTAAATTGGTGTTCTAAATTGTTTTTGCATGAAGCCCAACATGCCGATGCTAATTAGTGGTTAGGACAGGAGTTCACATCAACTGACGCAAAATAGACAAATGACTGACGTTACGCTATGCTGAACTGAGACATAAATGATATTCACTGTATTCTGATCTATGTTCACGCCGTGCTATGTTCTTATGTTTGTGATTCTTGCATTAATGAAATCTTATCACAGTTGCCATATCGTGACTATGCTCTTATGCTTCCTGGTATTGAGATTAACTCTTCTGCTCGTAGACTGTAAACAATAGGGAATAAAAATTCATAAAATTCTATCATGGGTGTGGTTATTCATGGCTGAAAGGCCATGTTGCGCTGATAATTTGATTAATGTCTTTATCTAAAGTAAAGTGCATTGTGGTGGTGAATATTGATGACATTATTGATATATTGCTTGACATATTGATCGGTTATCTCGTCCTACGGTGTCTCACCACTGGGTCACAAGATTCATTGGCCTAAAACGAGTCCTAATGTGTATAAATTAACATAGAAGGACGCGTTAGCATACGTGTATGGGTTGTAGTTGTTCTGGGAGCTTAACTGGTGCTATGGGACACCTCTGCTTTTCTGTGATTCGCAACTTTTAATAAATAAGTCTGTAGACACAATTGAAACTTGAAACGGGATTTATCTTTGACACGAGTAACAAGCAGCAGAACAACTCTGCAAACATCGGGGTCACTAGCCAGTCTAGAGAGAACAGCAACAAGGCTGGGTCAGTGCTGCATTATATAGATCCAGTGGTAGATGTTGGCTTGTGTCACAAGGAAGAGTGACCATTATTGCACTGCTAATCACAATACACCCACAACTACCCCCCCCCACACTACCAATTTCCTCAAGATTGCTGTTTTGGAAGACACACTGATTAGATTTTGCCTTCCCACCTTTTTGAAAGCTCTGTAAAACACAACATAACGTTTTGGCCAGAGGATAAACAGATAGTCTTTTTTTCTGTGTCAAGTAAGCTCTGATAATATCTCCATTTAGTTTTTCCAACATCTAACAAGCAAGACTGAAGGACACCGTGGCAGAAGCCATAGTTGCCTTATAAGTGTATGACTTTTTATTATACATCTCAGTTGAAAACTAAGAGATATTTATTTCCTAGATAGATCTAGTGAAAAATATGGCCCTCATTATGACATTGGCGGTAATGGATCCGCCATGTCGGCAAGGCAGACGGACCACTGCCAAGCTGGCGGTGCAGACCGCCATATTACAACCACGGCGATTAACCCACTGAAACCAAGCCAGTTTGCTGACCGTACAGCCAGTGCGGCCCGACCGCCGCCTAAGGCGGTTGCCATTCCGAGACTGGCGGTAGCCACTGCAAGGCCCACCCTAATACAACACTTCAGACCGCCACAATTTCCGGGGCGGGGCACCTGCCACCCAAAGCCCGGTGGAAACAGGAAGTACAAAAGGAGCCACTTACCTTCAGGGATGTAGATGAATCCGCGGAAGCCATGGAACACCACCTTGATATCTTCCCAGTGCTCTTCCTCGCCTTTCTCCTCTATCACCACCGACGCCATTGGTAAGTACACCTGCAGATCACACAAGGGGGGGAAGGTGAGAGTGACACACCTACACAGACCATGCACACCATGCACACCATGCACGAACTTCAGCGCTCACACACAAGCACACATGCAACACAACACCCGTACCGAGACACACACAGGACACAGCTATGCCAAACACACACGTCACATACATACACCCTGGATCACAACTACACAACCACGCCAATAGCACCAACAAGCAGAGACACGCAAACCAATACAAAGGCACAACACTACATACAATGCCCAAATATAAAGAACAGTGACTCTAAATGAAAAAATGCATAGAGATGCACATTTTACAGCACATAATAGATAGATGGAAACTTATCAGAGAACATAAATACTCGACAACTGTATATTAAAATAACAGGAATCCTGTATTGGAAACATGAACATATAAATGGCAAATGCAGGTGACCGAGGTTATAAAGCATCAAGGCCCGTAGGCTAGTCCAAAGTCCAATGGGCACAACTGTGCCTGTCAAAGTCCCCAACTTGACTCCTGACAGCCTAATGGCCTCCACAAGGTAGGGGCATCAATGGGGCAGGCAGGCACCTCAAGGGTCTGGTGGTGGGGGCTTAGGAGGGGGGTCCTTGGGCTTTGACTTGGGAGGGGGTGGGGGTTTTCACCCTTGCTCTTGACAGAGAGGCAGGGGCCCTGGAACAGTGTTTCCAGCCAGCTTCCTTCTTGGGGACAGGGGACGGCTTCTTTGTGGGTGGAGGGACAGCACAGGTAGAAAGGGGCTCACAGGAGGACTTGGAAGTGGAGGGACTTGGTGTCTTATCCAGGTGACTGGTTCACACCTGTTCGGTATAAGTCAATAAGGACGTTCAATGAAGGACCACACGCCAATTATGAATACAATTTAGCTTTACTAGAATTTCAGGTAAATGTATGCATTTAGCACATCAACAATGGTAGAATAAAAATAGCAATGAAGAGCATCTATTTATATATGAGAACACTACAAAGAGCATCTATGTATATATATGAGCCAAGAGTTCATTGACAGACATAAGCTTTGAATAACTGTATACCAAAATGCGTCACACTACGATGTTCAGGAAGCAAAATATAAACGAGTTGAATACTTCAGATAAGCTTTGATTAACTGCATACCAAAATGCATGTTTCAATTACTGCAGCAAGCTCACACTACGATGTTCAGAAAGCAAAATATAAAAGAGCTGAATACTTCAGATTATAAACACAGTGCAAGCATAATAATCAATCATAATAATAGAGCAGAGAAACAAAGGCCTTTCATCCTTGTGTGGAACTTAACTTAGTCCACGAAATGCTGGGAGCCCTCTACTGCCCGTTTGGACCTCTCCCCCCCTCAAGCGCCACGGTGTCTGAACAGCAAACAGGGAGGCAGCGCTGGGCCTGGAGATGGCAGCTTTCACAACCCCATCTGCGAGATTCCAATCCCTCACCCGCACTTCAGTGCTTAAATACGAAGTTTGGATTCTATTCCTTTCTGGCATTTTCTAGCTATGTTATCAGCACTTGTCTCTTGGCTTCTCTGCCCTTCCCCAGCCATTGTTTTCATTCCATCTTCTCCCTGTACTCTCGTTCTCAAGGTTGAGATGGAGTCTCCTACACAAACAAGCTTGAAAATAACATCGTGAACTTTTCTACGTTGTTCGGGTTTCAGCAGGCATCACGCTCATCTACACTGCTGAAGCTAATTTACCCTTCGCGTCACAATGTCTTTCGCACCTTTCCCTATACTGATCACTTGGCTTGGAGAGGGAAACATGAGGGCGAGGGGCAACATGGGGTGGGACAGGGAAGAGTCAAGGCGGGAAAGGAAAATCTTCTTGGGCCAAGGGGGATGGATTGGGAAACAGGTGTGGGAGTGAAGGTAGAGGGAGTGATCGTAGGACATGTAGTTGTGCTGGTTATGGATGCTGATGTATGCAGAGTATGTATGTGTGAGGTGGAGGAATGTTGAGTGCCTAAGTGCGGACGTTTATGTGTCCTTGGAGGAGGTGGGGAAGAGAGGGTGGGAGTGGACAGACAGGTCATGTGGATGAATGATGGGGTGGTGTCTGCATGTAAGGTGGGTGTGCTGTGTGAGTGATGGTTGTGGTGAGTGTGGATGTGGTGCATGGGGTTCATGTATGTGTGTCTGCTGTTGTGGTAACTAAGGGCAAAGTGGTGACAGAGACTGGGAATGAAAATGCAGTGCTGGCAGGTGTAAGTGGTGTTGTGACAGCAAGGGAGGAGGTGTTAGGGGAGACCGGGGAGGTAGTGGCTGATGTCGTGTCTGCTTTTTGTGTGTTGAGTGCATGCATGCTTGTGATGTGATTCGTGGTGCCTGTGTTTGTATTTGCATACCCTGTCTGTTGATTTGGGTGAGTGCTTGTCTGTATGTGTGGCCTGGCTAGGAGAGGGGAGAGGGCTTTGGGATGGGGTACAGGTAGCAGGAGGGAGGACGGGGGTACTAGGTACACTGGCTGTCATCAATGAAGAGGCCAGAGCCTGAAATTATCTCTGTATGCCAGGCAAGGCACAGTGAATGCCCTCCAGGTAGGCATTAGTCTGCCCTATCTGGAATGCCATGCCCTGGGTGGCATTGACAATGGTTGACTGCCCTACAGAGATGGACCTCAGCAGGTCAATAGCCTCAGCTTTGAGGGCAGCAGGGCTGACTGGGGCAGGGGTGGAGGTGCCTGCAGTGAAGGAGACGCCCACCTTCCTGGGTGAGCAGGCACGGGCAACTGGGTGGGGAGCTACTGGGAGGGCGGTGCTGGTAAAGAGGGTGGCGGACGAGGATGGTGCTGGGATTGTCCCAGAAGGTGCCGCCACAGGCGCCACAGGAGGAATCTGTATCAGTGGTATCAGCTCCAGTCTCCGCCCGTGGTGCTCCCCTCTCCCTCCATTCCACTGGTCTCCTCGGCGTTGGTGTTCTCTGTCTCCTGGGTCCCGTGGGCTGCAGCCTCATTACTCGCCGGTGCCCCTACTCCTTCGCCTGCTGATGCTAATGCACACAAGGATAGGATTGTACAAAAAGGAGGAGAGGGGGTGAAACAGATTGGAGCATAAAGTCAATACTGATCCACATTGCAGGTATGTACATCACAACAATATGCCTCTATGTACATTACTGAATACACCCCCTACAACGTCAATGGAGATCTCCCTACACCCACTGTGCATACACTCTGATGTGCATGAACGATCATGATACCACTACAATTACACGCAGGTACTACTCTACACTGTTAGGGCTCGTGAATACAGGGCCCTTAATGTGAGACGCCTGTGACATTTGTGCATTGTCATACCTACCCGTGTCACCCTATATGGACATGTATAGATGCCAACTGAAGATCCGGTATGTCCATGTGAAGTTCAAACATTTGGCACTGTAAAAATGCCATGTACACCTGGTGCCCAGATGCTCACAGCTACATCTGTTCACAGCACAACTGTATCCTACCTATATTAACTGTCATAGCTACAAGTTTACATCCTTGATCCCATGCCTAACACACCCATCCAGTCCATTGCAAACTGTACAGGACATGTACGGTGTCACTCACCCCTTTGTGGCTGCTGTGTTGCCCTCAAGCGCCCATCCAACTCTGGGTAGGCTACCGCCAATATGCGGGCCGTCAGGGGGGTCAGGGTCCAAAGGGCACCCCTTCCTCGTTGAGAGGCCATCCCCAACTGGGCCTCGGCGGTCTTCCAGGCCCAGTGTCTCAGGTCCTCCAATTGCTTCCTGCAGTGGGTGCTCTGCTGGGTTTGGACCCCCAGGGTCTGCACTTCCTTGACAATGGCTTTCCACAATGCCTTCTTCTGATGGGCGCTCACCTGCATGGGAGACACAGAAGGAAAGACACATTAATGTAGGCACAACAACCTAAGCCATTCATAGGCCTACCAATAGTACATTAATCAGCATCGTACATGACTTCACACTTCACACTTCCACAATATACCTAATAGTCATATCCGTAGGTACACCCTCCACTGTAACTTCCTGCACACACGTACTATTACACACTTACATACCCATGTAGCAACATACATAACCATTATGCGACCTACCTGCTGTTCTGGAGCCCCTTCCAGCTTTGTGTACAGGGGTAGGACCTCCTCCACAAGTTTCTCCAGATCTTCAGAGGTGAAAGCGGGGGCCCTATCCCCTGTAACATGAGCCATTGTGGCTCCCAGGAACACAACACAGCAGTAAACTCAGTGGAGGTCTTAATGGCTGGAGAGTTAGGAGTCAAGTGAGATACGCTGTAGGAAATGGCGGTCACAGCCACAGTGGTCTGCACTGTCGCTGCCGGCGGTAGTCATCATTGGTCCTGGTATGCCATAGAAATCAATGTTAACCAGTTAGGAGTTACATGTCAGTTCCGACCACCTACTGCCATGACAGAATACGCCGTCAGAATGAGCTCACTGACATCTGTCCCCTGCGTGCAGGACAGGCAGCAGCAATTTTGCAATGCAACTGTTACGAATACATTTATTAATGAAGTCACTACTCATTTCTAACATGGACATGTGATGAGTTACGCCCTGGGACAGTGTTAAGTACAATTAGGCAGCATGAACTTGGAGTGTGCACATATTCTGGTAATGACAACATGACATTGTAGGAATGCGCTTACATCTTGATGGTGACTGTAGAGTAGCAGTGACAGACAAGCATCTCACTATTGTCATCCATTGTGAATACCAAATGTATGTCCAACTGGCATGGGAATTTCAACATCTCAAAACATTGAAGTCTGCTTTGCATGCTACAAGTGGCAGAAAATGTGATTTTGATTCACCGTTTGATTCACCGTTTGTCACCCTGCAGTAGGATGCATGAATGGTATTCGTTCACATACCATGTAGATACCGACCACTGTGAAGGGTAAGGCGTGCACCTGTGTACTGGCCCCTGGTTGACTTGGCAAAGAGGGAAGAACACCACATCATCTCCCACTATTGACTGAACCATGCTACAATCAGGGAGCTGTGTACTCAGTTGGAGTCTGATCTGCTGCCAGCCATTTGACATCCTACAGCCATTCCTCCAACTGTGCAGGTCGTCTCCATCCGCCATTTCTTGGCCACATGCTCATTCCAGGGGATAGTGGGAATGGCAACAAGCATGTCTCAACCTATGTTCAGCAATGTGTTGGGGAAAGTCTTGCTCGCCCTAGTCAAACATATGGACAGCTACATTCAATTTCCCAAACCTGTAGACATGCCCAGTGTAAAGGCTAATTTCTATGCATTGGGACATATCCTTCATGTGATTGGAGCCATAGATTGCCTACACATTGCATTAATACCACACAGGGATGATGAGAAAGTGTACAGGAACCGTAAGGGCTTCCACTCCATGAATGTGCAGATGGTCTGCTTAGCTGACCAGTACATCTCTCAGGTGACTGCAAGGTTCCAGGGTCTGTCCTTGATTCGTACATGTTCAGGAATAGCAGTGTCTCACGGTTGATGGCCCCTCTACAGAGAGTGAGGGCCTACGTCATTGTTGAGTATGATGAGTGTATATGTCATCACTGTTACCCCAACCTTACTAGTCTGTATATGACACTGTGGAATGTAAATGTTGGTTTACCCTATTCACAGGTGTTTCAGGTTATCCCAATCTCTCCTGGCTACTGACACCGGTGAGGAATCCAAGCACCAGGGCTGAGGAATAGTACAATGAGGCTCATGGGAGGACAAGAAGGGTGGTCGAAAGGACATTTGGCCTCTTGAAGGCAAGGTTCAAATGTCTGAGCATCAGGTTGTCTGCAGTACTCACCACAGAAGGTGTGCCAGATTGTGGTGGCCTGCTGCATGCTCCACAATCTGCCACTAAGGATGCTGGAGGAGGTAGGAGCTGGGGACAATCCGGTGGCAGAGGAGGGAGGAAACATGAGTGATGAAGATGGGGATGAGGAAGATGTAGGCACAGGGACAGATCTCATCCAGCAGTACTTCAGCTAAGCTTCTAGTAGGTACTTCTCTATGTTTGACATGTCCCATGTTGGTGTATAGAGTGGTGTACTTCATTATCCATCCCTGATATCAGTAGGTGTTGACCCCATTTGGGTTTCAGATGAGTGAATACAGGACAAGTAGGACTATCGTGCCACAGTGATGTTAGCTAGTCCATCTGTCTGGGTTACATATAGTTCTGACATCCTATCTACTTCTCCACATATTTGTGACTTCTCCATTCTGGAATCACATTTTCGTTGGCATAGTTTACAGCTTCTTGTGACTTTAAGTGCTGTCAATACTTGGTATACAAGGGTGTGAGCTGTGTGGTACTACTACAGTAAGGCCCACATTATAACATTGGTGGCAAGTGCTGCATACCGCCACGGCGACGGCTGCCAAAAGACCGTCGGCGCAGCTAACATTTGTCCGCCATAATATGACCACAGCTGGATTTCTGCCAAAAGAAGGGCAGAAATCCAGATATGGCCATCCTGGCGGATGGTGTTAAGGTGGCACTGCTACCACCAGCAGCACCGCTTAAGTAGACCGCCACCAGCCGTATTATTATGAAAAATAATATGGCCTGGTGGTGTTCTGCTGGCTGGCACTGCTGGCGGTAGCAGCGCCCCGTCCCCTGCCGGAAGACCCCCTGGATACAGGTAAGTTGGGTCTCCGACTGGGAAGGAGGCGGGGGTGTTGTGTGTGTGTGTTCAGGTGTGTGCATGAATGTGTGAGTGTGTGCGTCAATGCATTGACTGTGTAGTGTTGTTTGCGTGTGTGTGTGTGCATGTGTGAAAATGCGTGAATGGATGGAAATGTCAATGCATGTCTGTGTGTCAGTTTGAATGTGTGTACGGATGTGTGTGTGAATGAATGGATGCATGTGTGTATGAATGCGTGAATGCTTGTGTGTGTGAATGCGTGGTGTGTGCCTGCGAGTGTGCCTGTGTGGGGAGGACTTGAAGGGGGAGCGTGGATTGAGGGGGGTGGGGGTTGTCTGGAGATGTTTACCTCCTACCAGTGACAGGGAAGAAATTCCCTGTCACTGGTAGGTCCTACAAACGCCACAAAAACCATGGCGGTAGGTAGGGTCATAATGCCGCCAGCAGGACAGTAGTGGCCACCGGTTTGGAGATTGTTATCTCCGGCCCGGTGCCTGCTACCGCCATAGCAGTCGCAATGTAATTATGTGGCAGTACTACTGCCACATTTCCACCAACCTTCGGGGTCATAATGACCCCTTAAGTGTCTATTACTCAGTTCATTGCTGTTAGATGCAACGATAAACTAGTGAAATTGTGCCTGAACAGGGTTGTGGTCATGTGTGCAATAGTTTTGGATTGTCTATCAGTGTGTGGACCTACAGTGTAAATCTTTTAACCATCATGATGTGCTGGTACATACTGTTGGCAAAAGTGAACATAATGTGTGTTGACCATTCTGTACTATCAATTGCAGATGTACTATGAATTATGTATCACCACTCTTCCCAGTCTGCTGCCTGAGGTCCCAGGGTTGTGTGGACACTGACTCTGCTGCAGGAAGCCGGATGATAGCATGATACATGCACATCTACAATGTGTTTTAGGACTCAATTTCTGACATGTCACACTTTTACAATGAGTAAATGCATTACACCAAAACTTGTGTCTATGTGCATTTATTAAGGCCCAGTAGTTGGTAGCACAGGTCCAGTACCCATGTGGCATTTGGAAATGGGGCTATGGCAGTAGGAAGTAAACAAGGTGTATTCGTAGCACACAAAGGAGACAGTTCATGAAAGGCTCATTTCCTGGCAGTGGGTTTGGTCTTGGCTTCTGTCCCTCCAGGATGTCTGGGTCTGTGACCATGTTTGCATGGGGGTTCCTCAGCAACAGCGGTGGCTCAGTGGTGGCTTGTGAGTTCTCAGGCATGACCATCATCCCACTAGCTGCAGCAGATGTGGAGGGCTGGTCAGTAGGTTGGCCAGTGGAAGGGGCCTGGTGGTGGGTGGAGGATTCACGCAGGACTATGACGAGCTCCTGCATCAAGCCTTTCATGGAAGCCATGGTGGAATTGAAGGCATGCCACTCCAGTATGGCGTCCTGGTGGTACTCCCTCTGCTGGCTCAGGTTCTCCCCAAACAGGTCCATTAATTGGCCTATCTTGCCCTGGGATAGGTTGCATGCTCCCAGGACTTGTGCTATGGCCTTGTGGGCAGGTGGCTCTCTGGGTTGCCCACCCTGTGACCCCTAGTGGCTCTCCCACTGGCCCTAGTCCCCTGTACCAGTGTCTCTGGCACAGTGTGCCCACTCCCACATACACAAGGACCTTCATCATCTTGTATGGTGGGTGCTGACTCAGGTCCCTGTACAGATGGGCACACTGTGGATTGACGTGGCCTTGAGACATTGGTGTGGGGGCTTTGGACGACAGGTGTTGTGGTGACAGAGGATGTAGGGGGCTCCATGGTGTCCTGGATGAGGCTGGTGGAGGTGGACTGCCCAGACAGCACGAATGGGCCAGGTAGGTCTTCAAGTTTCAGATATCCTGTGTCACTGTCATCACTGGGGTCTTCATCAGGTCGGGACTGGCTGTAAGTGGCACTGGTTGTCTGACGACATTCTCAGTGGCACCTGTGGATGACAGATATTGTTATTCACATCTGCCTGATGTACTTTACAGGGGCTGCAGGGTGAGTGCTGTCAGGACCCAACAACTCTGCCTAATTTGTCAACATCCTCAAGGGTGTTGTTTTAATCATGTGCGTGTAGCACCAATGGGTTGCTTGTAACGTCATTGTACTGTCTGCATTTCAGGATAGATATTGCCAATGTTTGATATGACATTGACGTTACCAATGCTTAATGCACTACATAGTTGTTTTCACCAATGCTTGTTGCACTATATAGTTGTTTTCACCAATGCTTGTTGAACACATGTGACTGTGTCAAGTCCTCCTGCTTCTAAATGTGTCAGGTTCACTTGTTTATTGGTTGCCAGGCAACCACCACACCCCCAAGGTCTCCAGTAAGCAGGTATTTTCAAAAACATGAGTCATGCTGGCTATAAATACTCTTGCTGTGCATATGACTCTGCTTGGCTTTCTTCCTGTCTGGCAAGTAAAGCCCTCTGCACTCTTGAATTCCCTCCAGGCCCCACCAGCTGCCCTCTGGCTGGCAGCAAAGAGCCTCGGCAGAGATCTTCTGGAAAGAACACACTTCTGTCAGCTAGTGTAGCATGTTGTCTGGAATATGTTTGTGTAGAATTTTATGATGGTTGCTTTGTTTTTTTGGTGAAAGTGAAAACTGAGACTGATTGCACTCTAGTCTTCTTGAGACTTTGAAAGGCCTCCTCTAAGGACACAGACATGATTTATGAGTGGGGGCCTTGATGAGGGTTCAATTACGGATTTAGCATGGAGGCCTTGGCAACTTTCGTTCTGTAACTGAGAACTGTGACAGAACTTCACTATCCTCTGCTTGTTTATTTTTTGTACTAATAGTGATTATGCAATTCAGTGCTAGGATTACTTTATGTGTGTGTTTACTTGCTTTTGGTATTACAATTCAATTTATTTTAATAGTGATTGTGAAATTCAGTGGTAGGAATACTCTATATGTAGGTTTTCTTG
The DNA here is from genome assembly GCF_031143425.1 of Pleurodeles waltl. Taxonomy (NCBI): domain Eukaryota; kingdom Metazoa; phylum Chordata; class Amphibia; order Caudata; family Salamandridae; genus Pleurodeles; species Pleurodeles waltl. The sequence goes on along the minus strand of NC_090437.1, from coordinate 682,722,140 downwards.
CTTTTGGTATTGCAACTCGTTTTATGTTTTAGTTTTATCATAGAAATCCTAATGTGAAAGTGCAGATCCATGAAAGAGACTTGCAGAACTTCCTAATTTGTTTAGAGACATTCAGATTTTGTCAACTTTTGTAGATGTTAATCATCAATGAGAAGAGAGAGAGGGCCAGGTTGCTGATATTACCAGGTGAATGTTTTGTGATAACCAAATTAGACAAATTTAAAGAGATCAGTGCATGCCTTTTTAATGTCTATTTAATGGACCAGTGCATGTTTTATTGAATGTTGTGAAACAGTCTCTTAATAGCACATAGCTTCACCAATACCGCATTTCATCACAGAAAGGCAACTTCCAGGATCTCCACTGACAGTCCTCCATAACCTGAAGAACCGCACCCGGCTGGACCTGGTGAAAAGGAGTGCAGTGATTCTTTCTCTCTTTTTCCAAATCCCCTTCTTTTTGGGGGAATCTGACGGTGCTCCTGGTGCAATCAGCAGCACCGAGAGGTGCCTCAGGAGGTCGGGAGAACAGTCATCGCCCCTGCAGACAGCCTGGTTTTCAGGTGAGTGGCAGCTCCACAACAAGTGCAATGTGTCATGCTTCAGGACTCAGGAGTAGTTGTGTGATGGGAAAGCGCATTGTTAGGTGGCTACAGGGTGATTCATTGTAGGAGTCATAGTGCTTCATGCTGTGCATGCATTGGGTGCATTTGGGAGTGTGGACTTTGGGATTGGTGTTAGTGGAGTAGGGTGGGCATGCAGGGGATGGGGATGCATGCAATACAGATATAATTCATACAAGGGACTATAGGTTACTTACCAGTTTCCAGTCCTCTGGGTATTCCACTGAGACTCTCAGGGAGCAGGATCGCCAAGACCTTCCCCCCTATGATGTGAGCTCCAGGGGAGGTGGTGGGGGCCTTTCGCCTGTTTTCATAAGGGCGATCTGGTGTCTAGACACTATTGAACGGACCTTCCCCCTCATGTCGTTTCACCTCTTGCGTATGTTGTTCTTTGTGCGTTGGTGGCTTCTCATTGAGTTCACCTTGTCGATGATATCCGCCATAACTCCAACTTCTTTGCCATAGACATTTGCTGGACTCGTGCCCCGAACAGCTGTGGCTCTACCCTAATGATTTCATCCACCATGGTCCTTAATTCATCATTGGTGAAACGGGGCTTCTTTTGTTGGGACATAGTGAGTGTGATGTGTGTGCGAGTGTTAAATATTTAAGTGAAGTGTGATGCGTGAGAGGTGTGCAGGTGCTTGTGATGTCTGAGTGCAGTGCAGACTTTGACGTGGACGTACAACGTCTGTCAGTTGTTTGTCATGGGAAGGGGTTGTAGGTTGTGTGTGTGTGTTTTAAAGTGGGGTGTGGTGTGTGTATGTGTTTTAGGTGTGGGGTATTCAAATTGGCCTATGAGGTATTGTGTTGCAGTGGAGGTTCCATCTTGGCTGCCACGGTCCCGACCGACAATGGATTACTGTTACGCTATGTTCGCTGTGCTGATTTGTGGGTCTTATTAGCGGGTGCGGTCTTGTTCTGCCGTGGCAGTGGGGGTGGTGGCTCCGCATCTCTGCCACCGTCGTTCGGCCTGACGGTGTCAGTTTTGTTGCTTTGTTCTGGCGATTTTGTTTTTATATGTCGTAATTGGGCGGGCGGATTGCCGCCGCCACTGCGGTCTTTTAGCGGCCACCAGCACGGCAGTATTTGTGACAGACCACCAATATCATAATGAGGGCCAATGTGTTTGAAGTAGATGTTTGAGACATAAGTAGAATATGTTTAGAGACAGCTCGACAAGGTCTTTTACTTGTTCTTTATACACACTGTGAATGATGCAACTTGTTTAAGAGGAGATTTCTAAATATGGCAGGAGGTTTGCCTGACTCTTGTATCCCCTAATGGGGATGTCATAAGGCTTCCTATTTATCCTTATGGACGTTGTGGTCTTGCTCCCAACTTATGTGTGGCATATGCTGCACTACAATTGCCTAAGTAGTACATTTAGACTGACAGACACACAAGTTGTGTGACGAAGAGTAGGCTGTCTTTACAGCATTTAATTATAACAGATGACTGAGTAGTTAAAATACAGGTAAGTTCAAATTGATAAAAAGAACTGTTTAAATTATGCAGCTGGGTTGCTTTCTGCTTTGGAATATGCTTTATTCAGAGAACAAAGGTTCTACTTGCAGACTCTCTTGTACTGCCCTTCAACAAATCATTATGCCAAGCAAATGCATTTGTTAACAAAGTACATTATTATCTTGATTGTACATACAAAGTGTCTTTAGAATGACTCAGGTTCAAAGAACATTTATAGAATCTTTAGGGACTGTTTGATGTGAGTGCTCTGCAAGTTGAACATAGTTCAGCTACTGAGAATTCAAAAGTCAAGCTCATTCATGTTTACAACAGGAGAAGGTGCAGTGGCACTGCCATCCAGTGGTCATCGGGGCCCACTGTACTCTGGTTAGTGCTCTATGTTAGTATCCAATCAGTGGTCAGGAGCCCATGTTCATTGCTTGCACTAGGGCCCTTGGCATCCTTGCTTCACCACTAGTTTATGAGCCTCAATCTTTTTTTAGGTGAACATGATTGCCTAGAACACATTAGTGCTTGACCAGTAGCAACACACAAGGTAAGTAAATTCCAAAACAAAACTATAGGTCCAAGCACCAGAGTCTACCTGGAAACCACAAGCAACAGCTGATGCAGCCATCAGTGAATGTTGTAGAAAAAAATGAAACAGAAATGTCTTGGTGAGGTGAAATTTAGGAGAATGACACCACAAGAGAGTAACCTGGCCTCTAGTATAGACTGATGCAGTGGTCATGTTACATCACTACAAAGCGTTGAAAGGAAGCAAAGAGTGTGTAGTGTCTGCAGGGAGTTCAGAAGTCTATGATGTCTGCTGTATGGTGTGCAGCTATCTCTGAGACAAGGCAGTTAGTAAGGAAGAGGCTAATACGGAGAATTAGTAACACCAACTCTTGAAGCACTTTGGCCCTGATTTATACTTTTTGTGCACTGCATTACTGTAATTTTTTGACGCCAAAGAAGTGCAAACTTACAAATACAATTGTATTTTGAAAGTTTGCGCCACTTTTGCGAGAAACAAAATGACGGTGATGCAGTGCACAAAAAGTATAAATCAGGGCCTTTGTTTCAGTGTGGAGTATTCAGTGGTAGGGAGCATTACTTAGAAACTATGTAGAACAAAAAAGTAAACTGTAAACACTATCACTTAGTTACAGTGAGCATAAGGAGATTGAGACTGAAATGACGAGCAGAGAAAGCAAAAATAGTAACGGTCAAAAATAAGTATGGTGCTTAACACTGGAAGGTGGTACCTAGTGTTTATTACTAATATGGTAAGTATCTCCCTCTTTTAAGTTCTTGACTACAGACAGCTTGTAATGGTTGTTGACAAACAGAGCTATTATGTACAATGTAGATTAAGAATGGGATTTGTGTCCACCCCTGCTCACAATTTGATGGCTGTCCTGATTCAATGGCTTTCCTCTGTGTTATTGCGTTTGTCTCCCAAGTGAGCATTTTGGTCTCCCCATGTTTTACTTCAATGAACATATTCTTCTAGTGCACATGTCAGACCTTGCAGTAGAAGGACTATTGTGTCATCCTCTTTCTTTCTTTCTTTTTATACTTCCCCCAGTCCTTTCCCACCTCTCCTCTACTCTACTTATTACACAAGCATTGGCAAAGGCAATAGGCTTTACCTATGTGAGATCTATTGGTTTTGGTAATGTTTTTAGACATGTTGCACAGCAGTCCAGGGTTAAAGTAAAGAGAAAAGGTACTATGACACAATCAGCGCTGGCTGCCACATAGCGCTGCTACTTTCTTTACTTTCAAATGCTTCTAAATTCACAAATCCCACCTCTCCTGTAAAGAAAGTGTGTGGTGGCCATCCTAAACTGGCCTTCTCTTATTTTAAGAAAAATCATTGCAAACTGACTGCCATGTGTGCATATACACAAACAGCAGTCATAATATAATACAGGCACCCCAAATTTATTGAAGAATATGAGTTTTAAGAAAGGCCAACTCTTTTAAATTGATGCCATCAGTATAATTTGGTTATGCAGATGAGAATGGGTAGAAAAAAAAGATTTAATATTGAATGAGGGTCTTTTTGGACATTCAAGTGTCAAGGGTGAAGTGAGCATGTTGATGATGACATGCACAAGATTAATTTAAAAGTGATATCATTGATTGTGCAATGTGTCTGTCACATTGAGAGACCAGGATAAAATAATGTTAGAAGACCGTGTAAAGAAAGGTGTATTGAAGTCACAGAACCAATAGGTTGGATTGGCTTCTGCTGCTTCAGTATTGCAATGCATGATGTGAGATTTGTTCAAACGACAAGAAAATACCTTATATTTTCAGAATCATGTTTTGGGAAATTTTTATATGAGCACAATAAAGCCCTGGTAGCTATACCCACAGGCAAGGTCAAGGTTTCATGCTTTGAAACTCCTAGGAGGTCCACAAAAAGCAGATACATACAAATATAGAACACATACCAAATAGATTATAAAAACAAATTGAGTTGCTACCCACACTTTAAACTGTTAAAGTTAACAGATCAGAAGGCCGGAGATCCATCTTAAACAGTTCACTACAAATTTAAAAATGATTTAAAAAGTTTAAAACTTGGAATCAAGGCATTTCATCAGGAGGATCATATAACAGTTGCTATGGTTCATACACAAACCTTCAAAAAAAGGGGTCTCAACAACTTTCATCGACATAACAGCAAAGCAGGACAAACAAATAGAACAAGATTTAAATACCGGATTCCATTTTGGCATAAATTACAAACATTAGAGGTAGCATACCATTTAGAAGTTAAAATATTTAACAGAAGCATGTCCAATCTTAATAAAGTGTAGAAACGCTTTTTTATAATAGCAGATTTTACTAAAACCTGCCATCTCTTTTTTTAGCACAAAAATCAGTATCCAGACGATGCCTTAAATTTGTGGAAACATGTTTTAGGCATACCATTAGTTGAGCTGGTGATAAAGACAATATCAAATTTTGATCTAACTCCAGTTGTTCTAGAGCGTACTTAAAATTTCTAAAAAAAACAGAGACTTTTCGCTCTTCAAATCAAAAATCTCCTTATATATAAAGTGCCTTAGTGAAGAAACGTCGCTTCGTTTCAGACAAGAAGCCCATCATCTCACTCCTACCAAGCCTTGAACAAAAGAACTTTTGATCCAAAACTATAGTATTAGAGCGGGAGTCATCGCTAAGGTATTACACAAGGTCAGATGTATAAGAATTTGACCTTTGGTCTTAACTAGAAAACCCAGGCTGACACATCTATTAGCTACACCACATACAATAAGGTGGAAGGGATCTTGGTCTGATATACAGTGAGAAGATGGATTTTGGATTTTATGATAATTTATTGTATAGTTCGTGGTTCTGTTCAAGCCAAATTTACAAACAGAACAGTTCATACATGTGTAAAAACCAGTAGGTTGCCTCAAAAAGTTAGTTGTCTTCCTTCTCCTGTCCTGAAAAAAAGAAGTGCATGAAATCCAAATTCAGCACTGGATCAATTGCTAACATACTCATGTGGTATATAATATAGTTTGTCCGTGTGGCAAAAACTACATTAGAAGCACAATTTGACCATTAAAACACTGAATACAAGAGCATTCCCGCAGCATAAAAAAGCAGGATTTGAAACAACCACTGGTAAGACATTTCATTAAATTTCACCCCCATCAAAAAACCTCCTTCTTCTTCTTCGGGATTGAGAAGTTGAGTAGAAACCTCAGAGGAGGTGATATGGAAAACCAACTACGGAAACGGGAAAGCACCATGATCTTAAAATGTAATACAGTGAAAATGGGCCTAAATAAGGACTCTGAGTTACATAATTTTCTGTCTCAGACATGAGATATTGCACTGTGAACTTGATGTTGGATGGGCTAATTACTTGTTTCCAAATTGAAACATGATATTAACTTAGAATTGTTTTGTCCTACAAACATTTTGAGTAATAGATAGCTTCCCACCCTTTTACTTCCCTTGGGGAGCCCATATATCGGTACTTAGAACAAAGAATAGGGGGCTACATAATGAGGGAAATTTAACTCTTGACTTTGCCTTAAAACTATTCTTCGTTCAAATGTTTCTTGGAATTTATAAACTTGCTGCCTTGCGGATTTTGTTACACAATTTTCAACTTGTTCACCTACAAACAATTATCTCATGTTTTGTTTGGGGTACATTTTGTTTGGGTTTATACCATGAGGGTAGGCGTATACTAACGCTATTTAGCAGCTCCAAATTATATTGACATAAAAATGAGCGAGCTTCAAAATATATTGACACAAGAAGGAGGAAATTCCATGAGGGGAAGTTGGCATTTATACCGACAATTCGTTTATTTCAGATAGTGAGTAGGCCGAGTACGAAGGCAAAATAACATAGAATTAAAGGACTTAATAGGGATCGTTTCACAGAATTTTCGAATACATTTGCCCATGAGCCTTTTTTTGCACAGGACCGCTGATAAAAATTACGCTGGTATTATCAGTATTGTGGCAAAACACATGAAGCCCTTTTCTTTATTATTTTAATAGACATTGGTAAAACCCTTATGCGACATTCAAAAATGGCAGAACTGAAGACCTGACGGACACTTTTATCTAAACGAAAGTAGGACTAATCACATTCGGACTGGTTAAAAATGGCTGCATCGTACCTGACATGGTCAGTGCGAGATGATAGGACCGCAGAGACTACATCTGACAATTATTGATATTAGATAGGACCCAAACAGGGGTCCTTTCAATAATTCAGGATTATACTACGGATCCCACGGGATTATTTACTTTGTAGCACATGTCGCTTTGTATTATCTGCAACCCATGTCACCACATAAATTTATGTATATGATATGTCTGACCAAACTCAGCTGGTACTAATGTGTCTTAAGTTTTATTGAGGCATATGTGGATGTGATGTGACCTGTGACTTTAGCCACTATAAAAGGTGTTATTTGTACCGCTAAGTAGCAGGATTGCTTTATCGCTACTAATGCAGCATGGCTTATGTCTTTAAGTAGCTCAGTCCCATTATGGACTTCTGAGGCTCAGGGAGTCTTGTTTTTCCCCATTTTTTGACTCTGGGCCAGGAGAGATGCAGAGTTGGCTTCCCCTAAACTGGGTCCAAGCCCCAAACTACCGTAATTCCATGACCTAAGAGCTATTTCCCAGAATATACAATTTACCTGACTTTGGTTCAACCAGTGATAAGTATGAAAGATTAACTCTGCATGACTGATTCAATAGGGTGCAGGTATCAAGATCTTCCTGTCTTGTAATTTATTCTTGTGAAACTGCATGAGAACAATTTATGTCGTTTTTTTTCTTCCTAAAATCTTTTTACTGAGCATAAAATAAGAGTGTTCAACGGATTCTGGGGTTACCGCTAATTGGGAGTTACGAGGTATTCGAACATTTTTATTATATAATACCAGATTCTTACTAACTAATAGTACCACATATTCAGCTACTGAATGGAGCACATTTCCTCGTTAGGATCATTAGAAATTCTCTAGTTCTCTCCTCTGCACCATATTTTTCCTGATGTTTCTCCCCAATATCATATATGGATACATTTTAACATGTAACTATGGTCTTATAGGCAGTTTTGTTCACCGTGGGGCTCTTTATAAAGCACAAGCACATTTACATAGATATTAATGGAATGGAAAAACTTTAAACGTCAAGTCACACTATGGGATGATTGGTATATGAGCAATACAGAATGGGAGTGTGAATTTGTTCATTCTTTTTTAGCCCTGAAAAAGCCCTGGCCTTGCAGGCACTTAAAAGGGCGTAACACGTGTTGGATAAAAGTACTCAATTTTATGCATGATCGGTATACGTGCTTAACTTGAAATGGCTGTAAAGTACTCAATTTGATATATCATCACTATAAGTGCCTAACTTGAAACCAAGCAAACTAAACCAAGACTACCAGTGCTTTCCCTGATGTACCACGGTTTCAAATGTTTAATTTGGATGACTTATAAGCATTAAAATAAGATTTAAACTATTAGAGCATAAATGAAGATTGTTTTTCTTATCACATGACAAAAGTGGATGCTTTAAATTGAAGTAACATTTGTGTTGTGACCATAACAAGGAAAATTAGACACTCATGATATATAGGCCCTCATTGCAACCCTGGCGGTCGGTGTTAATGCGGCGGTAATACCGCTAACAGGCCAGCGGTAATAAAAATGGGATTACGACCACGGCAGAAACCGCCAAAACATACATCCACTTTAACACTCCGACTGCCACGGCAGTAGCAACAAACACCGCGGCGGTAACGGCCAACACACAGACGGAAGTCAATGTACCACCCACCCCATCACAACCCGCCCATCCGCCAGCTTTTCCATGGCAGTACTAACGCCATCAAAAACATGGCGGAAACAGTACTTGGAAAGGAAACCATTCACCTCTCGACACTCAAAGAAGAACCAGGACACCATGGAGCCTGAGCTGCAGGTCCTCCCCATGCTGGTCTACCTCCTCATCTACCAGGAGTACCAAAGGCAGCGGCGACGACCACAGTGAGTACTGCACCTAGTACACAGGTGAGGGGGAGGAAAAAGAGAGTGACACACACACGCAACACGCCGCACCCCCACCCTCACCCACAACACCATACACACAAACACAAGCATCAACATTACATTTCCACCATGTAACCCCCTGGAAGAACTCAAGGAAAAAAGGATTAGAGTCAAAACAGTGATATATTAGAGATATATGTAAGAATTTTATAAACAGTATTTACAAAAATATACAATATGTACATAAAGGGGTACATTGTCCACACAAAATGTACGTGGGCCACTGGGCCAAAACTCATAGGCCAAGCCCACACTTGACTCCTGCCTCAATATGGAGAGGACACTGCAGGGGCATCAGGTCGAAAACACACAGGCACCTCAGGGGGAGGGTGAAGGGGGGGTGCACCTCAGCCGGAAGATGATAAAACGCCACTGCTCCTGGAGGTGGCTCCATGCCCACAGCCATGTCCTGGGGAGTGCAAGGCCACAGTCTCTCAAGTGGGTGGGTTGCCCACTGCTTGGTCCTGGGAGTGCAAAGCCACAGTCTCTCAAGTGGGTGGGTTGCCCACTGCTTGGTCCTGAGGAGTGCAAAGCCACAGTCTCTCAAGTGGGTGGGTTGCCCACTGCTTGGTCCTGGGGAGTGCAAAGCCACAGTCTCTCTAGTGGGTGGGTTGCCCACTGCTTGGTCCTGGGGAGTGCAAGGCCACAGTCTCTCGAGTAGATGCCTTCTTCCACTGGTTCTGGAGGGGGCTTTGTGCCCAGTGTGCTTCATCCTGCCAACGATTGGGTGAGTGGATGCATATCTCCACTGGTTTTGGAGGGGGCTTTCTGTCCAGTGTGCTTCATCCTGCCAAGGACTGGGTGAGTGGATGCATATCTCCACTGGTTCTGGAAGGGGCTTTCTGCCCAGTGTGCTTCATCCTGCCAAGGATAGGGTGAGTGGATGCCTTTTTCCACTGGTTCTGGAGGGGGTTTTCTGCCCATTATGCTTCATCCTGCCAAGGATTAGGTGAGTGGATATTTTTTTCCTCTGATTCTGGAGGGGGCTTTCTGCCCAGTGTGCTTCATCCTGCCAAGGATTGGGTGAGTGGATGCAAATCTCCACTGGTTCTGGAGGGGGCTTTGTGCCCAGTGTGCTTCATCCTGTCCCCCTCTTCACCTTGCCAGGTGGCCGAATGATTTTGGCCTTGGCAGAGGTTGCTGGCAAAGTGGCTGGGCTGACGGGTGCCCCCTTTGAGACTTTGATAGCTGCAGGAACCACAGCGGACGACGATTTGGTGGCTGAGGTGTTGGGCTGGGTTTTGGCAACTCTGGCCCGAGGGGAAGGACGGGGGGGAAGTGGTAGGGAAGAGGTCAAAGTTGGCCAGGAAAAACTTCTTTAGGACACTGGGGCGGGAAGAGGGAGAGGGTTTGGGAGTGGAAGAAGAGGGAGTGGTTGTAAGAAGTGTCTGTCTGCTGAGTTTCGGTACAGGTGCATGGGCTGGATGCTGTTGTGAGGTGAATGGATGTTGGGTTGATGGGTGCTTGCATTTGTGTACTTTGGGAGGAGGGGTCACAGACACACTGGGAGAGGACACGGGGACGTGTGCATGGATGTGGGGGTGGTGACTGTCAGTGAGGGGTGTGTTGTGATGGGCGTGCTGGTGATGGAGCTAGTGGATGAGGATGTAGTGCATGCAGGTGTGAGCGGAGATGTTACTGGGAGGGAGGTGGACGAGGAGGAGGAGGGGGATACAGTGGAGGCAGTGGATGTTGGTGTGTCTGCATGGTGATGGTGCTTGTGTGAGTGCCTGTGAGATGAATTTTGGTGCTTGTGTTTGCCTGAGCCACTTTTGTGTGGTGATTTGGGTGAATGCTGGTCTGAAGGTATGCTTGGGATAGGATGAGGTTGAGGGGATTGGGAATGGGTAGTGGAAGTTGGCGGAGGGAGGCTAGAGACAGGGACAATGGCTGCCATCAGTGCTGAGGCCAGAGCCTGAAATGCTCTCTGTTGGGGCCGCCACGCCAGAGTGAATGCCCTCCAGGTATGCATTTGTTTGTTGCAAATGCCTCTTGACACCCTGGATGGCATTCAGTATGGTTGACTGCCCAACATTGAGGGATCTCAGGAGGTCACTGAGGGCAGCAAGGCTGACTGGGGCAGGGCCTGAGGGGCCTGGGGCGAAGGAGATGCCCACCCTCCTGGGTGAGTGGGCACGGGAAACACGCTGAGGGGCTGCTGGGAGTGCGGTGTTGGTAGTGGGGGTGGCGGCTGTACCTGTTGTTGGGGTGGGCACAGAGGTGTCCGCCACCGCCAGGGAGCTTCCATCGGAGGCGGAGGCGCTGTCTGTGGTGTTCCCTCCTGTCCCATCGAGGTGCTCCCCTCGCCCTCTGTCCCACTGGAATCCGTTGGTGGATTCGGCCTCCATGCCCCTGTGGGATGCAGCTCCCTCCGTCGCCGGTGCCTCTGCTCCTCTGCCAGATGATGCTACTGCACACAAGGACAGGGTGACAAAACAAAAAGGGGAGGGGGAGAGACAGAGGATACACTTAGTCAGTGCCAGCAACAACACTACTGTTGGCATAGACAACTCACAGGGAGCAGCCCTATGCACTAGGCCATGCACTACCAGTTACTAAGATAGTCACCAGCCCATGGGGTACAATGCCTAACGCCATTAGCTGCACACCTGAAACCCACAGGACCCTGCCCAGTAGTAGATGCCCACTAACACTATTGGGGGTGGAGTGCTTCAGAGCCTGCCCAACATGGGACCTATCCTGCCATGTTCGCCCTGGCCTAGGGGCACCCACAGCCCACATCCTCCACCCAGGTAAACTTTAATGCGCGCACAGTCATGAATCTGAATCTGTACTCACCCCCTTGTGGCTGCTGTGATGCCTTGAAGCGCCCACCCAACTCGAGATAGGCCACCGCCAGGATGCGGAACATCAGGGGGGGTCAGGGTACGACGGGCCTTCCATGTTGGGAGGCCAGCCCCAGCAGGGCCTCCACTGTCTTCCTTGCCCAGCAGCACAGGTCCTTCCACCGTTTGCGGCACTGGGTGCTCTGCCTGTCAAAGACCCCCAGGGTCCGCACCTCCTTGGCGATGGCACGCCAAATACCCTTTTTCTGATGGGTGCTGACCTGCATGGAAAAGACAGCAGAAAAGTGAATTAGTTAACCCTCCAGACCGTCACACTCATGGCCCACCAGATCCCTCCCATCCCCTGACACACATACATTGACCACCATACATCAGCACCCTGGCCAGGACGCCTGAGCCCCCCCTACATGTGTCTTACACACACAGCAATCCATACATTCATGGCCCACGCATCATGCTTACAGTGTACTCACCTGTTTGTCTGGAGGACCGAAGAGTAACGTGAACTGGGGTAGGACCCCATCCACCAGTTTCTCCAACTCCTCCACAGTGAAGGCAGGGGCCCTTTCCCCAGGCACATGAGCCATTGTCGCTTCCTGACACAGGTCACAGCAGCACTTGCAGTGTAGGTCCTCTCCTGTTGAAGGTCAGGTAGCAAGTGAGTGCACAGATAGAAAATGGCAGTCATGTCCATGGTGGTGCGTACCGTCACCGTCGGTGTACATCACCATTGACTCCTGGAACCCATAGGGCCCAATGAGAACCAATGCGAAGTTGTGCGGCGTTCATCGACCGCCTATTGCAACGGCACACAAACCCAGCGGAATTACCTCATTTCCACTTGTCCCTCCTCACAGGTCAGGCAGCCGCCATTTCAAGGGGGAACAGGCCATGGCACCTAACTGCATTACAGCAGACATTGGCACAGAAACTGACTCTCAGATTCACATACAGTTTCAATTGATGTGTGAATATGACCCTCTGCTCACCGTTTTCCTTCCATAGGCTTCTGCCGCTGAGGATGAAGATGAGATGGCGACATCCTCCGGTGTACAGACCCCTGGTAGACCTTGCAACTATGGAGGACAGACACATTATCCTAACCTACAGACTTGATTGGGCCACAATCCAAGAACTATGTGCCCAATTGGAACCAGAGCTGATGTCAGCTATCCGCCAGCCCACAGGTATCCCCCCTCTAGTGCAGGTCCTGTCTGTGCTTCATTTCTTGGCAAGTGGTTCCTTCCAAACAACAGTGGCCATGGCATCAGGGATGTCTCAGCCAATGTTCTCTTCGGTGTTGACCAGAGTGTTGTCAGACCTGCTGAAACACATGCGCAGCTACATTGTATTCCCCCAGGTAGAGGATTTGGCCACAGTGAAAGCTGACTTTTATGCCCTGGGACATATCCCCAAAATCATTGGTGCCATTGATGGTACACATGTAGCATTTGTTCCCTCCCCCCCCGGAGAAATGAACAAGTGTTCAGGAATAGAAAAAGCTACCACTCTATGAATGTGCAGATGGTGTGTTTGGCGGACCAGTACATCTCCCGTGTCAAGGCCATGTTTCCTGGCTCTGTGCATGATACCTTTATCTTGAGGAATAGCAGCATCCCATATGTGATGGGCCAACTCCAGAGGCACCGGGTGTGGCTAATGGGTGAGCCCAAGGTCCCCACCCAGTATAAGTTGGTGTCCGGGTATGGGGTTGTCCCTAAGGGTTAGTGTGTGTCTAACAGGTATCCCTCGATATTTGCAGGTGACTCTGGTTACCCCATCCTCTCATGGCTACTGACCCCAGTGAGGAATCCCAGAACAAGGGCAGAGGAACGTTACAATGAGGCACATGGGCGAACAAGGAGGATAATTGAAAGAACCTTTGTCCTCCTGAAGGCCAGGTTCTGGTGCCTCCATCTGACAGGTGGATCCCTGTACTACTCACCGAAGAAGGTGTGCCAGATCTTCGTTGCATGCTGCATGTTGCACAACCTGGCCTTGAGACGCCAGGTGCCTTTTCTGCAGGAGGATGAGCCTGGAGATGGTCTTGTGGCAGCAGTGGAGCCTGTGGACAGTGAGGAAGAGGAGGCAGAGGAAGAAGATGTGGACAACAGAAGTAATATAATACAGCTGTACTTCCAGTGACACACAGATAAGACAATGTAACTTCACTTTACATTTCCGTTTTCTGTTGGACATTGTACTTGGCAGCCTGATCTCCCTATGTCTATGGCCACTTACTGTACATTTAGGCATCTCTATTTTCAGATCTCTGTGGCCCACTCTGCCTCCTGGTATGTTTACTGCTGCCCGCTAAAGGTCATACCAATGTATAAATAACTGTATATATGACTTGCAATGTTTTCAGAATGTTGTACTAATACATAATTCAATTATTTGACAGACCCAAGATTTGTATTTATTCCAAGGGTGTTTATTTAAGTGCTCTTATGTGGAGGGGGATGTGCAATAGGCTGGGGTGATGGTGGAGGAATGTCCAGTTAGAGTCCAATCTCTTGGTATCACAGGTGCATTGTCCAATGGGGCATGGGAAGGGGAGTAATGACAGTTCAAGGTGGACAGGGTGACAGAGTGGGACAGAAGGGTGACAATCAGGAGAATCTTATTTCCTGGTGGGGTCTTGGCAATGTTCTCTGGCTTCTGCCTGGATCACAGGGACCGTTTGCAGGGTGGTTCTCCTTCTGCAGGGGGTGGGGTGCTGGTGGCCTGTTGGTCCTGTGGCGGGGCCCCCTGTCCACTAGCGCCGGAAGGGGTGGAGGGCTGTTCTTCGGTGTGGCTAGTTTCAGGGGCCTGTTGTTGTGCCACTGCCTAACTCTTGGTCTTGCCCATGTCTGCCAGCACCCCTGCTATGGTGACCAGGATGGTGTAGATGTTTTTGAGATCCTCCCTGATCCCCTGGTAATGTGCCTCCTGCAGCCGCTGGGTCTCCTGCAACTTGTACAGTATCTGGCCCATGGTCTCCTAGGAATGGTGGTATGCTCCCAGGATGTTGGAGAGTGCCTCCTGGAGAGTCGGCTCCCTGGGCCTGTCCTCCCCTTGTCGCACAGCAGTCCTCCCAGCTTCCCTGTTGTCCTGTGCCTCTGTCCCCTGAACTGTGTGCCCACTGCCACTGACCCCAGGTCCCTGATCGTCCTGTGTTTGTGGGGTAGCCTGGGGTCCCTGTAGTGGTGGACACACTGCTGATTGAAGTGTCCTGGAGACAGTGGCATGGGCCTGCCGGGTGGGTGCTGTGCTGGTGTTTCCTGAGGGGGGAATCTCTGTGGTGGGTTGGGACTGCGACAGGGTAACCGACTGTCCAGAGGTCCCTGATGGGCCAGGTTGGTCATCGTGATCCAGGCGTGCAGAGCTGCTGTCATCACTGTGGGCCTCCCCTGGGGGGGACTAGATGTTAGTGGAAACTCCTCTCTGATGATATTGAGTAGGGGTCCTGTGGGGATGAAAATGCAGTGTTATTGTATCTGCGTGTGCCATCTTGTGCATGGGTTTGTTTCCCTGAACGGTTGGGATAGCCCTGGCAGCTTAGGCTGGTGTGCGTGGTGATTTTGTGGGCTAGGTGATTCTTTCTAATGGGCATGCTGTGGTGATACATGTCTATGCAGGTCTGTGATGGGGGTCCATGGATTGGTGTTACATGCAGGGCTTGGTTTTGGGATGGGTGGGTTATGATAGTGGGGTATATGTGAGGTGGTGGAGTGATGGGGTGAGGGTAGGGGTAGGAGTTTGTGATGGCATGCAGGTAGGGTGGGGGATATAGTAGTGAAGATTTGACTTACCAGAGTCCAGTCCTCCTGCTACTCCTGCAAGGCCCTCAGGATGCACTATTGCCAAGACTTGCTCCTCCCATGTTGTTAGTTGAGGGGGGAGGAGGTGGGGGTCCACCGTCAGTCCTCTGTACAGCTACCTTGTGTCATGCAACTTCCTGATGTCATCCCTTGTTCTTGGATGCTGTCCCACTGCGTTAACCCTGTCCTCGATGCTCCGCCATAGCTCAATCTTCCTTGCATGGACGTCTGCTGCACCTGTGATCTGAATGGCTGTGGCTCTGCCCGGATGATTTCCTCCACAATGACCCTTAGCTCCTCCTTTGAAAACCTGGGGTGTCTTTGGGGTGCCATGGATGTGGTGTGAGTGATATGTGTGAGAATGTGTGGGGTGATGTGTGGGGTGATGTGGTGTGGTGTGGTGTGTGCTGTGAGGTGCGTAGATAGTGTGTGGGTGAATATGTTCTGTGGCTCAGATTGAGTGGGTGCTCATGGCTTGTGTCTCTCTGTGTTGGCCATCTTTTTTTTCGTTGAAAGGGTTGTGGGTAATGTGGTTGTTTGTTAGTGGTCTGAGTGTGTGGGTGTGGTGTGTGTATGTGTGTCAGGTGTGTGTAGTTTGAATTGTCCAATATGGTGTAGTTTTGTAAGTGTGTGTGTATTTTGAGCGCAGAGGTGTGTACCGCCAATGGTTTACCATGGTTGAAAGACTGCTGCAGTGATTCGTGGGTCCTGATACTGTGGGCGTATTCCTGTTGGCGTAACGGTGTGGGTTTTGGTACCGCCAATTTGACACTGACCTTTGGTCTGGCGGTCTTGTGTGGGTGTCTGTAGTGTGGCGGATTTCTCAGTGTGGACCATAATACCCGTAGCGGAATATCACCACGGTCACAGTATGTTGGCAGCCGTCAGCACGGCGGTAGGCGGCATTTACCGCCAGGGTTGTAATGATGGCCATAATCTTTTACAATCTGTTTCAGAAATTGGGAAAATGAATTAAGGCTGTCTGAATTATAAAGGTCCAAATCAAGAATAACACCCTCGGATAGCCCTTTTAAATAAGAGATTTTAGAAGGGGCCATTACAACCTACACTAATTCTTATCAAATTTAGCGCTGATTCGATTAAATTTCCATGACCCTACAGAGGACAGCTAAATTCTAGAGAAAAAACAAGTAATCTATGATCACTAAGTGAGGAACCTACAGCCTTCAAATCTGTAAAATATGTAACTGTAGCGTAAGAAGCAATAATATAATCAATGATAGAGGTTCCCTGGGATGATTAATGAGTAAATTGGGCCAGAGAATCCTGGATAAATCTACTACTGAGAATCACGTAATCATTCTTTCTTAGCTGACAAAGGAGTGAAAGCCCTTGTTTGTCATCTCTCAAGTTCGGTGGATAAAGTAATGGTGTAATATTAAATGCAATTTATTTCTCTATGTTGGGGAATAAATCAATAAAATGGTTGGATACTTAACAGTTTAAGTCTCTAACTAACAAGACTTGATGTTCCCCCTCATTGTTCCCATTTTTCAATAAGAAGGAGACTGTATCAAGAAGTATGTTTTTATATCTGGGGGAATATAAGCATTCACGACTAGTAATGGAATTGTCACACCTCCATCAACAAATGGAACAATCTTTAAAGCCTGGAAGAGATTAAAGGGATTTTTAAAGATATTATATTCCCAATTTAACTAATTACTCAGCAGAATAGATATTCCTCCCTTTGCAAGCCCTTTCTAATAGGGAGAGCATTACAATTGAAGACAAACTAGCCATCACAAAGAAATTCTGAGGAGCACCAGGTTTCCGGGATACAGAACATATCTGCTTTTAAGTTGATTAAGAAGTCCATTTTCTTTAAGATTTTCTAATGAGTGAGCTTTGATTCATGAAATAATGCCCGGGCATTATTAAGTGCACCCACTAACCAGTTCCATTTTATGTATTCATCCTCTACTGTGGTGGCTGAGATTCCAGGGACACTAGACCCAAGATGCCTTACTGATCTCCCTCCATTCACTATAGAGACACACAGACTTTTAAGTCATCAATAGTTAGCTCATTTAAAGGCAACAAGTAATAGTCAGACATTGCAGGAATTGAGGTAACATGGTGCCAATTAGAGATCACATTTTTCCTGTAAACAGGGATTACATCCATACCTCTACATTGGAGTAAATCACTATTTTGAAGAATCAGATTTACAACAATTTTTTAAAGAACTGAACCCTTGCTTTCAGCATTCCAGGAGAGTGGAATAAGTACAGAAGAGAGATATCACAATATTGTATCATCTTCAGGTTCTCTGCAAAACAGTATAATAAAAAAGAATGATTCAGAATTAGGTCAGAGTAAAGTAAAGCCACAAAATCTAACCTAAGAGTGTTTGTAGAAACATAAGAGGATGGAAGGGTACTTCCACTCAATAACATGGGGTTTGAAGTTACCTTTGGTGTAACAAAGAAAGGATCAGACCTAGGATTATATACCAAAGACACCTGATCTGTAGAAACTTGGTCAGCTCTGGATTATTCAGACTCTCTATTAACTTGAGGATTTATTGCAGAACAATAGCCCATCTTTGAAGAGGCTGCATCAGACTCTCCCGATTCTTGGAAACAACATTTTCTTGTGTTTTTCTTAGATATTCTCCATTTGTTCTTTTTTTGCTGACTTTCTTTGTTTGCTGTAGCTTTTCCTTCAGAAAGAGCTGGAACCGGAAGAAAAGCCGAGTTTGTTGTGGCCCGGTCATGAGGTCTGAAGATAGATAATGCCTCAACCCAGGACAAGAGGCTATCACCAATGGTTTGGGAGCAACTTCTTGCTGGGGATCGCTTCTGATATAGCTTGGGGTCTATCAGCTTGTCTCCCCCAGTCAAAAGCGTGAGGTTGTTGGGGGACGCCCTTATGGACCTTGTTCTTAAGGGCCCTAGCAGATGGACTAAGACCCAAAAGGCCCAGGTTTCCACAGGCCTCATTTGTGGCTGTTTGAAAAACCTCCTTAGGGAGCACCCCTTCATCTTTTGACCTCATCAGCACTTTAAGGATTGCCAGTAGGATGTCTTGTATGTGATAATACTTTTTTACTGACTTTTCTAAAAGTGCTACGACAGACTACAGGATTCTTTCCATACACTTGAGAGATTCAGAGATCCATACATATTAACCAGGATGGTCGCAGGATAGATTCGTAGGCACTTCAAAGTCAGGTGTCACAGAAGTCTTTAATACTAATGATGATTGACCTGATGGAGTACTACTGTAAAACTTTATGCCGGTAACCTGCGAAGGGCCAAATGGTGTCTTAGATGAGCTGAAAGTAACAGGTGTGGGGCCTCTAAAGTTAAAGTCTACATCTGGTAAGGTAAAGTCCTCAATGAGAGGGTTATTAGACTCCTCAGATGCCAAGTTTACAATTCCTAAAGCAGATGAGTGCTGAACAGGGGATGGAGCAGGATTTAAGGTTACGTCTGGAGCTACAGGCTCCATAATAGCCTCCATATTAGATGACGGATCAGCATGCTTACCCTTGTGTGGGACGCTCTCTTTCTGAAAGAAAGAGAAGATCGAATTCGAGCTTTTCAACAGATTTGGACTAGCCGCCTTAGTTCTAAGTAATTTTGTTCTTTTTGCAGGCTCCCATAAGAATCAATCGGCCTGAGTGTAGTCTCTGTGCTATCATTCTTGTTTTACAAAGGGATGTTGCAGATTTTATAGTCTGAAGCTGTTCGCGAATGAGAGCCAAGGGCGGGGGAGTACACAGTGGATTGCAAGCCACACCACAGACCTAGCTAGGCTGCTTTTGCACCATACCAACTCTACCCTCAGAACAGAGCACTAGAAGCCCTTCCAACACAACCCTTCCAACACCCCAGAAAGTCAGTGCTGAGCAACTGTTTATGCAAATACCAGAGGTACTTTAGGATAAAGATGCCATTAAATCAATTGCTTCCTCCTTTCTCTTCTCTCCTCTCACACTGTGCTTACCTCTCTCCAGGTGCATAAACGGTTGGTGGGACATTATTCCCTGGCCACACACTAGATCCCTCTTTGATTTGTCCTTTTATCCTTTTATTCTCTTATTTGGATTGCAACAGGAGAAGGAGGAAGGGAACCAAAGAAAGCACTCCAGAGACAGGCCTGAGGCAACCAAAAGAGCAGCACTATATAGAAAAGTGCCAGAACAACCCAACTAGCAGTGTCAGGGCAAGCACACCAAAAGACAAAAAGGACCCCAAAGGCCAAGGAGATTCAGTGCATCAACACTCAAGCCAATCCAGGCCAGTCCAAAATACAGCACAAGGAACAGAGGAGGTGTTGGCACGCACCTACAGAGTCTGCCTAAAGCAGGGGGCGCCGCAGCAAGGAGCCAGGCACCATCCAATGGGTGACGCGGCAAACTCCAGGCCTAACCACGGAACCAAGAGGTGGCCATGCAGGTCTCACTTGTGCAGCACCCACTCGGCTCCGACTCTGGCAAACACAGACAGGAAAGAGACATAACTGGAAGTATAGAGGTTTCCCAAAGCAGCAGCAGCTTTCCACAGCGGCCGCAGCAGCACAAACACAAAGTACAAATCAGCCCGGCTCCGACTCCAGTTTCAACACAGCATGGCGGGGCCGGAAACAGCAATCTCAAGCAGGAGTGCCAGACTCTCAGTGTAAATCAGACATATATGCCAAAGAAAAACACTGGCATAGGGTGTTCTTTACCGCCAGTGCAATTGAGCAAAACAAGAAGGTGAACAGAAGATGTTGGAAACAATTTTGGGCAGCATACAGGGTGCTCTAAATGATGTATTGGGTTGTGATTCAAAAGAAATAACATATGACTTTGTTAGCACATCGGTCCTTAATAAGTAAACTTACAAGGGGACGCATATAGGTCGATGAACCTTTTGACCTGTTTAAGATGTTCTTACCATAGTTCCAGAACAGAAACAATAATCAATTCTCAATAATCAATAATCATTAGTCAAATCAATAATCAATGGAGTCAGTAATTATCACGCACCATCACTTTTCAGCCATGAATAACCAGACCTTTAGTAAAGTTTAGTACGTTTATTTCCCTTAAATTAACAATGGTAAAGTCATGTAGATTTATCTCAAAATCAAATGAAATGCATATAAAAACAATACTGGTTGACCGAAGTGATGGAAGAAACGCAATCTAATCAAGGCTTGAATCACAACACTGTCTAAAGAAATGGTGCAGATTAATAACAAAGTCAGTTGCGATGAAGTAATCACATACATTAAATTCAGCAAGATAGCTTGTCAAACATTTGTCCCTGCAATTTGTCAGTCATCATATAAATAGCCTCAACTAACCCAGATTAGCATCAGCATGTGGGGCTTCATGCAAAACAATTTAGACCACCAAATTTAGAAAAACATCTAGCTAAAAAAACTATTAAAACAGCACAGTTGGTACCTAGAAGGAAAAGGCATAAAAAATGCAATTCAATCACATTGTCATATCTACCTATCCACGGTATGGGTCAGCAAGCAAAATCAGTCTTCATCCTCAGGTCATCAGTCGATCTGCAAAGCATCAGGGTCCCAGTAAGAGTGTATAAACCCAATGACAGAAACTGAAGTCTCTTCTTCTCAATATCGCAGTAACCTAAAAAATCTAAATAATTCTCCTCTGTCGCGTTGTTATATCAAAGTCACCCAAACTATCCCCTAATTCCCTATTGGTCAGTTAATCGTACGTTATCACTCTACTCAATATTTCTTCTATACCAAATCTGTGAATTCTATTATTTCTTTCTTCACACAACATTGATTTGGTCCGTTGTATGATGTTCTCATCATCCGTCTCGTCAGGTATCATATTTGTTGCATCTTCATCTCCAGTCAGTGTCTTCATTGTTCGTGTCCTGGGAAAGAACCTCTCGCACATATTACACATAGCTTGTTACAATTTTAAGGACACTGTCTCCTGTTAATCGGTTCTCATGGAAAGCTTCTGCTGAGCACTTTTAACAGGGCAATGAACATTTCACAGTTAGTTCACTCTGTCAGCATTTTTATTAAATGCTAAGAAATACAGCTTCTGCATGAGGCCTGGCAAAATAGGCCAAGACACTCTCTAAGTTAAGGCCTACGATTAATAAGCTAGAACATACTTCATAACCCTCAATATGACATACTACTACATTAATCTAATATATTTTAAATATTTCATAAGTATTAATAATTATTTAGAACATTTTGTGAAGACCGGTGGTCACTCTTCGAGGTCACATTTTCAAACGTGCACATTATTTTTCTCTATGTTATTCATTTTCAACATATTTCATTATTCAAAATACGAAAACACTCATTAATAATTTCTAATTAAGACATCTGCTTCAGCAACTTTAAAACAAGCCAGAGAACTGGTGATGAAGGTTTGTTAATCAGAAATTAAAGTTGAACGAGGGTTACAGTCATTTTGGGAAGTGAACAAAGAATTATTAGTGAAGGCAGATTTTTTGTTAACAGTGCAACATTTACTGGCACCAAAGGCAGTGAAGCAGGATTTACCTATACTAGTAAAGGAAGGTCACTAAATAAATATAGCCCGTAATCTCACACGACGAAAAGAAAGACTTGGTGGCTGAGAATGGATTTGGTTGGAGAATAGGCATATAATAGTAGTGAGTAATTCCTAAGTAAGAAATTAGTTACACTAACAGTGCCCATAGTTAATGTGAGGGGTTCGGATGCAGTGCGGGAGGAGTTGCAAATTGACTTTATTAGACCAAAGTTTAAAATGCAAAGTTAAAGCTAGTGCTGTTAGATGTTAATGTAGGTAAATGTTTATTTATTTTTTGTATTAGAGAGCTAGTAGCATGCATAACTGGACTGTATATCCAGTAATTGTCTGCTGTGATGTTGCAAAAGTGGGTAACAGAAATTGTTACCACTGTTGCCTTGTCATACAGGAATTCCAGGCTGCCAAGGCCAGGCTCTCTCAGAGCTTGTGAGAGTAGTGCTACAAGGCAGGGAGCACATCGTCTGGAAGGACGGGAAGGTAAGGCACAGATGGGGGGGTGAATTAGTGGCAGGAGGCCAGTACTTTTTGTTTTAGATGTAGGACAGGGAGGAGGAGCTATGCTATATATGGCTCCTCCATTAATCCTTTGCCCCTGAATGTCAGTTTACGGAAGGGGCAGATGATTTTGCGGGCAATTTATACCATCACATTATAGATGGGTAAAACGTAAGTAACAGGGACGTTTTTCACCTCAGGGTTCTGAATGACATTACAGACAACTCGAATTTCACTCTTGTTGTCACTCAGAAACCCTTGGTCAAAAACATCCCTGTTCACTGTTACCCATCTATAATTTTATAGATTGTCAAAGAACTGGGTGCTGAGAAGGTCTATTGAATGCATTTCAATAAAGTGCAAAGCAGAAAATGATTCAGGCAATTGTTCAGAGGGATGGTTACAAAGTATAAAAGTTGAAGTGTGTGAAGAAGAAATGCAACACATTGCATTTTGGTTCAGGTAGAAATAAGAAAAATGAACGTCAATATGCACATTGCTCTTTGAGACAAGATGAATGTGGTGGTTTAGTTAGCTCAACAATCAGGCATACCTTGCCTTTAAATCGAGGATAATATAAACCATCAAAATGATTTTGCACAAATGTAAATTTATTGTAGTGAAGACACCTCTTGCAAAGGCATAAACGGAAATTATAATTTGAAAGGCTTATGCCCTAAAATTAGATAAGCACAAAAAGATTAGAGAACTGAAGCAGGCTTGACTTGCATCTGTAGAAGCCCAGGAAAGACCAGTGCAGACTAAAAATTGATTAATGGGAAAACTAAAAAAAATTAAATGTGAGCTTGATTAAATGTGCAACACTCTTTAATATATCAAAATCAAATTGATAGATTTGAAATAAACACATTAAAAAGGAGCATTCACCCAGTAACATCAGAAAACCCTGGGACAATGTTAAGCATCCCAAAACAAAAGAACTAGTCTTCCATGTTGAGAATCTTTATGACCATGAACCGAAGACATTCATTTTCTTTCAACGGGTGCCTTGAGAATAAGGAATGCATTCAAGCAAGAGGTGCAGAAACCTAGAGGCATTCTAACGCATCCAGTGACTCCAAATGGCTCAAAGAAGGAAGTAGATGGGCAGCAGAAGGCAAAAGCATAGAACCTTGACATATGCATCAATGTAGATACTGAACCCCTTTACCCAGCTACATCATTTCCCGGTTTGGCTACTGCATCCCTACACTATTCTGATAGGCAACTGAAGGCATCCCTGCCATGTCTCTGCGTTATTTTCAACCATATCTAGACCTTTTAGGAAAGTATTGGCAGTGTCTACTTATGAGGAATGTGTATTGCCTCTGTGAAAAGTTACCTTTAACTTTATTGTATAGCTCATTGATGCTTTAATCAGTTTAGTATTAAGATCTTTTTGATAATGAGTAAGGCTTTCCTTCTGGCCAGAGTTTTTGGCAATAGGCCTGAGAAGATCAATGAGCAACTACATCTCGGTTACAACCCTTCGCTGTCTTGATGTTTGCACCACTGGTTCCTAGGTTCCACAGAGATTAAAACCTCTGTCACAATCCTGATTGAGGATTCTGAGTGTTTCTTCTAAAAAAATCTCACAATTGAAGACAACCTCGCACTGTTAAATATACTTCAGTTATATGCTGGGAGAATTTGGTAGCATAGATTTTTCATATTTCCCTTCATTGTTTTTCCAAGAATATTAAATATTAATCATAACTTCATTATAAATATGTCCAGCGATCTCCATTAACCAACAGACAAACTGAATGAATCATAGGGAGTAGGCACAAAAAACATTCAAATATGATAGTATAATACAGCAGCACAGTAATACATAAGAGCTAATCAGTACCTGGATTCAGGAAAATCTTTGTCAGCTGCAACCCCTGCAAATACTAGGAGTAGAAGATGGGCCTAATCCAAGAGCCATCTTTACTATGCTTTTATCAGTACGGCAGATGACATTGAGGCCCATATTTATACTTTTTGACGCAAAACTGCACCGACGCAGTTTTGCGTAAAAAATATTACCGCTGGCTAATGCCATTTCTGTGTGCCGTGTGGGTGCCAGATTTATACTTTGACGCACGGCGGCGCAAACCACAGGTGTGAGTCATTTTCTTTGACGCACACCGCAGCATCACGTCGTAAAGGAAAACGATGTTAACGCAGCGGAAATGACTGTGAAATGATTTACGACACCGCAAACTGGATATGCAGCGTTTTTTGATGCAATAGCGTCAAAACTTCCCGCAAATACAGCCATTTCAGCAGAGGAGAGCCAAAATGGATCCCAGATGCCTGGACAGACCCCAGGAAGATGACAACAGACCAGGAACTAGCCAGGAGGACCCACACAAGATCCACGCCAGGGAGAAGAAGAAAAGAAAGTGTTGCTTCAGTGCAGAGGAGCAGGAAATTCTGGTTAAGGAGGTGACGGAACACCATCACCAACTGTTTGTCACCTCAAAGTTGCCAATCAGTAGGACAGAGGCAATATGGCAACAAACTGTTGACAAGATTAACAGTGTGGAAGAAGTACGAAGAACAGTCATCGAGTGCAAGAAACGCTGGCATGACTGCAAGCGCAGGACCAAGGAAAAGATGGCCAGGAACAGGAAGGCAGCACTGCAGACTAGAGGTGGGAGTCCAGCACCGCAGGAGGCACTGGACCACATGGAGGAGATGGTCGCAGCCGTCATCCCTGAGGAGATCGTCACATTGATTCAAGGACAGGACAGCGCAGACTACCAGGAGACAACGCACAAGCAGGGTAAGTCACATGGGGAATTAAAATGCACTAATGTTAACTGCAACCTGGGGGGGAATACCTACTACACAATGCATGTAAGTCATCATATACATGGAGTGGCATGGGTAAAGGGGCACGGCACGGGGGCATGGCCCGTTCAGAGAAAACCTGGGGCACACCATTACACAACACCAACAACCTTTCCATGGGGGTATGCTGCCATGCCAACGATGTAGCAAAGGTAAAGCCACGCCAGGAGGGAAGTGCACAACGTCAAACTGACATCCCGTCACATGTCAGCCAGTATATTCCCTACATTAACTAGGGCCCAATTAACAACCTCTAGCCATACCAACAACTGGAATGTAACATTGACAGTAGTTGCCACTACCACCTCTGCTGTGTGTGCTGGTCAAGTAGCCAATGGCAGTAACGTCCCCATGGATCATACGCACCCAAATTAGAGGGCTTAGGATGACAACGTTAACAATTCCCTGAAACAAGACAAATGTTCCAGTCCTGTCAAATGTGAATGCCCATAGTTGCAGCAAACATCAGCCAATGTCATCAACATTAGGAGGTACACAGCACTAAGGTCACACCCATGCTGCATATGTCAGGGTCCATCCTGTGCCTGGGTCACAATGCAACATCCCAAATGTCATAC